>NC_058522.1:159767398-160390398 GCF_904849725.1 Hordeum vulgare subsp. vulgare
GTCGGGCCCGTAGCCCCAACACCTCCTCGTGAAGCTTGCCAAGCTTGGGTTTCTTGGCGGAGGGCGCGCTGGTGAAGAGTAGAGATCAACCACCAAGCAACTCATGGGATAATCAGGAAAAGAGGCACAGGCGAGGGACTTACTCGTCGTCAGAGCCCAGCAGCGACGGATGCGTGGAGGCCCCGAGGGCGGACGGAGCCGAGTGCTCCCCCTGCCAGGTTCGTATCCCCCTTGACGGGGGTGGGGAAGATTTATAGGCGCACCACGGCCACCAACCGTCGTGGGAGTGCGAGCGTCGCGCGCCCCATGTGGGTCGCGAGGTGGACCGACTGGAGCGCTACCACCCACGTCGCTTCACCTGTACGCCGAGCGGTCACGTCCGTGAGGGCGGTTGGGTGTGGTCAGGCCGCACTGATGCCATTCAAAGAGAACGATAATGGCCTACATGGTTCTTGTAGATCGTGCCACCGTGGCCTGCTGCACCCCGGACTCCTCGAGGAGCAAGAGCATCACCACATAGTCGCTGGACACGTGTGCTGCCTGGCTACATGCAACTAGGGTCCGCGACGCTCCGGGCCGCCCTCAAGGATTCATCGAGAAGCCAACCCAGGCGCGCCTTGGGCCCGGGGCTATTGTCGGTGTTCTGTGAATGGGGATACCCAGACCTGCCTGCCTGCGGCCCAGGGCTGGCCCACTTCATCAAGCAAGCTAACGGGCCCGGCATCACTCAAGGCAAGGCCCTCGTGAGGGCCCAAGCCTCACGAGGAGGAACGACATCAAGACCCGCAGGGGGCCTCCTCAGGACCCCTCTAGAGTGGCGGATATTCCGAGGCGAGACCCAGCCTCACGTGTCCAGGATGACGCAAGGGAAGGACAGACGAGCAGCAGACAGCGTGGCGGCGTAGTTTCCCCTTCAGTGCAAAGGATGCAAGGACGTACCAGGGGTTCCCAAAGCATCTCCAAAGGTTTCCATTCTGGTGTAACAAGACCATGGCCGCCCACCGGCAGGACGGACGCCATCCTTGAACCCGCCCCTGCAGCGCTGGCAGCCACTTTGCAGGCAAAGACCACTTTTGGACAGGGGAGCATGTTCCCCTGTCCCCCTTCGAAATTAGCTGTTGTGGGATCCCTTCCCGCCGAAACGATAAGGGAAGAAGATGAGGGATGCCTCTATATATAGAGGATAGGTTGCTCCTTAGAGGGGGACCCGACTCATTCATTATCCCACGGGAAGAACACCAACCCTCCAGAGGCCCTCGAAAACAGTATACTAATTCATCCACCCACCTCCAAGAGAGGCAATTCACCAAAGCAGGAGTATGTTATTATGCTTCTGAGCGGCCCAAACCTGTGCAAACTGTTTTGTTCCGTGTCTTCTTCACCATCGAGTGAGTTCCTTGCCTTGTCCATCGAGTAGTGAGCTAGGCGAGGTTAGGCCGTGAGAGATATTCGTACACGCCCCTGAGATCGAATCTTTACGGTTTTGCGGAGCCCGAAACCCGACACAAGGTTCTTTGGTTCACCAAATAATCATAAAACCCTCCGTGGTTAGATTCAAGTTGGAGAAACTCTACATTGCAAAGTTTGTCCAAATGGCCAAAACCTTTGCAGGAGTGATCAATATCCCAAATAAGGAGTTCATGCAAAGAATTGGATTTGTGGGGATTAATTTGCTGCCATTTCCTTCTAACAAGGCAAGACTGTCCATTTGGGGGTGTTGTCAAGTTCTCATTGTCAAAATTGTCCAATGGAGCTCAAATTTGGTAGAGCCTCCTAATATTGCCTAAAACCCAATCCTGTTAACTTTCAACCAAATTGGAAAGGTTTAGCTACCCCAAACGCACATCAAACACCTTCAACCAGATTGGTCAAACGTTAACTAGCACTCACTACACCCACTCCCTTCACTCCAAACTCCCAGCACAGGTTGCCAGCACCACTCCCCAATTGTAGACGAGTGGCCCCTCCTTAGTTTGATGCGAGTAAGGAAAAATCACCAATTTAGTTTCTGGTTCAAAGCTGACAAGGCCAGCCTTAGACCAGCCTTAGACTAGCCTTGCTCTTTTTGGTTCCTAGTAACCAAGGGGCATCTAAACCACCCCTGACACACACCAGACAGGGCCAAAGCACACCCGAGCGTGCCAGCATGCCATGGCATGCCAAAACTGCACTCTAGATGCGCTACAAGGTGCACCCGAGGCAAGGGAGGCTAACGCCGGTCGGTTCTCACCTCCCCCCGATGTCTCACCACGTCCCCGACAACCACCCGACTAAGGGAAGCCTCAGCGCTCCATTCTCCCCTTCTCCACTCACTCAGGCGACGCGTGGCCGCGCGTGCCCGATTCGGTCAGTAGGGTGCGGCCCCGTAGCACGCACGCATTGGTTGAGTCTCTCGTGTCTCAAACAACATGCGCAAAACCGTGGTTTCGGCCCCGATCTCTCTCTCCCTCTCCTACAGCCGTGGTGAAACCACTGGCACTGCCCCGCTCGATGCATCGTTGTTGGCCTATAAATAGGCCCTTCCCCTTCACTCCAACACCTCACCCCTCTCCTCCAAACCCTCAAACGAGCCCCTAGCCACTCCACTTAGGCAAGGAGAGCCCCGGTGCTCGAGATCCACCGAGGCGCTACCGCTTCAGAGCTTCGTCAATCTCCGGCTATAGGCCAGCTCTCGCGCTCCTCTCACCTCCTCCCTGACAGTAGTGAGCTCAGGAAGCTTCTCCACCTCTCTCTCAAGATTTTACCTTCCCGTAGCACCCATCTCCACCACCACCCGAAACATCTGCGCCTCGGTCACGTCGTCGCCGGTGACTCCGATCATCCTTGTCGGTCCTTCGACCCACACCAGGTGGGCGATGATGCAATGGTGCCATTTCTGCATTCACTTGGCCACGAGGGCATCGGAGCCGCCTCCGGCGTGCCTCCCCTCCCCTCTGTCCAAGGGTGGAAAATGACCTCGACAGGCAGGCCCCTCCCGTCAGCGGCCTATCTCACCCCCTCTCTCCCCTCTCTGTCGCTGATCGCAGGGGCCCGCGCGATAGGGTTTAAACATGACGGCGTGCGCGCGCGTTGGCTGACGGGTTGGCTAGTTGGTCGGTTGGCCAGTTGGGCCGGCCCAGCTGCTGGCCGAGCCAGGCCAAGGGCTGACCCCTTTTCTTTATTCTTTTAGACTCGGTTTTTAAATAATTTTTACAGGATTAAATATTTAGTTAAATTCAAACATTTTTCCACCATTATTTCTCTAAAACTATGTAGAATTTATTAGTTCTGTTGTATGAATTTTTGCAAAGACTATTATGCACAACATTAATTAAAAATCTTAGTTAGATACTTTTAGCTTCTGTTAAAGAAGCTTTAAACATACATTTTTACCTCGAAATAGTGACCAACATTTTTAAAACTAAAGATATAAATTTCCCGAATAGGGTAACATTTTTAATATGATTTTGTGCTCTGTTTTTGACTGTGCTTCTTCTTCTTATTATTATTATGATGATAGATCATGCGTTTGACGAAGGACTTGGACCCGAAGACCTCGAAGACCCCGGATACCTAGCTGATCAAGGTAAGCAACCCTTTGACCATGTCTGGGAAAATGTTTTATGCATGTCATGTTGATTATTTTATTCCGATGCATATAGTCAAGATTAGTCGGTACACCCCAGCATGGTGTTACCGATGGCTCCTCCGGAGCACTTGCATTGAGCTTGACCTTACCATCTATGAGGGTCATGGTGATAAATGTGGACTAGTAGACAGTAGTGCTACGCATAGGATGAGCATATGCATGATGATGGTAAAGCAAAGGATATATCAAAGGTTTTACAAAAACCCCGTCGGGTGCCACTAATGCCTGAGGGTGATGGTGTTGAGATGGATGACCACTTCATAAAGAAGTGGTGTACCAGAAAGGTTTTGTGTGAGTGGTTTCGGAAATGGGATTAGATTTATGATGTGTTGACCGTCCCAACCTTACATGTGCGACCTTGGTCATCTTTGTGGTTCTCGATTGTCGTCTTTAGTTCATCGAGGCCTTCTAGGGTCTGTCTCAGGAGATGTTTCTTTAGAGAGCCAGGTTTGTTGTCTTGGTAAACAGATTCAGTTACTTTATCGTAGCAGTGAGTCAATGTCCCATCGTCCTTTTGATTCAGTCCACTCCGATGTATGGGGATTGGCTCACTGTGCTTCGAAAGGGGGTCATCGATACTACATTATTTTCATAGATGATTTATCTTGTTACACTTGGCTATACTTTATGACTTCTCGCAGTGAACTTTTATCTATATATAAGCACTTTGCTATCATGGTTCACACTCAGTTCTCTTTGCCCATTCGTGTGTTTCGTACTGACTCCGTTGGTGAGTATATTTCTAAGATGTTGCTTGGTATTCTTGCTGAGCAAGGGACTCTTTCTCAGTCCACTTGTCGTGGTGCTCACACTCAGAATGGCGTGTCTAAGTGCAAGCATCGTCATCTTCTTGAGACTACTCATGCATTG
Organism: Hordeum vulgare subsp. vulgare; assembly: GCF_904849725.1. Lineage (NCBI taxonomy): Eukaryota > Viridiplantae > Streptophyta > Magnoliopsida > Poales > Poaceae > Hordeum > Hordeum vulgare. The sequence goes on from NC_058522.1 coordinate 159,771,897, forward strand.
ATGATTGCCGCCTCTGTCCCGCCTCATTTTTGGGCCGAGGCTATCTCCACCTCCACCTATCTCATCAATCTACAACCGTCCGTTGCTCTACATGGTGGTGTTCCTTTCGAGTGTCTTTTTGATCGTTCTCGCGATTATTCGATGCTTTATTCGTTTGGTTATGTTTGCTATGTTCTTCTTGCCCCTCGAGAACGCACCAAACTAACCGATCAGTTTGTTGAGTGTGTCTTCTTAGGCTATAGTGATGAGCATAAGGGATGTCGTTGTTGGGATCGAATCGGTCGTCGGATGCGTATTTCTCGGGATGTGACTTTTGATGAGTCTCGTCCCTTCTACCCACACTCATCTTCCTCAACGTTCTTAGTGGAGGATATCTCTTTGCTCACTTTTCCTAACACACCTATCACTCCCATCGAGCCTTTGTCTATTTGTTCCGCTACCTCTACTTATCCACCTCTTCCTGATTTGCCGCCACCATCTCCCACGGTTTCCTCACCTAGCATGTCACCGTATTCTGCACCTTCATGTCCGATGACTTCTTCGTCTCCACCCCTGAATTCTACCTTGGCGATTCCTCCGTGTATTCTTCCATCTTTTCCTAAGTATTTCACTTGACATTCATGTGATGTGGATGCCGCTACGGATGTGTCGTCCTCCTCGTCTCAGCCTACCTATGGCTTGCTTCCTCGTCCTCGTCTTCCTATTGATCACCTTGGCTTTCCCGTTGCAGGTGCTACTGTTCTTGACCCGACTTCTTATCGTGAGGTTGTTGTTCATCCTGAATGGCAGTTTGCGATGGTAGAGGAGATTGCTGCTCTTGAGTGCACTAGTACATGGGATCTCGTTTCTCTTCCTCCGGTTGTCCGTCCCATCACTTGTTAGTGGGTCTACAAGGTTAAGACTCGATCGGATGGTTCTCTTGAGCGTTACAAAGCTCCTGTTGTGGCTCGTGGTTTTCAGCAGGAGCATGATCATGATAACGACGATACTTTTGCTCATGTGGCCCATATGACCACTATTCGTACACATCCTGTCGTGGCCTCTTTACACCACTCGTCTGTCTCCCAGCTTGATGTTAAGAATGCCTTTCTTAATGATGAGCTGCGTGAGGAGGTGTACATTCAGCCACCACCTTGGTATTTTGTTCGTGATGGCCTGGTATGTCGTCTCTGTCGCTCTCTCCATGGCCTTAAGCAAGTCCCTAGCGCCTGGTTTGAGAGTTTTGCCTCTGTGGTGGCTACCGCTGTTTTTTCAGCAAGTGCTCATGATCCAGCCTAGTTTGTCCACCTTTCTCCTCGTGGTCGGACTCTTCTTCTTCTCTATGTTGATGACATAATCATCACTAGTGATGACCCCGATTATATTGCCTTTGTAAAGGCCTGTCTTAGTGAGCAATTTCTTATGTCTGATCTTGGACCTCTTCGGTACTTTATTGGAATTGAAGTCTCTTCTACCTCTGATGGCTTTTTTGTATCCTCGGAAAAGAATATTCACGATCTTCTTGCTCGTGCTGCTCTTACTGACGAGCGCATTGTTGAGACTCTCATGAAGATCAATGTTCACCTCCATGATACTGATGGGGACCCCCTGCCTGATCAAACGTGTTATCGTCATCTTGTTGTCAGTCTTGTCTATCTAGATCTCACTCGTACGGATATCTCTTATGTGGTTCATATTCTGAGTCAGTTTGTCTCTGCTCCCACCTCGGTTCAATGTAGTCACCTCCTTCGTGTTCTCCGATATCTTCGAGGCACGATCTCTCACTTTCTATTCTTTCCTTGCTCTAGCTCTTTACAGCTTTAGGCCTATTCAAATGCTATGTGGGCTAGTGATCCTTCAGGTCGTCGTTCACTTTGTGCTTACTATGTTTTTCTTGGTGGTTCTGTCATTGCCGAGAAGACGAAGAAACAGACCATAGTTTCCTGTTCGAGTGCAGAGACTGAGTTGCGAGCTATGGCTTTGTTGACGGCAGAGGTGACTTTGTTACGGTGGTTACTTCAGGATTTTGGTGTTTCTGTCACTACACCTACTCTGCTCCTATCTGTCAGTAAGGTGGTGTTAGCATTGCGCGCGATCCTGTGAAGAATGAGCTCACCAAGCATATCGGTGTTGATGCTTTCTATGTGCTTGCTTGTGTGCAGGAGCAGGTTATTTCTCTTCAGTATGTGCCTTCCGAGTTACAATTGGCGGATTTTCTGACGAAGGTCCAGACTAGAGCACAACATGGTTTCTATCTCTCCAAACTCAGTGTTGTTAATCCACCATGAGTTTGAGGGGGGGGGTGTTAGAGCACTATATATGTAGCCATGTAACCTTTAGTATTTACCCTACTGTATAAGGGGTTTTCTGCATATTACACACCTGTACATGTATATATACTGGCCTATGGCCTCCTGGGAATACATTTTGCATATTCCTAACATCCCTAGTACTGGGTGACGCCAAACTCCTCTCACCACAAGGACTATTGAAGCAATTTTTAACACCCTCCATCTTGAGATACTAAGGAAACTCAACGATAAAGGTGTGTCAAGAATCCCGTGGAGCTCAACTCCATGGAAGAAATCAAGTCATACAGGAGTCACCTAGTGAGAATTATATCACATCGAGATCATGTAGATTCCAAAATACTCGCGTGCTCCTAATTTTTTTTGAGTGATAAGAGGAGTAAAATCAAAATTCTTTCATCACGATTCCTCACGATAGCATAAAAGAGGATTAAAAGGAATCCTACACTCTAATATATAACTAGAATCAAAATAATTTTTCTCTAGACTCGATCGACCAAGTTCGATCAATCAAGGCGGCTCCTAGGTCGGTACTGCTCTGATACCAACTTGTAACACCCAAGATGCGATCCTATCCTCATTTTGGAAAGAGGGCCTTGACGGGGATAGAAGCTATGGGGACCCCGACTTACGAGTCGAGATCGCTGAATGAACGTGCTCAATGATCCGAGAGATCAATGCTCACCGAACGCACAGATATTGAATATTAAGAGTCTTACATCCAACATATCGTTTAATACAACAAATGACCATCAAGGTCAAGTTTCACATAGGTAGGGCCTCTGAGGCCAATCACACTGATACATCTACTAGCAGAAATCTTGGGGATAAACGGGAGCCCATGCCATCACCCTTCACCAATAGGCATTCTGACTGGGAAGCGTCCTAGTTCTCGTGTCCGTCTCCGAAGACGAATTCTTCTCCAAACTCCGGTCCTGCCATGTCTGGTCAATAACATAACGAGTGGCAAGCCAGTGAGTACTTTGAATGTACTCGCAAACAACCCATGATATGCAGTTGGTATGATAACAAGTAATATGCATTATTGGTAGAAAGCAAGCTTGATTGCAAATAGACATGTTCATAGGTGGATGTGCATCATAAGCTAGATGGTATTTAGAAGAACAAGTTACAGATATCAACATATCTGCCGTGGGCTGAACACTCAGGTTCACCCAATATGCCAAGTCACCAAACTTGGTCATATCAACTCTTTCAGGTAACACTTCTAAACACATATTCACACTTGGTTTATGCGGAAACGACTAGACGTAGTTTAAGCAGGATTACCCAACTGTCCTTGACCGTGGACACGACTATTCGAATCATTTTACACTCTTGAGAGGTTGCATGTTGTACCCACGAGATCCGGGAAACTTCCGTGTCATCCACGACTCGTGGTATATATCATACCCGAGCTAAGTACCCGATCATTGCCTTTCCCCTGACGATACTAGACAAAGAGTTACACTCGTTTGGGACCTAGCCCACATGATGTACGTCTTAATTACGAGCACCAACTCTAGACAGTATCATCCATGCGGGGACCAACAGTGTGCCTGGAACACGTAAAAACGGCATAGTCGTCCTACCTGGCACGACCCCGTCACGAGAGTGACCACATATCACTCCCGCAACTAGTAATGTGGCTCTTTGCTAGCACCGACCAACGTAATCAACAAAGCCCCGTCCCATAAAAGGGGTAACGTGGTCGCACATTTAATGTTGGGACGGTCGACACATCATAAATCTATTCCTGTTTCCGAAACCACTCACACCAAAATATACCTAGTGCACCACTCATCACCCTCGGGCATTAGAGGCACCTGACGGGTTTTTTTGATAAAACCTTTGATATTTAGCATCATCATGCATATGCTTCTACTATACTTAGCTCTATTGTCTGCTTGTCAACATAATATTAGCGTGACCCTCATAGGTGGTAGGATCATGCTCAAATGTAAGTGCTCTGGAGGAGCCATCGGTAACATCATATCAATGATCTACCAAATACTCATGATCATTGCAACGGGAACAATACTCTACTTGGCATGTAAATATTATTTTTCTCACACATGGTCAAAGGGCTGCTTGCCTTGGTCAGCTAGGTATCCGGGGTCTTCGGGATCTTCGAGTCCAACTCCTTCGTCAAACGTGGAATCTATCGTCGTGATAATAGTAAGAAAATAAGTAGCTCACTCGGAAACATAACACAAAATAAGTTTAAAAATGTTATCCTATTGTGATAAATCTAGATTATAGTTTTAAAAATATTTGTCTCTAGTTTGGGTGGAAAGATTCTTTATAAAATCAATTTGACAAGAGCTAAAGTATTCAAAATAAGCCTTTTAATTATAACTATACAGAAAAGTTGTCATAAAAAAGTGTACAATAGCTCTATTAAATTCTACTCATTTTTAGAAGAATTGTGGTGGAAAAATAATTTAATTAAATTAAATAACAAACTCTACAAAATATTTTAAAACAGGTTGAAATCAAAAAAAGAAAAAGGGGCTCAGCCATGGCCTGGCTCGGCCGGCCCAACTGGCCAACTGGACAACCAGCCAGTCATCAACCCACGCGCGCGCCGTTAGGTTCAAGCCTGACGCGCGGGCGCTTGTGGTCAGCGATAGAGAGAGGCGAGAGGGGGAGAGATGAGCCACCGACAGGTGGGGCACGCCTGTTGGGGTCGTCTTCCTCCTCTCGACAGAGGCGAGGGGGGCATGCCGGCGACGACACCGACGCCCTCATGCCTTAACGACAACAGGGATGGAACCAGCACGACACCGTCTACCTCCTTGTGGTCGAAGGGACGACAACGAGGCCCTTGGTCACCGGCGACGAGGTGGTAGTGGCGGAGCTGATTCGGGAGGTGGAGGAAGTGGGTGCTACGGACATGGATTCGCTCGGAGGAGAGGTGGAGATGCTCCATGAGCTGGCTACGGTCACTGAGGATGCGAGAGGAGCGCGAGAGCTGGCCTCTAGCCCGAGATCATCGAAGCTCCGAAGCTGCGAGGCCTCGGTCGATATCGAGCACCGGAGCTCGCTGTGCTCGAATGGGGTGGCTAGGGGCTCGATTTAGTCTCTCGAGGAGTGGGGTAAGGGCGCTGGAGCGAGGGGGAGGCCTATTTATAGTCCAGCGACGGAGCATCGAGCGAGAATCTCTAGTGGTTTCACCGTCGCTCGCCAGAGAAGCAGAGAGAGCTCAGGGTCGAAACCACGGTATTGCGGATGTGGTTTAGGAACCCAGTGACTCATTGAGAGGGAGTGAGAGTGAGGAGCGCACGTGCTACATGCCCGTGTTCTTCTTGCCGAATCTGGCATGCGCGGGCATGCGTCGCTCCGGTCAACAGAGAGGGGGAGGAGGGGACCTGAGACTGCCCTGATGGAGGAGGGTTGTCGGGGACGTGGAGAGGCATTGAGGGGAGGCTTGAACCGGCCGAGGATGGCCAGCTGTGCCCCGGGTGCACCCTATAGCGCGCCCAGAGCGCAGTTTTGGCATGCCACGACATGCTGGCGTGCTCTGGGGTGCTTTGGCTATGTCTGACGTGTCCTAGGGTTGGGTTAGATAATCCCTAGACGTTTGAGAGCCGTGGGACTCACAGTTGGTCAAAGGGAGTGGTTGAAGAGGTGATGCCAGACTTGAGCCAGAAACTAAAATGGATATTTTGTCTCTTCTCCTTGGAACTAGAGAGGAGCCACTCGTCTAGAGTTGAGGAGTGGTGCTGGCTGCTTGGACTAAGAGTTTGGTGGAAAGGGTGTCGGTGTAGAGTTAGTTAAGAGCTGATTTACCAAGTTGGCAGAAGGTGTTCGATAGGTGTTTGGGGTATCTACACTTCACCACTGGTGATGAAAGTTATCAGGATTGGATTTGATGCAAAAATAGGATGCTCCACCAAATTTGAGCTTCATTGGACAAGTTTGGCAGTGCAAACTTGAAATCACCCCCAAATGGGTAGTTCTGTCCATTCCAAAGGGAATGTGGGTAAACTAATCCCAACAAATCAAATTTTTGGTAGGGACTCCTCATTTGGGGTGTTGAGCACTGCTGCAAAGTTTCAAGCCATTTGGACAAAGTTTGCTATGTGGAGTTGCATCAACTTGATTCTGGACACACAGGCTTTTAGGCATATTTGGTGAACCAATCCACCTTGGAATGAGGTTAAACTTGGTATGGCCACCAAATATAGCTTGGGAAGCATGCTAGAATTTTCTAGGAATTTATTGGAAATATTTACGTCAAAACAGACACAATAGGTTTTCAAGGATTTGCTCAAATATTTTGAACATAAATAGGGGTTGAAAATCTAATGTATAGAAAATATATGTTCTCTGAGTATCTCCAAATTTTCTCAGATATTTCAAAGGCACAAAAGTAATTTTTCATACAGAAATATCATTTCTGGCCTCAAAAAAGGACTTGCAAATAAAATAGGAAGATATTTTATCAAATATTTATTTTATGATATTGGAGAGTTATAATAGTGTCAAAACGAGAATACAATCTTTGGGTGAAGGTACTCCCTTGAAATCATGGACTTGTAGTGCAAACCCAAAGCAAGGTTTTGAAATAGTCAAAAATGAGAAAAAGAATCTTTTGAAAATAACATGCTATAAAAATATGGTTTTTTGGATCCACTCATTGAATCATACCCACAAACAATAGCATTCATGTCACTCATAGCACTTGCTTAAAAAGTTTTAATAAACTCAGATTTTGAAAAGGCTACAGTTGAAGTGAGGTAAAAACAGGGTGTGACAGAAGCGCATCTCGTCATTTTGCAAGAGTGTATATCAATAAAAGTACATGTATAGAAGAGATGAGTATATGGAATTGGCTTACGCTCGCTACAATCTACAACATGAACATCTCAATACAACAATACATTTAAAAATCATTTAGAAGAGTAGGGTCCGACCACGGACGAAAAAACGATAAAAGAATGACGTCCATCCTTGCTATCGCACGCTGCCGACCTGGAACCCATCCTATGATCCATGAAGAAGAAAAACAAACTCTAAATAGAACAATCATTGCATTCATGCCAAAATATCCCTTTACATGTACCTGACATTGTTGTTGTAGTAATGTGTGAGCCAAAGGGACTCAACAATCCCGTTTCCAAAGGTATCAAGACTAGCAAAGCTTAATGAGTGAGGTATGATTAAGTGGTGAGGCTGCAACAAACACTAAGAATTTATTTGAGTGTCTAACTTATGAGTAAAGGAATAAGAGGGGGTGGTCTACACATAAAGGATGTGACTAATAATGATCTCTAAGTGATCCTAAACACCTACTTACGAGTCAAACATAACCCCACCGTGTCCTCTCTCGGATACAGAACTCATGAGTAGAGACAGTCATGGTTACGCACACAATTGTCATATTTTATTTATGTTCACTTCAAGTTTCCTATGACCGGGTGTTAAACAAGGTTTGGAAGTTGCCACATAACCGCGGGCATGGCTCTGAGAAAGATTTAACCCTGCAGGGGTGCTCCAACTAGTCCATCACAAACTACCACAAGCTGCATGGAGTAAACTCAACCACTGAAAACCCGTAGTCTCCTTGAAAATTCAGATGGAAAACCTCAACCTCGAGATAGCCCAAAGTATCCTCAGAATCCCGTGCACAAGACCTTCGATAAGAGTAAAACAAATCCAGCAAGGCCGTCCAACGTGCCGACTATCCCGATAGGATTCACGTACCTCGTTCTCAGGGCACAATCGAATAAGCACTATGTAGGATGGCCGGATAGAAATCCTTTGAGTTGCCCCACGTGGCCCGCAAGTGGCTTTGTTTGGGACCAACACCATCAGCACTGGGCCCCTATATTATGTTGAATTACTCATCGGGTTCATGATGGCCTATGTTTTGATAACGATGTTCAGTATTAGTATGTTGGGCAAATATAGTACAAATGTTGGGCCTTGCCAGAAGAGTTTTATCCCAAAATTAAAGTGAAGGGGGTCCCAATAAGGACCCCCAAGCATGTTAGGAGCACTCTAATATGGAACATAACACAGGTACACAAATAACTAGGGTGGCAAAGATGGAACAAAACACCGAGCTAGAAGGCCAAGGCTTCCACAGTTTGCCAAGATATGCTGGAAATATGCCCTAGAGGCAATAATAAATTAGTTATTATCATATTTACTTCTTCAAGATAATTTTTTGTTATCCATGCTATAATTATATTGATTGGGAACTCAAACACATGTGTGGATACATAGACAACACCGTGTCCCTAGTGAGCCTTTACTAGACTAGCTCATTGATCAAAGATGGCTAAGGTTTCCTAGCTATAGCCATGAGTTGTCATTTATAATGGGATCATATCATTAGGAGAATGATGTGATGGACAAGACCCAAACCATGAACGTAGCATATGATCATGTAAGTTTATTACTATTGTTTTCAGCATGTCAAGTATCTGTTCCTATGACCATGAGATCATGCAATTCACTAACGTTGTAGGAGTACCTATTGTGTATCAAACGTCGCAACGTAACTCGATGACTGTAAAATTGCTCTATAGGTATCTCCGAGGGTGTCTGTTGAGTTGGCATGGATCAATACTGGGATTTGTCACTTTGTATGATGGAGAGGTATCTCAGGGCCCACTTGGTAACACAACAACACAAGAAGCTTCCAAGCAATGTGACTAAGGAGTTAGTCAAGGGATCTTGTATTACATAACGATTATAGATATTTGCCGGTAATGAGATTGAACTAGGTATGTAGATAGCGACGATCAAACTCGGGCAAGTAACATACCTATGGACAAAGGGAACTCCATACGTGATCGATTGAATCCTTGACATCGTAGTTCGACCGATAAAGATCTTTGTAGAATATGTAGGAACCAATATGCGTCTCCAGGTCCCGCTATTGGTTATTGACCGTAGAGGTATCTTAGTCATGTCTGCATAGCTCTCGAACCCGCGGGGTGCGCACACTTAACATTCGATGACGCTAGAGTAGTATTGGGATATGTACGTTGGTGATCGAATGTTGTTCGAAGTCCCAGATGAGATCCCGGACGACATGAGGAGCTCCGGAATGGTCCGGGAGTAAATATTTATATATGGGAAGTCCTATTTTGGTTACCGGAAAAGTTTCGGGTTTTATCGGTATTGTACCGGGAAGCTTATGGAAGGTTCCAAAAGGTTCTGGAGGAATGCGGAATGGTCCCTCCAGCCCCTAGGACTTGCATGGGCTGTAAGGGGTGTCCAAGCCTTCTTGGGCCAGCCCCCAAGGGCCCATGCGGTTGGGAGGGAACAACCCCTAAAGGGGAAGGCACCTCCTAGGTGCCTTGGGGAGGGAGGAAACCTCCCTAGGTCCACGCCCTTTCCTTGGAGGAGGGGCTAGGGCTGCAACTCAACCCTCTCCATTGGCTCCTATATAGTGGGGGAGAGGGACGGGCTGAACACACCAATTCCCACGCCCCCGTGGCAGCCCAACCTCTCCCATAACTCTGTATTCTCCTCAGAACGGTTCCGGCAGCGCTTGGCGAAGCCCTCCTAGCACTGCTCCACCATCATCTCCACTATGCCGTTGTGCTGGTTGGGATCCCATATACTTCTCGTTCCTCTCTTGCTGGATCAAGAAGGAGGAGACGTCATCGAGTTGTACGTGTACTGAACACGGAGGTGTCTTCCTTTCGGCGCTAGATCGGGACGGATTGTGATTGGATTGTGACGACGTATGACTACATAAATTGCATTATATACGCTTCCGCTTAGTGATCTACAAGGGTATGTAGATGCACTCCCCCTCTCGTAGATGTTGGTCTCCATAGATTGATCTTGGTGAGCGTAGGAAATTTTTTGTGTCCCATGCGACGTTCCCCAACAGTGGTATTAGAGCAAGGTCTATGCGTAGATAACATGCACAAGTAGAACACAAAAGAGTTTGTGGGCGTTGATGTTCAGATTGCTTACTTACTTAGTCTTATTTTTATTTGGCAGTATTGTGGGATGAAGCAACCCGGACCAACCTTAATCGTCCACGTACGAGAGATAGGTTCCATCGACTGACATGCAACTTGTTGCATAAACAAGGCTGACGGGTGGCTGTCTCTCCCACTTTAGTTGAATCGGGTTCGACAGAGGTGGTCCTGATAGAAGGTTAAATAAAACTTGAATATCATCATTGTGGCTTTTCTTAGGTAAGAACGATTCTTGCTAGTCACCCATAACAACCACGTAAACATGCAACAACAAATGGTAGCACCCGTGTTAGGGTATGATGTGATATGATATGGCCATGATGTGATGTATGAGATGATCATGTTTTGTATAGATTATCACGACTTGAATGTCAATGCATACGGGAACCGGTAGGAGCCATAGGGTTGTGTTTAATTATTGTATGACCTGCAAGTCAATCATTAAGCACTATGTAATGCATTGCTTTATCGCCAAATGGTAGCAACAGTAGTGGAATCATGGTTGGCGCGACAACCCTGACGGCAACACGATGATGGAGATCATGGTGTCATGCCGGTGACGATGGAGATCATGCCGGTGCTTTGGAGATGGAGATCAAAAGCACAAGTTCATCGCCATATCATGTCACTTATTATTTGCATGTGATGTAAATCCTTTTATGCATCTTATTTTGCTTAGGACCATGGTAGCCTTATAAGGTGACCCCTCACTAAAATTTGAAGATAAAATTGTGTTTCCCCGAGTGTGCACCGTTGTGGAAGTTCATCGTTTTGAAGCACAACATGATGATCGGGTGTGATAGACTCTACGTTCGCATGCAATGGGTGCAAGCCAGTTTTGCACATGTGAAACACTTAGGTTAAGCTTGATGAGCTTAGCATGTACATACATGGCCTCCGAACATAGGAGACCGAAAGGTTGAACATGAGTCATATAGTAGATATGATCAACATGGATATGTTCACCATTGAAACAACCTCATGTCGCGTGATGATCAAACTTGGGTTGGTGGATTTGGATCATGTCACAGTCGAACAACGTGAGGGATGTTGAGTTGAGTGGGATTTCTTAAGTAATATGATTAATTCAACTCGCTATCATGAACATACTCTAAGTTATCTTTACAAAGTATGTTGTAGAACAATAGCTTGTGTTGTAGCTTCCCTGTATTTTTATGCGTTCCTAGAGAAAACTAAATTGAAAGATGATAGTAGCAATTATGCAGACTGGGTCTGTAAACTGAGGATTGTCCTCATTCATGTACAGAAGGCTTATGTTCTTAATGCAGTGCTCGGTGTGCTACCCCCCCCCCCGCCCACGCCCTCAAGCATCATTTGTGGATGTTGCTAACATCGGACATGCACCTTTTGATAACTACATGATAGTTTAGTGTGTCGTACTTTACGGCTTAGAATTGAAGCTCGAAAATGTTTTGAACGTCACGGAACATATGATATGCTCCAAGAGTTGAAATTAGGATTCCAGGCTTCAGACCATGTTGAGAGGTAAGAGACCTTCGACAAATATTATTTGCCTAAAAGATGGAGGAGAATAGCTCAATCGGTGAGCATGTGCTCACATTGTCTGGGTACTACAATCGCTTGAATCTAGTGGGAGTTGATCTTCCAGATAAGATAGTGATAGTTCTCCAAAGTCACTACCACCAAGCTACTAGATCTTCGTGATGAACTATAGCATATAAGGGATGGAGATTATGATCCCTGAGATATTCGTGATGTTTGACACTATGAAGGTAGAAATAAATAAGGAGCATCAAGTGTTGATGGTTAGTAACACCACTAGTTTCAAGAAGGGTAAGGGAAACAAGGGAAACATTGAGGATGACAAGCGAGTTGTCGCTCCACTGAAGAAACCCAAGGTTGAACCCAAACCCGAGACTGAGTGCTTCTGTTATGAGGGGAGTGGTCACTGAGAGAGGAACTACCCCAAATGCTCGGTAGATAAGAAGGTTGTCCATGTCAACAAAAGTATATTTGACATACATGTTATTAACGTGTGCCTTACTAGTGCTCGTTGTAGCTCGTGGGTATTTGATAAAGTTAAGTTGTTAATATTAGTAACTCAAAACAGGAGTTGCGGAATAAATAGGGCTAGCTAAGGGAGAGGTGTCGATGTGTGTTGGAAGTGTTTTCAAGGTTGAAGTAATCACCATCGCACGCTCCATCTACCTTAGGGATTAGTGGTAAACCTAAATATATGTTATTTGGTGTGTGCGTTGAGCATGAACATTATATTGATTTTGTTTACTGCGAGACGATTATTCACGTAAATTAGAGAATAGTGGGTTATTCTATTTACATGAATAGTATCTTTCACGATCATGCGCCCAATATGAATGGTTTATTGAATCTCGATCGTAGTGATAAACACGTTCATTGTATTTATGCCAAAAGATACAAAGTTAGTAATGAGAGTACCACTTACTTGTGGCACTACCGCTTACGTCATATTTGTGTAAAACGCACGAGGAAACTCCATGTTGACGGATCTTTGGACTCATTCGATTTTGAATCGTTTGAGACATGTGAACCATGCCTATTGGTGTAAAATATATGAAGAATCTCCATGCTGATGGATCTTTTGGACTCACTTGATTTTGAATCACTTGAGACATGCAAACCATGCCACATGGGCAAGATGATTGAAGGCCTCATTTTCCAGTGAGATGGAACGAGCAAGTGACTTATTGGAAATAATACATTTTGATGTATGTAGTCCAATGAGTGCAGAAGCATGGAGTGGATATCAGTATGTTCTTACTTCACAGATAATTTTAGTAAATACGGGTATATTTACTTGATGGATCACAAGTCTGAAATGTTGAAAAGTTCAAGCAATTTTAGAGTGAAGTTGAAGACATGTGATCGTAGAGGTCAATATCTGAGTTACGAGTTTTGTATACATTTATGACAATGAGGAAATTGTTTCACAACTCGTGCCACCTGGAACACCATAGTGTGATGGTGTGTCCGAACGTCATATCCATGTTCTATTGGATATGGTGCGTACTATGATGTCTCAGATCCAAGCGGACAAGTGCATCTTCATAGGATACCGAAGGGAAACAATTGGGTATACCTTCTATCTCAGATCCGTGGGCAAACTGTTTGTTCCTAACAATGGTTCGTTTCTCGAGAAAGAGTTTCTCTCGAAAGAATTGAGTGGGAGGATGGTGGAAATTGATGAGGTTACTGAACCGTCACTACAACCAAAGAGTAGGAGGGCGCAGGAAGATGTTCCTGTGGAACCTACACCAGTTGAAGAGGAAGCTGATGATGGTGATCGTGAAGCTTCGGGTCAAGTTATTACGTAACCTCGTAGGTCGACAAGGACACGTACTGCTCCTGAGTGGTATGGTAATCCTGTCTTGGAGGCCATGTTGTTGGACAACAATGAACCTATGAGCAATGCAGAAGCGATGGTGGGCTCGGATTCCGACAAATGGTTGGAGGCTATGAAATCCGAGATAGGATCCATGTATGAAAACAAAGTGTGGACTTTGGAAGAACTACTTGATGGTCATAAGGCTATTAAGTGCAAATGAATCTTTGAAAGGAAGATAGACGATTATGGTAAATATCACCATTTAGAAAGCTCGACTTGTCACAAAGAGGTTTTCGACAAGTTCCAGGAGTTGACTACGATGAGACTTTCTCACCTTTAGTAATGCTAAAGTCTGTTGCAATTATGTTAGAACTTGCTACATTTTTCAATTATGAAATGTAGCATATGGATGTCAAAACATTGTTTCCTTCACGGTTTCCTTGAGTAAAGGTTGTATGTGATACAACCAAACGGTTTTGTTGATCCTAAGGGTGCTAAAATGCATGCGAGCTCTAGCGATCCATTTATGACTGGTGCAAGCATCTCAGAGTTGGAAGAAGTGCTTTGGTTTATATAGAGTTTATAAAAAGACTTGTATTTACAAAAGGGTGACTGGGAGCACTATAGAATTTCTGATAAGTATATGTGGTTGACATATTGTTGATTGGAAATGATGTAGAATTTCTAGAAAGCATATAGGGTTGTTTGAATGGAGTTTTTCAAAGGAAAACCTGGATTAAGCTACTTGAACATTGGGCATCAAGATCTATAGAGATAGATCAAGACGCTTGATAAAACTTTCAATGAATACATACCTTGACTAGATTTTGAAGGAGTTCAAAACGGATTAGTCAAAGGAGTTCTTGCCTGTATTGTAAGGTGTAACTTCGAGTGAGACTCAAAGCCCGACCACGACTGAACAAAGAGAAAGGTTGAAGGTCATCCCCTATGACTTAGTTGTAGGCTCTATAGTATGACATGTTGTGTATCGCACCTGGTGTGTGTGCCTTGACATGAGTATGCCAAGAGGTACAAGAGTGATCTAGGAGTGGATCAATGGACAACTGTCGAAGTTATCCTTAGTAAGTAGAGAACTAAGGAAATGTTTCTCGATTATGGAGGTGATAAAAGAATTCATCGTAAAGGGTTACGTTGATGCAAGCTTTGAAATCAATCTAGATGATTGTGAATAGCAAACCGGATTCGTATAGTGGAGTAGTCATTTGGAATATTTCCAAGTGGAACGTGGTAGTAGCCTCTGCATTAGGACATACAGATTTGTAAAGTACACACGGGTCTGAATGTTGGAGACCCGTTGACTAAAACCTCTCCCACAAGCAAAACATGATCAAACCCTGGAACTTATTGGGTGTTAATCACATGGTGGTGTGAACTAGATTATTGACTCTAGTGCAAGTGGGAGACTGTTTAAAATATTCCATAGAGGCAATAACAAATTAGTTATTATCATATTTCCTTGTTCATCGTAATTGTTTATTATCCATGCTATAGTTGTACTGATTGGAAACTCAAATACATGTGTGGATACATAGACAACACCGTGTCCCTAGTGAGCCTCTAGTAGACTATCTCATTGAACAAAGATGGCTAAGGTTTCCTAGCAATAGACATGCGTTGTTATTTAATAACGGGATCACATCATTAGGAGAATGTTGTGATGGACAAGACCCAAACTATGAACGTAGCATATCATCGTGTGATTTTATTGCTATTGTATTCTGCATATCAAGTATCTTTTCCTATGACCATGAGATCGTGCAACTCCCTGACACCGCAGGAGTACGAGTTGTGTGTCAAACGTCACAACGTAATTGGGTGAATATAAAGATGCTCTACAGGTATCTCCGAGGGTGTCTGTTGAGTTGGCATGGATCAAGACTGAGATTTGTCACTCCTTATGACGGAGAGGTATCTCAGGGCCCACTCGGTAGTACAACATCACAAGAAGCTTGCAAGCAATGTGACTAAGAAGTTAGTCACGGGATCTTGTATTAAGGAACGAGTAAAGAGACTTTTCGGTAATGATATTGAACTAGGTACGTAGATACCGACGATCGAATCTCGGGCAACTAACATACCGATGGACAAAGGGAACTCCATACATGATTGATAGACTCCTTGAAATCGTGGTTTGAATGATAAAGATATGCATAGAATATGTAAGAACTAATACGGGCATCCAGTTCCTGCTATTGGTTATTGACCATATAGGTGTCTCGGTCATGTGTGCATAGTTCTCGAACCCGTAGGTTCAGCACACTTAACGTTCGATGATGCTAGAGTAGTATTGGGATATGTACCTTGGTAACCGAATTTTGTTCGGAGTCCCATATGAGATCCCAAAAGTCACGAGGAGCTACAGAATGGTCCACACGTAAAGATTTATATATGGGAAGTCCTATTTTGACTACCAAAAAAGTTTCGGGTTTTACCTGTATTGTACTAGGAAGATTCTGGAAGGTTTCAGAGGGTTCCAAAGGAATCCGAAAGGGTCCCTCCATCCCCTAGGATGTTCATGGTATGAAGGGGGCATCCAGGCCTTGTTGGGTGATACGTCTCCAACGTATGTATAATTTTTCATGGTTCCATGCTATTATCTTGTAAAACTTTGGATGTTTTGTATGCATTTTATATATTTTTTGGGACTAACTTATTAACTCAGTGCCAAGTGCTAGTTCCCGTTTTTTCCGTGTTTTTCACCTTTTTCAGAGGAGAATATTAAACGGAGTCCAAACGGAATAAAACCTCCTAAAAGATTTTTTCCAGAACAAAAGATACGCATGGAGCTTGAGAACCAATGCAAATGGCACCAGGGGAGGCCACAAGCCCCCTAGCCGTGGCCTGGGGGGCTCCTAGCAGGCTTGTGGGCCCCCTGTGGCTCCTTTGCCCCACTTCTTCCGCCTATAAATCCCCAAAAATCTAAAACCACAAGAGAGAGCCACGAAAATACTTTTCCGCCACCGCAAGCTTCTGTCTCCTCAAGATCCCATATGGGGCACGTTCTGGTGCCCTGTCGGAGGAGGGATTCGGACACGGAGGGCTTCTTCATCAACACCATTGCCTCTTCGATGATGCATGAGTAGTTCACCACAGACCTTCGGGTCCATAGCTAGTAGCTGGATGGCTTCTTCTCTCTCTTGGCTCTTCAATACAAAGTTCTCGATGATCTTCATGGAGATCTATTCGATGTAATCCTCTTTTGCGGTGTGTTTGTCGAGATCCGATGAATTGTGGATTTATGATCAGATTATCTATGAATCTTATTTAAGTTTCTTCTGATATCTTATATGCATGATTTCATATCGTTGTAATTATCTTTGAGTTGTGGGTTTTGTTTGGCCAACCTGATCTATAGTTCTTGCAATGGGAGAAGTGCTTGGTTTTGGGTTCATACTGTGCGGTGACCTCACCCAGTGATAGAAGGGGTAGCGAGGCACGCATCATGTTGTTGCCATCAAGGGTAAAAAGATGGGGTTTATATCTATTGCATGAATTTATCCCTCTACATCATGTCATCTTGCTTAAGGCGTTACTCTGTTTGTTATGAACTCAATACACTAGATGCATGCTGGATAGCGGTCGATGTGTGGAGTAATAGTAGTAGATGCAGAAAGTATCGGTCTACTTGTCTCAGACGTGATGCCTATAGGTATGATCATTGCCTTAGATATCGTCATGACTTTGTGCGGTTCTATCAATTGCTCGATGGTAATTCGTTCACCCACCGTAATATTTGCTACCTTGAGAGAAGCCTCTAGTAAACACTATGGCCCCGGGTCTACTTCACATCATATTTTCAGCCCTACACTTTTACTTTTTTGCACTTTCCACATTGAGATCTCACCTTGCAATCAATCGTGAAGGGATTGACAACCCCTTTGTAGCGTTGGGTGCAAGTTTGCTGTTTTTGCGCAGGTACTTTGGAGACTTGGCTTGATACTCCTACTAGATTAATACCTTGGTTCTCAAACTGAGGGAAATACTTACTGGTACTGTGCTTCATCACCCTTTCCTCTTCAAGGGAAGAACCAATGCAAGCTCAAGAGGTAGCAAGAAGAATTTCTCGTGCCGTTGCCGGGGAGGATCAAGTCAAGAATAGTCTCCCGTCGACGTGCCTATTTCTGGCGCCGTTGCCGGGGAGCATCAAGTCAAGAATAGTCATCCTCTAACGTGTCAATCTCTGGCACCGGGGATTATTCTGAGTGAAGCTTATCCAAGTAACTGTCGCAAACTCATCTCTTGCATTTACTTTTTTTCCTCTCGTTTTCCTCTCCCCCACTTCTGGAAAACAAAAAATGACAAAAATATTTGCCTTTTTTGTTTGCTTTTCATTTGCTTGTGTGTTATGTTCCTTCAATATGCTTGCATCTTCGCTTGCTCAAAATCTATTGATATGGATCCTCATCCACTTGCTAATCTCTTTAAGAGATCCAATTATGTTGAACCAATTGCTAGTGAGTTGAGTGCACTTGACTATCTTTATGGAGTTTTGCTTGAGATGCGTGAATTTGAAAATCGTGATGAAGAAATTTATGAAGTGATTCACGAGGGCTCCTTGAATGAAAAGCTTGATTGCAATGGTTTCACTATAAATCCTATTAGTGTCAATCATGCTAAAAATATGCAAAACCCTAAGCTTGGGGATGCTAGTTTTGCTATGTCCACTACTTGTTGCAATGATCATGATTGGGGTAATGATTTTTCTTATGATCTTGAAAATTTGTTTAAGACTCATGATGAATATGATATTTGCAATAATATTGAAAGTGGGTCTGGAGAAGTCATGACTTCAGTTGATGATAATCCCACTATTTTTGAAGAGCGTCAACTTTGCATGCATGTGGATCATGAAAAGAATATCCTATGTGATAGCTATATTGTTGAATTTGAATATTATCCCACATGTAATTATTATGTGAGAGTAAAATATTGCGGTAGAAACTTTCATATCATTAAATCACCTCTCGTTATGTTGAGATTGCTATTGTCTCTTTCTTCCCCCTTGCATATGGTAACTATTGCTTGTCTTGACAATTTGTTTTCCTATAAAATGCCTATGCATAGGAAGTATGTTAGACTTAGATATGTTTGTCACATGTTTCATGATGCTCTCTTAGTGTCTGGTTGCTATCTTTTATGTGAGCATCATTGAAATCCTTATGCCTAGCTAAGGGCGTTAAACGACATCGTTTGTTGGGAGGCAACCCAATGAATTTATCTTTGCTTTTGCTTTCTGTTTTGTTGCGTCCACACCATCATAATTCTGTTATGATTGTGTTTTTTGTGTTTCTATTTGTGTTTGTGCCAAGGAAAAGCTTTATGACTAGTTTGGTGATGGTTGTTTGATCTTGCTGAAAAAGGCAGAAACTTTTCGCTCACGAAATTATTTTTCATTTTTATCCACAAATTGATTTTGAGTTGATTCTTTTTGCTTCTGGTTGATATGCCAATTGCTCAAATTGTCATAATGTTTCAGAATTTTTGAGATACCATAAGTATACGAAGTATACAGATTGCTACAAACTCGTCTGTTTTTGACAGATTCTGTTTTTATTGTGTTGATTGCTTATTTTGATGAAACTATGGATAGTATCGGGGGGGGGGGGGGGGGTTACTAGCCATGGAAAAGTGAGAATATAGTACTAAAACACCAATATAAATATAAATCAAGTTTGCTATAGTACCTAAAGAGGTGGTAGTTTGTTTTCTTGTGCTAATGATATCACGAGTTTCTGTTGAAGTTTTGTGTTGTGAAGGTTTCAAGTTTTGGGTGATGTTCTCATGGACAATGGGATGAAGAGAGGAAAGAGCTGAAGCTTGGGGATGCCCAAGGCATCCCAAGACAAATTCAAGGACACCAAAAAGCATAATCTTGGGGATGCCCTGGGAAGGCATCCCCTCTTTCGTTTTCAATCCATCGGTAACATTACTTGGAGATATATTTTTATTCACCGCATGATATGTGTTTTGCTTGGAGCGTCTTGTATCGTAGGAGTATTTTCTAGAATACTCATCGTGAATTTTATAGAATACTCATTGAGCTTCACTTATATCTTTCGAGTTAGGCAATTTAGCTCACATGTGCTTCACTTATATCTTTTGAGCTAGATAACTTTGCTCTAAGTGCTTCACTTAGATATTTTAGAGCACGACGGTGTCATATTTTGGAGAAATAAAAACTCTCGATCTTTAGTTATATATTTTTGAGAGTGATCTCTCTGAGTAACTTGGTAGTTGGCTTGTGCTATGAAAGTAGTCCTAAAGATGATAGGCATCCAAAGAGGATACAATAAAACTTCCAAATTCATGTGCATTGATTAGAAAGAGAAGTTTGATTCCTCTCAATTAGTTTTGAGACATGGATTTGGTAATATTAAGTGTCATGTTAGTAGGGTGTTGTGAATCTAGAAATACTTGTGTTGAAGTTAGTGATTCCCGTAACATGCACGTATGGTGAACCGCTATGCTAGGAAGTCGGAGCATAATTGATTTATTGATTGTCATCCTTTGTGTTGCGGTCGGGATCGCGCGATGGTGAACACCTACCAACCCTTTCCCTAGGAGTATGTGTTTAGCACTTTGTTTTGATTACTATTAAAAACTGTCGCAATAAGTATGTGAGTTCTTCATGACTAATGTGAGTCCATGGGATAGATGCACTTTCACCTTCCACCATTGCTAGCCTCTCTAGTGCCGCGCAACTTTCACAGGTACACAAAACCACCATAGACCTTCCTCAAAACAGCCACCATACCTACCTATCATGGCCTTTTCATAGCCATTCCGAGATATATTGCCATGCAACTCCCACCGTTCTGTCTCATGACATGTGCCGTCACTTTCATATTGCCATTGCATGATCGTAATATAGCTAGCGAGTCATACGCTAAGCTAGATCGTTGCACATCCCGGTACACTGCCGGAGGCATTTCCTATAGAGTCATCATTGTTCTAAGAGTTGAGCTCTGAGTAAATAAAAGTGTGATGATCATCATTATTAGAGCATTGTCCCATGTAGGAAATAAAAAAAAAGAGGCCAAAGTTGCCCACACACAAAAATATATATGGAAAGAGGCCAAAGAGCCCAAACAAAAAAAGAGGGAAAAAGAGAGAAGGGACAATGCTACTATCTTTTTCCACACTTGTGCTTCACAATAGCACCATGTTCTTCATGATTGAGAGTCTCTTGTTTTGTCACCACCATATACTAGTGGGAATCTTCATTATATAACTTGGCTTGTATATTCCCATGATGGGCTTCCTCAAAAATTGCCCTAGGTCTTCGTGAGCAAGCAAGTTGGATGCACACCCACTAGTTCTCCTTTTGAGCTTTCACACAATTATAGCTCTAAGTGCATCCATCGCATGGTAATCCCTACTCTTTCACATTGATATATATTGATGGGCATATCCATAACCCTATTATACACCGAGTCAATGTGCCTCACAACCTCCACCACACTCTATTCACCTATAGTGCTATATCCATGGCTCACGCTCACGTATTGCGTGAGAGTTGAAAAAGGTTTGAGAAAGTAAGAGTGCGAAAACCATTACTTGGCCAATACCGGGGTTGTGCATGATTTAAATTCGTTGTGTGGGGATGATGGAGCATAGCCAAACTATATGATTTTGTACGGATAACTTTCTTTGACCTTGTTATTTTGAAAGTTCATGATTACCTTGCTAGTTTGCTTGAAGTTTTATTGTTTTCATGTCAATAGCAAACTATTGTTTTGAATCTTACGGATCCGAACATTCATGTCACATGAAAGAAGTTACAAAGGACAAATATGCTAGGTAGCATTCCACATCAAAAATTCAGTCTTTATCACTTCCCTACTCGAGGACGAGAAGGAGTTAAGCTTGGTGATGCTTGATACGTCTCCAACATATCTATAAATTTTGATGGTTCCATGCTATTATCTTGTCGAAGTTTGGATGTTTTGTATGCATTTTATATCTTTTTTGGGACTAACTTATTAACTCAGTGCCAAGTGGTAGTTCCTGTTTTTTCTGTGTTTTTGACCTTTTTCAGAGGAGAATATTAAACGGAGTCCAAACGGAATAAAACCTTCGAAAAGATTTTTTCCGGAACATAAGATATGCAGGGAGCTTGAGAACCAAGGCAAAGGGCACCAGGGGAGGCCACAAGCCCCCTAGCTACGGCCTGGGGGGACGCCTAGCAGGCTTGTGGGCCCTCTGTGGCTCCTTTGCCCTACTTCTTCCGCCTATAAATCCCGGAAAAATATGAAACCACGGTAGAGAGCCACGAAAATACTTTTTTGCCGCAAGCTTCTGTCTCCACAAGATCCAATCTAGGGCACGTTCTGGTGCCCTGTCGGAGGGTGGATTCGGACACGGAGGGCTTCTTCATCAACACCATTGCCTCTCCGATGATGCATGAGTAGTTCACCACAGACCTTCGGGTCCATAGCTAGTAGCTAGATGACTTATTCTCTCTCTTGGATCTTCAATACAAAGTTCTCTATGATCTTCGTGGAGATCTATCCGATGTAATCCTCTTTTGCGGTCTGTTTGTCGAGATCCGATGAATTGTGGTTTTATGATCAGATTATCTATGAATCTTATTTGAGTTTCTTCTGATCTCTTATATGCATGATTTCATATCCTAGGAATTCTCTTCGAGTTGTGGGTTTCGTTTGGCCAACTTGATCTACAGTTCTTGGAATGGGAGAAGTGCTTGGTTTTGGGTTCATACCGTGCGGTGACCTCACCCAGTGATAGAAGGGGTAGCGAGGCACGCATCATGTTGTTGCCATCAAGGGTAAAAAGATGGGGTTTATATCTATTGCATGAATTTATACCTCTACATCATGTCATCTTGGTTAAGGCGTTACTCTGTTTGTTATGAACTCAATACACTAGATGCATGCTCGATAGCGGTCGATGTGTGGAGTAATAGTAGTAGATGCAGAAAGTATCGGTCTACTTGTCTCGGACGTGATGCCTATATGTATGATCATTGCCTTAGATATCGTCATGACTTTGCAACGTTCTATCAATTGCTCAACAGTAATTCGTTCACCCACTGTAATATTTTCTATCATGAGAGAAGCCTCTAGTGAGCACTATGGCCCCCGGGTCTACTTCACATCATATTGTCAGCCCTACACATTTACTTTGTTGCACTTTCCACCTTTAGATCTCACCTTGCAATCAATCGTGAAAGGATTGACAACCCCTTTGTAGCGTTGGGTGCAAGTTTGCTATTTTTGGGCAGGTACTTTGGAGACTTGGCTTGATACTCCTACAGGATTGATACCTTGGTTCTCAAACTGAGGGAAATACTTACTGCTACTGTGCTGCATCACCCTTTCCTCTTCAAGGGAAAAACCAACGCAAGCTCAAGAGGTAGCAAGAAAAATTTCTACAAGCCTTGGCAAACTCTTATAGGAGGCAAAGCGCTCCCGAGGACACATGAGAATTTCTATCAAGCTAGTTTTCATCATGTTCATATGATTCGCGTTCGCTAATTTGATAGTTTGATATGTGGGTGGACTGGTGCTTGGGTGCTGCCCTTACTTGGACAAACCTGCCACTTATGATTAACCCCTCTCTCAAGAATCCGCAACTACGAAAGAAGAATTAAGACAAAGTCTAACCATAACATTAAACTAGTGGATCCAAATCAGCCCCTTACGAAGCAACGCATAAACTAGGGTTTAAGCTTCTATCACTCTAGCAACCCATCATCTACTTACTACTTCCCAATGCCTTCCTCTAGGCCCAAATAATGGTGAAGTGTTATGTAGTCGACGTTCACATAACACCACTAGAGGAAAAACAACATACAACACATCAAAATATAGAATGAATACCAAATTCGCATGACTACTTATAGCAAGACTTATCCCATGTCCTCAGGAACAAAAGTAACTACTCACAAAGCATAATTATGTTCATGACCAGAGAGGTATTGAATAGTATCAAGAATCTGAACATATAATCTTCCACCGAGTAATCCAACTAGCATCAACTACAAAGAGTAATTAACACTACTAGCAACCTTACATGTACCAATCAGAGTCGCGAGACGGATATTGGTTACAAGAGATGAAGTAGGGTTTGGAGATGAGATGGTGCTGATGAAGATGTTGATGGTGACGAGTCCCCTCCAATGAGAGGAGTGTTGGTGATGACGATGGTGATGATTTCCCCCTCCGGGAGGGAAGTTTCCCCGGTAGGACGGCCCTGCCAAAGCTCTAGATTGGTTCTGCTCATGTTCCGCCTCGTGGCGGGGCCAACCCCGAAGGGCCCATGTTGTTGGGAGGGAAGAGTCCCCAAAGGGGAAGGCACATTGTAGGTGCCTTGGGGAGGGAGGAAACCTCCCTAGGCCCATGCCCCATCCTTGGAGGAGGGGCTAGGGCTGAGAAGCAACCCTCCCCCTTGCCTCCTATACATTGTGGTGGATAGGGCGGGGCTGAACACACCAATTTCCATGCCCCGGTGGCAGCCCTACCTCTCTCGTAACTCCGTTTTCTCCTTAGATCGGTTCCTACAACGCTTGGCGATGCCCTGCTGGCACTTCTCCACCATCATCTCCACCATGTTGGCATGCTTATTGAGATCCCATCTACTTATCCTTCCTCTCTTGCTGGATCAAGAAGGAGGAGACGTCATCAATCTATACGTCTGCTGAACGTGGAGGTCACGTCCGTTCGGTGCTAGATCGGGACGGATTGCGATTGGATCATGAAGACATACGACTACATCAACTCGTTATATACACTTACGCTTAGCGATCTACAAGGGTATGTAGATGCACTCCTCTTCTCGTAGATGTTCGTCTCCATAGATTTATCTTGGTGAGCGTAGGATTTTTTTTGTTTCCCTTGCGATGTTCCACAACAGTATATAGGGGCATTACTTTAAATAGCAATAATATGGTGGTATTCAAAAGAATGTCCATGTTGTCACATGGAATCAAGTACACCTGCAACTAGTAATACTATAAGGAGGGCTGAGCAATCGGTAACATACCCAAACAAGGGTTTTCTAGGTTGTGGAAAGGTTAGAGGCTTTACACGCAATGTTGGGAGGCTTGGCATAACAGGTGGGAGGCAGTGAGACATAGTTTTAGAAACAAGACAACTACACTACTAGGAAAAGGCCTGCTAGTGGCACACCTGTTTTGGCTACTAATGGCGCACTACAGGTGCGCCACTAGCATGACGCCATTAGATTTTTTTACTAATGCCGCACCACAGGTGTGCCATTAGTATCTGGTATACTAATGGCACACCAGGAAGTGCACCATTAGTATAGCTCATGGTACTCCATTAGTATGCCTCCCAGGTGCGCCATTAGTATGCCTCCCAGGTGCGCCATTAGTATAGCTCATGGTGCGCCATTAGTATAGCTCATGGTGCGCCACAGGTTATACTACCAGCTCTAAAATTATTCAATTATTATCCTCACACCCACAAGAAGGTTCAATATAAACACATATTACACCACAATGAAAATATGTTTATAAACATGCACATACATTGAACGCAAGTTGACAAACAAATTAACCTAGAGGAAGCATAGTTTTGACCATCTTAACAATCATCTAGAACACACAAGTCACAAAATGATAAGGACTATTGGTTACTATGAGAGACTTCAGATGGTCCAGAACACACAAGTTTGTATCTACATGCACAAAGTGCAAGCTCCAAAACACTCGAAACACCAAATGGTCTACAAGACAATAAGGTCCATGATTACAGGTTGGTTGGTCCATAAACGCTAGAGAGTCATCATGTCCATGTGCATCAATAGGTTGAGTACCTGAAAACATTTTGCACAAATTTGTCAACAAAGTGGAACCAGATCAAGTTGTTAAAATCTCATATGCGTATTAAAAATATTCGATCAAAAGATTATCATGATATCATAGTTAACAATATAGTTTCTATATATGTTACCCACTTGTTATAGCAGAAGTTTTGTCACTTTATATTAAACAATCTTAAAAGTGATATGAAAAAACGCTTCAAATTTTGATAGTAAATCTGACTTGTGTAATCATATAACTAATAAAATGAATGCCACAATATCAGTAGGTCTGCTAATAGCCAGTAATCTCACAATACTGCATATGTTTGTCGCAATTTAAATGTATCCAGATAATGAAAAAAAGGTAAGTTGCAAGTTTGACAGCAAGTGTTATTTCCTTTGATTATTTCAGCAACATATAGGAACCAAACTGGGAGACACTTTTGCTGGTATATGTCGAATCGACTTCCATAATTCTCTTGAACTCAGATTACACCGGGGTAATAGAAAACTTACTCGGATGCGACTGTAGAAATTGCGGCTCCTGTTATACCAAGCTTAAAACCACATATAAGTAGTGGAAGAAGGACCACAATAGAAAGATTCCGCAAACTTACAGGTGTTTTAAATAATCAGCAAGTCTGCAGGAAAGGAGACTATTTTTACATCATATAACTGTATCGAACGCCTCCAATTCAAACCCGACTTGCTTACAAACAACATCAATGTGAAAATGCGTGAATGATAAACTATTTAAAAAATAGAACATAAAAACAAAAATATGCAGTACTGGCATGTTTCTGCAAAATAGTTCCAAGGAATATAACAGGAAAATATCATTAACTTAGGGGGACACCACCATTATCTGCATCAAAAGGTACCTTTTGCACTCAGCACTGGTGAGAACACAATGCCAATAAGCAAACAATGAGGTAGTTACCTATAAAAAGCACGGGAGTCTTGGTATCCTTAAATCCACGGAAGATACCCTGCACTGCTAACATAATCACATTTGCACGTGCTCCTAAGGCTCTCAGCGAAATAAATAGTCGTGCAGATGTATACATCGGAGAGAGCTGCAGTGTAAGAAGTAAACTTAGACTTTCTGCTAACAAGCACAAGTGGAGGAAATGCACTATTTTGAATCCGCTTCATTTGCAAAAAAGAGAGGAAGGAAAATATAGTACTCCATAAGAAGAAGGAATCAAAGATGATAACAGGCAAGGCAATCATGATGATATAAACATACATACAGGTGAGACGCCCATTAGTTTAAGAAACAATCCTGATCCTAGGAACAATGCCAATGCTTCGATTGTACCAATAGCAGCAGCTAGAACCAAAGCCAATGACACAGATGTCAGCTCCAGTTTGCCCGCAACGCGGAGAGGAGAGTCAGGTTGCATTGTGTGAACGAGCAAAGCAAAGCAAAGCAAAGTTGCTCACAAACTTAAACTTTTTATTCATCAGATGAGATGATGGTCCCGTTACCTCAAGTAGAATGCTTGGTTTCATTCTTGGAAATATCCTCGGCCAGAAATGAGGTTGCTATGCTCAGCAAGGGGATGTTGAAAATCTTGGATAGGATGTTAAAAATAGCGACGCAAATACCAGCTGATGCTAGCTCCAGAGCACCTTGAGAACACACATGCCAGGATTGAGACAGAGAATAACTAAACAAGTTGGTTCCATGCAGCAGCAGGGGATGTGGACAATACAACTTAAGAGTGTATGCAGTAGTAACATTGGCGGTAAGGCTCCCTCTCCATATTATGGGGTATTCATGGTTTTGAAAAGTCAGTCATGGTGAGTTAATAAAGGAAAGGAAAGGAAAGACCGTGCATACCTATCTCTTCTGAACAGTGTAACTCTTTTTTTCTAGGAAGTGGAAGCTTTATTACCCTCGCTTGGCAACGATGATGCATAAAGCCAGATTATTACAGAAGTACTAAGCGCTCCGAAAGTACTATTGTCTGCCTTTCAGAATTTAGACTTGGTGGATATCAATACCAACGGCTTCTGAAAGAGCGCAACTAGAGGCCACCATACTTGCAAGCTTGTACTACATGTGGCCATGTAAAGATTGATGTAGCAATTCAAGTCACACTTCCTCTAAGATCCTCTTTACAACATGGTCATCGCCATGATTTTATTTAAATGAATGAATAGTCATGACATTCACAACATGGTCATTGCCAATTTATCACAACTTAGTCATGCCATTCACATGTAGGAAGTAAGCATTCAACCAAGATAACATGAATATAGCAGCTTCTAAGCTGCTACCTACAAAATGATTAGCTGACTAGTGACCCCGAGGCACTGTCCCTTGGAGTCCCTGTCGTTCTTGGTGCTCCCGGCCCCCTTCTTGTGCGCCATCTGGTTGGTCAGCCCACGCGTCAGAAGCGTCGCCACGCCCACGCCTCCGGCAGCGCCACCGGGGAGCGCGGCGCGGTCGCTGCGGAGGAAGGAGGAGGAGGACGCGAGGGAGAAAGAGTGGAGATGAGTATGCCTTTATTTCCAATGTTTCCATTCATCAGAAAATTTAATTAGTCAGGTGCACAAAACAATGTTACATTATGAACATTTATGTTGTACAGGAGAAATAAAAAAATTAATGTTATTTAACCAAGTAGGACAGTTGGATGAAGAAACAGAGGGTACCCTGTCAAAGAACAGAACCATCATCCTTTCCTCGTCGCCACTAGATTTCCTAGAAAACTATAAAGGTTTAGGAAAATAAAAAAATTTGGATAAACTATGAAAAAATTCACATCCAGCCTAGTCCAAACATGTTTATAAAGGAGAGGATAATAATCAGTGGAAGCCACGACCTGTGATACTCAGGTTCAATGAGGCAGACGAATTCAATACGCACCTCACTAAATCAGCATATATTGGCTCCGTCCAATTCGCACAATCCAAGCCAAGACTTTGAAATGCTGATGAAAGAAAATGTTGGATAGCATTAAAACAAGATGGCGAATAAGAACGTTACAAACTTGCATTTGCAAGATATATATTGTGTTAAACCCCCAGTCATATAGGTTTCATTTCATAGAGAACACTTGTTGAATAGGCAAATACTGCACGCTAATGCTGCCATAGGCTAGAGAAAATGAAGTATCAAACGAATTGAATAGTACTATTTTGTAAGGGAATTAAGAAAAGATTTATATTTACATTGTTCGCACCTAGATTGAAAGCTGGGTGGTAGCCGAAGCGGTAGACATCTGCAAGAACTCTGGAGGAAGATAGAAAAGCAGTACTCAGTCGAATAGCACAAGGGAAGAAACAGAGTCATCAGTTCTCATCTGGTAATCACAAACAGGGTAATCACAAACTGTTTAGCTTTCTTGAATAGATGAACCCTATAGGCAACACATTTCTTCAGCAGAATAAAGCTAATGAGAAACTGCTAGTAGTATTTGCACAAAGAATGAAACACGGGGCATTTTAAATCCATGTAATGCCACAATCACAGTAACAAGAGACATCGTCGACTTCAACCCTCAGTAGAACTGGGAACTCCTGCATTTCTCTACATTTATAGAGCAATCCTATCCCATGATTCCTATTCTATCCCTGTAGCCAGATGACTAGATGGGTAACAACAATCTCTTCAGCTACAGAAATACAAGAAACTAGCCATGTGTCCAAAAACTAGTCTCTGAATCGGGATAATTCCTGCATTTTCCTACATTCATAGAGCAGTTCTATCCCATAACTCTTGCTCTATCCCTGTACCCAGATGACCAACAGAAATATGTGCAGCCAGAGAAACTGAAGCCAGATGTAGCAAATTGCTGATCACTAGCCATGTGTGATATAGAAGCAGAGCAGACCACGCTTTTTGGGGATACAAGGAGTGTTGGAATCCAAGAGCCAATCGGCAAAAGGCGGGATTTTTCGAGTCCTGACCCTTCGACTTCGAAGAGCACGGCGAGCCCCAGCTCGGCGGGGCCTTCCGACGTCGGGGAGGAGCACCGGAGCCGCATCGGCCGGAGACGGCGGGCAGAGCTCGGGGAGGCGGCCGCGCGGACAGGGAGTGAGGTGGTGCTGGAGGAGGCGGGGACGGTTGCAGTGGCCTTCGCGGCCTCCGACGGAGGCGATGCCGAGAGCAGGAGGCATCGGGTGGTGGCGGCGACAAATCGAATCCACCCCGAAGGAAACGAGAGAGATTTCTCGGAGAGGAGGGGATGGGTCAGCTAGGGTTTCGAATCGATTCGATTCAGAGAGGAGGGAGATACCTTTTTTTTTGCAAAACTACCAATGGCGCACCACCTACAAATGCGCCATTAGTAACCCTGGTTACTAATGGCACACCAGCTGGTGGTGCGCCATTAGTAGTTTTGCAAAAAAAAAATGATAGTAGCGGCGCACTGGGTGAGTGGTGCGCCATTACTAGTTAAACTAGTAATGGCGCACTCTCCCCCGGTGCGCCATTAGTACTTTTGGAAAAAAAAGTTTGTTAGTAGTGGCGCACCGTGTGTGTGGTGCGCCATTAGTGTCCATCACACTAATGGCGCACCTGCACATGGTGCGGCACTGCTATATAGTAGTGGTGCACCACTTGTCTAGTGCGCCGTTAGTGTCTATATTATCTACAACCCTTTTCCTAGTTGTGCTAGCATAACATTGATAGTAGTGGTATCAAGGGAAATGATTATCTTGCCTTTGATCCCACTTGGAAGAAGAACGAGTCCGTGAAGCACATGAACTAATGTAGTCAAATAAATCCTCACACTTCAAAGCAGTTCAGAAATCTATCGAGAAGAAACAGTCAACACACGATAAACACCACAACATATTCATGACATGATGTGCAAGCAATTATGAACCATGTCCATTTATTTATGCACGACACGACAAAGCACAAAAATTTATTACTACACATTAAATAAAGCTCAATATGCAACTCGTTGCATATTGACGAAACTCCATATTGAATTATTTAGGCCACTCCTTCTTAGGTACTCGACAATGTTAAATGTTGTTAAACATGACAAGAGGGGAAGCATAAATAAACTACACTATGTAGGCATTTTAAATGAGGTCGGAAACAACATATAGCATTTTCGGAATGACCCCATATGTTAATTTCGATATTATTCTAGATATAAAATAAACATATTCTATATTTGTTAAACAACAAAATAAAGTGGACCTTCTGATTCTACACGTCATTCTAGTCGATTTACATATATTGGTTATTTAAAACGGAGCTATGGTTTACAAGAGATCAGCAACACTACATGATATGCCATGAATGCAAAATGTATGCAAATGACAGCCACAAGAATGTTAAAACATGGATTAACAAGATATTATGGAACTACAAGAAATTATAGGCGAGTTTAAATGAGGCCGAAATGACGAATAACAAATCCGGAAAGTCCCCATATGCATAGTAAGATTTCCGTACTTTTCTGCCTATAACACAATTTTAGAGTTGTTACACAGAGAAATAAAGGTCACCATGTTGTTCTAGATTCTAGTCAAGTTACATATGTAGATCATTTCAATCAGAGCTACGATTAAATACTTGTGAAATAAATCATTTTAACGTGGCATTTGGGCAAAATAATACAAATGACAGGCTTAAACATTTTAACGTGGACGAAAGTTGGTATTGTGAAACTACACAAAATTCTAGACATTTCACATGTTTACAATATTTTCATCCGATGCACAATTATTTAATTATGAGAAATGCAAAATGAGGCAATTTTCTAAAAATATGGAAAAAACAATGGATAATGCACAAATCCACATAGCCTAAGAAAATGATTTGGGCCGGATTGCAGCATCCTAGAGAGGCCTAGGAGGATTAGGCCCAAGTGTATGTGCGTCTGCACTTAAAAGTAAATAAATAGAAGAACAGAAATGGGACAATATGGGATTCAAACACTAGATCTCCATGATGTTGGTGTGCTCTGATGACCCACTGCACTAAAGGTGGATGTGCGATGACGAGTGGATTAAAATGTGGGGTGCACTGGATTTAAACCCAAGACCTCGCGGTTACAAA
The DNA here is from genome assembly GCF_904849725.1 of Hordeum vulgare subsp. vulgare. NCBI lineage: Eukaryota > Viridiplantae > Streptophyta > Magnoliopsida > Poales > Poaceae > Hordeum > Hordeum vulgare. The sequence continues at coordinate 159,803,322 of NC_058522.1, forward strand.
CTAAGGTGCTGACCAGCTGGGCTACGAAGACACAGTTGATGAAACCCAAGTTTTAGCATAGATGATCCTTACCTTGCCGCTGATTGAACGAAACTGAAAACAAAGGCTCCATTGTCGGGCTGGGGATGCAGGTGCAGGTGTGACGACGCGGTTGTGTGCCGGCGTGGGCGACGGGGACGGGTAGGTCATGCCTTCGGGCTCCTGATCCGGCATAGGGGCATCCATTCCTAGCTATGGTGGGGTTCATCGAGGTTGCTCATGGAAGCGGCGACGCGGAGCTTGGCAAGCGCCATGGCTGTCTCCTATTGTTGGGGATATTACCCGTTGTTTGATCCACCCTATTGGGTCGGCTCAGGTTCATGGCGACTCAGCGTTCGTGCTTCAAGATGGACTTAGACCAGAACACAGGAGGCATGAGGTGATCTTCATAGAGAGAGCCGGTTCAGCTCATGAGCCCTGATGTCGACTCAAGGCTCAAGAAGAGGAAGACTCGCTGGGAAATTTCCTTACTTGAGAGACATGGGAGGTTAGAGATATATCGGGTCACGTTTCATGATGTGACTAGGACTCGTGTAAATCTAGGGCCTCGACCAATATATAAAGGCGAGTCTCTAGGGTAGAAAGATTAAGTTACAATCCATCGAGAGCTAGGTCAAGCGAGTTATGCAGCCTTGTAATCGATTCCACCATCAAATATACAAAAAGTAGTACATAGGGTTTTACCTCCATCGGAGGGGCCGAACCTGGGTAAACTCGAGTCTCTCTTTCGCTCAACCCCTTTGAGTCGCCACCAAGATGTGATGGCTCCATCTCTAAGTCGTTTCATGCAGACATTTGCCGTGACAAAACCACAACAGTTGGCGCCCACCGTGGGGCTAACGCACGGTGGAGTTGAGTTCTCAAAGGGAGCCCTTCCAGGGTTTTGGAGCTACGCGGTCGGCCTCATGACTAAGAGCCACCGTGGAAAGTACTACATCAACAACTCTCAGTGGGGGCCTGACTCCGATTCGATCGAATCTGGGTACAAGGTCCCCTTCGGCACGATTCAGGTCTTCAATGGCCAGTTTGTGGCTCCCGTACCTGAGTTGTACACCTTCACCGACATCGTCGAGCCAGCCCGGTTTGCCCAACCCGCCAAACGTCAAGTCAGGACACGCCATGCCTTTGTTGGTTTTATGCAGGGGATCGACCTGCCGGATGAGCCGGTGATCCAGGAGAACACCCGTGTCAACTCAGACGATGAGTCGTCCATCGGCAACACAGATTCAATCTACCCTCTCCACGAAGGACGGCTTGGGGGATTGCCTGAGGCGGCAATTTCCGAGGATTTGAAAGGACCCCATCGTCAGGCCACCATCTACATGGCAGGAGCAGTGGCGGCTCAGCCGACCGCGGCCGGCAACAACGAAGCCAACGGATGAGGGAAGACTCCGGCTCAACCAATGGCTTATCTAGTGGCAGAGATGGCTAAGCTCACGGCAGTTGCCGTGACGGTGGAGAACCTGGAAGAGGTCAACGCCGAGTTAGCGAAGATGAGGGAGGAGATGGCCAAGATCCAACGCAAAATCAAAGGTGAAGCCACCAGGATGGCGACCCAACGGGCCCAGATCGCCGTAGAGACGGAGCGGCTAAGGGTTCAGGGATGGCGGCTGGAACGACAGCATCGCACTTCCGATGTGGTTCACCACAGGAGGCATCGTGATCGCCTACCAGCCGATCTAAATCCTACTCGACTCTTTGACAACCCACATACCCCTGTGATGGAACCTAACCATCCATGGCGCGTTACTCAGCATGTCGACCCAGCTCAGCAGCTGCCCAACCCACAGTTTCCTCAGCTGGCGCCGGCCCAGCGGCCATGCTTCCAGACGTCGTTGGGTCACTTCTCTAACCCCGTTGACAATGTATGGGTTGCGACCTGCAACCTAGAGTATCTTCCCATCCACAGAAACTCTCTAGCTGAGGTGGATGCAAGGAAAGCCATCGAGATGTTGACAATGGTTGTGGTCCAACAGGGGCAGTACTTGTATAGTCGTGATTGGCCGCACTCCACGCCTCATGCAAGTCATACCAGGAGTCTCCATGACATACCACCCATAGTGTCCAGCAGTGAACGGCGTTGACCCCCGCAAATCAACCCGCCCGGGCTGCCAAACACTCGTGCCTAGGACCATGTGGATGCAGCATGAGCCGCCCGTCTGACGGAGGTGGCGGCCGCGGCGGGCCAAGACTATCCGGCTTATGTGCCGCCTTCCCCCGCGCACAGCGAGTCAGGAGGCTGGAACATAGGGATCCCCTATCTGTCACCGCCCTCCGCAATGAGTGTATACCCAAGGATTTTAAGGGTCCACGCAAGGTTCCCAATTACACACCGGACCTTGAGCTAGGAGCAGGATTGAATGCTACGAGCTTGCAATGGATATCCTCGATGTTAACGACGCGGTGTGTGCCAAGTACTTTACAATGATGCTCGAAGGGACGACACACACTTGGCTGAAGAACCTGCCGCCCAACTCCATCAACACCTGGGCCGAGTTGAAGGAGCGTTTTGTCAAGAACATCAGATGAACCTGTAAGCACCCGATGACTATTGTCAAATTACAGCACTGTATCCATTCATCAGACGGTATCTCGACGGCTCAGGTCATGCTGATCTTCGAGAAAAACTGTCAATACCAGCCCTTGGTGTTGAAGCTTGGGCGACTCAAGCGGAAAGTGCAGGATATGAGTGAGTTGATGTAGTCCCTCACTATGTACGCCGAGTCAGACGATACCAAAGATCCGGGGAGGATGACGATAAAATCAGCAGTGCCAGGAGAGCATAATCATCCAAAGGCCACTCTCAGACCCACCGGCGAAGTAACTACAACCCCGGGGGACAAGGGAAGAAAAGGCAGCAGGAAGGTGCCACTGAATTCTTCGCCAATACTAACACTGGGACCGGGAACCAGCGTCCGAAGAAAAGGGATTTCAGTGGGAAAAAGCCACACAACTATCACGAGATGCTCAAGGGCCCCTGCCTGTTGGGGAACGTTGCATGGGAAACAAAAAATTTCCTACGCACACGAAAACCTATCATGGAAATGTCCATCTATGAGGGGATATTAGATCTACGTACCCTTGTAGATCGCTCAGCCGAAAGCGTTAAGAAACGCGGTTGATGTAGTGGAACGTCTTCACGATCCGTCCCTCGAACCGTCCCACGAACCGTATCGCGATCCGTGCCACGTTCCGTTTCGATCTAGTGTCGAACGGACGGCACCTCCGCGTTCAGCACACGTACAGCTCCACTATGATCTCGGCCTTCTTGATCCAGCAAGCAAGACGGAGTAGTAGATGAGTTCTCCGGCAGCGTGACGGTGCTCCGGTGGTGGTGACGATCTACTCCTGTGGGGCTCAGCTCGAGCTCCGTAGAAATCCGATCTAGAGGTCAAACTATGTGGAATAGCCTTGAGTTGCACGTGGCAAAGTTGTGTCTCAAAAGGCCCTAAACCACCACTATATATAGGAGGATGGGAGGGGCAGGCATTGTGGCACAAGGGCCTCAAGGTGCCCCGGTCGCCTGGAGGAGGTGGACTCCTCCACCAATTCGGTTTGGGAAGGAGGAGTCCTCCTCTTCCTTCCCACCACCCTCTTTCCTTTTTTTTCTTCTTTTCTTTTGGTATTTCTTTATGTGGCGCCATACACCTCTTGGGCTGAATCTACCAGCCAAATAAGGACTTGGTGCGCCACCCTAGGGCCTTGGGCTCACTTCCGGGTGTGGGGCCCCCTCCCGGTAAACACCCGAAACCCATTCGTCACTCCCGGTACACTGCCGGAATTGCCCGAAACTATCCGGTGACCAAATGAAACCATCCTATGTATCAATCTTCGTTTCCGGACCATTCTGAAAACCCTCATGACGTCCATGATCTCATCCGGGACTCCGAACAACATTCCGTAACCACACATATAACTCAACTATATTTAAACATCATCGAACCTTAAGTGCGCATACCGAGCGAGTTCGAGAACTATGTAGACATGACCCGAGGCACTCCTCGGTCAATATCCAATAGCGGGACCTGGATGCCCATATTGGATCCTACATATTCTTCGAAGATCTTATCGGTTGAACCTCAGTGCCAAGGATTCATATAATCCCGTATGTCATTCCCTTCGTCCTTCGGTATGTTACTTGCCCGAGATTCGATCGTCGGTATCCGCATACCTATTTTAATCTTGTGACCGGCAAGTCTCTTTACTCGTTTCGTAATACAAGATCCCGTGACTTATACTTAGTCACATTGCTTGCAAGGCTTGTGTGTGATGTTGTATTACCGAGTGGGCCCCGAGATACCTCTGCGTCACACGGAGTGACAAATCCCAGTCTTGATCCATACTAACTCAATGGACACCTTCGGAGATACCTGTAGAGCACCTTTATAGTCACCCAGTTACGTTGCGACGTTTGATACACACAAGGTATTCCTTCGGTGCCAGTGAGTTATATGATCTCATGGTCATAGAAATAAATACTTGACACGTAGAAAACAATAGCAATAAAATGACACGATCAATATGCTACGTTCATAGTTTGGGTCTAGTCCATGACATGATTCTCATAATGATGTGATCCAGTTATCAAGAGACAACACTTGCACATAGTCAGAAAACCTCGACTATCCTTGATCAAGTGGCTAGCCAACTAGAGGCTTGCTAGGGACATTGTTTTGTCTATGTATCCACACATGTATCTATTTTTTCATTCATTACAATTATAGCATGGGTAATAAACGATTATCTTGTAACAGGAAATATAAAAATAACTATTTATTATTGCCTTTAGGGCATATTTCCAACACTGCCCACAACATACCATGACAGAATGTCCAGCCACTCATTCTTGGGAAGACTGCTATGTGATGCAGGAGTTCCGTGCCGAGGCGCTCAAGAAGAACCAAGGAGGAGGTAGTAGTGGACACCCACACTAATTTGGATCGGGCGGCTCACACGGGAGTCCGTTTGGCGGTTTCCCCAACCCTGGTCCGCAGGACGGGTCACATTCCAACGCTGGGCAATATCCGGTCCAGAATTGCCAGCAATATAATGGGTCGGGCAGTTTACAACAGCAGCTTCACTAGGGCGGCTCTCAACAGCAGAATGAAAACATCGGTTTCCAGAACAACCCCAAGCAGTTGAACAACGGGAAGTATCACTTGTTTACCACCAATACTTGCAAAAGGGACTAGAAGTTTAAACATAGAACTCTCAGCGTCACTGAGCCGGCGCTCCCCAGGTATCTCAACTGGTGTGAGCAGCCTATTATCTGGAGTAGAGAGGATCACCCGCCCCCGGGTTGATAACCCTGGCGACTTAGCATTGGTTGTGGCACCACAGGTGGGGGGCTATAGCTTCTCCAAAGTCCTCATGGATGGTGGCAACAGTAGCAACATCTTATACTATGACACTTTCCGAAGAATGAATTTCTCTCAAAGCGACTTGATGCCTTCCTCTACAGTCCTCCACGACATCGTCCCGGGTAAGTCGGCATATCGTGTTGGGTTGATTAAACCCAATGTGGCTTTTCGCATTGAAACTAACTACATGAGCGAGCCTCTCATGTTTGAGCTGGTCAAGATCAAGAGCCCTTATCATGCTCTTTTTGGTCGGCCGGCTTACGCCCGTTTCATGGCCCGCCCAAGTTGTGTCTACCTTAAGCACAAAATGCCAGGCCCTAAAGGAACCATCACGATAAGTGGAGATCGGAAGATAGCTCAATAGTGCGAAGAAGGAAATGCCGCTTATGCTGAATCGCCTTGCGCAGCTGAGGAACTCAAGTTTCATCAAGCCAATGTTGACCCGGTGGACATGTCCCCACTCAAGAAGCCAACAATCGATTCAGAGCCGCCCCTTAAGTTTAAGCCTACAGATGACACTAAGCTGGTTGATTTCACGCTTGGCGACTCTTCCAAGCAATTCACTATTTGGACGGGTCTGGATCCCAAATAGGAAAGCACGCTAACTAAATTCATCCATGAGAATCGGGACATCTTTGCATGGAAACCTTCTGACATGCCGGGTGTACCGTGAGAGTTTGCTGAGCACCACCTTAATATAGATCCCAAGATGAAGCCAGATCGGTAGTACCTTTGTCGTTTCAACAAGGAAAGGCGTAAAGCAATCGGAGAAGAGGTAGCCCGGCTCTTGGCTGCTGGGTTCATTGTGGAGGTTTTTCACCCAGAGTGGTTGGCCAATCCAGTTTTTGTCCTCAAGAAGAATGGCACCTTTCGTATGTGCATTGACTACACTGACCTTAACAAGGCCTGCCCGAAAGACCCTATTGATCTCCCTCGTATCGATCAAAGAAAAACCACGACACCTGTTGTTGCGCGATACACAGAGAGTGTTGAAATATGCACTAGAGGTAATAATAAAATAGTTATTATTATATTTCCTGTTTCAAGATAATCGTTTATTATCCATGCGATAATTGTATTGAATAGAAACACAAATACATGTGTTGATCTATAGACAAAACAATGTCCCTAGTGAGCCTCTAGTTGACTAGCAGGTTGATGAAAGATGGTTAATGTTTCCTGGCCATAGACAAGTGTTGTGAGTTGATAACGAGATCACATCATTTGGAGAATGATGTGTTGAACAAGACCCAAACTATAAACGTAGCATGTGATCGTGTCATTTTGTTGCTACTGTTTTCTGCATGTCAAGTATACGTTCCTATGACCATGAGATCATGTACCTCACTGACACCGGAGGAATGGCTTGTGTGTATCAATCGTCGCAACGTAAATGGATGACTATAAAGGTGCTCTACACGTATCTCCGAAGGTGTCCATTGAGTTAGCATGGATCGAGACTGGGATTTATCACTCCGTGTGACGGAGAGGTATCTCGGGGCCCACTCTATAATACAACATCATAAACAAGCCTTGCAAGCAATGTGACTAATGAGTTAGCCACTTGATCTTGTATTACGAAACGAGTAAAGAGACTTTCCGGTAACGAGATTGAAATAGGTATGTAGATACCGACGATCGAATGTCAGACAAGTAACATACCGAAGGACAAATGGAATGATATACTAGATTAGCTGAATCTTTCACATAAAGGTTTTCGGGCATTACTAGTAAAGTACCGGGAATGACGACTGGGTTCCGGAGTTCCACCGGGGGCACCCACCCGTGAGAGAGCCAAATGAGCCCAAGGGTGGCGCACCAATGACGACTGGGTTCCGGAGTTCCACCGGGTGCACCCAGCCGGGAGAGAGCCAAAGAGGCCCAAGGGTGGCGCTCATCCGTAGTGGGTTGGTGGACAGCCGAAGAAGGCCACTTCGTTTGAAAGAAGGAGAAAGGAAAGGATAGGAGGCCAAACCGAATTGGGGAAGGAGGACTCCTCCTTCCAAGTTGTGGTGTAGGAGGACTCCTCCCTCTCCTCTTGCGCTGGCCAACCATAGGTTTTTTCCCCTAGGGTGCCACCCCTCCCTCCCACCTATATATAGTGGAGGTGAGAGAGGATTTTCGCATGCAAGCCATAGTGCAGCCCTCTCTCCCTCCACCACTTCATGATATCCTGTAGCTAGTTCGGTACGGCATGGCGAAGCCGTGCCGGAGTAGCTCCACCACCATCACCACCACACCGTCTTGCTGCTGAAGAATTCAGCTACCTCTTCATCTCTGTTGTTGTATCAAGAAGTCAGAGATCGTCATCGAGCTGTACATGTGCTGAACGTGGAGGTGTCGTCCGTTCGATACTAGATCGGGACGAAGTTCGTGGGATGCTTGCGATTCGGATCGCGAAGAGTTAGACTACATCAACCATGTTTCTTAACCCTTCCCGCTTAGCGATCTACAAGGGTATGTGGACCGAGTCTCCTCTCTCGTAGATGATCATCACCATGATAGGTTTTGCGTGTGCATAGGAACTTTTTTGTTTCCCATGCTACGTTCCCCAATAGTGGCATCCATAGCCTTTTCTTGAAGCGTCTCAGACCAAGATTACTCGTACGCTTACGACAGACCGGTTTCATCGACTCACATGCAACTTGTAGTATAAAGATGATTGGCGGGCGTCTGTTTCTTCAACTTTAGTTGGATCGGATTTGACCGAGGCGACCCTTGAAGAATGTTAAATAGCAATTTTCATATCGCCGTTGTGGCTTTGCGTAAGTAAGATGCGATAATACTAGATACCGATAGTAGCCACGTCAAATCTGTAACAACAAATTAGAGGCACATCTAACTTGTTTTTGCAGGGTATGCATGTGATGAGATATGGCCAAAGACATGATATGATATATTGCATGTATGATATTATCATGTTGTAATAGTTAAAATATCGACTTGCAAGTTGATGGTACGGCAACCGGCATGAGCCATAGGGTTTTCTCTAATTATTTTGCACTTCGTGACGCTTTGCTTTTTCACTAGTAGTAGATTTAGTAGTAACAACATTGTTAGCACGACAACCTCGATGGCAGCATGATGATGGAGATCATGATGATGGGGATCATGGTGTGGCGCCGGTGACGATGGAGATCATGCCGGTGCTTTGGTGATGGAGATCAAGAAGCACAAGTTCATGGACATATCATGTCACTTATGATTTGCATGTGATGTTAATACTTTTATGCACCTTATTTTTCTTAGGACGACGGTAGCATTATAAGGTGATCTCACTAAAATTTCAAGATAGAATTGTATTTCCCCCGACTGTGCACAGTTTCGATAGTTTGTCGTTTCGAGGCACCAGGTGATGATCTACTGTGATAGACTCTACGTTCACATACAACGGGTGCAAAACAGTTGCACATCCGGGACATTGTTTTGTCTATGTATCCACACATGTATCTATGTTTTCCTTAAATACAATTATAGCAGGGATAATAAACGATTATCTTGTAACAGGAAATATAATAAAAACTATTTATCATTGCCTCTAGGGCATATTTCCAACTGTCTCCCACTTGCACTAGAGTCAATAATTTTGTCCTCACATCGCCATGCGATTTACATTGTAATAAATCTAACACCCATACAATTCTGGTGTTGATCATGGTTTGCCCATGGAAGAGCTTTAGTCAGTGGGTCTGCTACATTCAGATTCGTGTACACTTCGCACATATTCATGTCCTCTCCTTTGACGTAGTGGCGGATGAGGTTGAAGCATCGTTTGATGTGCCTGGTCTTCTTGTGAAACCTTGATTCCTTTGCTAAGGCAATGGCACCAGTATTGTCATAGAACAGAGTTATTGGATTTAGTGCACTCAACACAACTCCAAGATCCGTCATGAACTGCTTCATCCAGACACCCTCCTTTGCTGCCTCCGAGGCAGCCATATACTCCGCTTCACATGTAGAATCTGCTACGACGCTTTGCTTGGAACTGCACTAGCTTACCACACCCCCATTAAGAACAAATACGTATCCGGTTTGCGACTTAGAGTCATGCGGATCGGTGTCAAAGCTTGCGTCGACGTAAACCTTTACGACGAGCTCTACGTCACCTCCATAAACGAGAAACATTTCCTCAGTCCTTTTCAGGTACTTTAGAATATTCTTGACCGCTGTCCAGTGATCCACTCCTGGATTACTTTGAGACCTGCCTGCCATACTTATGGCCAAGCTGACGTCTAGTCTAGTGCAAAGCATTGCATACATGATAGAACCTATGGCTGAAGCATAGGGGACGAAAATCATTTGTTCTCTATCTTCCGCAGTTGCTGGGCACTGAGTCTTACTCAATTTTATACCTTGTAACACTGGCAAGAACCCTTTCTTGGACTGTTCCATTTTGAACTTCTTCAAAACTTTATCAAGGTATGTGCTTTGTGAAAGTCCTATCAGGCGTCTCGATCTATCCCTATAGATCTTAATGCCTAGAATGTATGCAGCTTCTCCTAGGTCCTTCATAGAGAAACTTTTATTCAAGTAATCCTTTATGCTTTCCAAAAACTCCACATTGTTTCCAATCAGCAATATGTCATACCCATATAATATTAGAAACGTCATAGAGCTCCCACTCACTTTCTTGTAAATACAAGATTCTCCAACCACTTGTATAAACCCAAATGCTTTGATCACCTCATAAAAGCGCTTATTCCAACTCCGAGATGCTTGCACGAGTCCATAAATGGATCACTGGAGCTTGCATACTTTGTTAGCATTCTTTGGATCGAACTAACCTTTGGGTTGCATCATATACAACTCTTCCTTAAGAAAACCGTTCAGGAACGCTGTTTTGACATCCCTCTGCCAGATTTCATAATCGAAAAATGCAGATATTGCTAACATGATTCGGACGGACTTAAGCATCGCTACCGGTGAGAATGTCTCATCATAGTCAACTCCTTGAACTTGTGAAAAACCCTTTGCCACAAGTCGAGCTTTATAAATGGTCACATTACCGTCTGCGTCTGTCTTCTTCTTAAAGATCCATTTGTTCTGAATAGCCTTTCGGCCTTCAGGTAATACTTCCAAAGTCCACACTTTGGTTGCGTACATAGATCCTATCTCGGACTTCATGGCCTGCAGCCATTTGTTGGAATCTGGGCCCACCATTGCTTCTTCATAACTCACAGGTTCATTGTTGTACAACAACATGATTGATAAGACAGGATTACCGTACCACTCAGGAGTAGTACGTGATCTTGTCGACCTACGAGGTCCGATAGGAACTTCATTCGAAGTTTCATGATCATCATCATTAACTTCCTCCTCAATCGGTGTCGCAGCGACAGGGGTTTCCCCTTGCCCTGCGCCACCATCTGGAGGGGTTAGAGGTTTGACAACCTCATCAAGTTCTATCTTCCTCCCACTCAATTCTTTCGAGAGAAACTCCTTCTCAAGAAAAGCTCCGTTTTTAGCAACAAACACTTTGCCCTCGGATTTGAGATAGAAGGTGTACCCAACTATCTCCTTTGGGTAACCTATGAAGACGCACTTTTTTGCTTTGGGTTCCAGCTTTTTAGGCTTAAGCTTTTTGACATAAGCATCACATCCCCAAACTTTAAGAAACGACAACTTCGGTCTTTTGCCATACCACAGTTCGTATGGTGTTGTCTCAATGGATTTTGATGGCGCCCTATTTAAAGTGAATGCCGCTGTCTCTAATGCATAACCCCAAAATGATAACGGCAAATCGGTAAGAGACATCATAGATCGCACCATTTCTAACAAAGTGCGATTATGACATTTGGACACACCATTACGTTGTGGTGTTCCAGGCGGTGTCAACTCTGAAACAATTTCACATTGTCTTAAGGGAGCACCAAACTCGAAACTCAGATATTCACCCCCACGATCAGACCGTAGGAACTCAATCTTCTTGTTACGATGATTTCCAACTTCACTCTGAAATTTCTTGAACTTCTCAAACGTTTCATACTCGTGTTTCATCAAGTAGATATATCCATAACTACCCAGATCGTCAGGGAAGGTGACTCCAAAAGTCCATAGGAGTGGATTTTCTTCATGCATTTTACACCAATATGACCTAAGCGGCAGTGCCACAAAAACATGGCACTATCATTGGTAACTCTGCATCTTTTGGTCTCAATGTTATGTATGTGTGTATCATCTCTATCAAGATTCAATATGAACAATCCTCTCACATTGGGTGCAGGACCATAAAAGATATTACTCATAGAAATAGAACAACCATTATTCTCTGACTTAAACGAGTAACTGTCTCGCAATAAACAAGATCCAGATATAATGTTCATGCTTAACGCATGCACTAAATAACAATTATTTAAGTTCATAACTAATCCTGATGGTAACTGAAGTGAAACTATGACGACGGCGATTGCATCAACCTTGGAACCATTTCCCACGCGCATCATCACTTCATCCTTCGCCAGCCTTCGTTTATTCCGCAGTTCCTGTTTCGAGTTACTAATATGAGCAACAAAACCGGTATCGAATACCCAGGCACTACTAGGAGAGCTGGTTAAGTACACATTAATAACATGTATATCGAATATACCTGATTTTTCCTTGGCCGCCTTCTTATCAGCCAAATACTAGGGGCAGTTGCGCTGCCAGTGACCCAGTCCCTTGCAATAATAACACTCTGTTTCAGGCTTAGGCCCAGCATTGGGTTTCTTCGTCGGATTGGAAACAGGCTTGCCGCTCTTCTTGGAGTTACCCTTCTTGCCTTTGTTGTTTCTCTTGAAACTAGTCGTCTTATTGACCATCAACACTTGATGATCTTTCTAGAGTTCTGACTCTGCGACTTTCAGCATCGCGAATAACTCGTCAGGTGACTTGTTCATCCCTTGCATGTTATAGTTCAACACAAAGCTCTTGTTGATTGGTGGCAGTGATTGAAGAATTCGGTCAGTGATAGCTTCTTGCGGGAGTTCAATACCCAGCTCAGCTAGACGGTTTGAGTACCCAGACATTTTGAGCACATGTTCACTGACAAACGAATTCTCCTCCATCTTGCAAGCATAGAATTTATCGGAGGTCTCATACTCTCATACCTCTCGATACGGGCGTTCTTTTGAAAGATAAACTTCAACTCCTAGAACATCTCATATGCTACATGACGCTCAAAGCGACGTTGAAGTCCTGGCTCTAAGCCATACAAGACTGCACATTGAACTATTGAGTAGTCCTCCTTACTTGTTAACCAGGCGTTCTTAACATCTTGGTCAGCCGTAGTGGGTGGTTCATCTCCTAGAGCAGCATTAAGGACATAATCCTTCTTCACAGCTTGTAGGAGCAACTTAAGATTACGAGCCCAGTCTACAAAGTTGCTTCCATCATGTTTCAACTTAGCTTTCTCTAGGAACGTACTAAAATTCAGGGTGACTTTTGCGTGAGCCATTGATCTTCAACACAAATATTGCAAAGTGTACTTAGACTATGTTTAAGATAATTAGAGTTTAATTAATAAAATTACTAATAAACTCGCACTCAAAAAGTACATCTCTCTAGTCATTTGAGTGGTACATGATCCAAATTCACTAACTCAAGTCCGATCATCACGTGAGTTGAGAATAGCTTCACTGGTAAGCATCTCTATGCTAATCATATCAACTATACGATTCATGCTCGACTTTTCGGTCTCTTGTGTTCCGAGGCCATGTCTGCACATGCTAGGCTCGTCAAGTTTAACCCGAGTGTTCCGCGCGTGCAACTGTTTTGCACCCGTTGTATGTCAACGTTGAGTCTATCACACCCGATCATCACGTGGTGTCTCAAAACGATGAACTGTTGCAACGGTGCACAGTCGGGGAGAACACAATTTCGTATTGAAATTTTAGTGAGAGATCACCTTATAATGCTACCATTGTTCTAAGAAAAATAAGATGCATAAAAGGATTAACATCACATGCAATTCATAAGTGACATGATATGGCCATCGTCTTGTGCTTCTTGATCTCCATCACCAAAGCACCGGCATGATCTTCTTGTCACCGGTGCCACACCATGATCTCCATCATCATGATCTCCATCAACGTGTCGCCATCGAGGTTGTCGTGCTATCTATGCTATTACTACTAAAGCTACGACCTAGCAATATAGTAAACGCATCTGCATACACAAACGTTAGTTTAAAGACAACCCTATGGCTCCTGCCGTTTGCCGTAGCATCGACGTGCAAGGCGATATTAACTATTACAACATGATCATCTCATACATATAATATAACACATCACGTCATTGGCCATATCATATCACAAGCATACCCTGCAAAAACAAGTTAGACATCCTCTAATTTGTTGTTGCATTTTTTACGTGGCTGCTATCGGTATCTAGTATGATCGCATCTTACTTACGCAGAAACCACAACGGAGATGTGCAAATTGCTATTTAACCTCTCCAAGGACCACCTCGGTCAAAACCAATTCAACTAAAGTTGAAGAAACAGGCACCCACCAGTCATCTTTATGCAACGAGGTTGCATGTCAATCGATGAAACTAGTCTCTCGTAAGCGTACGAGTTATGTCGGTCCGGGCCGCTTCAATCCAACAATACCGCCGAATTGAGAAAAGACTAAGGAGGGCAGCAAATCGAACATCATCGTCCACAAAACCTTTTGTGTTCTACTCGAGATAACATCTACTCATGAACCTAGCTCATGATGCCACTGTTGGGGAACGTTGCATGGGAAACAAAAAATTTCTTACGCACACGAAGACCCATCATGGAGATGTCCATCTATGAGAGGAGATTAGATCTACGTACCCTTGTAGATCGCCCAGCAGGAAGCGTTAATAAATGCGGTTGATGTAGTGGAACGTCTTCACGATCCGTCCCTTGAACCGTCCCACGACCCATCCCACGAACCATCTCGCAATCCGTCCCACGATCCAATCCGATCTAGTGCCGAAAGTTCGGCACCTCGGCGTTCAGCACACGTACAGCTCGACGTTGATCTCGGCCTTCTTGATCCAGCAAGCAAGACAGAGAAGTAGATGAGTTCTCCGGCTGCGTGAAGGCACTCCGTTGGTGGTGACGATAAACTCCTGCGGGGCTCAGCCCGAGCTTCGTAGAAATCCGATCTAGAGGTAAAACTATGTGGAATAGCCTTGAGTTGCACGTGGCAAAGTTGTGTCTCAAAAGGCCCTAAACCACCACTATATATAGGAGGAGGGGAGGGGCAAGCCTTGAGGTACAAGGGCCTCAAGGTGCGCCGGCCGCCAGGAGGAGGAGGACTCCTCCTCCAATTCAGTTTGGGAAGGAGTCCTCCTCTTCCTTCCCACCTCCCTCTTTCCTTTTTTATTTTCTTTTGGTATTTATTTATGTGCCGCCATAACCCTCTTGGGCTGACTCCACCAGCCCAATAAGGACTTGGTGCGCCACCCTAGGGCCTTGGGCTCACTCCCGGGTGGGTGGGCCCCTCCCGGTAAACACCCGAAACCAATTCGTCACTCCCGGTACACTGCCGGAATTGCCCGAAACTATACGGTGACCAAATGAAACCATCCTTTATATCAATCTTCATTTCCGTACCATTCCGGAAACCCTCGTGACGTCCATGATATCATCCGGGACTCCGAACAACATTCGGTAACCACACATATAACTCAACTATATAAAAACATCATCGAAGCTTAAGTGTGCAGACCGTGAGGGTTCGAGAACTATGTAGACATGACCCGAGGCACTCCTCGGTCAACATCCAATAGCGGGACATGGATGCCCATATTGGATCCTACATATTCTCCGACGATCTTATCGGTTGAATCTCAGTGCCAAGGATTCATATAATCCCGTATGTAAGTCCCTTTGTCCTTCGGTATGTTACTTGCCCGAGATCCGATCGTCGGTATCCGCATACCTCTCCGTCACACGGAGTGACAAATCCCAGTCTTGATCCATACTAACTCAACGGACACCTTCAGAGATACCTGTAGAGCACCTTTATAGTCACCCAGTTACGTTGTGATGTTTGATGCACACAAGGTATTCCTCCGGTGCCAGTGAGTTATATGATCTCATGGTCATAGGAATAAATACTTGACACGCAGAAAACAATAGCAATAAAATGACACGATCAATATGCTACATTCATAGTTTGGGTCTAGTCCATCACATGATTCTCATAATGATGTGATCCAGTTATCAAGCGACAACACTTGCACATAGTCAGAAAACTTCGACTATCCTTGATCAACAGGCTAGCCAACTAGAGGCTTGCTAGGGACATTATTTTGTCTATGTATCCACACATGTATCTGTGTTTTCATTCAATACAATTATAGCATGGATAATAAACGATTGTCTTGTAATAGGACATATAATAATAACTATTTATCATTGCCTCTAGGGCATATTTCCAACACTGCCCACAACATTCCACGACAGAAGGTCCGGCCACTCATTCTTGGGAAGACTGCTATGTGATGCAGGAGTTCCGTGCCGAGGCTCTCAAGAACAACCAAGGAGGAGGTAGTGGTGGACACCCACACTAATTTGGATCGGGCGGCTCACACGGGAGTCCGTTTGGCGGTTTCCCCAACCCTGGCGCTCACGGCGGGTCACATTCCAACGCTGGGCAGTACCCGGTCCAGAATTGCCAGCAATATAATGCGTCGGGCGGTTTACAGTAGCAGCTTCACTAGGGCGGTTCTCAACAGCAGAATGACAACAGCGGTTTCCAGAACAACCCCAAGCATTTGAACAACGGGCAGTATCACGTGTTTACCACCAATACTTGCAAAAGGGACAAGAAGGTTAAACATAGAACCCTCAGAGTTACTGAGCCGGTGCTCCCCAGGTACCTCAACTATTCTGAGCAGCCTATTATCTGGAGTAGAGAGGATCACCCGTCCCCGGGTTGACAACCCAGACAACTTAGCATTGGTTGTGGCACCACAGGTGGGGGGCTATACCCTCTCCAAAGTCCTCATGGATGGTGGCAGCAGTAGCAACATCTTATACTATGACACTTTCCGAAGAATGAATTTCTCTGAAAGCGACTTGATGCCTTCCTCTACGGTTTTCCACGGCATCGTCCCGGGTAAGTCGGCATATCTTGTTGGGCGGATTAAACCCAATGTGGCTTTTGGCATCAAGTCTAACTACAGGAGCGAGTCTCTCATGTTTGAGGTGGTCAAGATCAAGAGCCCTTATCATGCGCTTTTTGGTTGGCCGGCTTACGCCCGTTTCATGGCCCGCCCATGTTGTGTCTACCTTAACATCAAAATTCCAGGCCCTAAAGGAACCATCACGATAAGTGGAGATGGGAAGATAGCTCAAGAGTGCGAATAAGGAAATGCCGCTTATGCTGAGTCGGCTTGTGTAGCTGAGGAACTCAAGTTTCATAAAGCCAATATTGACCCGGCGGACATGACCCCACTCAAGAAGCCCACAATCGATTTAGAGCCGCCCTTAAGTTTAAGCCTACAGATGACACTAAGCTGGTTGATTTCACGTTTGGCAACTCTTCCAAGCAATTCACTATTGGGACGGGTCTGGATCCCAAATAGGAAAGCGCGCTCATCGAATTCATCCATGAGAATCGAGACAGCTTTGCATGGAAACCTTCTGACATGCCGGGTGTACCGTGAGAGTTCGCTGAGCACCACCTTCATATAGATCCCAAGATGAAGTCGGATCGGCAGTACCTTTGTCGTTTCAATGAGGAAAGGCGTAAAGCAATTGGAGAAGAGGTAGCCCGACTCTTGGCTGCTGGGTTCATTGTGGATTGACTACACTAACCTTAACAATGCCTGCCACAGTGGTTGGCCAATCCAGTTTTTGTCCTCAAGAAGAATGACACCTTTCATACGTGCATTGACTACACTAACCTTAACAAGGCCTGCTCGAAAGACCCTTTTGATCTCCCTCGTATCGATCAAGTAAAAACAACGACACCTGTTGTTGCGCGATACACAGAGAGTGTTGGAATATGCACTAGAGGTAATAATAAAATAGTTATTATTATATTTCCTGTTTGAAGATAATCGTTTATTATCCATGCTATAATTGTATTGAATGGAAACACAAATACATGTGTGGATCTATAGACAAAACAATGTCCCTAGTGAGCTTCTAGTTGACTAGCTGGTTGATGAAAGATGGTTAATGTTTCCTGGCCATAGACAAGTGTTGTTAGTTGATAACGAGATCACATCATTAGGAGAATGATGTGATGAACAAGATCCAAACTATAAACATAGCATGTGATCGTGTCATTTTGTTGCTATTGTTTTCTGCATGTCAAGTATATGTTCCTATGACCATGAGATCATGTAACTCACTGACGCCGAAGGAATGCCTTATGTGCATCAAACGTCGCAACGTAAATGGATGACTATAAAGGTGCTCTACACGTATCTCCGAAGGTGTCCATTGAGTTAGCATGGATTGAGACTGGGATTTGTCACTCCGTGTGACGGAGAGGTATCTCGGGGCCCACTCGATAATACAACATCATAAACAAGCCTTGCAAGCAATATGACTAATGAGTTAGCCACTGGATCTTGTATTACGGAACGAGTAAAGAGACTTGCTAGTAAGAAGATTGAAATAGGTATGTAGATACCGATGATCAAATCTCAGACAAGTAACATGCCAAAGGACAAAGGGAATGATATACCGGATTAACTGAATCTTTCACATTAAGGTTTTCGGGCATTACTCGTAAAGTACCGGGAATGACGACTCGGTTCCGGAGTTCCACCAGGGGGCACCCACCTGGGAGAGAGCCAAAGAGGCCCAAGGGTGGCGCACCATCCGTAGTGGGCTGATGGACAACCGTAGAAGGCCACTTCGTTCTAAAGAAGGAGAAAGGAAAGGATAGGAGGCCAAAACGAATTGGGGAAGGAGGACTCCTCCTTCCAAGTTGTGTTGTAGGAGGACTCCTCCCTCTCCTCTTGCGCTGGCCAACCCTAGGTTCTTTTCCCTAGGGTGCTACCCCTCCTTCCCACGTATATATAGTGGAGGTGGTAGAGGCTTTTCGCACGCAAGACATAGTGCAGCCCTCTTTCCCTCCACCACTTCGTGACATCGTGTAGCTAGTTCAGTACGGCATGGCGAAGCCCTGCCGGAGTAGCTCCACCATCATCATCACCATGCCGTCTTGCTGCCGAAGAATTCAGCTACCTCTTCGTCTCTGTTGTTGTATCAAGAATTCGGAGATCGTCATCGACTTGTACGTGTGCTAAACGCAGAGGTGTCGTCCGTTAGATACTAGATCGGGACGAAGTTTGTGGGACGCTTGCGATTCGGATCGCGAAGACATTAGACTACATCAACCGCGTTTCTTAACCCTTCCCGCTTAGTGATCTACAAAGGTATGTGCATCCAGTCTCCCCTCTCGTAGATGATCATCACCAAGATAGGTTTTGCGTGTGCGTAGGAATTTTTTTGTTTCCCATGCTACGTTCCCCAACAGTGGCATCCTTAGTCTTTTCTTGATTCATCGGTATTGTTGGATTGAAGCGGCTCGGACCAAGATTACTCGTACGCTTACGACAGACCGGTTTCATCGACTAACATGCAACTTGTTGCATATAGATGACTAGAGGGCGTCTGTTTCTTCAACTTTAGTTGAATCGGATTTGACCGAGGCGACCCTTGAAGAATGTTAAATAGCAATTTTCATATCGCCGTTGTGGCTTTGCGTAAGTAAGATGCGATAATACTAGATACCGATAGTAGCCACGTAAAATCTGTAAAAAAAAATTAGAGGCACATCTAACTTGTTTTTGCAGGGTATGCATGTGATGAGATATGGCCAAAGACATGATATGATATATTGCATGTATGATATTATCATGTTGTAATAGTTAAAATATCGACTTGCAAGTTGATGGTACGGCAACCGGCATGAGCCATAGGGTTTTCTTTAATTATTTTGCACTTCGTGACGCTTTGCTTTATCACTAGTAGTAGATTTAGTAGTAACAACATTGTTAGCACGACAACCTCGATGGCAGCATGATGATGGAGATCATGATGATGGGGATCATGGTGTGGCGCCGGTGACGATGGAGATCATGCCGGTACTTTGGTGATGGAGATCAAGAAGCACAAGTTCAAGGCCATATCATGTCACTTATGATTTGCATGTGATGTTAATACTTTTATGCACCTTATTTTTCTTAGGACGACGGTAGCATTATAAGGTGATCTCTCACTAAAATTTCAAGATAAAATTGTATTTCCCTCGACTATGCACCGTTTCAATAGTTCGTCGTTTCGAGACACCACGTGATGATCGGCTGCGATAGACTCTACGTTCACATACAACGGGTGCAAAACAGTTGCACATGCGGGACACTCTAATGAAAGTTGACGAGCCTAGCATGTACTTACATGGCCTTGGAACACAAGAGACCGAAAGGTCGAGCATGAATCATATAGTTGATATGATCAACATGGAGATGTTTACCATTGAAACTAAACTCAACTCACGTGATGATCGGACATGACTTAGTGAATTTGTATGACGCGACACTCGAATGACTAGAGGGTTGTCAATTTGAGTGGGGGTTTATTAGTAATACGATTACTTAAACTCAATTATCTTGAACATAGTGTAAGTAATCTTTACAAAATTTATATTGTAGATCAATGGCTCGCAGAGTAGCAACTCTGAATTTTAATGCGTTCCTAGAGAAAGCTAAGATGAAAGATGATGGAAGCAACTTTATTAACTGGGCCCGTAATCTGAGGCTTATCCTCACGGATGCCCAAATGCAATATGTCCTTGATGCAGCGCTAGGTGATGCACCACCCGAAACGGTGACCGAAGACGTTATGAACGTCTCGCGGTCGCATATGGATGACTACTCAGTAGTTCAATGTGTTGTTTTGTATGGCTTAGAACCGGGACTTCAATGACATTTTGAACGTCATGGAGCATCTAAGATGGTCCACGAATGGAAGTTTATATTTGAGAAGAATGCCCGAATCGAGAGGTATGAAACCTCTGGTAAGTTCCATGCTTGCAAAATGGTGGAGAACGGGTTTGCCAATGAACACATACTCAGAATGTCTGGGTACTCTAACTATTTAGCTGAGCTGGGGATTTCTCTCCCACAAGAGGCTATCACTGATAGAGTTGTTCAGTCACTGCCACCTAGCTATAAGAGATTTGTGTTGAACTATAACATTCAAGGGATGAATAAGTCACTCGCAAAGCTGTTTGCGATGCAAAAAGTCGCTGAGTCAGAAATCCAGAAAGAACATCAAGTATTGATGGTCAATAAAACAACCAGTTTCAAGAAAAACGGCAAGGGCAAGAATGGTAACTCTAAGAAGAATGGCAAGGTTGTTGCCTCTCCGACAAAGAAACCCATGTCTGGACCCAAGCTCGAAACTGAGTGCTATTATTGAAAGGGGACTGGTCACTGGAAGCGAAACTACCCCAAGTATATATCTGGCCAATAAGAAGGCGGCGAACGCCAAACAAGGTATGTTTGATATACATGTTATTGATGTGTACCTCTCATGCTCTCGTAGTTGTGCCTGGGTATTTGATACCAGTTCTGTTGCTCACATTTGCAACTCAAAACATGAACTGTGAAATAAACAAAGGCCGGCGAAGGATGAAGTGACAATGCACATGGGAAATGGTTCCAAGGTTGATGCAATCGCCGTCGGCACGATCTCACTTTAGTTACCATCAGAAGTAGTGGTGAACCTGAATAAATGTTATTTAGTACCTGAGTTAAGCATGAACATTATATCTGGATCTTGTTTACTGCGAGACGGTTACTCATTTAAATCATAGAATAATGGTTGTTCTATTTATATGAGTAATATCTTTATAGCGATGCACCCAATGTGAGGGGTTTATTCATGTTCAATCTCGATAGTGATGATACACATATATATAACATTGAGACCAAAAGATGTAGAGTTGATAATGATAGCTCCACTTTCTTGTGGCACTGCCGCTTAGGTCATATTGGTGTAAAACGTATGAAGAAATCCAACAAGTCAATGCAGCGTGCAAGTGACTTGTTGGAGATCATACATACTGATGTCTGTGGACCGATGAGCATAGAGGCGAGCGGTGGATATCTTTATTTTCTCACCTTCACTGGTGATTTGAGTAGATATGGTTATATTTACTTAATGAAGCACAAGTCTGAAATGTTTGAAAATTTCAAGAAATTTCAGAGTGAAGTTGAAAATCATCATAACAATAAGATCAACGATCTGATCGAGGAGGTGAGTATCTGAGTTATGAGTTTGGTTCTCACTTAAGACAATATACAATTGTTTCACAGTTGACACCGCCTGGAACACCACAACATTATGGTGTGTGTAAACATCATAATCATCCTTTATTAGATATGGTGTGTTCTATGATGTCTCTTACCGATTTGTTGTTATCATTTTGGGGCTATGCATTGGAGACAGCTGCATTCACTTTAAATAGGGCACCATAAAAATACATTGAGACGACACCATATGAACTGTGGTATGGCAAGAAGCCAAAGTTGTTGTTTCTTAAAGTTTGGGGATGTGATGTCTATGTCAAAAAGCTTCAGTCTGAAAAGATGGAACCCGAAGCAGAAAAGTGGGTCTTCATAGGTTACCTAAAAGAGACAGTTGGGCATACCTTCTATCTCAGATCCAAGGGAAAAGTGTTTATCGCTAAGAACAGAGCTTTTTTTGCGAAGGACTTTCTCTCGAACGAATTGAGTGGGAGGAAGATAGAACTTGATGAGGTTGTAGAAACTTTGCTTCAACCACATGGTGGGGCATGTTAGGAAGAAGTTTCTGTTAAGGCTACACTAGTTGAAGAGGAAGCTAATGATGATGATCATGAAACTTCAGATCAAGTTGCTAACGGACCTCGTAGGTCGACAAGGGCAGGTACCGTTCCTGAGTGGTACGAGAATCATGTCTTATAAATCATGTTGTTAGACAATAATGAACTTGCGAGCTATGGAGAAGCAATGGTGGGCCCGGATTCCACCAACTGGTGAGAGGCCATGAAATCCGAGATAGGATTTATGTATGAAAACAAAGTATGGACTATGGAAGTATTACCTGAAGGCCGAAAGGCCATTCAGAACAAATGGATCTTTAAGAAGAAGACAGACGCGGACGGTAATGTGATCGTCTATAAAGCTCGACTTCTGGCAAAGGCTTTTTCACAAGTTCAAGGAGTTGACTACGATGAGACCTTCTCAGCAGTAGAGATACTTAAGTCTGACAGAATCATGTTAGCAATAGCTGCATTTTTTGATTATGCAATTTGGCAGATGGATGTCAAAACAACGTTCTTTAACGGGTTTCTTAAGGAAGAGTTCTATATGATGCAACCGGAAGGTTTTGTCGATCCAGAGAATGCTGACAAAGTGTGGAAGCTCCTACGATCCATTTATGGACTGGAATCAGCGCTTTGATGAGGTGATCAAGGCGATTGTGTTTATACAAGTTTTTGGAGAAGCTTGTATTTACAAGAAAGTGAGTGGGACCTCTATAGCGTTTCTCATATTATATGTGGAGGTCATATTGTTGATTGTAAACAATGTAGAACTTTTGGCAAGCGTAAAGGATTACTTGAATAAAAGTTTTTCAATGAAGGACCTAGGAGAAGCAGCTTACCTATTAGGCGTTAATATCTATGGAGATAGATACAAACGCCTAACAGGACTTTCACAAATCATATACCTTGATAAGATTTTGAAAAAGTTCAAAATGGAACAATCCAAGAAGGGGTTCTTTCCTATGTTACAAGGTATAAAGTCGAGTAAGATTCAATGCCCAGTGATTACATAAGATAGTGAAACGATGAGTGTCGTCCCCTATGCTTCAGACATAGGGTCTATCATGTATGCAATGTTGAGCACAAGACTGGATGTCAGCCTTGCCATAAGTATGGCTGACAGGTTTCAAAGTAATCCAGTAATAGAGCACTGGATAGCGGTCAAGAATATTCTGAAGTACCTGAAAAGGACTAAGGAAATGTTTCTCGTTTATGGAGGTCATGAAGAGCTCATCATACAGGGTTACGTTGATGCAAGCTTCGACACTGATCTGGATGACTCTAAGTCACAAACCGGATATGTATTCATTCTTAATGGGGGTTCGATAAGATGGTGCAGTTCCAAGCAAAGTGTCATAGCTAATTCTACATGTGAAGAGTACATAGCTGCCTTGAAGCCGGCTAAAGAAAGTGTCTGGATGAAGCAGTTCATGACAGATCTTGGAGTTGTGCCAAGTGCACCGGATCTAATAAATCTGTTATGTGCAACACTCGTGCAATTGCTCTAGCCAAGGCTCTAAGGTTTTACAAGAGGACCAAACACATAAAGCGATGCTTCAATGGCATCCGCGATTACTGTTGAAGAAAGTAGAATGGGAAATAAACAAATTCCTACGCACACGCAACACCTATCCATGGCGATGATCATCTACGAGAGGGAGAGTGAATCTACATACCCTTGTAGATCGCTAAGCGGAAGCGTATATAACATGGTTGATGTAGTGGAACATCTTCGCGATTCAAATCGCAGCCCGTCCCGTGATCTCATCACGATCCGTCCCTTGATCCCATCACGATCCATCCCGATCTAGTGTCGAACGGACGACACCTTCGCGTTCAGCACATGTACAACTCGATGACGATACCCACCTTCTTGATCCAGCAAGAGGGGAGGAGAGGTAGATGAGTTCTCCAGCACGGCAGCATGGTGGTGGTGGTGGTGAACTAATCCAGCAGGGCTTCGCCTAAGCACCGCCGAACTAGACTAGAGGAGAAACCGATCAAGATGTAGTAGAGGGAGTACGTGGAAATTAGTCTAAGGGCTGCCTCTAATTCCTCTAGTATATATAGGAGGGAGGGAGGGAGGGGAGGAGGCAGCCTCAAACCCTCAACGTTTGGCCGAAATTGGACGTGGAGGAGTCCTACTCCAATCCTACTAGGAGTAGGATTCCTCCTCTCCACTTGGAAACTCTTTCCTCCTCTACCACCTTTGGGGTTTTTCCTTCTCAAACCTCATGGGCGTTCGTGGGGGCTTAGGACAGCCCACTAGGGGCTGGTTTGTCTCCTCCCACAGCCCATTAGGCCCCTCGGGGCATGACACCCTTCCCGATGGTCCCCGTTACCCTCCCGACACTACTGGTACACTACTAAAGTACCCGAAACTTTTTCGGTGACCAAAACAGGACTACCTGTATATCAATATTTACCTCCGACCATTCTGGAGATCCTCGTGACGTACATGATCTCAACAGGGACTCCGAACAACTTTTGGTTACCAACACCTATATCTCAACTATACTGAAATGTCACTGAACCTTAAGTGTGCAGACCTTGCGGGTTCGAGAACTATGTAGACATGACCTGAGACATTCTCCGGTCAATAACCAATAGCGGGACCTCGATGTCCATATTGGCTCCTGCATATTCTACGAAGATCTCTATCGGTTGAACCTCTATGTCAAGGATTTAGTTAATCCCATATGTTGTTCCCTTTGTCCTTCGGTATGTTCCTGGCCCGAGATTCGATCATTGGTATCTCCATACCTAGTTCAATCTCGTTACCGGCAAGTCTCTTTACTCATTCCGTAATACAAGATCCCCTGACTAAGTCCTTAGTCACATTTCTTGCAAGGCTTATTGTGATGTTGTATTACCTAGTGGGCCCCGAGATACCTCTCCGTCACATGGAGTCACAAATCCCAATCTTGATCCATGCCAACCCAACAGACACCTTCATAGATTCCTGTAGAGCACCTTTATAGTCACCCAGTTACGTTGCGACGTTTGATACACACAAGGTATTCCTTCGGTGTCCGGGAGTTGCATGATCTCATGGTCATAGGAACAGATACATTGACATGCAGAAAACAGATGCAATAAACTAACTTGATTATATGCTACGTTCATAGTTTGGGTATTGTCCATCACATCATTCTCCTAATGATGTGATCCTGTTATCAAGTGACAACACTTGTCTATGTCGAGGAAACCTTGGCCATCTTTGATCAACGAGCTAGTCCACTAGAGGCTCACTAGGGACAGTGTGTTGTCTATGTATCCACACGTGTATTTGAGTTTCCAATCAATACAATGCTAGCATGAATAATAAACGATTATTATGAACACGGAAATATAATAATAAGCAATTTATTATTGCCTCTAGGGCATATTTCCAACAGTCTCCCACGTGCAGTAGAGTCAATAATCTAGTTCACATCACTATGTGAGTGTAATGAATCTAACACCCATATAGTTCTGGGGTTCCATCATGTCTTGCTTGTGAGAGAGGTTTTTAGTCAACGGGTCTGAACCTTTCAGATCTGATTGTGATTTACAAATCTCTATGTCATCGTGTTGGTGCTTCTACCAATGTACCATTTGGAACTATTCCAAATGACTGCTCTACTATACGAATCCGGTTAACTACTTAGAGTTATCCGGATTAGTTTGAAAGCTTGCGTCGACGTAGCCCTTTACGACAAACTCTTTAACACCTCCATAATAGAGAAAAAAAATCCTTAGTCCACTAGTTACTGAGGATAACTTTGACCGCTGTCCGTTGATCCATTCTTGGATCACTCTAGTACCCCTTGACAGATTCATGGCAAGGCACACATCAGGTGCGGTACACAACATGGCATACTTTAGAGCCTACGACTAATACATAGGGGACGACCTTCGTCCTTTCTCTTTCTTCTGTCGTGGTCGAACTTTTGAGTCTTACTCAAATTCACACCTTACAACATAGCCAAGAACCCCTTCTTTGCCAATCTATTTTGAACTCCTTCAAAACCTTGTCAAGGAATGCATTTCTTTGGAAGATTTATTAAGCGTCTTAGTCTATCTCTATAGATCTTGATGCTCAATGATCAAGTAGCTTAATCCAGGTTTTCCTTTGCCAAACTCCTTTCAAACAACCCTTTATTCTTTCCATAAATTCTACATTACTTCCGATCAACAATATGTGAACCACATATAATCATCAGAAATTCTATAGTGCTCCCACTCACTTACTTGGAAATACAAGTTTCTCATAAACTTTGTATAAATCGAAAAGCTTTGATCATCTCATCAAAGTGTCTATTCCAACTCTGAGATGCTTTCTCCAGTACATAGAAGGATCGCTGGAGCTTGCATACTTGTTAGCACCCTTAGGATCGACAAAACCTTCTGGTTGTATCGCATACAACCTTTCCTCAGGAAAACTGTCGAGGAAACAATGTTTTGACATCCTATGTGCAAGAATTCATAAATAATGCAGCAACTACTAACATAATTCCAACAGACTTTTAGCATCGCTACGAGTGAGAAAGTGTCATCATAGTTAACTCTTTGAATTTGTCAAAAACATCTTTGCGACAAGTCGAGCTTTATTAACGGTGACATTCACCATCATTGTCTGTCTTCCTTTTAAAGATCCATCTGTACTTAACAGTCTTACGACCATCAAGTAGTTCTTCCAAAGTCCACACTTTGTTTTCATACATGGATCCTCTCTTGGATTTCATGGCCTCCAGCCATTTGTCAGAATCCGGGCCCACCATCGCTTCTCCATAGCTCATAGGTTCATTGCTGCCCAACAACATCACCTTCAAGACATGATTACCGTACTACTGTGGAGCAGTACGTTTCCTTGTCGACCTACGAGGTTTGGTAGTAGCTTGATCCGAAGCTTCATGATCACTATCATCAGATTCCACTTTAATTGGTGTAGGCACCACATGAACAACTTCCTGCGCCCTGCTACACACTAGTTGAAGTGACGGTTCAATACCCTCATCAAGTTTCCACCATCTTCCCACTAAATTCTTTCGATAGAAACTTTTCCTCGAGAAAGGACTCGTTTCTAGAAACAAACACTTTGCTTCCGGATCTGAGATAGGGGATATACCCAACTGTTTTGGGTGCCCTATGGAGATGCATTTATCCGCTTTGGGTTCGAGCTTATCACGCTCAAACTTTTTCACATAAGCGTTGCAGCCCCAAACTTTTAAGAAATGAAAAATTAGGTTTCTCCGAACCATATTTCACACGGTGGCATCTCAACGGAGTTACGTGGTGCCCTATTTAAAGTGAATGTGATTGTCTCTAATGCCTAACCCAAACCAATAGTACTAATTTGATAAGAGACATCATAGTATGCACCGTGGTGCCCTATTTAAAGTGAATGTGATTGTCTCATAAAGTTTCCAATAGGTCGCGGCTATGACATTCGGACACACCATCACACCATGGTGTTCCAGGTGGCATGAGTTGTGAAACAATTTGCACATTGTCTTAAATGTGTACCAAACTCGCAACTCAGATATTCATCTCTATGATCATATGGTAGACATTTCATCTTCTTGTCACGACGATCTTCAACTTCACTCTGAAATTACTTGAACCTTTCAATAATTCAGACTTGTGTTCCATCAAGTAAATATACTAGTATCTACTAAAATCATCTGTGAAGTAAAAACATAATGATACCCACTGCCTGCCTTAGCACTCATTGGACTGCATACATCATAATGTATTACTTCCAATAAGTTACTTTCTTGTTCCATCTCACTGGAAAACGAGGCCTTCAATCATCATCCCCATGTGGTATGATTTGCATGTGTCAAGTGATTCAAAACCAAGTGAGTCCAAACAATCCATCTGCATGGAGTTTCTTCATGCGTTTATACCAATAGACATGGTTCACATGTCTCAAACTTTTCAAAAACGAGTGAGTCCAAAGATCCATTAACATGGAGCTTCTTCATGCGTTTTATACCAATATGACTCAAGTGGAAGTGCCACAAGTAAGCGGTACTATCATTACTACTTTATACCTTTTGGCAGAAATATTATGAACATGTGTATCACTACGATCGAGATGCAGTAAACCATTCATTTTAGGTGCAAGACCATGGAAGGTATTATTCAAATAAACAGAGTAACCATCATTCTTTTTAAATGAATAACCGTATTGCGATAAACACAATCTAATCATGTCTATGCTCAACGCAAACACCAAATAAAGTTATTTAGGTTTAACACTAATCTCGATGGTAGAGGGAGCGTGCGATGTTCGATCACATCAACCTTGGAAACACTTCCAACACATATCGTCACCTCGCCTTTAGCTAGTCTCCGTTTATTCCGTAGCTTTTATTTCGAGTTACTAACACTTAGCAACCGAACTGGTATCTAATACCTTGGTGCTACTAGGAGTACTAGTAAAGTACACATCAATATCATGTATATCCAATATATTTTTGTCGACTTTGCCAGCCTTCTCGTCTACAAAGTATATAGGGTAGTTCCTCTTTAATGACTGTTCCCCTCATTACAGAAGCACTTAGTCTCGGGTTTTGGTTCAACCTTGGGTCTCTTCACTAGAGCAGCAACTAGTTTGCCATTTCACGAAGTATCCCTTCTTTCCCTTACCCTTCTTGAAACTAGTGGTTTTACTAACCATCAACAATTGATGCTTCCTTTTGATTTCTACTTTCACGAGGTCAAACATCACGAACAGCTCAAGGATCATCATATGTACCCCTGATATGTTATAGTTCATCACGAAGCTATAGTAGCTTCGAGGTGGTGACTTTGGAGAACCATCACTATCTCATCTCGAAGATTAACTCCCACTCGATTCAAGCGATTGTAGCACTAAGACAATCTGAGCACATGCTCAACGATTGAGCTTTTCTCCCTTACGTTGTAGACAAAGAATCTTGTTGGAGGTCTCATACCTCTCAACAAGGGCACGAGCCTGAAATCCCAATTTCATCCCTTGGGACATCTTGTATGTCCCGCGACGTTTGTAATGTCTTCAGCGCCTCAATTATAAGCCGTTTAAGCATTATGCACTGAACTATCATGTAGTCATAACAAACGTGTACGTCAGATGTTTGCAACATCTACAAACGACGCTCGCGGTTTAGCACACCGAACGATGCATTAAGGACATAAGCCTTCTGTGCAGCAATGAGAATAATCCTCAGTTTATGGACATAGTCCGCATAATTGCTACTATCATCTTTCAACTAAATTTTCTCTAGGAACATATTAAAGACAGTAGAGCTACAGCTCAAGCTACAACAAAATTTGCGATGACCTTTTGACTATGTTCATGATAATGAGTTCAATGAATCATATTACTTATGAACTCCCGCTCAAATTGACATCCCTCTAGTCATTCAACTGTCGCATGATCCAAATTCATTAACTCAAGTCCTATCTCCATGTTGATCATATCAACTATATGATTCATGATAGACCTTTCGGTCTCTTGTGTTCTGAGGCCATGTCTGTACATGCTAGGCTCGTCAAGTTTAACCCGAGTATTTCGCATGTGCAACTGTTTTGCACCTGTTGTATGTGAACGTTGAGTCTATCACACCCGATCATCACGTGGCGTATCGAAACAACGAACGGTCGCAACGGTGCACAGTTGGGGAGAACACAATTTTATCTTGAAATTTTAGTCATGTATCACCTTATAATGCTACCCTCATCCTAAGAAAAATAAGGTGCATAAAAGGATTAACATCGCATGCAAATCATAAGTGTCATGATATCGCCAAGAACTTGTGCTTCTTGATCTCTATCACCAAAGCACCGACAAGATCTCCATCGCCATCGGCGCCACACCATTATCTCCATCATTGTGCTGCCATCGAGGTTGACGTGCTAACTATGTTTTCACTACTAAAGCTACTCACTAGCGATAAAGCAAAGCATCTCCAAGCGCAAAGTAATTAAAGACAACACTATGGCTCATGTCGGTTGTCGTAGCATCGACGTGCAAGTCGATATTTAACTATTAGAACATGATCATCTCATACATCCAATATATCATATCATGTCATTGGCCATATCATATCACAAGTATACCTTGCAAAAACAAGTTAGACGTCCTCTAATTTGTTGTTGTAAATTTTATATGGCTGCTATGGGTATCTAGTATGATCGCCTCTTACTTACGCAAAACCACAACGGTGATATGCAAATTGCTATTTAACCTTCTCCAAGGACCTCCTTGGTCAAATCCAATTCAACTAAAGTTGAAGAAACATACACCCGCCAGTCATCTTTATGCAACAAGTTGCATCTGAGTCGATGAAACCGGTCTCTTGTAAGCGTACGAGTAAAGTTGGTTCGGGCCGCTTCAATCCAGCAATATCGCCGAATCAAGAAAAGACTAAGGAAGGCAGAAAATTGAACATCAACACCCACAAACTCTTTTGTGTTCTACTCGAGATATCATCTTCGCATGAACCTAGCTCATGATGCCACTGTTGGAGAATGTAGCATGGGAAACAAAAAAATTCCTACGCACACGGAATACCTATCCATGGTGATGATCATCTACGAGAGGGGAGAGTGAATCTACATACCCTTGTAGATCGCTAAGCGGAAGCGTATATAACATGGTTGATGTAGTGGAACATCATCACAATTCAAATCGCAGCCCGTCCCGCGATCTCATGACTATCCGTCCCTTGATCCCATCACGATCCATCCCGATCTAGTGTCGAACGGACGACACCTCCGCATTCAGCACACGTATATCTCGATGACAATCCCCTCTTTCTTGATCCAGCAAGAGTGACAGAGAGTTAGATGAGTTATCTAGCACGGTGGCGTGGTGGTGGTTGTGGTGAACTAATCGAGCAGGGATTTGCCTAAACACCGTTGAACTAGACTAGAGGAGAAACCGATCTAGATGAAGTAGAGGGAGCACGTCGCAATTAGGGTTAGGGCTACCTCTAATAACTCTAATATATATAGGAGGGAGAGAGGGGACGAGGCAGCCTCAAACCCTCAAGGTTTGGCAAAAATTGGAGGTGGAGGAGTCCTACTCCAATCCTACTAGGAGTAGGATTCCTCCTCTCCACTTGGAAACCCTTTCCTCGTCTTCCACCTTTGGGTTTTTTCCTTCTCAAACCTCATGGGCCCTAGTTGGGGCTTAGGACAGCCCACTAGGGGCTGGTTTCTCTCCTCCCTCAGCCCATGAGGCCCCTCGTGGCGTGAGACCCCTCCCGATGGTCCCCGGTACCCTCCCGGCTCTCCCGGTGCACTACCGAAGTACCCAAAACTTTTCTGGTGACCAAAACATGACTTCCTATATATCAATCTTTACCTCTAGACCATTCTGGAACTCCTCGTCACTTCCGGGATCTCATCCATGACTCCGAACAACCTTCTGTTACCAACACCTATAACTCAACTATACCGAAACGTCATCGAACCTTAAGTGTGTAGACCCGCGGGATCGAGAACTATGTAGACATGACCTGAGACATTCTCCGGTCAATAACCAATAGCGGGACCTCGATGTCCATATTGGCTCCTACATATTCTATGAAGATCTATATTGGTTGAACCTCTATGTCAAGGATACAGTTAATCATGTATGTTGTTCCCTTTGTCCTTTGGTATGTTACTTGCCCGAGATTCGATCGTCGGTATCTCCATACCTAGTTCAATCTCGTTACCGGCAAGTCTCTTTACTCATTCCGTAATACAAGATCCCCTGACTAAGTCCTTAGTGCATTGCTTACAAGGCTTGTTATGATGTTGTATTACCGAGTGGGCACCGAGATACCTCTCAGTCACATGTGGAGCACCTTTATAGTCACCCAGTTACGTTGCGATGTTTGGTACACACAAGCTATTCCTCCGGTGTCCGAGAGTTGCATGATCTCGTGTTCATAGGAACAGATACATTGACATGTAAAAACAGAAGCCATAAACTGACACGATCTGCTACGTTCATTGTTTGGGTCTTGTCCATCAAACCATTCTCCTAATGATGTGATCCTGTTATCAAGTAACAACACTTGTCTATGGCCAAGAAACATCTACCATCTTTGATCAACGAGCTAGTCAACTAGAGGCTCACTAGGGACAGTGTGTTGTCTATGTATCCACACAGGTATTTGAGTTTCCAATCAATACAATTCTAGCATGGCTAATAAACGATTATGATGAACAAGGAAATATAATAATAACCAATATATTATTGCCTCTAGGGTATATTTCCAACAATTACATCAAGGTAGAGGACATGAATATTTGCAAAGTGCACACGGATATGAATGTTGTAGATGTGCTGACTAAGCCTCTTCCCCGAGCAAAACATGATCAACACCAGAACTATATGGGTGTTAGATGCGTTACATTGTAAATCACATAGAGATGTGAAGCTAGATGATTGACTCTAGTGCAAGTGGGAGATTTCCGGAAATATGCCCTAGAGGCAATAATAAAATAATAATTATTATATTTCCTGTTTCAAGATAATCCTTTATTATCCATGCTATAATTGTATTGAATGGAAACGCAAATACATGTGTGGATATATAGACAAAACAATGTCCCTAGTGAGCCTCTAGTTGACTAGATCGTTGATCAAAGATGGTTAAGGTTTCCTGGCCATAGACAAGTGTTGTCAATTGATAACAGGATCACACCATTAGGAGAATGATGTGATTGAAAAGACCCAAACTATAAACGTAGCATGTGATCATGTCATTTTGTTGCTATTGTTTTCTGCATGTCAAGTATACGTTCCTATGACCATGAGATCATGTAACTCACTGACACCAAAGGAATGCCTTGTGTGTATCAAATGTTGCAACATAACAACGTGACTATAAAGGTGCTCTATAGGTATCTCCGAAGGTGTCCGTTGAGTTAGCATGGATCGAGATTGGAATTTGTCACTCCATATGACCAAGAGGTATCTCGGGGCCCACTCGGTAGTACAACATCATAAACAAGCATTGCAAGCGATGTGACTAAAGAGTTAGCCATGGGATATTGTATTACGAAACAAGTAAAGAGACTTGCCGGTAACGAGATTGAAATAGGTATGGAGATACCGATAATCAAATCTCGGGCAAGTAACATACCGAAGGACAAAGGGAATGATATATGGGATTAACTGAATCCTTGATATAGAGGTTCAACCAATAAGATCTTCGTAGAATAGGTAGGATCCAATATGGGCATCCAGGTCCCTCTATTGGATATTGACCGGAGACTGTCTCGGTCATTTCTACGTAGTTCTCGAACCCATAGGGTCTGGACACTTAAGGTTCTGTGACGTTTCAGTATAGTTGAATTATTGATGTTGGTAACCGAATATTGTTCGGAGTCCCGGATGAGATCCCGGACATTACGAGGGTTTATCGAATGGTCTGGAGACGAAGATTGATATATAGGAAGTATCCATTTGGCTTCTGGAAGGATTTTGGGCATTACTCGTACAATATCAGGAGTGACGAATGGGTTCTGGAGTTCCACCGGGAGGGGCCACACACCCGGGAGAGAACCAATGATGCCCAAGGGTGGTGCACCATCTCGTAGTGGGCTAGTGTCTATCCCAAGAAGGCCACTTCGGCCAAAAGAAGGAGAAAGGAAATGAGAGGAGGCCAAACCGAATTGGGGAAGGAGGATTCCTCCATCCAAGTTGTGTTGGAAAAGGACTCCTCCCTCTCCTCTTGCGCCGGCCGAGCCTGGGTTTTTTTCCCTAGGGCGCCACCCCTCCCTCCCACCTATATATAGTGGAGGTGAGAGAGGCTTTTCGCACCCAAGCCATAGTGCAACCCTCTCTCCCTCCACCACTTCGTGACACCCCGTAGCTAGTTCAGTACGGCACAAAGAAGCCCTGTCGGAGGAACTCCACCACCATCACCACCACGCCGTCATGCTTCCGGAGAATTCAGCTACCTATTCGTCTATCTTGCTGGATCAAGAAGGTGGAGATCGTCATTGAGCTATACGTGTGCGGAACACGGAGGTGTCGTCCGTTCGGTACTAGATCGGGATGGATTTCGTGGGACGCTTGCGATTTGGATCGCGAAGACGTTCGACTACATCAATCGTGTTTCTTAACACTTCCTGCTTAGCGGTCTACAAGGGTATGTGGATCCGATCTCCCCTCTCGTAGATGACAATCACCATGATTGGTTTTGTGTGTGCGTAGGAAATTTTTTGTTTCCCATGCTACATTCCCCAACAGAGAGAGTGTGAGATCTTGAGGAGAGGAAGAGAAGACTGAAAGAGATAGGGAGAGAGAGAGAGCTAGGGGCGACAAGGAGGAGGTCCGGTTGCTTGCGTGAGTTACACGGAGGTGGGACACGAGGCGGCTCCGGTGTGCACTGGCTGGCGGCGACGGTCTCTCCACAGGGAGATGCTCGGGGGGTTGGGTCACTGGTGGCTATAGGATCACGGGCTCCTGGGGGCTGCTCCGGTGGCTCGTGGCCCTCGAGGAGGCCGAGGCGCTCGCGAGCAAGCTCGAGCGGGGAAGGGACCGCTCCCGCATCTGGAGGCACTGCTGCTGCTCCTCTGTGGAACACGTATGTTGGAGCATTTCGGGGCTTTGGTCACCTGGACGCATCCAGGAGGCTAGGAGGATCGCCTGGGGGCTCTGGTTGGGCAGGTGGGTTTGGATCGGGAGCGATCTTGCTGGTTGGGTAAGCTAGATTGGGAGGAGATCCCAAGGTGGGAGGCGACTAGGTGTGGTTTGCGGTGATGGGAGGATCCCTAGAAAAGGTTAGGTTCTAGGTGGTATACATTTCGTATATAAATAGAAGGTTTCAGCTAGGATTGGACCCTCCGATCTCGATCGGGCGGTTGGGAAAAATTGGTTAGGGAGACGATTAGATATACCGATGACGGTTTGGGGTATTACGGGGTCACGATCTTATGTTTTGGGTTCCAGAGGGTTCAGACTAGGCTGCGCATAGGTCGATGCACTGTACATAGGGGCTAGGTGGAGATGAGAGGTAAAAAAAGCAGCCCGACATCAGAGTTTTAAAACCAAAAACGTCTCATAATTTGACTGGCTATAGTGCCGCTATAGGTTAACGATTCAGGTATCAAACGGACTCCGATTGTGATGAAATTTGGTAGGTGGCCTATCTACACTAAAACAAGACAACACGCCCACTTTCAATCCAATCCAATAAAGTCTTATACACACTTTAAAAATAATAATGATGACACGGGCGCATGCATGTGTGGTTGGTCCTGAAACAGTCGACGACCACAATGGAGAGAACCGGGAACTAACAATCTATGCAAGTTTTGAAAAATGACAGCAACAGAGACCCAATGCAATGGGATGATGCGCATGATGCGATCATCAATGCGACAACCAAACAAATCACACGTCGGCAACGAAATAAAAGGGGAATCTTCAGGAGCATCGCTTCCGGGTTGTTACAATCATCAACATAAATAAGAACAAACATGGATGTTCTCCACTTATTGTAAATAATCAGTGATGTATCAGACTTGAAGGAACAAAGCCAAGAGATTGCAGTTTTTGACTCATGTGTGGGTACCATGCTCTTGGAGCATCCTTTACTCTATAAAGACATTTATCAAGTTTGCATACATGAAGCGTTGCATTTTTGTTTTCAAAACCAGGTTGTTGTTTCATGTATACTTCCTCTTGGACAACACCATGAAGAAACACATTATGAATATCTTGTTGTCTAAGACTCCATCTCCTTGAAACAACAATGGACAAAACAAGAGGAATGGTGGCAGATTTTAACACGACACGAAGTGTCCACATAGTCAATGACATATCATTGTTTAAAGCCTTTTTCCACAAGCCTAGGTTGATAGCGGTCAATAATTCCATTAGGTATTTTTTAGACTTTTTAAACCCACTTGCAATCAGTCGAATGTATACCTTGTCCCGGAGGAACTAGGTGCAACGACTTGATTTTCTGAAGTGCCTTGTACTCTTCTTCCATGGCTATCTTCCATTGTGTATCACCAAGTGCCTCTTCAAGAGACTGTGGTTCACTTGTAGAACATGCTAGTCCAAACATAAGAACATGTTTTTAGTTTACAGGTTTAGTTACCCCCTTGCGTAGGCGTGTACGAGATGGTGTAGGCAGTAGAGAAGCAGCAGCATCGGGTGCCACAAAGAATCGTCCCTAGGAAGATCTTGCGCCTGCCTCCACCTGACTCGGGTCTTCTAAGGCAGCATCATGATCCGCCAAGCGGTTCTGCTGCACAGAAGATCCAGGTTCTCCTGAACCATCATTAGGTGATGATTGCGGATTCGTCTCAGATTCCGCGCGTGGCCCCACATGAGAGCACGAGGCAGTTGGCTGTCGTGGGCGCCGTGCATAGTGATTCTTGTCATGTGCGTTGGATTTCCCGTGGAGAGGAACGAGTTATCGCAGCACAATGCGGGTAAGTATTTCCCTCTATTAAGAAACCAATGCTTGTCGAACCAATAGGAATATCAATCCTCAACCATCTTCAGCGGCTCCAGAGAAAAGAGCAAACAACTTGCACCCAACGCGGGCAGGAGGATCGTCAATCCCCTTGATCTTGTTATTAGCAAGTGAATGAGGTGTGTAGATAATTGTAGATAGTTGTGACTTGCAAAATAAAATAAAAGACAAATAATAACAATGATAAAATTATAAGTTTTCTAATAAGTCAATAGACCCGGGGGGCATAGTGTTCTTTAGTGGCATCTCCCATGAAAGCAACACATGGTGGGTAAACAAATTACTGTCGGGCAATTGATAGAACAACGGATAGTTATGCGATTTTCAGCTAATGATCATGTGTATATAGGCATCAAGTCCATAAGCAAATAGGATGACTCCTGGTGCACCTACTACTATTACCCCACACATCGACCTCTATCCAGCATGCATCTAGAGTATTAAGTAAAATAGAATAATGCTTGGAAAACAATGACATGATGTCGACAAAGTAAGCTCAACCGATATGAATAAAACCCATTGTTTTATCCTGAGTGGAAGAAACATAAAGATGCATCTTTTCCCCTTCTATCACTGGGATATAGAAATTCACCAAGTTGAACCAACTACAATGCACATCTACCACTGAAAGATCTAACTACTTGGTGAAGTAAATTCAATAGATCGAATAGATTTATGAAGTTATGATGATCATGCAAATAAGAATCAATAATGTCAGAGAAAATTCAAATACTTTTCATGAATAATCTGAACATAAATCATCAATTCATTGGATCCCAAAAAACACACCATACAAAATAATTACATCATATAGATCAAGGAGAAGATGTGATGATCATTGTATTGAAGATCAGGAGAGAGCGAGAGAGAGATCACTATCTTGATACTAACTATGGACCCATAGGTATGTGCTCAACTACTCACACATCATCACAAGGGCACCAAGGTTGATGAAGTGGCCCTATATGATCGATCCCCTTCTGGGAGTGCCCGAATGGGGCTCCAGATGGAGCTGCCGTGGAACAGAGACTTGCGGCTTCTTAAAAAGTGTTTCGATGATATATTTAGGGTTTCTAGAATATTTAGGAATTTATAGGACAAAATTCGAGGCAAGAGGGGCCACAGGAAGGTGACAAGGCATCAAGGCGCGACCACCCCCCTTGTCGTGCCTTGTTGCCTTGTGGGCTCCTTGTGTGGTTTTAAGTCTCCTCCCGAAGCTTCTAGGTCTTCTTTTGGTCCAGAAAAGATCATAAAAAAGTATCGTGTCTATTAGACTTCGTTTGGTACTGAAAACCTGAAAAACAAAAAACACGCAGAAAATAGCAACTCGCACTAGGCACTGGGTTAATAGGTTAGTTCTCAAAAAATAATAAAATTGGTGCATTATGACCCAAAAATTATTTTAAGATGATAATATAATAGCATGGAACAATAAAAAATTATAGATACGTTGGACACGTATCGAGCGCCCGCAAGCTTAATTCCTGCTCGTCCTCGAGTAGGTAAATAATAAAAACTAAATTTTTGATGTGATATGTTATCCTATATGTAATCTTTTGTGTATATGCTCACTGAGAAATGATGAATTAACAAAATATCAACATAGTAATCATTATAAGCACAAGCAATAAAATCATCAATCTTTCAAAGTATACGCTCCTAAATGAATATTTTACCCCCAATAATATTTGATATTAGCAAAGCATGGCTTTGTCTTCGCCACATTGATACACATGTTAAGCACCACGTGTCCAATTCATGTAATTGGACCATACTTTTTCAAGGTGAATCAACTTTTTATTCTTCACACAATACATGAGCGTGAGCCATGGGCATAGCATATGGTGGCAAATATAAAAGGGGTAAAAGTGCAGAAGATAGTCTCACATCAACTAGGCGTAGCAACGGGCTATGGAGATGCCCATTAGTAGATGTCAATGCAAAGAGTAGGGATTGCCATGCAAATGATGCACTAGAGCTATAAATGTACGAAAGCTCAAATGAAGTGAGTGGGGTGTGCATCCAACTTGCTTGCTCATGAAGACCTCGGGCATTTGAGGAATCCCGTCATTGAAATATGCAAGCGAAGTTTATAGAGATGATAATATGATTCCCACTAGCATATGAAAATGACATATCATGAGACTTTCTACATGACGAACATGCTGCCACTTTGAGGCACAAGTGTAGTAATGGATAGTATTAAAGTCCCTTCTCTCTTTTCTATCATTCATTTTTTTCATTTTTTTATGGTGGGCCCATTTGGCCTCCTCCATTTTTCATTTTTTTGCTGGAGTCTCTTCCGACTTTTGGGGTAATCATAGTCTCCATCATCCTTTCATCACTAGGACAATGCTCTAGTAATGATGATCATCACAGTTTTATTTACTTACACCTCATGAAAGCTCGATATGACTCAATATGAATGCCTCTAGCAGTGTACCAAGATGTGCAATGATGTAGCATGACATGTATCAGAAATGTAACGAATTGTGGCTCTACCACAAATGCTATGTCATCTCTATATGATCACGCAAAGAAATATGATGATCAATGAACTAGTCATATGCTGTAACAGTGGAATTTGCATGGAAATATATCTCGGAATGGCAATGGAAATGTCTTGATAAATTGGTATGGTGGTAGTTTTGGGGAAGATAAAGAAAGGTTTATATGTGACAGAGCATATCATGCCACGGGGTTTGGATGCACCGGTAAAGTTCGCATCGATCCTCGAGGTGACAATGGGCAATGCACGGTACCGAAGAGGCTAGCAAAATATGAGGAGGTGAGATTGCGTATGTCTATGGTTTCACATTAATCATGAAGAACACATATACTTACTGGAAATTTTTATTAGTTCCATCAAAAAACAAAGCACTACCCTCATGCCCCGGGAGAGAGGGTTGGGAAGAGTTAACCATCGCGTTACTCCGACTCGAAAAAACACTAGGATTTCAATAAGGAGTAGAAATGCTCACGAGTCCCCAGCATGCCTATTTAATATTCAGAGAACCAAGGAATTAACACCTATTAATACTACGACTTCTATAAATCAACAATGATGAACTTACACCTTTTTCATATTACCATATCAATATCATTAACCCACAACTGCTCTTTATGTGCTACACGATGATTTTGATTATCATCAATTGGATACTTACTGTTTTAGGACTAGCTTTATGACCCATGCAAATTACTGATACTATTTACTAACTCTCAAAAAATATATGTGAATAACTATAATTCAAGTATTTCTATAAAATCTACACGCCACCGTGCTCAAAAAGATATAAGTGAAGAACTAGATCAATTGTTTAGCTCAAAAGATATAAGTGAAGCACAAAGAGTATTCTAAAAGATCATGATAAATATGTATCTCTCTCAATTTGGTGTGTCCAAAAAAATGTTATTGTGTCAAACTAAAAATAAAAAACAATCTAAAGCAAACCACGCTCCAAGCAAAACTCATATCATGTGATGAATAAAAATGTAGCTTCAAGTGACATACCGATGGATTGAGACGAAAGAGGGGATGCCTTCTAGGGCATACCAAAACTTAGAAACTTGTGTCTTCCTAGAATATTACCTTGGTGTGCCTTGGGAATCCCCAAGATTAGGCTCTTGCTGCTCCTTATTCCATTTTCCACCGCGATGACAACCAAAACTTGAAAACTTCAATCACACAAAACTCAACAAAACTTTGTGAGATCCGTTAGTATAAGCAATATAATAAATACTTAGGTACTATTTTAAATTGATTCTTATTTCATTATTACATAATAGTTACTGTATTCTAACTTCTACATGGCTTCTACTCCCCTCGCTACAATACATAGCATCATCAAAACAAGCAAACTATGCAAGCAAAAACAGAGTTTATATAAAATTAAACAGTGTGTAGTAATTTGAAATGAACCTATACTTATAAAAATCCAGAAATTCTTAAACACTAGGACCACCTGAGGAATTTGTGCAGAAATATTGTGTAAAAATTCAGCTTAAACAGACGTTTAAGTAAAATCAGAGAAATTTTGCACTCGACGTCAAAGTTCATGTTTTCTCACCATACCAACTATACTTATTATACAAGTCAGCCCAAAGATTTAACTTGGCAAAAACACTACTTTAAACACAAAAACACAATCATTACAGAGTCAATGATAATTTAATCACACCAAAGAAGAGAGTAAAAATCAAAAAATTAACATAACTATTGGGTTGCCTCCCAACAAGCGCTATTGTTTTCTGCCTCTAGCTAGGCATAATGGATATGATCAAGTGTTGTCATCCTTGACACTCGATCGATAAGAAACCCTCAGGATAGACTCAAGGTGGTTTGATTTTATTTCTAGTTAAGTGTTTCATCCATTTCTTTAATTGAGATTGGAACCTTATGCAATCCTCTTTCATATCAATAATTGCACCTATAGTTTGTAGGAAAGGTCTTCCAAGTATTATTGGACAAGTAGGATTGCAATAAATATCAAGCACAATGAAATCGACAAGCCCATAATTTTTATTTTAAATAATTAGAACATCATTAATTGTACGTAAGGGTTTATTAATGATAGAATCTGCAAGATGCAAGTTAAGGGAATA
Organism: Hordeum vulgare subsp. vulgare; assembly: GCF_904849725.1. Lineage (NCBI taxonomy): Eukaryota > Viridiplantae > Streptophyta > Magnoliopsida > Poales > Poaceae > Hordeum > Hordeum vulgare. The sequence goes on from NC_058522.1 coordinate 159,844,578, forward strand.
GTGTTGAATATTAGTGAGACGAAGCACATCACATAGAGATTTAGGTACTGTTGGAACACTAGCACCAAGTTCACACAAATTATTGCATTCATATTTATTTAAATTTATTTTGATAGTAGGTTCCCACTCAGCATGCAATTTTCCTGGAATAGAAACTTTAAGTTCAAGTTTCTCATCATATGCTTTTATCATCGCTTCCATTATATGATTAGTGAAAGCCTTGTTTTGTTCATAAGGATTGAGTGAGATAATAATGGATTGCAACAAGGAAATACATTCTATTAAAGAGAAAATTTCATATTAAAGTCCTTCTAACCCAAGATAGTGGGCACATCACTAGTTAAAGTTTTGACCTCTCCAGGCCCAGTTTTTTCAGTTTGAGCATTAGAATCATCAGTCTCCAAACAAACGGGATGCTCACCTGCTAAAGTTGACTCATCTCTAGTACCTTTATCATTAACATTCAGATAACTAAATAAGGATTCAATAGGAGATGTGCAAATAATTTTAGTATTTGAGAATTCCCACTTAGATTTCAACTTAGCGGTCCTCTCCCTACTTTCATTCATAGATATTTTTATAAATTTAATAGTCTCATTAAAATCATGCTTGTGTAGCAGAGATTTACTTTCAAGAGTTCCTACATCAAGAGCAATTCTATCCATATTCTTAGCCAAAGTATCGAGCATACGCATCTTTTACTTTACCATAGAGTTGAAAACTTTTTGAGAATTAATAAATTCTTTAGTAGTGTTCTCAAGATGAGAGGATAATTTAGTATTATTGGTAGAAGGATTTCGAAAAGAATTGCCATAACCACTAGAAGAATTACCAGGATAAGGCCTTGCATTGAAATTACCCCTATAGATATTCTTATTGAAATTATTTCATGAGATAAAATTCACATCCATGGCATTATTCATTTTCTCAGTCAAAGTAGACAAGGGAATGTCATTAGGATCGATATGAGGATTATATTAGCAACCAAATTCATAAGAGCATCCACTCTTTCACTCAAGGTAGCGATTTCCTCAACAGAATTTACCTTCTTACCATTTAGAGCTCTTTCGGTGTGCCGTTGAGAATAGTTTGCCCTGAAGTGGTCTAGAAGTTTTGTGACCTCTCATAATGTTACCTCCATGAAGGTACCACCTACTTCAGACTCTAGAAGATTTTTTGATACAAAGTTTAGTCACGCGTAGAAATTTTGGATAATCATCCACAAGTTTAAACCATGTGTAGGGCAATTTCTAATCACTAATTTCGTCCTCTCCCAAGCTTGTGAAACATTTTCAAGATATTGTTATTTAAAATCCATTATTTTATTTCTAAGGGAGATGATCTTAGAAGGAGGAATTTACTTGGTAATAAAAGCATCTTTATACTTATCCCATGTTCAAATACTACTACATGGTAACGATGAAAACCAAGCCTTAGCATTAGAACTTAGCGAAAAAGGAAATAATTTAATTTAAAAATATAATTACCCATGTACTTTTCATTTTTCATCACGCAACGGGATCCTCAGTAGCACTTCCCGAAAATTGTTCTTTCATGACAAGTTTCAGCAATGCAACATTAATATCAAAGGCATCCGCACTAGTGGAAGGCAGTATTGGAGTACTAATAAAATAATTATTATTAGTATTTGAGAAGTCATGCAACTTAGTAGTATCTTGAGACATGGTGACCAAGAAAGCAAAGTAACAAGCAGGACACGCAAGCTAGAGAACGAAGATGCAAACTTATGACAAGCTAAGCAAGCAAATGTAAATACTTTTTTATTTTTTATTTTTTTGAAGCACTAAAGATATAACAGAAAATAAAACAAAGATAAAGCGAATGATAATTTCTATGAAGTTACTTGATAGTTGGTGATGATATTCTCCGGCAACGGCGTCAGAAATCCTTCGTGATGCTTGTGATCTCCGTTGAGTTTTCCGTGAAGAGGAACGGGTTACCGTAGCACAATGCAAGTAAGTATTTCCATTTATTAAGAAACCAAGTTTTATCGAACCAATAGGAATATCAATTCTCAACCATCTTCAGCGGCTGCACACAAAAGAGCTAACAACTTGCACCTAACGCGGGCAAGAGGGTTATCAATCCCCTTGGTCTCGTTATATGGAAGCGAATGAGGTGTGTAGATAATTGTTGATAGTTTTTACTTGTAAAATAAAATAAAAGACAAATAATAACAGTGAGGAAATTATATTTTTTTTGATAATATAAGTGAATATACCTAGGGGCCATAGTGTTCTCTAGTGGCACCTCTCATGAAAGCAACACATGGTGGCTAAACAAATTACTGTTGGGAAATTGATAGAAGAACGGGTAGTTATGCAATTTTCACGGCAATGATCAGGTGTAAATAGGCATCACGTACATAAGCAAATAGGATGACTCCTGCCTGCACCTACTACTATTATTCCACCCATCGACCCCTATCCAGCATGCATCTAGAGTACTAAGTAAAACAAAGTAATGCTTGGAGAACAATGACATGATGTCGACAAAGTAAATTCAACCAAGATGAATAATCCCCATCGTTTTATCCTTAGTGGCAGAAACACAAAGACTCATCTTATCCCCTTTTGTCACAGCGATATAGAAATTTTCCATGTTGAACCCACTACAATGCACATCTACCACTTAATAAAGATCAAACTACTTGGCCAAAGCAATTCAATAGATCGGGTAGATTACGAAGCTATCATTATCATGCAAATATGAATCATAAAACTCAGAGAATATTCAAATAATTTTCATGAAATCTAAACATAAACCTGCAATTCACCTGATCCCAGCAAACATACCATACAAAAGAATTACATCAGATAGATGAAAGCGAAGATGCGATGATCATTGTATTGAAGATCAAGAGAGAGAGATAGCCATCTAGAAACTAACTACGGAGCCATAGGTCTATGGTGAACTACTCACACATCATCACGAGGGCACCAAGCTTGATGAGGAGGTCCACCGTGATTGACCCCTCCAACAGAGTGTTGGAAGAGAGATCTAGATGGGGCACTGTGGAAGAGAGACTTGTGGTGGCATAAAAAGTGTTTGATGATATATTTAGGGTTTCTACAATATTTTGGAATTTGTAGGCGAGAGAATGAGGCAAGATGGGCCACAGGCAGGCAACAAGGCATCATGGTGCAGCCACCCCCTAGTCGCGCATTGTTGCCTTGTGGGCTCCTCGTGTGGATTCACGTCTCCTCCCGAAGCTTCCACGTCTTCTTTTGGTCAAGAAAAATCATAAAAAAGTTCTGTGCTAATTGGACTTCGTTTGGTTTCAAAAACCTGAAAAACAAAAAATACGTAGAAAACAACAAGTAGCACTAGGCTCTAGATTAATAGGTTAGTGCTAAAAAGTAATATAAATTGGTGCTTTATGATCCAAAATGTATCTTAAGATGGTAATATAATACCTTGGAACAATCAAAATTATAGATATGTTGGAGATGTATCACGTAGGAGAGAGTCGAGTGTGGAAAGTGAGTCGTGGTTCGCCACGTGGCTCGTGGTGATTGGCGCGGCGCGGCCTCGCCCGGTGGAGGCATGGAAAACCCCGAGTGGCACCCTTGGGTGGTGGACAATTGGAGAGTCGTCATGGGCTGGCGACAAGATGTCGCTGTTGGGCGCGGGCGGAGTCGCGCTTTCTCGCGGCGGGGATCCTGGAGTAGATTGTGTGTGGGCCTAGCATGAGATCAGTCCCACAGAGGATATGCTCCTTGGGTTGTGGCACATGAAATCGTGGCCATTTTTCACCGATTCTGTATTGTTTTCTTCTCCATTTTTTGCAGCATCGCGTAACTCAAGCAAACTATTATGAGGATTAGTAAACATTTGATCATTGCAGTCATTTTCCCCGTGATTAAAACCAATAAAATGTGGAGATAGGAGAAGAATTTCTTTGCGAAGGAGAGATCCTGCATTAGGGTGGAGATCGCCAAAGGGAACCTTTCTTTCATCAAACACCACATCACATGAAATATAGACATGGCCAGTTGGGATGTCAAGGCATTTGACACCCTTGTGTTGAGCACTATAGCCTATGAACATGCATTGCTTGGAACGAAACATGAGCTCGTGATTGTTGTATGGGCAAAGATTTGGCCAACATGCACAACCAAACACACGAAGGGTTGAATAATCTGGTTTGGTGTGGAGGAATTTTTCTACAAGAGTTTCGTTATTGATGACACGACTAGATAGCATGTTCATAATGTGAAATGCAGCTAGGAAGGTTTCATTCCAAACTAAGGGCACAGAAGCACCCGCTAGGAGGGCCACACCAAGTTCAACAATGTTTCTATGCTTGCATTCAGCAGGCCCATTTTGTTGATGGGCATGTGGACATGACACTTGGTGAGAGACGCCAAAGGTTTGGAAGAAGGAGTTTAACTTCTCATATTATTCTCCCCAATCAGATTGAACAACAATGATCTTGTTGTCCAATTTTCATTCAATAAAAGTTGGACGTTTTGAAACACTTGAAAAACTTCGAATCTTTTCTTGAGAAAATAGATCCAAGAGTATTTTCTAAATTCATCAATGAAGATAACATAGCAGGTATGCCTACCAAAAGAGCTTGGAGCAAGACTCGACACATCAGAAAATATAAGTTGCAAGGGTTTGGTAGATATACTAGTGGAAATAGAATAAGGAAACAGTCCTTGGCAAAGTGGCTCGGCTTGCCACAGGTCTGGCATCGAATGGCATTGGAGCGGCTCTTGGAGGAGTTGTGATGGCCCCCATAGTTGCTGGATCAGGGCCGTCTGCGGGGAGAAGCGTTGCTAGAGTTGTTGAAGCCACCGTTGTTACCCTTTCCCTTGCCACGCGACGAGCCTCGATGACGAGAACCACCACAAATGGTGGTATTGAATCTCTCGTTGTTGTTGCTGCCGTGGATCAAACTTACTCATCTGAGTGAGGAGATCATCGAGCATGATTGGTTCAATGCAGGCGTCAAGGGACGACACCAGAGGCTGGTATTCCATGTCCAGCCCGGCGACGATGTAGGATATGATTGCATCATCATCCGTCGGCTTGCCGGCAGCAGCTAGTTCATTTGCGAGGGAGCCCATCTGAAAGAAGTACGCCCCCACCGATTGCGTGCCCTTCTACGCATTGGAGAGAGCAACACGGATGTTGTTCACCCGCGACCTGAACTACGAGGAGACCATGCCCACCAGGACATTCCACAGCTCATACGCGAGACAGATATTGTTCACCTGGACAAGCACTTCTCAAGAGAGATTATTCAGTAAATATGCCAATACCTGCTCATCTTCCCAAACCTAGACTTGATGGAGAGGGTTGGGCATGGCTTCCTATTTGTTGTATTTTACCTTGGTGATGAGGAACTTCTCTGGTTCTAGGATTGCTCCTTCGGCATTGCCGAAGACGCCAACTCCAACGAGTTGTGGCATCACTTGCGCCCACTAGAGTGTGTAGTTCGTACGGGTCAGCTTTTTTGTAACCTGATCGTTTAGACCGACCAGAGGGACAATGGCGAAGGAGGAGGACGGCGAGCCGGCGGATGAAAGCAGGTTTATTGTAAACTAGATGAAAGGAAGAGGGAGTCTCTAATTACCATGTCAAGATCTATCTAAGTGTCTTACCTCGTTGGAGGGATGCATTGGATGTTTATATTGACACGGGCGCACCTCCCTGGATAACATCACATACAAAGTTTCTTGAGATTACAAGGAGAGTTTTAGATAAAGGAAAGAAGATACAAGCCTAGGCTAACTAGATAGAGGAGATGTAAAACAGTCGGGACATATCCCAATAATAGCCTAGACGCACACGTTATAATCCTGTGTGTGTTACAATTTGTTTAACGAGATGAACATAATAAGTTTCTACTAGCCTACCTTGCGAGTATTGGAAGAGCATGTAGCTTGTTTCATGCATACTGTTGGTATGGTATATACACTAATACACATGGATCGGGGGAACATGGCTTGCTTGTGCCAAAACAATAGAGAAACGGCTGGTTAGCGATGACACAAACCCCAAAGTGTCCCACAAACGCAGGCCAATCGAGTGAATTACAAAAAACCACCACGTTTGCAGGTGTCGAACAGAATTACCACCACATTCCTTGCTCGTCATAAAAACCACCAACTTCGTTGTAATCTTTTCAATAAACACAAATGACCAATTTCGAGCCCTTAACTACGATTTCCGACAGAAATGGCCCACATGTCGGGTGCCACGTAGGACGAGTGTAACGACCAGCGAGTGACGGCCAATAGATCGGGCTAGGTCATAAATGCCCCTTTCCCTCTATCACCCTCCTGATTCTATCCTTCTCCCCCCATTATCCCCCGATTGGCGGCGGCTGCTAAAGCAAGCGGTGAGGGCGATACAGTAGGCGGCAGCGGAGGGACAAGGGATGATGGTGCAGGCTTCTCGGAGGTGGACATCTGGCTCGACAACAGTAGCTTTCTGATGTTGCGAGATGCTTCGTTGGAGCAGACCCATTCCCCCTTTGCCGCCAGAGTTTGATATCGAGCGGCCGGCGGCGGTGACCTAAGCCCGTGAGGTAAGGGCCTCAGGCATCAACCACGGTCATCAGTCGGCTTCAGGTTTCAGCGGCGTATGGTAAGTTTTTATACTCCTCTCTCTAATTTTTGCATTTTAGGTTTTTCTTATTTAGGTATAGTGATTATTTGGTTGATAGTGATTTAGTGTTAGGTATTAGTGTGTGTGACAGTAGCTCATTTTTATAGTAGCATGTGTAGTAGATTGGTCCAATATAAGATTCTTTTGTTATGATTAATATATAGTTATTGTTAATTGAGATGCTATTTACATTTTTTGTTGTTTGAAGGGTGAGATATGGGAAATTACGTTTCATTTTCAAGGCAAATAAAACTTGGAGAGGACCATTTCTATTTCAAAAATAACTTTCATAAACCTGTTAGCACTCATGGTGACTCGGGAGGGATATACTGAAGCTGACTAGATGTTCTATGTGAATGATTAGCGACAGGGGTCAGCAGGATTGCGGGTCATAGATAGTGAAGAAGTTGCACATGAGACTTAACCAGTATGCTATTGAGATTTTGCTGAACATCACTATAAGGAAGGCTACTGAGCCTAATCGTGGAGATTTGAACATAGGAAACTCATATGAGGCCTAGATACAAATAGACCAGGTTGGGCAATTGCTGACGTGCAACTATTACTGACTTGATGCCTCCACGGGAACGGAGTGAGAAAAGAGCTGCGTCTAGTTGCTCAACAATTAGCAATTGTCTTGCAACAGCCCACCAGCGTGTGGGATCGCGGTAGTTTTCGAGGGTATAGTATTCAACCCAAATTTGTTGGTTCACGCGACAGCAAGTGAAAGAATATTCTCAAGTATTAGCAGCTAAATGTGTCAGATTCAAACCAACCTGAAAGATTTGTTTCTGCAAGCAAAGTGTCAACAACAAAGTAGTATGATAACAACGGTGCCACAAACGATCTGTTGACGGCAGACTATTCCGAACGGTTGTATCAATGGCGCCAGTAAGTTGCCCGTGGACGGGAAATATTCTTTCCCGGCAACGGCGCGAGAAAAAGTATTGTAGCAGGTAGCAGAAGTGTAACGAGTAACAGCAGTTGCAAGGAACAACAGTAGTGACAGCAGTAGCAAGTAGCAGCAGTAGCGAGTAACAGCAGTAGCAACAGTAGTGACAGCAGCAGCAGGACAAAGCAAGTAACAGCAACAGTGGGACAAACTCGTAGGCAATGGATCGGTGATTCGTTTGGATGCCATTCATCGTGCAACAGTTATAACACGGAGAGATATGTGGCTAGCTCCCGTTCGTCAATGTGATGTAGGCATGCATTCCGTGTGTAGTCATACATGCTTAGGGAAAAAACTTGCATGACATCTATTGTCCATCCCTCCCGTGGCAGCGAGGTCCAAATGGATACTACGGGATATTAAGGTTCTCCTTTTAATAAAGAACCGGACCGACGCATTATCACTTGGTGAACACATGAACTCCTCAAACTATGGCCATCACTGGGAGTGGTTCTGGTTATTGTCACTTCGGGGTTGCCGGATCATAACACATAGTAGGTAACTACGACTTGCAAGATCGGATCTAAAACACACATATATTGGTGACAACATAATAATTTCAGATATGAAATCATGGCACTCGGGCCCTATTGACAAGCATTAAGCATGGCAAAGTAGTAGCAACATCAATCTAAGAACATAGTGGATACTAGGGATCAATCCCCGTCAAAATTACCTCGATTACATGATAGATCTCATCCTACTCATCACCGCCCAGCGAGCCTACAAATAGATTACTCACGAAAAATGGAGAGCTTCATGGAATTGGAGAGGAAAGAAGGTTGATGATGACGATGGCGACGATCTCCTTGATCCAGATCCCAAAACGGACTCCAGATCTGCCCTCCAGATGAAGAACGGGATGTGGCGGCGCCTCTCGATCGAAAACGCGATGGAATCTTCTCTCTTGATTTTTTCGGGACGAAAGCGAATAAATAGCGCTGGAGTTGGGGGCGGCAGAGCCATGTGGGCCCCACAAGCTTGGTTGCCGCGGCCAGGGGGCCGCGGCAACAGGGCTTGTGGCCCACTGGCCCATCCCCTCCTGTGGATCTTTGTGCAGGTATTTTTCATATTTTCCAGAAATATTCTACGTAAATTTTTAGGATGTTCCGAGAACTTTCATTTCTGCACAAAAAGAACACCATGGCAATTCTGCTGAAAACAGCGTCAGTACGGGTTAGTTCCATTCAAATCATGCAAATTAGAGTCCAAAACAAGGGCAAAAGAGTTTGGAAAAGTAGATACGATGGAGACGTATCAGCTCCCCCAAGCTTAAAACCTTGCTTGTCCTCAAGCAACTCAGTTGACAAACTGAAAGAGAAAGAAAAACTTTGACAAACTCTGTTTGATCCTGTTGTTGCAACTACGTCTAACTCATAACCAGAATTTCAGCAAGATCACAAGTTAACCACATAAGCAAGTGACACAAAGGTCTCATGGTAAGCTAATATCAATGGCATAATCAGCTAGCGAGCAAAGAATAATGAGTTTCAGATACCAACAATTCAATCAAAACAAGCATGAAGCAATATGAATAGGTGGTATCTCGCTAGCTCTTGCTCAGACCGCAAAACATAAATGCAGAGCACTTTCAAAGATGAAGGGCTGACTAAACATTGTAATTCAGAACAACGAAGATCCAGTCATAGTCATCCTCAATATCAATCAAAAGCAAAGCATAAAAATGACAGAGGTGCTCTCTAATTGGTGCTTATATAAGAAGAGGAGGACTCAACAGGAAAATAAATAGACATGCCCTTCGTGGAGGGAAGCATTGATTTGCAGAGGTGCCAGAGCTCAAGCTTTGAAAACAGAGATAATAATTTTTGGTGGCATGCTTAAATTGTCAACGCAATGACCAAGAGTTCTCAATATCTTCCATGTTATTCATGCTATAGGTGGTTCCCAAACAGAAAAGTAAATTTTTAACTCCCCCACCACCAATCAATCACACTCCACGGCTAGCCGAATCCTCGGGTACCGTCCATACTAACATCAATCTGGGGGGAGTCTTGTTTTACAGTTATGTTTTCGATTTAAGCGTGGAACTGGGCATTCCAATTACCGTCCCCTTTCTCGTGAATGACAGTCAATAAACACATGTCGAGGATAACACGCCTAACATGGAAGATACCAATAGCCCCCCTGTCACCACATGAGCGGTTCGGGCATGCAAAATAGATTATTTCTTGAAGGTTTAGAGAACGACACATGGAAATTTACTTGGAACGGCAGGTAGGTACCGCAAATAGGTAGGTATGGTGGACTCTCATGGAAAAACTTTTGGGTTTATGGGAGTGGATGCACAAGCAGCATTCCGCTTAGTACAAGTGAAGGCTAGCAAAAGACTGGGAAGCGACCAACTAGAGAGCGACAACACTCATCAAAATGCAATGAGTTTGACTAACATTGAGTGCAAGCATGAACATTATATAAATCACCATGAACACGAACATCATAGAGGCTATGTTGATTTTGTTTCAACTACATGCATGAACATGCGCCAAGTCAAGCCACTTGAATCATTCAAAGGAGAATACCATCCTATCATACTACATCATAGTCATCTCAAAATCTATGTTGGCATTCAAGACAAACCATTATAAGCTCCTAGCTAAATAAGCATGGCATCAGAAACTATGATCTCTAAGTTGTCATTGCAAACATGGTTCTCTCTCAACAAAGCTGAACCTGGGACGACAAGCTAGTCATATTTACAAAAACAAAATAGATAGAGTTCATACCAGCTTTCCCAGTCTCAGTCACTTCATCATATATCATCATTATTGCCTTTCACTTGCACGATCGAACGATGTGAAAAATAATATGAGTGCTCGTGCATTGGAATAAGCTAAATCTGTAGGCAAACAAAAAGGAGAAGACTAAGTAATATGGCTCTTTGAAAGCTAAACAGGTATGCATGCGAGAGCCACTAAACATTGTAACCAATATCTTCTACCTTGACCCAAAGAAAAAGAAAACTATTTACACGGGAAAGCTCCCAACAAGCAAAATAAGAAAGGAAAATCTTTTTGGGTTTTCTCAAAAGGACACAAAACAAGAAAAAGAGAAAACGAAAATAAACTAGCATGGATAATACAATGGCAAAGTGTAAAAACCGACTAACAAAGTGAAAGCATAAGCATGAATGTAAAGTTGGTGCAAACACGTACTCCCCCAAGCTTAGGCTTTTGGCCTAGCTTGGTCTACTCCCAAGGAGGGAAATAACCCGCTCCAGGATACTCCAGAGCGGACTGTGGATGCCATTGCTGTGTGAGCTCCTCTGGCTCCCACTGATAAACTCGCGTCTGGTACTCGACTGGCGGCTCGGGCACGGGCACCTGTGGTTGGGCCAAGCCCCAATACGCGTAGATGTCCGAGGGAATAATAATGTACCTGCCTGCAGAAAGGTTGAAAAAAGAAGGAAAAGGCAAAGTAATAGTCTCTCGAGTACCCTGACTAAATACGAGGTTATAAATCATCCGTCTACTAGCATCTCTATCCAGAAAATCATGGCGAACCATGCTGTCATAATGTAGATATTTCTCAGGAAGAAGCATTTCTTCTTCCTCGCGAAGTCTAATAGGTATCTCAAAGTGTCTAGCAAGACGAGTAGCATAGATACCTCCATAGGCGACACCTTTGGAACGGTTTGTGTTCGACCGCTGAGCTACTATAGCACCTAGGCTATAAGTCTTATCGTTATAAAGGCCTTCGTGCAAAACCGCAAGGTCTCGAGAGCTAAGCGATCCAGCCTCCCCATGGCCAATCAAACATTTTCCCACAAATAATGAGAAGTACAGAAGCAGAGGAAAATGTATGCTAGCAATTCTAGCGCGTGACACTCCTCTCTCCTCTCCAACAGCAATAGTACCTATGAAATCCTCCAAGTCCCGTGGACGAGGATCATGAATATCCCCAAGATAAGGTAATTTGCACACATTGCAAAAATCCTGTAGTGTCATGCACTGGGGGATATCGTATAACATGAACTCAACCATAGGAGGATTCTTCCTCGGATAAAAGTTGTGGCTTTGAACGAAAATATTGGTGAGGAGGAGGTATTGTGAGCACTTATCTTCAATGAACGCGGTAAGACCTACATTCTCCACCAAGTAATAAAAGTCTTCATAAAGCCCGGTGGTGCGCAAAAATTCATCACTTGGCCACTCGCACGCTCGAACTTGTGTGACTCGAGGAACCACGTACTTGGGGTGGTTCTTCTCATCCTCCTTGGGGTTACAGCTTGAAGAGCCTCTCAAGAACCTCCTCATCCTTTTCCTTTTCTAGCTCTGAAAAATTCTGAAATTTCTAGGGACTTCGAAAGAAAGGTGAGTAAGGATTAACCCAACTCATAGCAACTACTCCTACTAGTGCCTAGAGACCGTATCACGCGCTAAAACTACTTGGGACCAACTAAAATCAACATTTCAAGCTCAAGAACAGGGTCACCAAGGTAGCAAGAATACGCGAAGGATAAAGCACTAGAGCAAAAATTAATTGGACCAATGGAGGAGTCACTTACCAAGGAGTAATTTCCCCAAAACGGTTCGGAGAATGGTGCTTTGAGCAAGGAGATCGAAAATCACAGCCAAATGAGCAAGAACACGGGTTTGAGCTGCGAAACGATTTTTTCTGGAGGTAGAAGAACAGGATGGGAGCTGGAATGAGTGGATGGGGTCCCTGTGGGCCCCACAAGCTTGGTCCCCGCGGCCAGGGGGAGCCCGCGGTGACAGGGCTTGTGGCCCACTCGTGTGGCCCCCAGGCCAGCTCTCAGTATTTTTCAAATATTCCAGAAAAAATCATACTAGATTTTTAGGACCATCGGAGAACTTTTATTTTCGGGGTACTTTTCTCCGGGACGCTAAAACAAGAAACATGAAAAACTAAACTAAATCTATCATTTTTCTTCTAAGCAACAGAAAGCGAAAACTTAAAACAGAGGTTTATGACTCTTTGATTCATCCATTTCAAGGTCATTGAAAGAAATCCGTCAATGGGGTTGATCAAATCCTCATGACAAAAGTTTTTCGAATCGCAAAAGTAAGTGGAGAATTGTTGAATAGCCACTAAGTCACCTCAATGGGGATATGAATCTCCCCAACAAGCAAATCATACTTCATCTTAACATGAGGAATAGGGCATTCAAATCTCCCAATAAGAATCGATTAAGTCTTTTCGATACCATTCATGCAATGTACTTGATATCGTTTCTTCGGAAAGTGCACTGTATGCTCATTACCGTTGACATGGAAAGTGACATTGCCTTTGTTGCAATCTATAACAGCCCCTGTTGTGTTTAAAAAGGGTCTTCTGAGGATGACAGCCATGGCATCGTCCTCGGGGATATCCAAGATAACAAAGTATGTCAAGATAGTGGTGTTAGCAACCACAACAGGCACATCCTCGCAAATGCCGACAGAGAAAGCAATTGATTTGTCGGCCATTTGCCGAGAAATTTCAGTGGGTGTCAACTTATCCAGTTCAAGTATACGATAAAGAGAGAGAGGGATAACACTAACACCGGCTCCAAGGTCACATAAGGCAGTTCTTATGTAGTTTCCTTTAATGTATCAAGGTATAGTGGGCACTCCGGGATCACCAAGTTTCCTAGGAGTTCCACCTTTGAAAGTGTAATTGGCAAGCATGGTGGAGATCTCAAGATCGGGTATCTTCCGTTTATTAGTCACGATATCTTTCATGTATTTGGCATATGGAGATGTTTTGAGCATATCAATTAACGGCATCCGTAGAAAGACGGGTCTTATCATTTCAATAATGCGCTCAAATCCTCATCATCCTTTTTCTTGGATGGCTTAGGAGGAAAGGGCATAGGTTTCTGAACCCATGGCTCCCTTTCTTTACCATGCTTCCTATCAATGAAGTGATTCCTATCGTATCTCTTAGGTTGTGGGTTATCAGGATTAACCGTAGGTTCAATCTCCACATCCTCATCATTGCTAGGTTGAGCATTTTATGAACATCGCTGTCCGTATTGTCACCAGGTTCATGTTCATCACTAGATTGTGTTTCTGCATCAGACGCATAAATATTATATGGTTCTTCAGGTGTGATGGTATTTGGTGAACTGACATGTAGGTTTCTATCATCATTCTTCTTAGGATGACCAGGTGTATCAGCATTAATTCCTTGAGAATCTTGATCAATTCTCTTAGGATGGCCTTCAGGATACAAAGGTTCCTGAGTCATTTTGCCTCCTCTAGTAATGACTTTGACAGAGTTATCATTTAATTCATTGAGCAAGTCATTCTGAGCTTTAAGTACTTGTTCTACCTGAGTTGTAATCATAGAGGCATGTTTACTTAGAAGCTTCAGATCATTGACATTTATGTCTACACAAGCACTTAAATGACTAAGCATATGAGTACTTTGTTCCAAATGTCCGCTAACATAATCATTGAAACTCAGTTGTTCAGCAACAAAGTTGTCAAATTCATCAAAGCATAGGCTAGCAAGTTTGTCAGAAGGAATATCACTCTCATTGAATCTACGCAGAGAATTCACTTCTACTACTTGTATCGGGTTATCGAGACCATGGGTCTCTTCGATAGGTGGTAGATTTTTGACATCTTCAGATCTAATTCCTTTCTCTTGCATAGATTTCTTGGCTTCTTGCATATCTTCGGGACTGAGGAATAGAATACATCTTTTCTTAGGAGTTGGCTTAGGAGGTGGTTCAGGAATAGTCCAAGCATTATCATTGATCAAGATGTTATTCAGTAGAATCTCAGCTTGTTCTATAGTTCGTTCCCTAAAAACACAACCGACACAACTATCTATGTGGTCTCTAGAAGCATCGGTAAGTCCGTTATAGAAGACATCAAGTATCTCGTTCTTCTTAAGAGGGTGATCAGGCAAAGCATTCTGTAGCTGGATGAGCGTCCCCCAAGCTTGTGGGAGACTCTCTTCTTTGAGTTGAGCAAAGTTGTATATTTCCTGCAAGGCAGCTTGCTTCTTATGGACAGGGAAATATTTCTCACAGAAGTAATAGACCATATCCTGGGGACTACTCGCACATCTAGGAGCAAGAGAAGTGAACCAGGGTTTAGCGTCATCCTTTAGAGAGAAAGGAAACAGCTTAAGGATATAGTAGTAGCGGATCTTCTCCTCACTAGTGAAAAGGGTGTCTATATCGTGTAGTTTGGTAAGATGGGCTACGACCGTCTCAGACTCATAATCGTGGAAAGGATCAGATTCGACCAGAGAGATTATCTCTGGGTCGACAGAGAATTCATAATCCTTATCAGTGATAAAGATAGGTGAAGTGGCAAACATCGGGTCGTATTTCATCCTAGCTTTCAGAGATTTTTCCTTCCACTTGAGAAGTAATTTCTCAACGTCATAGGCATGCTTACACGCAAGAAAATCCTCAGCTATCTCTCCCTCCATAACATAACCCTCAGGTATATCAGGCAATTCATATCTAGGAGAGCTAGATCTAGCAGGAGCAAAAGCAGGTTCTATCTCAATAGTATCGGCAGTTTCAGAAGCATCACGAGCATTGGCAGTAACTCTAGCAATATGTGCATCAAGGAATACACGTAGTGGCATCTCAGGGAAAGTAGTGTATCTAGCAGTATCAAGCATAGCATCATCATGCAAAATAGCATCTCTAGCATCATCAAGCAAATCAGTATCAAGCATACCATCTCTAGCAGTATCGGGCATAGCATCTCTAGCAGTATCAGGCATAGCATCTCTAGTAGTATCAGGCATAGGCGACATATCAAGATTTCTAGCAGGCAGTGGTGTCGCAAACTTACTCATAACTGAATGTGAATCAAGTGCAGAGCTAGATGGCAGTTCTTTACCACCCATCGTAGTTGAGGGAAAGATTTTGGTTTTTGGATCTTTCAGATTCTTCATAGTGATCAGCAGATATAAATCCCAAGTGACTCGGAGAATATATCTATCCTTCCCCAGCAACGGCGCCAGAAAAATGCTGCTGACGTGCAACTATTCCTAACTTGATGCCTCCACGGCAACGGAGCCAGAAAAGAGCTGCGTCCAGTTGCTCAACAATTAGCAATTGTCTTGCAACAGCCCACCATCGCGTGGGATCGCGGCAATTTTCGAGGGTAGAGTATTCAACCCAAATTTGTTGGTTCACGCGACGGGAAGTGAAATAATATTCTCAAGTATTAGCAACTGAATGTGTCAGATTCAACCACACCTGAAAGATTAATTTCTCCAAGCAAAGTGTCAACAGCAAAGTAGTATAATAACAACGGTGCGAGAAACGATCTGTTGACGGCAGACTATTCCTAACGGTTGTATCAATGGTGCCAGTAAGTTGCCCATGGACGGGAAATATTATTTCCCGGCAACGGGGCGAGAAAAAGTATTGTAGCAGGTAGTAGAAGTGTAACGAGTAACATCAGTGGCAAGGAACAGCAGTAGTTACAGTATTAGCAAGTAGCAGCAGTAGCGAGTAACAGCAGTAGCAACAGTAGTGACAGCAGCAGCAGGACAAAGCAATTAACTGCAGCAGTGGGAGAAACTCGTAGGTATTGGATCGGTGATTCGTTTGGATGACATTCATCGTGCAACAGTTATAACACGGAGAGATATGTGGCTAGCTCCCGTTCGTCAATATGATGTAGGCATGCATTCCGTGTGTAGTCATACGTGCTTAGGGAAAAGAACTTGCATGACATCTATTGTCCATCCCTCCCGTGGCAGCGGGGTCCAAATGGATACTACGGGATATTAAGGTTCTCCTTTTAATAAAGAACCGGACCAACGCATTAGCACTTGGTGAACACATGAACTCCTCAAACTATGGTCATCACCGGGAGTGGTTCTGGTTATTGTCACTCAGGGGTTGCCGGATCATAACACATAGTAGGTAACTACAACTTACAAGATTGGATCTAAAACACACATATATTGGTGACAACATAATAATTTCAGATCTGAAATCATGGCACTCGGGCCCTAGTGACAAGCATTAAGCATGGCAAAGTAGTAGCAACATCAATCTCAAAACATAGTGGATACTAGGGATCAATCCCCGTCAAAACTAACTCGATTACATGATAGATCTCATCCTACTCATCACCGCCCAGCGAGCCTACGAATAGATTACTCGCGAAGGATGAAGAGGTCCATGGAATTGGAGAGGGAAGAAGGTTGATGTTGACGCTGGCGACGATCCCCTTTATCCGGAGCCCAAAACGGACTCCAGATCTGCCCTCCAGATGAAGAACGGGATGTGGCAGCGCCTCTGGATAAAAACGCGATGAAATCTTCTCTCTTGATTTTTTCTGGGACGAAAGGTAATAAATAGCGCTGGAGTTAGGGGCGACAGAGCCACGTGGGCCCCACAAGCTTGGTTGCCACGGCCAGGGGGGCCGTGGCAACGGGGCTTGTGGCCCATTGACCCATCCCCTCCGGTGGAGCTTTGCACAAGTATTTTTCATATTGTCCAAAAATATTCTCTGTAATTTTCAGGGCGTTCCAAGAACTTTCATTTCTGCACAAAAACAACACCATGGCAATTCTCCTGAAAACAACGTTAGTCCGGGTTAGTTCCATTCAAATCATGCAAATTAGAGTCCAAAACAAGGGCAAAATAGTTTGGAAAAGTAGATACGATGGAGACGTATCAGCAATCCAACATAATCAGTATAGATGAGGCTAGGGTATTGTTTCCTTTTGAAAAAGCTAGAAGTGAGGAGTTGTACGTTGTGCCTATATGTACTGCACAACTAGGTGAACATATTGTTTCTTGAACACACACGAGAGCATGAATTTGGAGAAGGACAAGGGTACAAAGAAAGCTCAGGAATACTATGGCCCCTCACATGATGATGGATTTGTTGATTTCAACAGGTGTGAGTACAAACCAGAAGAGCAAAACAGAGTTGTAGAGGAGGAAAATGAAATTATTGATCAGCTGAAGCACATGAGGAAACAGAGAGAAGATCTTGTGATTAACTTTGAAGGAGACACAGAGTTGGAAGAGATGTGCCCAGAGATAGAGGACTCAGACACAGAACCTGAGACAACACTTCCTCAAACTTTTAAGATAGTTGGAAAAGCAGACCAACTACAAGCTCTCACCAACAGGCTGAGACAGAGGTCAATCCTGATTTCATTCCATCTAATGATTCCTCTACATGGTATGACATAAGTGATTCAGATGATGAGGCTGATATAGAAGTTATACCACTTCCTTGTGGAAGAAAGAGCCAAGCTAGGAGGGATAAGCCTAGAAAGTGGTATGATGAGACAAGTCCAGATGATCATGAGCAACTCTACTTGAAATCCTGCTTTACTCATGTGCATCAGTTTAGAAGAGCCCTTAGGAACTATCATATCAGGGTATTAGAAATTTTCATTACCACGAGAACTGTAAAGATAGGATCATAGTGTGGTGCACATAAAGGGAAAGTGGATGACCATTCAACATGACTGCATAAAAAATTGCTCATGAGAGCACATTCTCCATCAAGAAGTTGAATGTACTGCATACATGTGGTTTACATGGAGAGAAACGATAGTGAAAGCACTTTGGATAGCCAAAACTTGTGAGCAACAACTGATGGAAGAGACAAGGACTGGATTGGATGCAATATTCAAGAGGAGAAAGAACAAATTGGGAGTGGATATGCCAAAGAGCATAGCCTACAGGCCAAGGTCAATGGTAATTAAAGTTGTGCAAGATGACATGAAAGGACAATACACAAGGCTTAGGTATTGTCTTCAAGTAGTGCTTGATACTAACCCTGGGAGCAGATGCATTGTTACAACCACAATGATTGAGATCAAGCCTAGCCCTAATCCAAGGTTCCTCTACATGTTTTACTGCTTGAATGCTTCAAAGGAGGGTTTTTCGAATGGGTGTAGACCCTTCATAGGGATGATTTTTTGTGCTTTCTTATTGTTATTGTAGTTTATTCTTTGTTTCCTTATTGTGACTGTTGTTTCCTTATTGTTTCAGGCTTAGATGGTTGTTTCATAAAAATAACCACTTGGCAACAGATATTGGCTTCCAATGGGAGGGATGGGAACAACAACATATTTCCAATTGCTAGTGGAATTGTTGACAAGGAGGACACACATAGTTGGACTTGGTTTCTTAGTCAGCGCAGGGCATGCATTGGAGAGAGGAACAAATGGGACAACTACACCATCATCTCTGACAAACAAAAGGTATCTACTTCACCTCATAGTTTTAAAAACAAATCAATTATGCATTCATTCAAATCATTCATTCAAATAATTATATGAAACAAGGACTCCTCAATGCTATAGAAGTTGTGTTCCCACACTCACCTCAGAGATATTGTTTGAGACATATCTATGCCAAATTTCAATCAGCTGACTTTAGGGGTGAGTAATTGAAAAAACACATGGACAACGTTCCATACTCATATACCAAGCATTGTTTTGAGATTGAAATGGTTGAACTAAGGAAGCAGTATGAAGATTCTTGGAAGTGGCTATCAAAAATCCCTAAGGAGACTTGGTCTAGGCATGCCATGGATTACACATGCAAGAGGGATCTTGTAGTTAACAACTTGTCAGAAGTGTTTAACATTAGATATAAGGTGCAAGCCAATCAGAAACTGTGTGGATGGTTTCAGAACAAACTGATGATCAAATATCACTCAATCAGAGAGAAGATAGAGAGTGGTAGGTGGGAAATCACACCCACCTACATGGAAAAGTTAGAGGAATCAAAGAAGTACTCCAGGCATTGCAATGCATACATGGAAGGTCCTCGCATTTGGCAAGTCACGAGTAGGGAGGCAACTTACTATGTGAACCTAGAAAAATGGACTTGTAACTGCAAGAAATGTGACTTAACTATTGTGCCTTGCAACCATGTAGTTCCTGCCATTACTAGGTTGAAGATATTGTCAGAAGACTTTGTACATGATTTGTTTAGGAAGCCATTGTACAAACAAACCTACAAACACATCATCTACAATGTACCTGGAGATGAGTTTTGGCAAAAGACACCTACTCTCAAGATATAGATCCACCCACGTTCAAGGAGAAGGGTAGGAAACAAACTACTAAAAGAAAGGGGCAATTTGAGGTATCAGCACCTAAGGATACATCAAGGATGGCCACTATCACCTACAACAGTTGCAACAAGCAGAAACATAGATACACCTATTGCCCTATGCCTCTTAAGCCCCATCTACAGGCAAGAAAGAACACGCATAAGGTACCTACTATTGCTACAACTACTAGAACTATTTTTAAATATTTTGATGGATTTTGTTCCTAACTTGTGTGCTTTAAAAGACAACCAGAAATGTCTATCATGATGCTGGAGGCAGTTCTTCAACTTCAAATATCCAATATGTAGACCCAAATACTTTTATGCAAGTGGCAACTAGTGAACATGGACAATTTGTGTCTATTTTATGTCTCAACTATGAATTTGGGTCTAGTTTATGTCTGAACTATGAATTTGGGTCTAGTTTATGTCTGAACTATGAATTTGGGTTGGGATCTTGTCAAAACTATGTCACATTCTTTTTATGCTGAACTGATGTGCTGTTGAAATGCTGAGATGTTCAACTTTTGTCATGTTGAAATGCTGAGAATTTTCACTTATCTGTTGTGATGTACTTAATGTTGGGGAATTCCTTTAATATTGTCATGTGCTTCTTGTTTAAATATATGTTGTGATGTTGAACTGATATGCTGTGATGTGCTTCTTGTGGAAAGTTAAACTAGGATAGTAATTTTAACTAAACTCCTAATGATGAACATAACATAAGCAAGGACAAAAAATTCATGGTAGTCGTTACATACCCATGGAAAGTTTACTAAGTACTCACAACATAACCAGGGATAGTTTAGTTGGTACTCAGTACATAACTAGGATAGTTAATGAGGTAGTCATTACATAACATCAGCTAGAGTGGATTCCCAAAATATACATTTCCAAGGCCAACTATATTGTTCCAAGGCTCTTAATTACTTAACACGGGTAGTGAACATTGATAGCACTTCACCCATCAAGTATAGCCTTCATCTTGGCAAGTTTGTCCTTGTTGCCTTGACCAGATTTGAGGAGATCTCCAACAACATACTCTAACTTCTTATTCTCCTCTTTCAGAAGACATGTCATGCTTTATCTCATCCCTCTTTTTCTTGGTATTCCCGATGATTTCTCCCTAAGATATAGCAATGCACTTGAGCTCCTTGTGTTCAATAACAAGCTTTTCAAACTCCTCCTTCATCTTGTCATTCTCAAGCTTCTCCTTCTCCTTGTTAATAGCCAGCTTCTGTATCTCCTTGTCTACATCCATCTCCTTCTTCTGCAGATCTTCATCATTCCGCCAGACCTTGTTCTGCTGCTCTACATCACTCAAATCAAACAAATTTGTCATATCTTCCACCAGCTGGTTGTACTAAGTGCCAAGACTGTCCAACTTTAGCTTCAGTTTGGCTGTCTCTTCCTGATGGGCCTGATGATCCAGCATCATGCCATGATTTTCCTCGAGAAACATCTCCCAAAACTTCACAAGGCATCTTTGAAGTACACCAGGCCATGTGGCATCAACCCACTCACAAAGTCCACAATCAATGCCATTCTCCAATAATTTATTCAACTTCACGTTAAACTGCCAAAATAACACCCAATCAAAATGAAGAGACTAAATGCAGACACTGAATCAAGTACTAATAACTAAATCTTTGCACTACATGTAATACAAATAAAAAATACACATTATAAATGAAGAGAAGCAATCTAATACAAATAATTAAATATTTCTACTAAAAGGGCTGAATTAACTCAATGTGTCACAAGTTAACTGCAAATGTACTATACTAAATTGATTGTCTAACTGACTCATTGAATCAACTGAATCTAGCTAAAGTTAAATACATTAACAAACACATGATTGACAAAATTAACAGAATGATTCAAATATATGGGCTTAATTAACTGAATTAACTAGCTTAATTACCAAATTGACCTGCACCGCACACCCATAGAACCTCCTACCACTGTGAATCCCCTTGAATGCAACATATTTGGAACAGGGGGCAAGGTGAAGCCTCTATTTGAAGCTTGGACCTGAAGCTTTAATTTCCACAGAATGATGCATATACCATTGTTTTGGGGTTCTCCTCCATTTGTTGTGCACACGTTATCCACTATTAGACTACAAGTGCTTGAACAGGATCCGAAAAGGAAACAAAACAAGAAGCCTAACCCTCTCTAACCCTAACCCTAGGTAAAGAGTAGATCACTTACCCACATCTCCATATCCATGCCTACAAAGTCATCCTCACTGCTCTCCTCACCGTCATTCCATGATGGCATCAATGAACTGTTCGGTAACGTAGCATGGTAAACAAAAAAATTCCTACGCACACGCAATACCATATCCTTGGTGATGATCATCTACGAGAGGGGAGAGTGAATCTACATACCCTTCTAGATTGCTAAGCGGAAGCGTATATAATGCGGTTTATGTAGTGGAACATCTTCGCAACTCAAATTGCAGCCCAATCCATGACCTCCTCACGATCCTTCCCGCGATCCCATCACGATCCATCCCGATCTAGTGTCAAACGGACGAGACCTCCGCGTTCAGCACATGTATAGCTCGATGACGATCTCCACCTTCTTGCTCTAGAAAGAGGGGCGGAGAGGTAGATGAGTTCTCCAGCATGACGGCGTGGTGCTGGTGGTGGTGAATTAATCCAGCAGGGCTTCACCTACGCATCGTCGAACTAGACTAGAGGAGAAACCGATCTAGATGAAGTGGAGGGAGCATGTGGCAATTAGGGTTAGGGCTGCCTCTAATTCCTCTAGTATATATAAGAGGGAGGGACGGAGGGGAGGAGGTAGCCTCATACCCTCAAGGTTTGGGCGAAATTGGAGGTGAATGAGTCCTACTCCAATCCTACTAGGAGTAGGATTCCTCCTCTTCACTTGGAAACCCTTTCCTCCTCTTCCACCTTTGGGTTTTTCCTTCTCAAACTTCATGGGCCTTAGTGGGGGCTTAGGCTAGCCCACTAGGGGCTGGTTTGTATCCTCCCACAGCCCATGAGGCCCTTCGGGGAGTGACACCCCTCCTGATGGTCTTCGGTACCCTCCCGGCACTCCCGGTACACTACCGAAGTACCCGAAACTTTTCCGATGACCAACACAGGACTTCCTAAATATCATTCTTTACCTACGGACCATTCCGGAGCTCCTTGTGACGTCCCATAAGCGTGCAGACCCACGGGTTCGAGAACTATGTTGACATGACCTGAGACATTCTCCAGTCAATAACCAATAGCTGGACCTGGATGTACATATTGGCTCCTACACATTCTATGAATATCTCTATCGGTTGAACCTCTATGTCAAGGATTTAGGTAATCCCGTATGTTCTCCCCTTTGTCCTTTGGTATGTGACATTCCCGAGATTCGATCGTCGTATCTCCATACCAATTCAATCTCATTACTGGAAAGTCTCTTTACTCGTTCTCTAATACAAGATCCCGTGACTAACTCCTTACTCACATTGCTTGCAAGGCTTGTTGTGACGTTGTATTACCGAGTGGGCCCCGAGATACCTCTCCGTCACATGGAGTGAAAAATCCGAGTCTTCACCCATCCAACCCAATAGACACCTTCGGAGATACCTGTAGAGCACCTTCATAGTCACCCAATTACGTAGCGATGTTTGATACACACAAGGTATTCCTCCAGTGTTCGGGAGTTGCATGATGTCATGGTCATAGGAACAGATACATTGACATGTAGAAAACAGTAGCAATAAACTGACACGATCATACGCTACGTTCATAGTTTGGGTCTTGTACATCACATCATTCTCCTAATGATATGATCTCGTTATCAAGTGACAACATTTGTCTATGGCCAGGAAATGTTAACATCTTTGATCAACGAGCTAGTCAACTAGAGGCTCACTAGGGAAAGTGTGTTGTCTATGTATCCGCACATGTATTTGAGTTTCCAATCAATACAATTCTAGCATGGACAATAAACGATTATTATGAACATGGAAATATAACAATAACCAATATATTATTGCCTCTAGGGCATATTTCCAACAGTCTGTCACTTGCACTAGAGTCAATAATCTAGTTCACATCACTATGTGATTGTAATGAATCTAACACCCATATAGTTTTGGGGTTCGATCATGTCTTGCTTATGAGAGAGGTTTTTAGTCAATAGGTCTGAACCTTTCAGATCTGAGTGTCCTTTAAAAATCTCTATGTCATCCTATAGATGCTGCTACCATGTGTCATTCAGAACTATTCCAAATGACTACTCCACTATACGAATCCAGTTTACTACTCATAGTTATCCGGATTAGTGTCACAGCTTGCATCGACGTAATCCTTTACGATGAACTCTTTTATCACCTCCATAATCGAGAAAAATGCTTTAGTCTACTAGTTAATAAGGATAACCTTGACCACGGTTAAGTGATTCAATCCTGGGTCACTCTTTGTACCCCTTGAGAGACTCATGGCAAGGCACACATCAGGTGCGGTACACAACTTGCCATACTTTAGAGCCTACGGCTAAGGCATAGGGGACTACCTTTGTCCTTTCTCTTTCTTCTGTCGTGGTCGGGTTTTGAGTCTTACTCAATATTCACATCTTACAACACAGCCAAGAACCCCTTCTTTGCCGATCTATTTTGAACTCCTTCAAAAACTTGTCAAGGCATGCATTTCATTGAAAGGTTTATCAAGCGTCTTGATCTATCTCTATAGATCTTGATGCTCATGTTCAAGTAGCTTAATCCAAGTTTCCTTTGAAAAACACTTTTCAAACAACCATATATGCTTTCCAGAAATTCTACATCATTTCTCATCAACAATTTGTCAAGCACATATACTCATCAGAAATTCTATAGTGCTCCGACTCACTTTCTTGGAAATACAAGTTTCTCATAAACTTTGTATAAAACCAAAAGCTTTGATCACTTATCAAAGTACTTATTCCAACTCCGAGATGCTTTCTCAAGTGCATAGAAGGTTCGCTGGAGCTTGCATACTTGTTAGCATCCTTAGGATCAACAAAACCTTCTGGTTGTATCACATACAAACTTTCCTCAAGGAAACCATCGAGGAAACAATGTTTTGACTTCCTATCTAGAAAATTTCATAAATAATGCAGCAACTGCTAACATAACTCCAACACACATTTAGCATCGCTACGAGTGAGAAAGTCTCATGATAGTCAACTCTTTGAACTTTTTGGAAACATCTTTGCGATAAGTCAAGCTTTCTTAACGGTGACATTCACCATCATTGTTCGTCTTCCTTTTAAAGATCCATCTATACTTAACAGCCTTACGACCATCAAGTAGTTCTTCCCAAGTCCACACTTTGTTTTCATACATGGATTCTCTCTTCGATTTTCTGGCCTCCAGCCATTTGTTGGAATCGAGGCCCACCATTGCTTCTCCATAGCTCGTAGGTTTATTCTTGTCCAACAACATGACCTCCAAGAGAGGGTTATTGTACCACTCTAGAGCAGTATGTGACCTTGTTGATCTACGAGGTTTGTAGTAACTTGATCCTAAAGCTTCATGATCACTATCATAACCTTGCACTTCAATTGTTGTAGGCGCCACACGAAAAACTCCCTGCTCCCTCCTACACACTGGTTGAAGTGACTGTTCAATAACCTCATCAAGTTTCCACCATCCTCCCACTCAATTCTTTCGAGAGAAACTTTTTCTCGAGAAAGGACCCATTTCTAGAAACAAACACTTTGATTCCGGATCTGAGATAGCATGTATACCCAACTGTTTTGGTTGTCCTATGATGATGCATTTATCCGCTTTGGGTTCTAGCTTATCACGCAGAAACTTTTTCACGTAAGTGTCGCAGCCCCAAACTTTTAAGAAATGACAGCTTAGGTTTCTCCAAATCATAGTTCGTACGGTGTCATTGTTAGATTTCGGGCTCTGCAGAACCCTAAAGATTCGAACTCAGGGGCGTCTACGAAGATCTCTCGTGGGCTCGCCTCACCTAGCTACCTACTCGTCCGAGATAGGAAAGAACTCACTCGACGGTGAGGATGACACAGAGCACGGCAGTTTACCCAGGTTCGGGCCACGGGAAACGTAATACCCTACTCCTCCTTTGGTGGATTGCCTCTTGTGGAGGTTGGTGGATGAACTAGTATAGTGTTCGAGGGCCTCTAGAGGCTGGTTCGGCCATGCGTGATTCCGGTGGGCGAGGATGAATGAATCGAGTTCGAACCCCCCCTACGAAGTAACCTACCTTCTATATATATAGCAGTTGCCCCGGTCCCCTTCCCTTATCGTTTGGGCGGTAAGGGATCCCACAATGGCCAATTTCGAAGGGGAACACGGGAATGTGCTCTTCTGCCCAAAGGTGGTCTTCGCATGCAAAGTGGGTGCCACCACTGCAGGGACGGATTCAGGGATGACGTTTGCCCTACTGGTGGGCGGCGACGGCCTTGTTGCACCGGAATGGAAACCTTTGGGAGATGCCTTCGGAACCCCGGTACGTCCATTCCCCCTTTGCACTAAAGGGGAAACTACGCTGCCCTGTTGTCCGCTGCTCGCCTGTCCTTGCTCTGCGTCATTTTTGACTCCTCAGGTCGGGCCTCGCCTCGGAATATCCACCCCTCCGGAGGGGTCGTGAGGAGGCCCCCTGCGGGTCTTGATGTTGTTCCTCCTCGCGAGGCTTGGCTCCACGCGAGGGCCTTTTCTTGGGTGGTGCTGAGGTCGTCGGTTTGCTTGATGAAGTGGGCCAACCCTGGGTCGTAGGCAGGCAGGTCTGGTTACTCCCATTCCTAGAATGCCGACACTTGCCCCCGGGCCCTGGCATGCTCGGGTTTGTTTCTGGGCGAATCCTTGGGGGCGGCCTGAAGAGCCGCGGGCCCTAATTGCCTATGGGACAGGCCATATAAACAACGAACTGAGAGCTCGCCTTCCCGCCTTATCCACGCCATACCATCCTCAGCAGGGCTCACCGAACTACTTCACCCGCATGTGCGAGCCGCCTTCGTCTCCCGCCGATTTCGTCGTCAGTTCTGCCTCATGTGCGATTCGGGCTCACCCGCCGAGACCCCACACGTCGCGTCGTTTCTTCCCCTCATTCTCCCCGTCATTCCTCCGAAAGAGGGGAAAAAGTGGATGCTCGCTCGGCCCAACCGTCTCGATGGCGCCTCCGCCCGTGTTGGGCCGGTCGACGGTGGTGAACTTCGAGGGTTGGAGAAGATCCGACTAGTAGTCACGGCCGGCTCCAATGAGTGGGGGCCACCCAGATCTAGCCCGGTTTGTGTCCTCGGGGCGAGATGGCGACCCCCGTGGTTCCCCTTCATATCCATGCTCTTCTTTTCGGTGTGTTGCCACCGTTCTCTAGCTTCCTCACTATAGTGCTTTTGCATTACCACATCCACGCGCTCCATCTTGACCCCATTTCTATGGTTCTCCACTCGGCCTTCGTGTTCTTGTGTGAGGCCTTTGTTGGCGTTACCCCTTCCATGGAATTGCTTCGCCACTTCTTCTCCCTTGAGTTGGTCTTCGAGGAGCAGTGTTCCAAGTGCGCGTCCTTGAAAACGGTCGGCGCATCGGTCCCCGGGGCCCTTGACGCCGAGCTCCTCCCAAAGCAGAGGCGTTCCGGCGGTAGTGGGTGCTGGTCGATTCTGCAAAAGCCGGAGTCCTATTCCATCCCCCACTGACCCCCGCAACGCCGAATCGGGAGTGAAGGCACGGGGAGCTTAATGACCCCGGCACATGGCGGTCCTAACCCGACACGAAAAGCTGAAGCGGGCGGGGATGACGATGGCGATGGTGGTGTGGGAGTTTATCTGTCGATGGATTGCTCCCCTCCAGCGCCACTCCCGTCCGATGTGGGCCTACGAGGGACCTCGTGACCCAATGAGGATCTAGGTCCCGCCTCTCTCCCCTGACTTCTTGTGTGAGTTGCTCCATTCGCTACCTGGTGACGATCCTGACGAGTTTCCCCAGACTGGCCTCCCATTGTACAAATTCAAGGCCCTGGAAGCTCTTGTCGCGAAGATGTGGCTCTTCAACGAGTGGGGGTTCCTCCCTGGGGGGACGCGCGCCCCCGGGGGGCCTCGACCCTCAAGGTCCAGGCTCACAAAAATTCTGGTCGTGCTGCCCCTCCTGCCGCCGGGGTGGGAGGTGTATTGCCGCCCGTTCCCTCGGGTCTTGCCCTGGGTCGAGCCGGGGTTGGTGGTGACGACTGGTCGATGGTGGAAGCTATTGACCCCGTCTTCAAGCTTCGCCCGGGGGCCGCTGGGTCTCTACGCCGGGCCACCCGCATCGGCCAGAAGAGGTGTTTTCCTGAGCGCGGCCGCCCCTCAATGCGGTGGCCTCTGGTGAAGAAGAAGTGGGTCGTTGTAGACGAGTAAGCGCCCACACCCTCCTTTGTTCTTTCTTTTTACGCCTCCCTTCTGAACTTTTGTTCTGCAGGCTCCGTACCGGCGGCAGGGGAGACCTGTCGGTGCTGCCCGCCCGTGGGATCGCCGATCATCTAGTGGTTTCTTCCCCCGCGCCAAGTGGGGTCCATCCACCTACCGTGGTCTTCCTCGCCCGCGGCCTCCAGTTCCCCACGAGAGTGCCATTCCCCTCGCCTGCGGATCCTCCCAGGGTCATGATGCGCCTCCCTTCTGGTCCCCTCCTGCTTGGGGACGTGGGGCCTCAGGGGGCGCTTCTTTCTGACAAAGCGCGTGCGGGCGAGCCCCCAGCACCCGAGCATGGATTTGGGCTGAGAGACTCCTCGCGTGCCTCTCCCGCTCGTCATGTAGATAGCGAGAGCTCTCGCTGGCCACCGGGGTCTGTTGAGGGTTTACGTGCCACGCCGTGGGACCTACCCCCACACTGCGGCGGATGCACTTCAGCGTCTAGGAACGGGGCTTTCCAGCAATGTAGTCCGCCTAGAGGACGAGTGCCGGCACCTTGCATCGGGGTGGCGCTAGCTTGAAGTTGTCGTGAACCTCGGCCGATGATACGTCCCAAACGTATCTATAATTTCTGCTTGTTCTATGATCTTTTGGGTGACATTGTTATATGTTTTGCTACACTTTCATACCTTTTTATACATATTTGTACTAACCTACTAAGTCAGTGCACCGAGTGCCAGTTTTTGTCTATTGTTGTCTTTTTTGCAGGGACTTTTACCCAAATTTAGAGAGTCCCAAAAATCCCGAGAAAAATATATAAAAATATGCATGGCAGAAGCTTCCGGAGCACCGAAGATGGGCCAGAGGGGAGCCAAGGGCTGCCCAGGTGGCCTCCCTGCACGGCATGGCCACTAGCCGCTCCCACAGGTCGCCTGGGTGGGACCCACCTCCTCTGACGCCCTTCTTTGGCTTATATTTACCCCTCCGATCGGAAACCCTTCCAGAATATCCAGAATCGCGAATTTCTCGATCGTTCCATAGCCGCAGCGCTTTCGAGATCGGGAGCATGAGGAGACCTCTTCCCAGCACCCTGCCAGAGGGAGGGTTGACCTCCAGGAGCTTCCCGGACATGCTGTGAGTAGTACTCCTTGGACCATGGGTCCATGACTAGTAGCTATGTGATTTTTTATCTCCAATCTTGTGCTTCAATAATTAGCCCTTGTGAGCTGCCCTACATGATCAAGGCATTTATGTAATTTTCCTGCTATCGCTATGCTCGGTTTGTTGGGATCCGATGGATTTTGAGATTATGTTCAAATTGTCATGAGTTATATATTTGATTATCCTTATATATTATGTTCTCTAGTGATTCATGCATGTTCTCCGTTGCTCTATATTGCTTTGGTCGAGTTGTAGATTGTAACTCCAAGAGGGAGTGTTATGCATGATTGTGGGTTCATGCCCCTGATGTCTAGCTTGAGTGACATAAACATGAGACTAGGGGATGTCTTGATGCCACCAGGGAGAAAACAAAGGTGCTTGTGACCGCGGTTGCAAGTATTGTTTACCTTACGCAAAGTTCGTAATGCACTTTTCCATTGCTTTGAGTTTACACTTTGGGTGGGGCTCGCAACTTAATACCAGCATGATGTTCTCGATAGATATCTCGAGGTGGATGATTAGTAAGTAGATGTTGATGAATAAACGGTCTACTTGTCTTGGCGGACTGCCCATTACTATTGAGCCTCTAACTTTCAAGTAGCATAATTAGCATTGAGGTACATTTATAATTCTGTCAATTGCCCAGCTGTAATTTGTTTACCCATGCATAGTTTTTTATCATCTTTTGGGAGAGATATATCACTAGTGAACATCATGTGACTCAGGTCCATATCAACACCATTGTTTACACCTCCACCATTTACCGCTTTTATTTACTTTTCCATTGCAATCAATATCACTATTCCCGCTTGTGTTTTGATCCTTTGCAAACTACAAGGTCGGAGAGATTCACAACCTCTTTGTACTCGTCGGGAGCAAAGTTATTTGTTGTTTATGCACGTCCACGTCTTCTTCTAGCGCCAGAGCAGCGAACAGCTAATTGTTGATCCTCATAGTCCTCCTGGTTCGCTAAACCTTACAGTCCCCGTGTAAGGGAAATATGCTGCTGACTACATCTCCACCTTCCACATGGGGTAACCAACGAGGGGCGAGAAGTATATCCATCAACTCGTCATCAAGAAAATTTCTTGCGCCGTTGCCGAGGACTCCAGACTTCAAGATAGGGGAGTTGCACACTATCTTTTACCTCTGCTTTTTAGTCTTCTTAGTTTCCTTTCTAGTTTTTTCTTTAGAGTCTTATACCAAAAACCACAAAAAAATTAGTTGCTTTGTTCTTGCTTGTTGCTACTACTATGGGTTCCACTGGGAACACTAAGTTTTGTGACTTCACTAATCACAACAACAATGACTTTATAAACTGTGATAATTGCCATT
Source organism: Hordeum vulgare subsp. vulgare (assembly GCF_904849725.1). Taxonomy (NCBI): domain Eukaryota; kingdom Viridiplantae; phylum Streptophyta; class Magnoliopsida; order Poales; family Poaceae; genus Hordeum; species Hordeum vulgare. The sequence continues at coordinate 159,875,048 of NC_058522.1, forward strand.
TCTCCTTGTGATATGCAAAAATTTTGTTAAAAGTAGATGGTGATATTGTTAAACTTAAGATTTTTTCACTTCAATAATTTTGTTGAGCTTTGTGATATGCAAAAATATAAAAAGTAGATGGTGATATTGTTAAACTTAAGATTTTTTCATTTCTCCTTGATAGGAGGAGCTAAAGTGTGGATTCAATCTTTGCCAAAGATGCTTTTATTGGGAAGTATTACCCGCCTGCTAAGATTATCCAGTTAAGAAGTAACATTATGAATTTTAGGCAAATGGATAATGAATACATTGCCCAAGCTTGGGAACGTATGAAATCTCTTGTTAAGAATTTCCCTACACATGGTTTGACTACTTGGATGGCTATCCAAACTTTCTAGGCAGGATTGAACTTTGCCTCGCGGAATTTGTTAGACTCGGCTGCAGGAGGAACCTTTATGTCAACTACACTTGGTTCTGCGACGAAACTATTGGATGAGATGATGACAAATTATTCTCAATGGCACATCGAGAGAGCTCAGCAGGTAGGAAGGTTAACTCTGTTGAGGAGATCTCCTCCCTTAATGATAAGGTTGACATGATCATGACTTTACTTCCTAAGCAAGATCCTACTGATCATCATGATATTCCTTTAAATTCTTTGGTTGCTCAAGAAAGAGAGCAAGTTGATGTTAATTTTATCTCTAGGAAGAACTTTAGTAATATTCTTATAGGAGTAATTTTGGTAGCAACCCTAGACCGTTTCCATCCAACAACTATGGGAACAACAACACTTATCCTAGCACCAAAAACTCCACTTCTCAATTAGAGAGCATGCTTCAAGACTTCATCACTTCTCAAAAAGCCTTCAACAAGAGTGTAGAAGAAAAATTAGAAAAAATAAATAGTCTCTCTTTGAAGGTAGACAACATAGCTCATGATGTAGAGATGCTTAAAAGTAGAAGTTCACCCCTTGAGGAAAGGAACACCACACCCATGAATGCTATCCAAGTCCAAATTAATGAGAACATCAGAATGCTAGCCAAACTTAAGGATAGATGGGCTAGAGAAAAAGAAGAGGAATATAGGATTAAGAGCCTTCCTACACACACTACCCTTGATACTATACAAGTTGTTGAGGATCTCAAAACTTTTAGCACCCGTCACACTCCTAGTCCCAATGGACCTATTAATGGTGATGCTAATACCTCAACTATAGGACAAGAAGGTCCTTTGAACTTAGAGACTACCAAAAGAATGAGCTCAGGTGACATCACTACCACTTTAATTAATGGTAATAATCTTTATTTTGACAATTGTAGTCTTTCCGAAGTGATCACTTTTTTTGCAAAGAATGGCTAAAGTCCCCCACACTAGTACACTCAATATTGCCTTCCTCGAGCATATTACCAATGATCTTATCAAAGCTAGGGAGGAGAAGCTCAAGCTAGAGACTTCTATCGCTAGAAAACTATAAGATGGTTGGGATCCTATGGTCAATATTAAATTGAATAATATCTCTTGCTTTGCTTTATGTGATGTTGGAGCTAGTGCCTCCGTTATGCCCAAAAGAATGTATGATATGCTTGATTTGAAACCTTTTGATCAATGTTCTTTTGATGTTTGTCTTGTTTATTCTTCAATAAAGAAACCTTTAGGGAGAATTGATGATGTTCTTATTGTTGTCAATGATTATTATGTGCCCGTTGATTTTCTTATTATTGACATTGCGTGTGATCCCTCATGTCCAATTATTTTGGGATGTCCTTTTCTCCGCACTGTTGGTGCTATCATTGGCATGATAGAAGGGACCATTAGATTCCAATTTACTCTTAAAAATGGAATGGAACACTTCCCTCTAAAGAAGATTAAGTTACCTTATGAGTCCGTTATTCGGGCAAGTTATTCTTAGGGAGTTGATAATACTTGATCCTTTTTGCATCATGCCTAGCTCAATGGCATAAAAGAAAGCGCTTGTTGGGAGGCAACCCAATTTGTTTTTACTTTCAGTTTTGGTAGTCTAGATGCTTGTTAGTACTATAGCAACATCACTGTATCTTTATTTTCAAGCTTGGTGCCAAGTTTTAGCCTTCGACTGCGAGAAAGTTCAAAAGTTGTGACATGTTGTCCAGAAACAGATTATGTCTGCCTGACGGAAAAACTTGCCAAAAATTACCAGATCATCTTTTTTATCTGAATTTTTTTGACAGCATGCTCTATATAATTGTCTTTCTCGCGTCTATTCTGAGTGTTTTTTATTTGAATTGCAAAAGTGCTCGGAAAAAATTACTTACTACCTGTTGTTATGTTTTTCACAAGTTCTGCCACGCTTTACGTTTTCATCATTTTGCAAATCTTAAGCTTGCTTTTACTTTGCAAAAATCTTTTGGAAATCATGAGAAACAGTAGCTTTTCATGAAAATCTTTATTTCCAGTAGGGAATAAATTACTTTATTATGGGTACTAACCACTCTAATTAGCTTATGATGAGTTTCGTATGAATGGAGTTTTCAAGTATGCGATGGAAGACGATGGAAGAACATCCAGAAGTGTCAAGCGCTCAATCTTGGGGATACCCCCATGCACCCCCAAGAAATATTCAAGGAGACTCAAGCATCTAAGCTTGGGGATGCCCCCGTGCATCCCGTTATCTATCAACAATCATCAAATCGTCCTTCTTAGTGCTACATTTTTATCACTTCATATGTTATGTGCTATGCTTGGAGCGTCCCGCTCTTTACTTTTCAGTTTGTTTAAGTTTTGCTTGATATTCATAACAAGTTGGAACCTAGCCTTCCTTGTTTGGGAGATAAACACGCTCCACTTCATCCTAGAAGACAACATAGGTTTTCATGCTTATGTTTTTGTGTGTTCTTTATCTTCTCATAGCTGATGTCATGCTTAGCTCTTAGTTTTCATGCTTTATATTTTTAAGAGCTTTTATTTAGGTTTCTTTTGGAACTCTCTTGAGTTATCATGCTTATCTTGTTTAGAGAGTTGGCTTGTTGCACTGAGTTGTGTGTCTTGCATGAGTAGGTAATTGAGGTTTCTATTTAAGTATAGTAGTAACTTGTAATAGTTTTGAGGTACTGATTTGAGTAATGTTTGCACTATTGGTGCCAAGAGATTGAGCCTATTAGTGATAGGTGTCGTATTTTGGGAAATCCGTGTGTTTTTTAAAAACTGAAAAATTAGTTGAGAACTCTACCTACTAGATGGATCGCTAACCTCTGGAGGGGTTGGAATATATAGAGTACCCTGACGTTATCATGGGTCGAGGATGCGCAAGGATAACGGAAGCCCCAAACACTCCTCCTTGGTGTACTTGTCTATTTGTGAATTTCCTGACTAGATAGAAAGTTACCGATAATAAGTGCATGAGTTATTTGGACTAATGTGAGTATTCGATTGTTGGCACTTCCACCATCTATATTTTGCTAGCCTCTTCGGTACCGTGCATTGCCCTTTCCCATCTTGAGATTCGGTGCAAACTTCGCCGGTGCATCCAAACCCTTGGCATCATACGCTCTGTCATCATAAGCCTCATTATATCTTTCCTCAAAATAGGCACCATACCTACCTATTAAGGCATTTTAATAGCCTTTCTGAGATACATTGCCATGCAACATCCACCATCTCATGACTTGATCTTCATGCCATACATGCTTTTGCTTGATCGAGGAGCCGCATGTTAGTTCGGCCTTGCCCTTATTATTGCTACATGACGCGCTAGTTTCAGTGCATATCCTGCTACATTGGCAGAGGCATACATTTGCATACATTATGATAGTTTTCATTTGTCTTTATGTGAGTACTTCTTATAAAGTTTGATGATCTTCTTTTTATTCTTGTAAAACATATAGTGTTGCCCTTAAGTGAGGAAAAGATTCCAAACAGGACAAAGTAAAAGATTCCAAAGAGGGCAAATGAAAAGATCCCAAAGAGGACAAATGAGAGATAAATAGAAAGAGCCAAAGAGGCCAGAAAAAATTAAGAAAGAGAAAAAAAGAAAAAGAAATAAAAATAGAGAAGGGGGCAACACTAATATTCCTTTTGAAAGATCCACACTCCTACTCCATTGTTATATTTGTACTCCATAGATATTATCATTCATGCATAACTATGTGGGGACCCTTACACCATAGAACTTGGCTTGTATATTCCAATGATGAGCCTCCTCAAATGAGCTCTACGTCTCCATGAGCAAGCAAGTTGGATGCACCCCCACTAGTTCCATTGGAGAGCTTACCGTAGCTCATATATGCAGCCGTTGCATGGCAATCCCTACTCGTCACATCATATCTATCATTTTGGCTTTCTCTCGCCTATGGTTGTCCTCATTGATGTGAGCCTTTCACACCTTTTTTGTCTTCCTTCCCCATCATTGTTCTCTTTGCCATCCTAAGTGCTAACATATCTTGCTTGCGCTCATCCATTGCATGCGTGCTCAAAGTCGAAAGGGAAAGGATCATTTTCACTTGTGCCTGACTAGTGGTCTCGGGATGTGTCAAAATCAGATTCCGAAGGAGTCCATGTGTGAAATTTTAGTAGATTGAGTTCTCAATTAAAACAATATTTTTATTCTCTAAACCTATCTCCCACTTTTTGCATGCAAACATCATTTGGAGACATTCGAGTCACGGACAGCGAGAGCTATTGCACCTTTATGTTCTTACTTTGCTAATTTCAATACTAAATATAGACTCGTTCTTGTTATTGTCTTGACTTGAATTGCATATCTTACTTGCTTTACTTTGACGTTCTTATATGTGTGTTAGCATGTCACCACATAAATTATTTGTGTTATCATTTATCTACTCGACGACGATCAGGAATTAAGCTCGGGGATGTTGATACGGCCCAAACATATCTATAATTTCTGCTTGTTCCGTTATCTTTTGGGTGACATTGTTATATGTTTTGCTACACTTTCATACCTTTTTACACATATTTGGACTAACCTACAAACTCAGTGCACCCGGTGCCAGTTTCTGTCTCATGATGTCTTTTTTGCAGGGACTTTTACCCAAATTTACAGAGTCCCAAAAATCTTGAGAAAAATATATAAAAATCTGTGTGACGGAAGCTTCCGGAGCACCGAAGATGCGCCAAAGGGGACAAGGGGCTGCCCAGGCGGTCTCCCTGCGCGGCCAGGCCCCTGGCTGCGCCCACAGGTCACCTGGGTGCGCCCCGCCTCCTCTGACTCCCTCCTTTGGCCTATATTTACCCCTCCGATCGGAAACCATTCCAGAATATCCACAACCACGAATTTACCCATCGTTCCGCCGCCGTAGCGGTTTCGCGATTGGGAGCGTTAGGAGACCTCTTCCGAGCACCCTGCCGGAGGGAGGATTGACCTCCGGGAGCTTTTCCACTGCCATGGACTCTTCCCGGACCTTCCATGAGTAGTCCTCCTTGGACCAAGGGTCCATGACCAGTAGCTATGTGATGTCTTCTCTCCAATATTGTGCTTCAATGATTAGCCCTTGTGAGCTGCCCTACATGATCAAGTCATCTATGTAATTTTCCTGCTATTGCTATGCTCGGTTTGGTGGGATCCGATGGATTATGAGATTATGTTCAGATTGTCATGAGTTATATATTTGATTATCCTCTTATATTATGTTTTTAGTGATTCAAGCATGTTCTCCGTTGCTCATTATTGCTTTGGCCGAGTAGTAGATTGTAACTCCAAGAGGGAGTGTTATGCATGATTGTGGGTTCAAGCCCCCTGATGTCTAGTTTGAGTGACACAAACATGACACTAGGGGATGTGATGTTGCCACGAGGGAGAAAACAACGGTGCTCGTGACCGCGGTTGCAAGTATTGTTTACCTTAGACAAAGTTGCTTTGAGTTTACACTTTGGGTGGGGCTCGCAACTTAATACCAGCGAGATGTTCTGGATAGATATCTCAAGGTGGATGATCAGTAAGTAGATGCTGATGAATAAACGGTCTACTTGTCTTGACGTGCTACCCATTACTATTGATCCTCTAACTTTCAAGTATCTTAATTAGCATTGCGGTCTATTTATAATTCTGTCAATTCCCGAGTTGTAATTTGTTTACCCATGCATAGTTGTTTATCATCTTTTGGGACAGAGACATCACTCGTGAACATCATGTGAATCAGGTCCATAGTGTTTTGATCCTTTGAAAACTACAAGGACGAAGAGATTGACAACCTATCTGTACTCGTTGGGAGCAAAGTTATTTGTTGTGTGTGCACGTCCATGTCTTCTGCTAGCGCCAGAGCAGCGGACACCTACTTCTTGATCCTCAGAGTCCGCCTAGTTCGATAAACCTTACAGTCCGTGTGTAAGGGAAATCTGTTGCTGACTACATCTCTACCTTCCACTTGGGGTAACTAACGAGGGGCAAGAAGTATATCCATCAACTCGTCATCAGCCGTCTGCAGCATGAGCGCGCCCGTGCGGAGGCGGAGAGGTCTCTTGCCGTGGAGGCGGAAGACCGCGAACATGCTCTCTCCGAAGCTCAATAGGCTGATTGTCGGCGCAGGGCCTCCGAGGATCGCTACAGGGAGCTTTGCGCCCTAAAAGACAATTTTGAAGAACATGATATGCTGAGGGCCGCCCGAGGTGGTCCGCGTGCTGAGTTCTTCCCTAGAGGCATGGGCTTTCGAGCGTCCGCCGACTCGCTGGAGCTGGTAGAGGTGGAGCAGAGCCTGGAGCGGGAGCGTCTCGAGATGAAGGAGTGCCAGGTGTCGCTTGCCGAGGAATACCTTGCCTCTCATGAGGCGAAGCATCAGGAGGAGATCGTCAGGGGGGTAGCTGAGGCTTGGCGTTCCCTTCTTCTTGACTATCATGCGAAGTTGAGGCTCTAGGTGTCCCGCTTCTATGAGCACTGCGACCACCTGAAAAACGAGGTCAATGCCCTCTGGAAAAGGTTGGATCAAGAAGTGAAACGTCGACACACCGCGCTCGAAGGCCACGCTACTTCCGAAGGTAAACTGTCTCTTCTACACAAATAGGTGAAATTCGCGGCTTCCCTGGTTGGAGATGTTGGAAATATGCCCTAGAGGCAATAATAAGTTAGTTATTATTATATTTCTTTGTTCATGATAATCGTTTATTATCCATGCTATAATTGTATTGATTGGAAACACAATACTTGTGTGGATACATAGACAAAACACTGTCCCTAGTAAGCCTCTAGTTGACTAGCTCGTTGATCAAAGATGGCCAAGGTTTCCTGGCCATAGGCAAGAGTTGTTACTTGATAACGGGATCACATCATTAGGAGAATCATGTGACAGACTAGACCCAAACTAATAGACGTAGCATGTTGATCGTGTCATTTTGTTCCTATGACCATGAGATCATATAACTCACTGACACCGGAGGAATACTTTGTGTGTATCAAACGTCGCAACGTAACTGGGTGACTATAAAGATGCTCTACAGGTATCTCCGAAGGTGTTCGTTGAGTTAGTATGGATCGAGACTGGGATTTGTCACTCCGTGTGACGGAGAGGTATCTTGGGGCCCACTCGGTAATACAACATCACACACAAGCCTTGCAAGCAACGTGACTTAGTGTAAGTTGCGGGATCTTGTATTACGGAGCGAGTAAAGAGACTTGCCGGTAAACGACATTGAAATAGGTATGCGGATACTGACGATCGAATCTCGGGCAAGTAACATACCGAAGGACAAAGGGAATGACATACGGGATTATATGAATCCTTGGCACTGAGGTTCAAACGATAAGATCTTCGTAGAATATGTAGGATCCAATATGGGCATCCAGCTCCCGCTATTGGATATTGACCGAGGAGTCTCTCGGGTCATGTCTACATAGTTCTCGAACCCGCAGGGTCCGCACACTTAAGGTTCGACGTTGTTTTATGCGTATTTGAGTTATATGGTTGGTTACCGAATGTTGTTCGGAGTCCCGTATGAGATCACGGACATCATGAGGGTTTCCGGAATGGTTCGGAAACGAAGATTGATATATAGGATGACCTCATTTGATTATCGGAAGGTTTATGGAGTTACCGGGAATGTACCGGGAATGACGAATGGGTTCCGGGTGTTCACCGGGGGGGTGGGGGCAACCCACCCCGGGAAAGCCCATAGGCCTTGGGGGTGGCGCACTAGACCTTAGTGGGCTGGTGGGACAGCCCAAGAAGGCCCTATGCGCCATAGGAAGAAAATCAAAGAGAAAAAAAAGAGGAGGTGGGAAAAAGGGGAAGGACTCCTCCTTCCAAACCTAGTTGGACTCGGTTTGGAAGGGGAGGGTTGCCCCCCTTGGCTCGGCCGACCCCCTTGGGAGTCCTTGGACCCCAAGGGCAAGGCTCCCCCTCCTCCCCTATATATACGGAGGTTTTATGGCTGATTTGAGACAACTTTGCCTCGGCAGCCCGACCACATATCTCCATGGTTTTACCTCTAGATCGCGTTTCTGCGGAGCTCGGGCTGAGCCTTGCCGAGACAAGATCATCACCAACCTCCAGAGCGGCGTCACGCTGCCGGAGAAATCATCTATCTCTGTGTCTCTCTTGCTGGATCAAGAAGGCCGAGAACATCATTGAGCTGTACGTGTGCTGAACGCGGAGGTGCCGTCCGTTCGGCACTAGATCGTGGGACTGATCGCGGGACGGTTCGCGGGGCAGATCGAGGGACGTGAGGACGTTCCACAACATCAACTGTGTTCACTAACGCTTTTGCTGTGCGGTCTACAAGGGTACGTAGATCGAACATCCCCTCTCGTAGATGGACATCACCATGATAGGTTTTCGTGCGCGTAGGAAATTTTTTGTTTCCCATGCGACGTTCCCCAACAGTGGCATCATGAGCTAGGTTCATGGTAGATGTCTTCTCGAGTAGAACACAAAAGTTTTTGTGGGCGGTGATGTGCGTTATGCTGCCCTCCTTAGTCTTTTCTTGATTCCGCGGTATTGTTGGATTGAAGCGGCTTGGACCGACATTACTCGTACGCTTACGAGAGACTGGTTTCATCGCTACGAGTAACCCCATTGCTCAAAGATGACTGGCAAGTGTCAGTTTCTCCAACTTAAGTTGAATCGGATTTGACCGAGGAGGTCCTTGGAGAAGGTTAAATAGCAATTTGGATATCATCGTTGTGGCTATGCGTAATTAAGATGCGACCATACTAGATACCCATGGCATCCACGTAAAACATGCAACAACAATTAGAGGAGGTCTAACTTGTTTTTGCAGGGTATGCTTGTGATTTGATATGACCAACGATGTGATGTGATATATTGGATGTATGAGATGATCATGTTGTAATAGTTAATATCGACTTGCACGTCGATGGTACGGCAACTGGCAGGAGCCATAGGGTTGTCCTTAAACTAACGTTTGTGCTTGCAGATGCGTTTACTATATTGCTCGGATGTAGCTTTAGTAGTAATAGCATGAGTAGCACGACAACCCCGATGGCGACACGTTGATGGACATCATGATGATGGAGATAATGATGTGACGCCGGTAACAAGAAGATCATGCCGGTGCTTTGGTGATGGAGATCAAGAAGCACGTGATGATGGCCATATCATGTCACTTATGAATTGCATGTGATGTTAATCCTTTATGCACCTTATCTTGGTTAGAACGACGGTAGCATTATGAGGTGATCTCTCACTAAAATTTCAAGACGAAATTGTGTTCTCCCCGACTGTGCACCGTTGCTACAGTTCTTCGTTTCGAGACACCACGTGATGATCGGGTGTGATAGACTCAACGTTCACATACAACGGGTGCAAAACAGTTGCACACGCGGAACACTCGGGTTAAGCTTGACGAGCCTAGCATGTGCAGACATGGCCTCAGAACACATGAGACCAAAAGGTCGAGCATGAATCGTATAGTTGATATGATTAGCATAGAGATCCTTACCACTGAAACTATTCTCGACTCACGTGATGATCGGACTTGAGATAGTGGATTTGGATCATGTACCACTCAAATGACTAGAGAGATGTACTTTTTGAGTGGGAGTTCTTAAGTAATATGATTAATTGTCATGAACATAGTCTAATGGTCTTTGCGAATTACGATGTAGCTTGCACTATAGCTCTACTGTTTTTATATGTTCCTAGAGAAAATTTAGTTGAAAGTTGATAGTAGCAAACTTTGAAGAGGATTGTCCTCGTTGCTGCGCAGAAGGCTTATGTCCTTAATGCACCACTCAGTGTGCTGCACCTCGAGCGTCGTCTGTGGATGCTGTGAACATCCGACATACACGTTTCTGATGACTACACGATAGTTCAGTGCAAAATACTTAATGGCTTAGAAGAAAGGCACCGAAGACGTTTTGAAACGTCACGGAACATAAGTGATGTTCTAAAGAGATGAAATTGTGATTTCATGCTCGTGCCCTTGTTGAGAGGTACGAGACCTCCGACAAGATTCTTTGTCCACAAGGTAAAGGAGAAAAGCTCAATCGTTGAGCGTGTTCTCAGATTGTCTGAGTACGACAATCACTTGAATCAAGTGGGAGTTACTCTTCCAGATGAGATAGTGATGGTTCTCCAAAGTCACTGCCACCAAGCTGTGAGAGCTTCGTGATGAACTATAACATATCATGGATAGATACAATGATCCTTGAGCGATTCGCGATGTTTGACACTGCGAAAGTAGAAATCAAGAAGGAGCATAATAGTTGATGGTTTGTAAAACCACTAAGTTTCAAGAAAGGCAAGGGCTAGAAGGGATACTTCGTGAAACGGCAAAACAGTTGCTGCACTAATGAAGAGACCCAAGATTAAACCCAAACCCGAGACTAAGTGCTTCTGTAATGAGGGGAACAGTCACTGAGGCGGAGCAACTCTAGATACTTGGTAGATAAGAAGGCTGGCAAAAGTCGAAAGAAGTATATTTGATATACACGATGTTGATGTGTACTTTACTAGTACTCCTAGTAGCATGAGGGTATTGGATACCGGTTCAGTTGCTAAGTGATTAGTAACACGAAATGAAAGCTACGGCATAAACGGAGACTAGCTAAAGGCGAGGTGACGATACGTGTTGGAAGTGTTTCCAAGGTTGATATGATCAAACGTCGCACGCTCCCTCTACCATCGGGATTGGTGTTAAACCTAAATAATTGTTATTTGGTGCTTGCGTTAAGCAGGAACATGATTGGATCGTGTTTATTGCAATACAATTATTCATTTAAAGAGAATAATGGTTACTCTATTTTCTTGAATAATCACCTTCAATGGTTTATTGAATCTCGATCGTAGTGTTACACATGTTCATGATATTGGTGCCAAAAGATACGAGGTAATGATGATAGTACCACTTACTTGTGGCACTACCACTTGAGTCATGTTGGTATAAATTGCATGAAGAGGCTCCATGCTGATGGATCTTTATACTCACTTGATTTTGAATCACTAGTGACATGCAAATCATAGCACATGAGCAAGGCCTTGTTTTCATTGAGATGAAACAAGATAGTAACTTGTTGGAAGTGATACATTTTGATGTATGCAGTCCAATGGGTACTGAGGCACGCAGTGGATATCATTATGTTCTTACTTCAATGAAGATTTAAGTAGATACAAGAGTATTTACTTAATGAATCACAAGTCTGAAATATTGAAAAGTTCAATTCTGTTTCAGAGTGAAGTTCGTCGTAACAAGAGGATAAACTGTCCGCGATATGATCATAGAAATGAATATCTGAGTTACGAGTTTTGGCACGCAGTTAAGACAATGTGGAAATTGTTTCGCAGTTCATGCCACCTGGAACATCATAGTGTGATGATGTGTCTGAACGTCATAGCCATGCACTATTTGGTATGGTGCATGCTATGATGTCTCTTATCGAATTACCACTATCGTTTGTGGGTTATGCATTAAAGACAACCGCATTCACTTTAAATAGGGCACCGCGTATTTCCATTGAGATGACACAGTATAGACTGAGGTTTAGACAAATCTAAACTGTCGTTTCTTGAAAGTTTGGGGCTTCGACACTTATGTGAAAAAGTTTCAGTCTGATAAGCTCGAACCCAAAGCGGATAAATGCATCTTCATAGGATATCCAAAACAGTTGGGTACATCTCCTATCTCAGATCCGAAAGCAAAGTGTTTGTTTCTAGAAACGGATCCTTTCTCGAGGAAAGGTTTCTCTCGAAAGAATTGAGTGGGAGGGTGGTAGAACTTGATGAGGTTATTGAACCATCACTTCAACCAGTGTGTAGCAGGGCGCAGGAAGTTGTTCCTGTGGCGCCTACACCAATTGAAGTTAAAGCTGATGATGGTGATCATCGAGCATCGGAGCAAGTTACTACAAACCTCGTAGGTTGACAAGGTCGCGTACTACTGCAGAGTGGTACGGTAACCCTGTCTTGGAGGTCATGTTGTTGAGCAATAGTGAACCTACGAGTTATGGAGAAGGCAATGGTAGGCCCGGATTCCGACAAATGGCTGGAGGCCATGAAATCCGAGAGAGGATCCATGTACGAAAACAAAGTGTAGACTTTGGAAGAACTACTTGATGGTCATAGGACTATTGAGTAAAGATGGATCTTTAAAAGGAAGACAGACGATGATGGTGATAAGTCACTATTAAGAAAAGCTTGACTTGTCGCAAAGATGTTTCCGACAAGATCAAACAGTCGACTATGATGAGACTTTCTCACTCGTAGCGATGCTAAAAGTCTGTTAGAATTATGTTAGTAGTTCATGCATTATTTATGAAATATTGCACGTAGGATGTCAAAACATTGTTTCCTCAACGGTTGCCTTGAGCAAACATTGTATGTGGTACAACCAGAAGGTTTTGTCGATCCTAAAGATACTAACAAGTATGCAAGCTCCAGCGATCCTTCAATGGACTGGTGCAAGCATCTCGGAGTTGGAATATACACTTTGATGAGATGATCAAAGATTTTGGGTGTGTACAAGGTTTATGAGAAACTTGTATTTCCAAAGAAGTGAGTGGGAGCACTATAGAATTTCTGATAAGTATATGTGGTTGACATATTGTTGATCAGAAGTAATGTAGAATTTCTGTGAAGCATAAAAGGTTGTTTGAAAGGAGTTTTTCAAAGGAATACCTGCATTGAGATACTTGAACGTTGAGCATCAAAGATCTATGGAGATAGATCGAAAGCGCTTAATGGAAGTTTCAACAAGATGCATGCCTTGACAAGTTTTGAAGGAGTTCAAAATAGATCAGCAAAGAAGGAGTTCTTGGTTGCGTTGTAAGGTGTGAATTTGAGTAAGACTCAAAACCCGACCATGGCAGAATAAAGAGAATAGACGAAGGTCGTCTTCTATGCCTTAGCCATAGACTCTAAAGTATGCCATGCTGAGTACCGCACCTGATGTGTGCCTTGCAGCAAGTCTGTTGAGAGGTACAGAGAGTGATCCATGATTAAATCACTAGCAGCGGTCAAAATTTATCCTTAGTAACTGATGGACTAAAGAATTTTTCTCGATTATGGAGGTGGTTAAAGAGTTCGTCGTAAAGGGTTACGTCGATGTAAGCTTTGACACTAATCCGAATAACTATGAGTAGTGAAACAGATTCGTATAGTAGAGTAGATATTTGGAGTATTTCCGAATAGAACATAGTAGCAGCATCTATAAGATGACATAAAGATTTGTAAAGAACACACGGATCTGAAAATTTCAGAACCATTGAATAAAACCTCTCTCATGAGCAAGACGTGATCAGACCCCATAACTATATGGGTGTTGGATTCGTTGGAATCACATGGTGATGTGAACTAGATTATTGACTCTAGTGCAAGTGGGAGACTGTTGGAAATATGCCCTAGAGGAAATAATAAATTAGTTATTATTATATTTCTTTGTTCATGATAATCATTTGTTATCCATGCTATAATTGTATTGATTGGAAACACAATACTTGTGTGGATACATAGACAAAACACTGTCCCTAGTAAGCCTCTAGTTGACTAGCTCGTTGATCAAAGATGGCTAAGGTTTCCTGGCCATAGGCAAGAGTTGTTACTTGATAACGGGATCACATCATTAGGAGAATCATGTGACGGACTAGACCCAAACTAATAGACGTAGCATGTTGATCGTGTCATTTTGTTGCTACTGTTTTCTGCGTGTCAAGTATTTGTTCCTATGACCATGAGATCATATAACTCACTGACACCGGAGGAATACTTTGTGTGTATCAAACGTCGCAACGTAACTGGGTGGCTATAAAGATGCTCTACAGGTATCTCCGAAGGTGTTCGTTGAGTTAGTATGGATCGAGACTTGGATTTGTCACTCCGTGTGACGGAGAGGTATCTCGGGGCCCACTCAGTAATACAACATCACACACAAGCCTTGCAAGCAATGTGACTTAGTGTAAGTTGCGGGATCTTGTATTACGGAACGAGTAAAGAGACTTGCCGGTAAACGAGATTGAAATAGGTATGCGGATACTGACGATCGAATCTCGGGCAAGTAACATACCGAAGGACAAAGGGAATGACATACGGGATTATATGAATCCTTGGCACTGAGTTTCAAACAATAAGATCTTCGTAGAATATGTAGGATCCAATATGGGCATCCAGGTCCTGCTATTGGATATTGACCGAGGAGTCTCTCGGGTCATGTCTACATTGTTCTCGAACCCGCAGGATCTGCACACTTCAGGTTCGACGTTGTTTTATGCGTATTTGAGTTATATGGTTGGTTACCGAATGTTGTTCGGAGTCCCAGATGAGATCACGACGTCACGAGGGTTTCCGGAATGGTTCGGAAACGAAGATTGATATATAGGATGACCTCATTTGATTACCGGAAGGTTTTCGGAGTTACCGAGAATGTACCGGGAATGACGAATGGGTTCCGGGTGTTCACCGGGGGGGGGGGCAACCCACCCCGGGGAAGCCCATAGGCCTTGGGGGTGGTGCACCAGCCCTTAGTGGGCTGGTGGGACAGCCAAAGAAGGCCCTATATTCCATAGGAAGAAAATCAAAGAGAAAAACAAGAGGAGGTGGGAAAAAGGGGAAGGACTCCTCCTTCCAAACCTAGTTGGACTCGGTTTGGATGGGGAGGGTTGCCCCCCTTGGCTCGGCCGACCCCCTTGGGATTCCTTGGACCCCAAGGCAAGGCTCCCCCTCCTCCCATATATATACGGGGGTTTTAGGGCTGATTTGAGACAACTTTGCCTCGGCAGCCCGACCACATATCTCCACGGTTTTACCTCTAGATCGCGTTTCTGCGGAGCTCGGGCGGAGCCCTGCCGAGACAAGATCATCACCAACCTCCGGAGCACCGTCATGCTGCCGGAGAACTCATCTACCTATCCGTCTGTCTTGCTGGATCAAGAAGGCCGAGATCATCGTCGAGTTGTACGTGTAATGAACGCGGAGGTGTCGTCCGTTCGGCACTAGATCGTGGGACTGATCGCGGGACGGTTCACGGGGCGGATCGAGGGATGTGAGGACGTTCCACTACATCAACCGCGTTCACTAACGCTTCTGCTGTGCGGTCTACAAGGGTACGTAGATCGAACATCCCCTCTCGTAGATGGACATCACCATGATAGGTTTTTGTGTGCGTAGGAAATTTTTTGTTTCCCATGCGACGTTCCCCAACAGGAGAGACTTCCGGAGAGGCGATCCATGCTCGCGGCCTCCAACTTGAACACTCACGGATGTTCCAATCCCTCGAGGTGAGAGCCTCCCGGGCTTTGAGCGACATCTGTGGCGAGGGTATCTCGAGCCCCCTGGTCCCCGATGACGGTGGGTACTTGGCTTTTTCCTTCATGTCGTGGAGCATCTTGAGGCGGATGCCAAGAAGTCCCACGCGCTTGCAGAGGAGAAGAGTCGCAACCTCTTGGGCCAAGGGGCCTCGGACGTCTTTAACCACTTCACCGTCGTGCTGGATCCGGTGCCAGAGATGGCCCGCGCCGCCCTGGCCGAGTGGGTCGAGGTCCATGAGGAAGACCTGGTCACAAGGCTCGTCCCCGAAGGCTGCGGCACGATCTCTCGCGACGATGTGTCCTCCTGATCCGCCGCCTTGTCCTCCTCATATGGTTATGTATTAGGTTTAACATCACATTTGATGTAACTGGAGGGTACCTCTCTTCGTGTCCTTTGAGGATAAGGTGTGTGCGATTTTTTCCTCCTGGCCTCGGCCGTTGCCAGCCCAGTGTTGTTGCAATGCTAACGGTCTAACCCTCGAGCATGGCTCCGTTCGTGGCGATTCCTCCCTGCTTGTGGGGTGGTTTGGGGACCCTTTCGGCACTCTAAGTCTGCTGGTCCCGGTCCAGCACATTTCCCTGCAGCCATGAGGCGCAACCCGTTACCAAGGTCATTCCTCGCGGGGAAAAATCCCGATGCCCTGGGTGGTGGCATGGGCGGCACCTGGGTGGTCGAGTGGCCTTGTGACCGATAATGCTCCTCAGGCATGTTGCTCAGGAGTCCCCCTTGACAGTCAAACCACTCTACGTCGACAGGTCCCAGTCCTGCACATTTCCCCACGACCATTAGGTTTGGCCATGAAGGACACACCTAAGGGGCGAGGCCCCGCCTCCCGTAATACCGACCGAAATTCCATGACGGCATCAAGGAAGGAAAGTGGCCTTATGACTGTAAGGCTCCTCAAGCGCGCCCCAAGAGTTCCCTTTGGCGCTCGAGCGATTCCCCATCCCGCCCCTCTTGTGGTTGCCTCGGGAGGCCCGGCGGTCTCCCGAGGTTCATGCGAAACACCAGTCAAAACAAAGGGAGAAAGCGAACGCGAGTTTCAGAAAAACGAGAGAACATAGACAAGAAATCCCCGCCCTTCCATTCATTTCAAAACATTAATCAAAGAGATCTTCGCACCTTTGACAGCTCAAAATACAAAGGGGTGGCCCCTAAGGGTCACAACTTGAAGCGCAATAAAATAACGAGAAACACCGCGTCCGGCTCCTAGCTATGCACCGCCTCCGTCTCCCCCCAGCGTGGAGCGTAGGGCTTCCAATAGGCGTGGGATGGGCCCCTCCGCGTCCTCGGGGGGGCATGGGCATATATAGTCTTGGCTCGTTATTACATGACAATGTAACGGTGGGGGTGTATCTGGGAGGTCGCAAGGACGCTTTGGCCTCGCGAGTGTCGCTACCCCCGAGATGTAGGCGCCTGATTCCAGAAGTCATTGGTGGACTGTGTTGATCGCCTCCGTTTTCTCCCCAGCACGGAGCGTAGGGCTTCCACCAGGCGTGGGGTGGACCCCTTCCGCGTCCTCGGGGGGCCCTGGGCGTATACATCATCGGCTTGTTATTACATGAGAGTGTCACGGGACGAAGTAGGTTCCGGAAGGATTGAAGGACGATGCAGAGGTGCAACGGGTTGATGCAAGTCCCCGGGGTGCTTCGTGAGCCCCATGCCTCATAGTCGCGTGCCCCGCTCGTGGTCCCCGGGCTCATCGCGGCATGGCATGGTCCGTCCTGAGCGAGACCTCGAGCGCGAGAGGGCCCTCCAGCGCCCGTTGGTCGGAGAGCTCGCCCAGGCGGTAGGTCATGAGTTTTGGGGGTGTTGCCCCAACGTGCCTCATTGGGGCCCCCCATGTTCCTTCGCTGGTACCCTGGGCCATGACCCCAGGGCGCGCTAACCCATCCTGAGGTCAGCGGTACGTACCCAAACACCCACTGCTGATCGAACGGAGCTCGCACTGCCGACATGGGCGTGTGTTCCACCCTCAGTCCCCAGCCGGTCGTCGCCCACCCCGAAGGCAGGGGTGGATACACCACCCCCGGCCTCCAAGTTAGGATCGTCTGGCCTGGGAACATGGGCGTGTGTTCCACCCTCCGTTCTTAGCCTGGGGCCCCCGGGCTGGGACATAAGGGTGCGTCCACCGTGTTCCAGGCGAGGGCTCCCCGGTCCCCAGACCCACACGTCTGCCCGAAGCAGCTCCCGTCCAGTAGGTGTGCCCTACAAGGACTCCAGCGTTGGGCATCCCCGCGAAGCCACCCCAGCGGGCCACCCCCGCGGTGCTATTCATACATGTTTGCGCGGGGGCTGCCTGCGGGGTCGCACGCGTGCCTCTTTTTGCGGTGATGGTCCGCGCTGCTTCCCCCATAGCCCGGACGTATGCTAGTGCGGTCATCGTCAAACTGTGCGCGCCTCCAGGGGTTGATGTAGTCGGGCCTCCGGTACTCCCTCCTCGTTTCGTGAAGCACGCCGGGGAACGTTGGACGACGCATCCCCAGCGCGGCCAAGCCCCGTGCCTGCAGGCGCTCCCACCGGACCCCCAACGGGGTCATGCCTGGGTGGGTGCCCCAGGCCGCGCCCGTGCGTGTCCCAAATTGTAGCCCGTGGCGGTGTGGGCTGACGAGCGAGTCTCCCACAGGGGCACGCTTGGGTCTCGCGTCCGACGTCGCGCCCAGGAGCTCGCCTGCGCCCGCCGACGCTGCAGCGTCGGGCGGCGTGTCGGTGCCTGATCTCATGCACCAAGAGCGCTACGTGTCTGTGCGTCGGGTGCTGACAGACTCGAGAGGGGGTGGAACAGCCTGGACGCGTGGAAGGGTCAGGGAGACGAGGGGATGTTGCGTGGTTGGTGAAGGCGGCAGCCCCCGACGCTCGTTGGACGCCTGTCTGACGTGAACGCCAGTCGACGGGGTGGTGAAGCGTCGCAAGGCATCTTGGCCCGCCTGCGCCGTCCGCGGAACGCGAGCGGCCCGCATCTCCGCATGGATTCGCCTTATCCCTACCATGAGTGCGACCAACTTCAGCGGGCCGAGCCTTGGGAGAGACCTTGACACACCCCCTACCTAGCATGCCAAATGTCGGATTTCGGGCTCCGCAGAACCCTAAAGATTGGAACTCAGGGGCGTGTACGTAGATCTTTCGTGGGCTCACGTCACCTACCTCGCTACTCATCGGAGATGGCAAAGAACTCACTTGACGGTGAGAAAGACACAAAACACGACAGTTTACCCAGGTTCGGGCTGCTAGGAAGCGTAATACCCTACTCATGCTTTGGTGGATTGGCTCTCGTGGAGGTTGGTGGATGAACTAGTACAGTGTTTAAGGGCCTTCAGAGGCTGGTTCCGCCTTGCGTGATTCCGGTGGGCGAGGATGAATGAATCGGGTTCGATTCCCCCCAACGATGTAACCTACCTTCTATATATATAGCGGCGGCCCCGGTCCCCTTCCCTTATCGTTTCGGTGGGAAGGGATCCCACAATAGCCAATTTCGAAGGGGAACAGGGGAACATGCTCTTCTTCCCAAAGGTGGTCTTCGCGTGCAAAGTGGCTGCCAGCACTGCAGGGACGGGTTCACGGATGATAACTGCCCTACTAGCGGGCGACGACGGTCTTGTTGCACCAGAATGGAAACCTTTGGGAGATGCCTTCGGAACCCCGGTACGTCCATGCCCCCCTTTGCACTAAAGGGGAAACTCCGTTGCCCTGTTGTCCACTGCTCGCTTGTCCTTCCTCTGCGTCATCCTTGCCTCCTGAGCCCGGGCCTCGCCTCGAAATATCTGCGGCTCCGGAGGGGTCCTGAGGAGGCCCCCTATGGGTCTTGATGTTGTTCCTCCTCACGAGGCTTGGCTCCTCGCGAGAGCCTTCTCTTGGGTAGTGCTGGGCTTGTTAGTTTGCTTGATGAAGTGGGCCAACCCTGGGCCGCAGGCAGGCCGGTCTGGGTACCACCATTCCCAGAACGCTGACAGTCATCTCAACGAAATTACGTGGTGCCCTATTTAAAGTGAATGCGGTTGTCTCTAATGCATAACCCAAAAACGATAGTTGTAATTTGATAAGAGACATCATAGTATGCACCATATCCAATATGGCGTGGCTATGACGTTTGGACACACCATCACACCATGGTGTTCCACGCGGCATTAGTTGTGAAACAATTTCCACTTAAATGTGTACCAAACTCTTAACCCAGATATTCATCTCTACGATCACCTCGTAGATATTCTATCCTCTTGTCACGAAGATCTTCAACTTCACTCTAAAATTATTTGAACCTTTCAATAATCCAGACTTGTGTTTCATCAAGTAAATATACCAGTATCTACTCAAATCATGTGTGAAGTAAAAACATAATGATATCCACAGCGTGCCTCAACACTCATTGGACTGCACACATCAAAATGTATTACTTCCAATAAGTTACTTTCTTGTTCCATCTCACTAGAAAACGAGGCCTTCAGTCATCTTGTCCATGTGGTATGATTTGCATGTTTCAAGTGATTCAAAATCAAGTGAGTCTAAACAATCCATCTGCGTGGAGTTTCTTCATACGTTTACACCAATAGGCATGGTTCGCATGTCTCAAACGATTCAAAAACGAGTGAGTCCAAAGATCCATCAGTATGGAGCTTCTTTATGCGTTTTTACACGAATATGACTCAAGTGGGAGTGCCACAAGCAAGTGGTACTATCACTACTACTTTGTATCTTTTAGCAACAATATCATGAACGTGTGTATCACTGCGATCGAGATTCAATAAACCATTGAAGGTATTTATTCAAGCAAATATAATAACCATTATTCTCTTTAAATGAATAATCATATTGCAATAAACATGATATAATCATGTTCATGCTCAATTCAAACACCAAATAACATTTATTTAAGGTCAACACTAATCCTGATGGTAGATGGAGCGTGCGATGGTGATCACATCAATATTGGAAACACTTCCAACAACCATCGTCACCTCGTCTTTAGCTACTCTCCGTTTATTTCTTAGCTTTTATTTCGAGTTACTAACATTTAGCAACCGAACCAGTATCTAATACCCTAGTGCTACTAGGATTACTAGTAAAGTACACATATCATCTATATCCAATATAGTTTTGTCGAGTTTGCCAGCCTTCTCATCTACCAAGTATCTAGGGTACTTCCTCTACAGTGTCCGTTCCCCTCATTATAGAAGCACTTAGTCTCGGGTTTGGGTTCAACCTTGGGTCTTTTCACTAAAGCAGCAACTGGTTTGCCGTTTCATGAAGTACCCTTCTTGCCCTTGCCCTTCTTGAAACTAGTGGTTTTACTAACCATCAACAATTGATACTCTCTTTTGATCTCTACTTTCATCGTGTCAAACATCGTGAATAGCTCAAGGATCATCATATCTATCAATGATATGTTATAGTTCATGATGTAGCTTTAGTAGCTTGGTGGCAATGACTTTGGACAACCATCACTATCTCATCTGGAAGATTAACTCCCACTCAATTCAAGTGATTGTAGCACTAAGACAATCTGAGCACATGCTCAACGATTGAGCTTTTCTCCCTTACTTTGTACACAAATAATCTTGTAGGATGTCTCATACCTCTTGACATGGGCACGAGCCTGAAATTCCATTTTCAGCCCTTGGACCATCTCATATGTTTCCTGACATTCAAAATGTCTTCGGTGCCTCAATTCTAAGTTGTTAAGCATTACACACTGAACTATCACGTATTCGTAAAAAATGTGTATGTCAGATGTTCGCAACATCCACAGATGACGTTTGGGGTTCAATGCATCGAGCGGTGCATTAAGGACATAAGCCCTCTATGCAGCAATGAGTACAATCCTCAGTTTACGGACCCAATCCGTAAAATTGCTTCTATCATCTTTCAACTAAATTTTCTCTAGGAACATATTAAAAATAGTAGAGCTACAACACAAGCTACAACATAATTTGCAAAGACCAATTGACTATGTTCATGATAATGTATTCAATTAATCATATTACTTAAGAACTCCTACTCAAATTGACATCCCTCTAGTCATTCGAGTGTAGCATGATCCAAATTGACTAACTCAAGTCCGATCATCACGTGAGTTCAGTTTAGCTTCAATGGTGAACATGTCCATGTTGATCATATCAACTATATGATTCATGCTCGACCTTTCGGTCTCTTGTGTTCCGAAGCCATGTCTGTACATGTTAGGCTCGTCAAGTTTAACCCGAGCGTTCCGCATGTGCAACTGTTTTGCACCCGTTGTATGTGAACGTTGAGTCTATCACACCCGATCATCATGTGGTGTCTCGAAACGATGAACTGTCATAACGGTGCATAGTCGGGGAGAACACAATTTTATCTTGAAATTTTAGTGAGGGATGACCTTATAATGCTACCGTCGTCCTAAGCAAAACAAGGTGCATAAAAGGATTAACATCACATGCAAATCGTAAGTGACATGATATGGCCATGAACTTGTGCTTCTTGATATCCATCATCAAAAAACTGGCATGATCTCCATCATTGTGTTGCTATCGAGGTTGTCACGCTATCTATGTTGTTACTACTAAAGCTACTACCTAGCAATAAGGCAAAGCATCACCAAGCACAAAATAATTTTAAAGAAAACCCTATGGCTCCTGCCGGTTGCCGTAGCATTGACGTGCAAGTCAATATTTAACCATTACAACATGATCATCTCATACATCCAATATATCATATCATGTCATTCGCCATATCACATCACAAGCATACCCTGTAAAACCAAGTTAGACGTCCTCTAATTTGTTGTTGCATGTTTTAGGTGGATGCCATGGGTATCTAGTATGGTCGCATCTTAATTACGCATAGCCACAACGATGATATCCAAATTGCTATTTAACCTTCCCCAAGGACCGCCTCAGTCAAATCCAATTCAACTAAAGTTGAAGAAACAGACACCCTCCAGTCATCTTTATGCATAAAGTTGCATGTCAGTCGACGAAACCGGTCTCTCGTAAGCATACGTGTAAAGTTGGTCCAGGCGGCTTGTAACACCCCAAAAATCAGGTTATCGTTTTTTGTGCTGTTATTCCTTCCTAGCTTCTCTCTCCCGAATTTTTCCTCTCCACGCATTTCCCATGTCCTTCTGCCAGTTTGTTCTCGCTGAGAAAACCCCGAACCTCTTGGAAACCCTAGCTCCGAAATATTGGAACTGGGAATCTTGTCGTTGTGTTCTCAAAGGATCCATCATTTCCTTTGCTTTGTTGATCCTCCAATTTCTCCCAGAGCTCATTATTCCCTCATAGACCCCAGATGTGCAAAAATATTGCCAAGTCTTATGCAATATTTCTTTTCTAGAATTAATTCTTGTTTCTGCCTATATGAGGAATTAAATCCAAGAAAATATCTATCCATCTCCCAAGGTCATGAAAACTTCCAGAGATATTCTTTGTGATCATATGAAGCTCTCATAAAATATTGGCTATCACTGAGTAGGGAAAATGCCTTTTTCCTATTTAAAGCTAATATTCCAATTTGGGGCCTTTCCAAAGGAACTTCCATTTTGGTAGCGAGGAAAAATCCCAAATATTTTGTGAGCTTCTCATATCCATATATTCATCATTTCCATCAAGAAATCAAGTTCCCCAGTTCAAAAAATGAACACTATATCCCTTTGCAGATTCTGTCTAGATTTTCTGTTTGCAAAGGAAGTGCTTGATTCATTGTCTCCCTTGATCTGAAATTTTGCAAAGTAGTTCATTATGATAAATCATACTTGTCCACCAGAAATGAGCCCCTGCCATCACCCATTCTTCCTCAGTGAATTATTTAAGATTCTATCTAGATTGGAGCATTGTGAAGGAAGTACCATTTATATTTGTGCAAATGGTATGAAACTTTGACAATGCCTTCATATGCCTAAATCACGAGTCTCCTCCAAATTTTAGCAATTTCCATTTAGCCATTTGACCCCAGCATCATCTTCTTCATTTCTGGTTAGTATGCCAAGTTACAAAGGAAGTACCCCTTAGACTTATTGGATGGGTAAGTGCATCTAGTGCCCCTTAGTGATTTTGGTGGTTTGAAGCCTTATAGGTTAAGTATATAATGTGTTCATGAGTGTACACATGATCTATAAGTCGCTGAGGAGTTTGAAATATTTGATGAATATCGACCCCTAAAAATGTATATCTTCGGCTGAAGAAATTGGTCTGAAGCTGCAGAATTGAATCGCGAAGTAATTGCGATGAAATTGATATTCCTCATCAACATATTGAAGATGAAGAATTTGGTGTGTCCTGAAGAAAATCAATCTAAAGACTTTGAAACATGAAGATTTATTCTTTCTGTTTTATTTTCTTCACTCTTGAGTCATAGGAACACCGTACTTTTAAAGGGGGTCCAGGTAACACTTTGGAATGAATTTCCTCATGATGCTCAACCCAAGCCAAATCCTACCAAAAGCCTCAAGTGGGGAATATGAGAGACATGAGGACCCTCACGCTTGAGGGTCCCGACCGTTACTGCAATTCGTGCAACATCACTGATCTTATCCACACCAACGGTCTTATTATTTAAGGGCATTAATGTCAAATCATGTCGGGATGCTCCCAGGCTATAAATAGCCGCCCCTACAACCATTTGCTGGTTGGCTGCTCCATTAGAAACTGACACTTTTCATAAGAGCAACCCAAATTCCTCAGAGTCTTCGAGAGTAATTCATCAGTGAGGAAATACCCCAAAACACCAAACCACAAACCAAAACCAAGTGATTGAGCATCACTGAAGAAGTTGTTCCTGTGTGGGACTAGAGCCTTTCACCTTTGAGGACTATGCATCCTCCAGACGGTTAGGCGTCATGGTCTAGAGCAATCCAGCAGTCTATTGTGGATAGCTAGGTGACCAAGTTTGTGAGGATTTGGAAGTCTGCCCTGAAGACTTACCACGAGTGTTGGGCGAGGACTGTGTGTTCTTAGCCCAAGTAGAATACAACAGGGACTGTGTGTCCCGGGACTATGTGTCTTTTGGTTTCAATACCAAGCCGCTCCAAACCAAATGTACAACTGTAAAAGCAGTTGGAACTGGGTCATCAACCACTGTTTTCAATGTGAAACGGGTTCTATTTCTTCAACTCTTTTAATTCCTCATATTGTATGTTGAAGATTTTCATTGTCACTGTTTGAAGAATTTTCTGAAGACTTTCTCTGAAATTCCTCAACCCCAAATTCTTCACTCGAGTTATTCTTCACCTGTTTTCTCTGTGCCGGCATACTGTGCAAACTGCTTTTCATATTCATCACCTTGAAAACTCCTGTAGTGAAACTTTGCACTCCTGATCCTTTGTTGTTTCCACTTCAAGTTAGTCATCAGTGAGGAATTTCCTCAAAAGGAATTTCCTCAGTGATGAAATTCTAAAAATCTCCTATTCACCCCCATCTAGTCGATATAACGCACTTTCAATTGGTATCAGAGCAGGGTACTCCCTTGTTCTGTGTGATTTTGGTTTAACCACCTAGAGTTTTTGAAAGTGCGTTATATCGACTAGAGGGGGGGGGTGAATAGGAGATTTTTAGAATTCCATCACTGAGGAAATTCCTTTTGAGGAAGTTCCTCATTGATGACTAACTCACAGCGGAAACGGTAAGGGATCAGGAGTGCAATGTTTCACTACAACAGTTTTTCAGTATGAGGAATGTGAAAACAGATTGCACAGTAAGCAGGCACGCAGAAAACATGTGAGGATTAACTTGCGTGAAGAATTTGGGGTTGAGGAATTTCAGAGAAAGTCTTCAGCAAATCCTTCAAACAGCGACAGTGAAAGTCATCAACACATAATCTGAGGAATATAAAGAGTTGAGGAATTTGAACCCGTTTCACAGCGAAAACAGTGGTTGATGACCCAGTTCCAACTACTGTGACAATTGTACATCTAGTTTGGAGCGGCTTGGTATTGAAACCAAAAGATACACAGTCCCGGGACACACAGTCCCTACCGTATTCTCCTTGGGCTAAGAACACACAGTCCTCGCCCAACACTCGTGGTAAGTCTTCAGGGTAGACTTCCAAACCCTCACAAACTTGGTCACCCGGTGATCCACAATTGACTGCTAGATTGCTCTAGACCATGACGCCTAACCGTCTGGAGGATGCACAGTCCTCAAAGGTAAAATGCTTCAGTCCCACACAGGAACAACTTCTTCAGTGATGCTCAATCACTTGGTTCCGGGTTTGTGGTTTGGTGTTTGGGGTATTTCCCCACTGATGAATTATTCTCGAAGACTCTGAGGAATTGGGTTGCTCTTATGACAAGTGTTAGTTTCTAACGGAGCAGCCAACCAGCTAATGGTTGTGGGGGCGACTATTTATAGCCTGGGAGCATACCGACATGATTTGACACTAATGCCCTTAAATAATATGACCGTTGGTGTGGATAAGACCAATGATGTGGCGTGGCTATCGAAACGGTCGGAACCCTCAACTGTGAGAGTCCTCATCTCACTCATATTCCTCACTTGAGGCTTTTGGTAGGATTAGGCTTGGGTTAAGCATCATGAGGAAATTCATTCCAAAGTGTAACTTCGACCCCCTTTAATAGTATGGTGTTCCTATTACTAAAGTGTGAAGAAAACAAAACAGAAAGAGAAAATCTTCATGCTTCAAAGTCTTCAGAATGATTTTCTTCAGGACACACCGAATTCCTCAATTTCAATATCTTCATGAGGAATATCAATTTCTTCGCAGATTCTTCGCGATTCAATTCTTCATCTTCAGACTAATTTCTTCAACCGAAGATATACATTTTTAGGGGTCGATATTCATAAAATATTTCAAACTCCTTAGTGACTTATAGATCCTGTGTACACTCATGAACACATTAGATACCTAACCTATAAGTCTTCAAACCACCAAACTCACTAAGGGGCACCAGATGCACTTACAATCTCCCACTTTTTGGTGGTTGATGACAATTAGGTTAAGTCCGCAACAGGGATAAAAATATGAAGTGTAAATACTCATTTGAGGAATTTGAAATCAAGATTCAGAGAGACTCCCCTTGAAGATGTGCATATCTTGAGGATTTTGCTTTTCACAGCAAATGCACATTGAAGATTTATATCATCGAGATCTCCCCCTGAGTCTTGTAAATCATGCATACATATGACATATAGTATGAAGAAATTGAGGATGCATGATGACAAATGGTATCTGACAAATTCCACATGCGTGCATTAAAATTGTGAAGAATAAGCATGTGAAGAAAAACGTTCAAAAGCGTCAGAGTACCATCGGCCTTAAGTTACAACTCATTACATAAACACTTCAGAAGAGCCAAGAGTTTGTAACTTAAATATAGTTCATAAGCCCCAAAATATCCCGCGTGAGGACTAACTCTCAAGTTTCTCCCCCCTTTGTCATCAAGTGACAAAAAAGGGACAAATTGAGGACTAACACCCGTGAAGACTTCACTCCTTGGCGGTTGATGAAGATACGTGAGGATTCTTTGGAGCAGTCTTCTTCCTTGGACCGGTGGCAGTGTCTTGTTGTTCTTCATCAGATTCTGCGGTGCGGAATGAAGAAAAAGAACTGTCCGCAAGGTCTGGAACTGGAATTGGCCTGAACTTCTTCTTTGGTGGCCACGATAAATCAAAGTCTCACTGAAACTCCAATTCTTCAAGTTCTGTCGGAGTCTTCAGATGAGCAAGTGTGGCCTAGGTGCGATCAAAAACCTCATGAAGATAGCGATGGTTAAGCTTCACATAATTTTGCGTTTCAGGGAGGGCTTCCACAATGGCGCCGAACTGGCGTTTGACCCACTTGTGATTTCGATCCACCTTCTCGTGAAGACTGAGGAGAAGCTCTCTGGTATTCAGCACGCGAGGAGCAACAGGGCTTGGAGGATGAGTCTCAATATCATCCCATGAAGAATATGGCTCAGGTTCTCTGAACTGGCCATCAAGTGGCCTACTGCCTTCATCAATGACAGACTTGCCTTTTCCTTCAACAGGCTCGAAAGTCTTCTTGTTAACCCTGATAGGAGGCATGTAACCAACATGGTTGTTGCAATTAGCGTGAAAGTTGATGCATGTCCTTTTCCTGATGAATCTCATGATCCATGGAGCATATATCTTGTGGTCAAAAGGACACATTGCATTGTCGGCCAAAGTCCTCAAGAATAAATCATGGATGTTGATAGGAATACCATGAATGATGTTGAGGAGGATATTCTTCATGAGGCCTACAACATCTTCTTCATCATCGTGGCCCTTGATCGGCGCAAGAACGTTGCAGAGGATTTTGTAAACAGTCCTTGGTTCATATTTGAGCTCGTGGATGAGGAAGGTTTTTCTCGGTGGTTTCCCTTTAGCCAAAGGCTTCATGAGGACTTCCATCATCCCGGCTTGTTCTGAAGGAATTGATACTAGCAGTTCACGCAGGAGCTCAATGGCAGGAGCCTTGTGGTGTGTTGTTTGCGTCATCCAGTCAAACATCCAAGTGTTGATATCTGCTGGATCCCCAGATATGTGAATAGTGGCATAAAATTGAAGAATGAGCTCACTGTTCCAATCACAGATATCTGAGCACATTGGGAGAAGTCCAGCTTCATGAAGCACGTTGAGGACTGGAGCCAGGCATGGTATTGCTTCAAGCTCAACATGAGGAATATGCGTGTGCTGGAAAATCTTGTTTCGTCCACACAACATAGAGGCATAGTAATTGAGCTATGTCCTTGTCCAAAACTTCAGATGCCTGATTTGAGGCTTGTCATAGGGATTTTGTCCGATGAAGTACATGTGTTCTTCAAAAAAGGACTCCTTTTGAAACTTTGGCCGCTTGGAGAACGGCTGACGCTGCATTGGCTGAAGGTTTGGCTGTTGGACCTGGTCTGGTGCATTTTCCTCAGCATGGTCCTCAGGGTGAGGAATTTCATCAGCTTGAGCTTCAGGCTGAGGAATGGGATCTGGCTGATCTTCAAGCTGAGGAATGTGATCAACTGGAGCATCCTGTTGAGGGTTTTGCTCCGGAGGAGGAAAGGGTTCACCCTGAGCCTCAGTTTGAGGATCTTGCTCACGAGGAGGAGTGGGGTCATCCTGATCCTCAGGTTGAGGATTTTGCTCAGGACTCTGAATTTCATCAGCTTGAGGATTGTCACTTTGTTCTTCCTCAGCTAGCTTGGTGACACAGCCAGATTCATCAGCTGGTGCAGCTGATCCTTGTGCAGTTTCTACATGAGGAATGGAGGGCTGAGGACTGTCGTCAATGCGAATTTCTTCGTTAGAATGTTCCTGAGATGCAGCATCCTTCATCTCCTCATGTGGGCCTTTCTCCTAGTCTTCAAAGGTGACCATTTCATAAGATGGAGCGATGTTAAGAGGCACAGGGTCCAGTGGAGCATTTTCTTCAAGTGCTTTGAGGCGCTTGGCCTCAGTGTGTTCTTCTGCTGAAGAAGCCTTTCTCTTCTTGGCTTCCTTTTCAGCTGCCCTTGTCTTCTTCACTTCTGATGCAGACGAAGTCATCTTCTTCACCTTTGAAGCTTTTGGTAAGGTGTTTTCTCAGCAGATTCATCAGTTGGCTTTGAGGAACCAGCTGGAGCAGAGTCATCAGCTCGCTTTGAAGCAGCAGCTAGAACAGATTCATCAGCTAGCTTGGAAGCATCAGCTACAGCAGGGTCTGTCTCACCAGCTGTAGCAGATTCATCAGCTGGATTGTCAGTCGTGATTTCCTCAATTGTCGGTTCATCCACATGGCTTTCTTGAGGGATTTCCTCAGCTTGAGGAGTGTCATCAGCTGGTTCTTCAATCGGAGGCTGAGGAGTTAGTACTGGAGGGGCAACTTTCTTGTTGTAGTCATTAACAGCTTCAGTAGCAAGTTTGATGAAATTCCTTTTGAGACGTTGACGGTCAGAAACCTTGGAGTACTTATCTGTCAAAGTCTTCAACTATGCCTGTGTTGACACAAGATCATAAGGCGTCAGATTGAGGAGATTCTGCTTGGGGAATTTCTCCTTCTTGAGCTTAGCCACCTTGGCCTGTTTAGCTTGCTGCTCCTTCCACTTGGCCTCGTTGATGAATGTGACCACCATGTTGCTGATGCCAGGGGGAAGTTTCAAATCATGAAGCGGAGTGTTGGGGTCCTCATACCAGATATTGATGTAGTCTAGGAGGACTTTTGGGTCCATGGCCAGAGGAATGGAGCTGCCAGAAGCTTGATCTACCCTCTCCTACTTGTTTCTGATTATTGCTTGCAAAGTTTCATCATCATATTCATCACTACCCTCTGATGTAGAAGGGACCGTGATGATTTTGCTTGGGCTGGGTCTTGTTCCTCTCCCAGCAGTCACCTTAGTCTTCAGAGGAGTTGGTGAAGACTTTGTTTCCGAGATGGTTGCAGCTGGGAGTGAGGAGCTGGAGGTAGCTGGCAGTGGCTTCACTATTGGCTTATGTACAGTTTTTGATGCCTCTCGTGGTGCTTAGGATTTTGGAGCTGAGGGTTTTGGCGCTGATGGTTTTGGAGCTGATGTTGGAGCTGGTTTCTCTTGAGGCTTTTAAGCCTTTGGTTTTGATGGCACCGACTTTTGTTGAGGAATCACCGAGCCAGAAGTCTCAGCAACAGAGGAAGTAGCGGCAGTTGAAGCAGCAGCAGATGATTCGTTGAATTTCCTCATAGCAGCATCTGCCTGCTTGTTGAGCTTTGCGAGTTGCTTTTCCTTTTCATCAGGATAGTCATCAAGGGTCTTGAGGCTTGGGGGATGTGCTTCTTGAAAATCCTCAAGTGGAGCCCGTTTGCCAGGAGGCTTCAGAGCGAATTTCTTCGCATATTTGGGAGTGACGAATCTGTACTCCTTCCACTCCTTAGCCGATCGGCGTTCTATCTTCTGAAGCCGAATCTTTCTCTTGGCCATAGTTTCATGTTCATCAGGGGTGCAGTAATCCAGGTATATATCCTCAAGGATGTCTAAGGTTGTATTCTTCTCAAGTTTCTTGCCTCCCTTTTGCTTCCTGTCATCCTCCATTTTCTTTAGCTGAGGATTTTGCTGATGAGATTGAACTCTTGAGGACTCTGATGAGACTTGAAGATTTTCTTCAAGAAATGCTTTTCTCATCCAAGGGCTTAGTGAAGATATCTGCGAGTTGATCATCAGTCTTCACATGGTCGATGAGGATATTGCCCTTGAGGACATGGTCCCGAAGAAAATGATGACGAATCTGGATGTGCTTGGTCTTCGAGTGTTGTACTGGGTTGTATGCAATCTTGATTGCACTCTCATTGTCGCAGTGGAGAGGCACATTCTTCATGTTGATGCCGTAGTCCTTGAGGGTTTCCTTCATCCACAGCAATTGAGCATAGCATGAACCAGTAGCAATGTACTCAGCTTCGGCAGTGGAGAGTGATACGCAGTTCTGCTTCTTTGAGGACGAGCAAACTAGTGATCTTCCGAGGAAATGGCATGTGCCAGATGTTGACTTGCGATCCACACGGTCACCAGCATAGTCAGAATCCGAATACCCTACGAGATGAAGATTTGAGCCCTTGGGTTACCATAATCCTAGTGTTGGTGTGTGAGCTAAGTATCGAACAATATGCTTCACAGCCTTATGGTGTGATTCCTTCGGTTTTGCTTGAAAACGTGCACACATGCAAACACTAAGCATTATATCTGGCCTAGATGCACATAGATACAATAAAGAGTCAATCATAGAGCGATATACCTGCTGATCGAATTCTTTACCATTTTCGTCAGTGCCGAGGTGGCCGTTGGTGGGATTGGAGTCTTGGCACCTTTGCATTCATGCATGTCAAATTTTCTCAGAACATCCTTGAGGTATTTCTCCTGTGATATGAAGATTCCATTGCGTTGTTGACGAATTTGAAGACCTAAGAAGAATTTCATCTCCCCCATCATAGACATCTGATATTCTTCACTCATCATGTAAGCAAATTCATCACTGTATCGTTTGTCAGTACAGCCAAATATAATATCATCAACATATATCTAGCACACAAATAGCTCATTATCATAGGATTTAGTGAAAAGAGTTGGATCGAGTGAACCAGGTTTGAAGCCTTTCTTCATGAGGAATTCCTTCAATGTATCATACCATGCCCGAGGGGCTTACTTGAGACCATAGACCGCCTTTTTGAGTCTGAAGACTTTGTCTGGATTCTTTGGATCCTCAAAACCTGGGGGTTGAGCAACATATACTTCTTCCACAAGCTTACCATTGAGGAATGCACTTTTCACATTCATTTGATATAATATGATGTTATGATGATTAGCATAAGCAAGTAGTATTCGAATAGCTTCAAGTCTAGCAACAGGTGCAAAAGTTTCATCGAAATCTATTCCTTCAACCTGGGTGTAGCCTTGGGCTACAAGTCGTGCCTTATTCCTCACCACTTGACCATCCTCATCTTGCTTGTTTCGGAAAATCCACTTGGTTCCGATGATGTTGTGCTTGCGAGGATCTGGTCGTTTGATGAGCTCCCATATGTCATTCAGCTTGAATTGAAGAAGTTCGTCTTGCATAGCTTGGATCCAGTCCGGTTCCAGGAAAGCCTCAACAAGTTTTGAGGGTTCTGTGATAGATACAAAGGAGAAATGCCCACAAAGTTAACTAAGTGTGAAGCTTTTGAGCGAGTGATAGGACCTGGCGCGTTGATGACATTGAGGATTTTGTCAATTTCTACTTCATTTGCAATCCTCGGATGAGCTGGTTGAGGATTTCGTCTGGGCTGAGGAATTGGTTCGGAAGCAATTTCCTCAGGAGCACCTTCTTGATTTTCATCTGTGATGGGGATGGTTTCTTCATCAATTTCCTTAGTGGGAACAATGTCTTCAGTAGGTTTGAGCTTTATTGCTTCCTCAGGAGACAACTTATCTGGATCAGAGGAAATTGCTCTCTTTGCGAGCCATTAGTTTCATCGAACCGCACATCTATAGTTTCAACAACTTTTGTTGTGATAGTTGTTGAAGACTCTGTTGGTGTGCGAGTCCTTTCCATAACCGAGCATAAAACCCTCATGTGCTTTAGGTGCAAATTTTGAGCTATGGTGAGGATCTCTAATCCAACATTTTGCACCGAAGACTTTGAAATAACTTACATTGGGTTTCTTATCAGCGAGGAATTCATATGAGGTTTTCTTGAGGAATTTGTGAAGATATACCCTGTTGATGATATGTCATGCAGTGTTGATAGCTTCAGGCCAAAAGCGACGAGGAGTCTGATATTCTTCAAGCATGGTTCTTGCCATCTCAACCAGAGTCCTGTTCTTCCTTTCGACGACACCGTTCTGTTGAGGAGTATAAGGAGCAGATAATTCGTGAGTAATACCAAGTTCATTAATATAATCATCAAGACCAGTGTTTTTGAACTCTGTTCCATTATCACTCCTGATAAGTTTGATCTTGATGCCGAAGTTCGTCGAGGCCATTGAAGAAAATCGTTTGAAGATTTCCTGCACTTCAGTTTTATATAAGATTATATGCACCCATGTATATCTGGAATAATCATCAACTATGACGAGGCCATATAAAGATGCTGCATTTGTTAGTGTGGCATAGTGAGTAGGTCCAAATAGATCCATATGAAGCAATTCGAAGGGATAAGTAGTGGTCATGATAGTCTTCGAGGGATGCTTGGATCTGGTCATTTTCCCAGATTCACATGCACCGCAGAGATGATCCTTGAGGAATTTGACTGATTCGATGCCGATGACATGCTTCTTCTTCGCGAGCATGTGCAAATTCCTCATGCCTCCATGACCTTGTCTTCGGTGCCACAGCCATCCTTCTCAGGTTTTTGCTAGTAAGCAAGTGGCTGGTTGAGGACCTGTAGTGAAATCAACAATGTACAAATCCCCTCTTCTTACACCTTCGAAGACTTTGGATTTATCAGATTCCATGATCACAACACATCTATATCTACCAAAGATAACAATCATATCAAGATCACAAAGCATTGAGACTGACATGAGGTTAAATCCAACGGATTCAACAAGCATCACTTTGTCCATATGCCTATCCTTGGATTGCCAAGTCCCAATACCTTGCTTTTACCTTTGTCAGCATATGTGATTTGCTTCAGAGGTGATGGAATTAGTCGCATATTCATCAACAGGCTTTTATCACCAGTCATGTGATGTGTGTAGCCACTATCAAGAACCCACTCAGTACTCTTGGGTTTGTCATCCTGCAGATGAATTAGTACAACTTACCATCTCATATGCTTCAAACTTGAAGAATATGATATCAATTTCATCGGATAGGAATTTTATCATAACAAAATTATAAGGACGTGTGAAATATTTCTATTTCATCAATATTAGCTTGCGTCCAATCAAGCATTTCCTCAGGTCTCCAGCAAATTCTTCAGATGATGATTTTCATCTGGAGACCTGTCCTGTAGAAGTGATTAGTTCAATTTCTTCACCACCCACATGTGAAGGGGTGGTAAAGCATTCATCATCCTGCGAGCACCATATGAGAAAGGAGGCATTGAAGCTAATGCACTTTTTTTAGCAGTAGGGTGGGTAAAGTACTCATATGAATATGCAGAGAACTAGTTTGAGGATTTATGAACATAATGATTTAAGAGTAACGCTCATATTCATATTCCTTGTAGTTTCCCCGCATGTTAGAAGCATTAGCACATGTAAGAGCATAGTTTTGACCAGTTGGGGATTTTGATCCTCTTGAAGACTTTGGTCCTCCTGAGGAATATGATATGGGGTTCAAATTCTTCAACGGTGGTGTCATGAAGACATTCACTTGAAGATTTTCAAGACAACTTTTGGGAACCCAGATTTTCCTCAAGGGAGGGCCATTCCTGCAGTTAGTTCCAACATATCGAGCAAATACTTCACCAGCTTGATTTTTGAACAGTTTATAGTTGGAGTCAAATGACTCATCTGAGGAATAGGATAATTCACATGAAAAACCAGTTAGATTGGATGGATCAAAAGGAAGCCCAGTAGCAGTAACCCATGAGGTTTTGGGATACTGCTCAGGTTTCCAATAAGATCCACCAGCATTCAATTTCCTCTCAAAGGCAATTCCTTCTTTCCTCGGGTTCGTGTTCAAGATCTGCTTTTTGAGCACATCACAAAGGGTTTGATGTCCTTTGAGACTTTTGTATATGCCTGTCACATACAATTCCTTCAGCCCTGCATTTTCATCAGTGACATTTGTGTTTTCCTCAAGTCAGGAATTTGACACTACAGGAGAAGTTGAAGAATTTGTAGCAATAGAAGCATTTGATGATTCGGGTGAAGAATTAGCAGTTTCGCGTTCAATGCATTTAAGACATGGAGGAATGAATTCAGCTTGAGCAGCGTTGATCTGTTGAGCTAGTAATGAATCATTTTCCATACGAAGATCATCATGAGAAATCCTCAGCTTCTCTAGATCAAGCTTCCTTTGAAGAAATTCATAGGAAAGTTTCTCATGATCAGCGAGGAGTGTATCATAACGATCTTGAAGATTATCAAATCTAGATTGAAGACTTTTCACATCTTTAGTGAGGATTTGGGTAAGATTCATTTCATCATTTAACAAATCATCACTTCTATCTAGCAGTTTCTGAAGCTTTTCCAGGGCAGTTTGTTGTTTAGTGGCAATTATAGCAACTTTACCGTAACTGGGTTTTTTATAATCATCAGGTTCACAGTCACTTGAATTAGAGGAGGAAGCATCATTCGGTACCTCTGAACCTTTTGCCATGAAGGAATAGGTTGGAGCGAAGTCATCAGCATAGTCATCAGTGTGGATGGGGTTATCATCTTCTTCAAGGCTGAAGATTGCCTTCCTGACGAAAGTGGTCGCAAGTGCAAGACTGGCCTATCCGGATTCTGAGTCTTCATCAGAACCCTCCTCTTCATCACATTCCTCTGATTCTGCTTCGGAATCCATTTCCTTCCTAGTAAGTGTCCGAGCCTTTCTGAAACTAGTCTTCTTGTGCGATGAGGGCTTTGAAGATGAGGATTTTGAAGATTTCTTATTCTTCTTCGAGTCATCAGAACTGTCATCCTTGTATTTCTTCTTCTTTGATTCCTTTCCCGAACGGGGACAATCAGCAATGTAGTGACCTGATTTCTTGCATTTGTGGTAGGTTCCTTTCTTGTAGTCCTCAGATGAAGATTATGATTTCCTCATATCTCTTCTCGAAGATTTAGCGAACTGGCCACATCGTGTAAACCTCTGGAATTTCCTCACGAGCATTGCAAGCTCCTGTCCAAACTCTTCAGGGTCACCAATGCTATCATCCGAGTCTTCTTCTTCATATGAGGAAATTGCTCTAGCCTTCAGTGCACATGGTCTAGAATAGCTTGGTCCATATAGATCTTTCTTTTCTTCTTGCTGGAATTCATGAGTATTGAGTCTTTCGAGTATATCAGCTGGATCAAGCATCTTGTAGTCTGGTCTTTCTTGAATCATCAGGACTAAAGTATCAAATGAAGAATCCAAAGATCTTAGCAGTTTCTTCACAACTTCGTGATTGGTAATGTCTCGAGCTCCCAGTGCTTGCAGTTCATTTGATATGTCAGTGAGGCGATTAAACGTATCTTGGCAGCTTTCATTGTCAAGCCTCTTGAAGCGATTGAAGAGATTGTGAATAACATCAACACGAGAATCACGCTGGGTTGATACTCCTTCATTTAGTTTGCACAGTCTCTCCAGATACGTGTTGTTTGGCCCAAATCACTCACTCTTCCAAACTGGCCTGGGCTCAGATGGCCACAGATGATATTCTTCGATTGAGAATCAAGTTGCTTGAATTTCTTCACATCAGCAGCAGAGACACTAGCAGAGATAATGGGTACACCATGTTCCACAATAGACTAGAGATGATTGTCAATAGCTTGTAGATGCATCTGCATCTTGGTCTTCTAGAAGGGAAAGTTCTTTCCTTCGAAAGTAGGACATGCTGCAGTAACCTTAATCATGCATGGAGTCGACATAACTAAAACTCCAGGTGGTTAAACCAAAATCACACAGAACAAGGGAGTACCTTGCTCTGATACCAATTGAAAGTGTGTTATATCGACTAGAGGGGGGTGAATAGGAGATTTTTAGAATTTCATCACTGAGGAAATTACTTTTGAGGAAATTCCTCACTGATGACTAACTCACAGCAGAAACAGTAAGGGATCAGGAGTGCAAAGTTACACTACAACAGTTTTTTAGTATGAAGAATGTGAAAACAGATTGCACAGTAAGCAGGCACGCAGAAAACAGATGAGGATTAACTTGCGTGAAGAATTTGGGGTTGAGGAATTTCAAAGAAAGTCTTCAGCAAATTCTTCAAACAGTGACAGTGACAGTCATCAACACATAATCTGAGGAATATAAAGAGTTGAGGAATCAGAACCCGTTTCACAACGAAGACAGTGGTTGATGACCCAGTTCCAACTGCAGTGACTGTTGTACATCTGGTTTGGAGCGGCTTGGTATTGAAACCAAAAGACACACAGTCCCAGGACACACAGTCCCTACCATATTCTCCTTGGGCTAAGAACACACAGTCCTCGCCCAACACTCGTGGTAAGTCTTCAGGGCAGACTTCCAAACCCTCACAAACTTGGTCACCCGACGATCCACAATTGACTGCTGGATTTCTCTAGACCATGACGCCTAACCGTCTGGAGGATGCACAGTCCTCAAAGGTAAAAGGCTTTAGTCCCACACAGGAACAACCTCTTGAGTGATGCTCAATCACTTGGTTCTAGGTTTGTGGTTTGGTGTTTGGAGTATTTCCTCACTGATGAATTACTCTCGAACACTCTGAGGAATTGGGTTGCTCTTATGACAAGTGTCAGTTTCTAACGTAGCAGCGAACCAGCTAATGGTTGTGGGGGTGGCTATTTATAACCTGGGAGCATCCCAACATGATTTGACACTAATGCCCTTAAATAATATGACCGTTGGTGTGGATAAGCCAAATGATTTGGCGTGGCAATCGAAACGGTCGGAACCCTCAACTGTGAGAGTCCTCATGTCACTCATATTCCTCACTTGAGGCTTT
This sequence comes from Hordeum vulgare subsp. vulgare, assembly GCF_904849725.1. Classification (NCBI taxonomy): domain Eukaryota; kingdom Viridiplantae; phylum Streptophyta; class Magnoliopsida; order Poales; family Poaceae; genus Hordeum; species Hordeum vulgare. The sequence continues at coordinate 159,912,678 of NC_058522.1, forward strand.
TGGTAGGATTAGGCATGGGTTGAGCATCATGAGGAAATTCATTCCAAAGTGTAACTTCGACCCCCTTTAACAGTACGGTGTTCCTATTACTCAAGTGTGAAGAAAACAAAACAGAAAGAGTAAATCTTCATGCTTCAAAGTCTTCAGAATGATTTTCTTCAGGACACACCGAATTCCTCAATTTCAATATCTTCATGAGGAATATCAATTTCATCACAGATTCTTCTCGATTCAATTCTTCGGCTTCAGACCAATTTCTTCAACCGAAGATATACATTTTTAGGGGTCGATATTCATCAAATATTTGAAACTCCTCAGTGACTTATAGATCATGTGTACACTCATGAACACATTAGATACCTAACCTATAAGTATTCAAATCACCAAAATCACTAAGGGGCACTAGATGCACTTATAGTTTTTGTTATGTCGACTGCAGGCATGATCAAGGTTACTGCAGGATGTCCTACTTTCGAAGGAAAGGACTTTCCCTTCTGGAAGACCAAGATGCAGAAGCATCTACAAGCTATTGACAATGATCTCTGATATATTGTGGAACATGGTGTCCCTATCGTCACTGCTACTGTCTCTGCCGCTGATGTGAAGAAATTCAAGCAACTTGATTCTCAAGCAAAGAATATCATCTGTGGCCATCTGAGCAAAGGTCAGTATGGCACAGTGAGTGCTCCGGGCCGAGGAAAACTTATCTAGGAAAGGCTGTCCAAAGTTAATGAAGGAGTATCAACCCAGCGTGATTCTCGTGTTGATGTTCTTCGCAATCTCTTCAATCGCCTCAAGAGGCTTGACAAGGATAGCTGCCAAGATACCTTTGATCGCCGCATTGACATATCAAATGAACTACAAGCACTGGGAGCTCGAGACATTACTGATCATGAAGTTGTGAAGAAACTGCTAAGATCTTTGGATTCTTCATTTGATACTTTAGTTCTGATGATTCAAGAAAGACCAGACTATAAGATGCTTGATCCTGCTGATATACTCGAAAGACTCAATACTCATGAATTCCAACAAGAAGAAAAGAGAGATCTATGAGGAACAAGCTATTCTCGACCTCGTGCACTGAAAGCCAAAGAAATTTCCTCATCTGAAGAAGAAGACTCGGATGGTAGCATTGGTGATCCTGTAGAATTTGGACAGGAGCTTGCAATTCTCGTGAGGAAATTCCAGAAGTTTACGAGACGTGGCCAGTTTGGTAAATCTTCAAGAAGAGATATGAGGAAATCAGAATCTTCATCTGAGGACTACAAGAAAAGAACCTGCCACAAATGCAAGATATCAGGTCACTACATTGCAGATTGTCCTCGTTGGGGAAAGGAATCTAAGAAGAAGAAATACAAGGACGAAAGTTCTGATGACTCGAAGAAAAAGAAGAAATCTTCAAAATCCTCATACTCAAAGTCCTCATCGCACAAGAAGACTAGTTTCAGAAAGGCTCGGGTACTTATTGGCAAGGAAATGGATTCTGAGGCAGAATCCGAGGAATGTGATGAAGAGGAGGGTTTTGATGAAGACTCAGAATCTGGACAGGCTAGCCTTGCACTTGCAACCACATTCGTCAGCAAGTTAATCTTCAACCTTGAAGAAAATGATAACACCATCCACACTGATGACTATGATGATGACTTCGCTCCAACCTATTGCTTCATGGCAAAAGGTTCAAAGGTACCGAATGATGCTTCCTCCTCTGATTCAAGTGACTCTGAACCTGATGATTATAAAAAACCCAGTTACGGTAAACTTGCTATCATTGCTACTAAACAACAAACTGCCCTAGAAAGCTTCAGAAACTGCTATACAGAAGCGATGATCTGTTGAATGATGAAATGAATCTTACCCAAATCCTCACTAAAGATATGAAAAGTCTTCAGTCCAAATTTAATAATCTTCAAGATTGTCATGTTACACTCCTCGCTGATCATGAGAAACTTTCCGATGAATTTCTTCAAAGGAAACTTGATCTTGAGAAGTTGAGGATTTCTCATGATGATTTTCGTATGGAAAATGTTTCGTTACAAGCTCAACAGATCAGTGCTGCTCACACTGAATCCATTCCTCCATGTCTTAAATGCATCGAACGTGATACTGCTAATTCTTCACCACAATCATCAAATGCTTCTATTGCTACAAATTCTTCAACTGCTCCTGTAGTGTCAAATTCCTCACGTAAGGAAACCACAAATGTCACTCATGAAAATGCAGGGTTGAAGGAATTGTATGTGACACGCATATACAAAAGTCTCAAAGGACACCAAACCCTTTGTGATGTGCTCAAAAAGCAGATCTTGAACAGGAACTCGACGAAAGAAGGAATTACCTTTGAGAGGAAATTGAATGCTGATGGATCATACTTGAAACCTGACCACTATCCCAAAACCTCATGGGTTGCTGCTAAAGGGCCTCCTTTTGATCCATAATCTAACAAGCTTTGCATGTGAATTATCCTGTTCCTCAGATGAGTTATTTGACTCCAACTATAATGTTCAAAAATCAATCTGGTGAAGTATTTGCTCCATATGTTGGAACTAACTGCAGGAATGGGCCTCCCTTGAGGAAAATCTGGGTTCCCAAAAGTTGCCTTGAAAATCTTCAGGTGCATGTCCTCATGACACCACTTTTGAAGAACTTCAACCCCAGATCAACTTCCTCATGAGGACCAAAGTCATCAAGAGGATTAAAATCCTCAACTGGTCAAAACTATGCTCGTACTCGTGCTAATGCTTCTAAAATGCACAGAAATTACAAGAAACATGAATATGAGCATTATTCTTCAAATCATTATGTTCATAAATCCTCAAAGAAATTCTCTGCATATTCATTTGAATACTTTAAACCCCCTAATGTTAAGAGAGGTGCATTAGATTCAATGCCCCCTTTCTCATATGGTGCTCGCAGGATGATGAATGCTTTACCACCCCTTCAGATGTGGGTGGTGAAGAAATTGAACTAATCACTTCTGCATGTCAGGTCTCAAGATGAAAATCATCATCTCAAGAATTTGCTGGAGACCTGAAGAAAATGCTTGATGGGACGCAAGCTAGTATTGATGAAATAAAAATATTTCACACGTCCTTATAATTACTTTTTATGATGAAATTCCTATCTGATGAAATTGATATCATATTCTTCAAGTCTGAAGTATATGAGATGGTAAGTTGTACTAATTCATTTGTAGGATGACAAACCCAAGAGTACTGAGTGGGTTCTAGATTGTGGCTGCACACATCACATGACTGGTGACAAAAGCTTGCTGATGAATATGCCACTAACTACATCACCCCTGAATCAAATCACTTATGCTGACAAAGGTAAAAGCAAGGTATTGGGACTTGGCAAAGTGGCTATTTCCAGGGACAGGCACATGGACAAAGTGATGCTTGTTGAGTCCCTTGGGTTTAACCTCATGTCAGTCTCAATGCTTTGTGATCTTGATATGATTGTTACCTTTGGAAGATATAGATGTGTTGTCATCATGGAATCTGATAGATCCAAAGTCTTCGAAGGTGTTACAAGAGCGGATTTGTACATTGTTGATTTCTCTACAGGTCCTCAACCAACCACTTTCTTACTAGCAAAAACCTCAGAAGGATGGTTGTGGCATCGAAGACTTGGTCATGCAGGCATGAGTAATTTGCACACGGTAGCAAAGAAGAAGCATGTCATCGGCATCGAATCAGTCAAATTCCTCAAGGACCACCTCTGCGGTGCTTGTGAGTCTGGGAAAATGACCAGATCCAAGCACCCCTCAAAGACATCATGACCACTACTCGTCCATTTGAATTGCTTCACATGGATCTATTTGGACCTACTCATTATGCCACTATAACAAATGCAACATCTTTACATGGCTTTGTCTTAGTTGATGATTATTCCAGATACACTTGGGTGGATATCATTTTGTATAAAACTGAAGTGCAGGAAGTCTTCAAACGATTTTCCTCAAGGGCCTCGACGAACTTCGGCGTCAAGATCAAACACATCAGGAGTGATAATGGAACAGAATTCAAAAACATTGGTCTTGATAATTATCTTGATGAACTTGGTATTACTCACGAATTGTCTGCTCCTTATACTCATCAACAGAATGGTGTCGTCGAAAGAAAGAACAGGACTCTGGTTGAGATGGCAAGAACCATGCTTGAAGAATATCAGACTCCTCGTCGTTTCTGGCCTGAATCAATTAATACTGCATGCCATATCGTCAACAAGGTATATCTTCACAAATTCCTCAAGAAAACCTCATATGAACTCCTCACTGACAAGAAACCCAATGTAAGTTATTTCAAAGTCTTCGGTGCAAAATGCTGGATTAGAGATCCTCACCATAGCTCAAAGTTTGCACCTAAGGCACATGAGAGTTTTATGCTTGGTTATGGAAAGGACTCGCACACCTACAGAGTCTTCAACACCTATCACAACAAGGTTGTTGAAACTGTAGATGTGCGGTTCGATGAAACTAATGGCTCGCAAAGAGAGCAATTGCCTCCTAATCCAGATAAGTTGTCTCCTGAGGAAGCAATAAATCTCAAAGCTACTGAAGACATTGTGGCCACTAAGGAAATTGATGAAGAAACCATTCCCAGCACTGATGGAAATCAAGAAGATGCTCCTCAGGAAATTGCTCCAGAACCAATTCCTCAGCCGAGATGAAATCCTCAACCAGCTCACCCAAGGATTGCAAATGAAGTAGAACTTACAAAATCCTCGATGACATCAACGCGCCACGTCCTCTCACTCGCTCAAAAGCTTCACACTTAGTTGACTTTTGTGGGCATTTTTTCCTTTGTGTCTATCACAGAACCTTCAAAAGTTGCTGAGGCTTTCATCGAACCGGAGTGGATCCAAGCCATGCAAGACGAACTTCTTCAATTCAAGCTGAGTGACGTATGGGATCTCGTCAAACGACCAGATCCTCGCAAGCACAATATCATCGGTGCCAAGTGGATTTTCCGAAACAAGCGAGATGAGGATGGTCAAGTGGGGACGAATAAGGCATGACTTGTAGCCCAAGGCTACACACAGGTTGAAGGAATTGATTTCGATGGAACTTTTGCACCTGTTCCAAGACTTGAAGCTATTCGAATACTACTTGCTTATGCTAATCATCATAACATTATCTTATATCAAATGGATGTGAAAAGTGCATTCCTCAATGGTAAGCTTGAGGAAGAAGTATATGTTGATCAGCCCCCACGTTTTGAGGATCCAAAGAATCCAGACAAAGTCTTCAGACTCAAAAAGGCGCTCTATGGTCTATAGCAAGCCCCTCGGGCGTGGTACGATACATTGAAGGAATTCCTCATGAAGAAAGGCTTCAAACCTGGTTCACTCGATCGAACTCTTTTCACTAAATCCTATGATAATGAACTATTTGTGTGCCAGATCTATGTCGACGACATCATATTTGGTTGTACTGACAAACGATACAGTGATGAATTTGCTTACATGATGAGTGAAGGATATCAGATGTCTATGATGGGGGAGCTGAAATTCTTCTTAGGTCTTCAAATTCGTCAACAACGCAATGGGATCTTCATATCACAAGAGAAATACCTCAAGGATGTTCTGTGGAAATTCGACATGCATGAATGCAAAGGTGCAAAGACTCCCATGCCTACCAACGGCCACCTCTGCACTGACCAAAATAGTAAAGAATTCGATCAGTAGGTATATCGCTCCATGATTGGCTCTTTACTATATTTCTATGCATCTAGGCCAGATATAATGCTTAGTGTTTGAATGTGTGCACGTTTTCAAGCGAAACCGAAGGAATCACACCATAAGGCTGTGAAGCATATTCTTCGATACTTAGCTCGCACACCAACACTAGGACTATGGTACCCCAAGGGCTCAAATCTTCATCTTGTCGGATATTCTGATTCTGACTATGCTGGTGACCGTGTGGATCGCAAGTCAACTCCTAGCACATGTCATTTCCTCGGAAGATCACTAGTCTGCTGGTCCTCAAAGAAGCAGAACTGCGTTTCTCTCTCCACTTCTGAAGCTGAGTACATTGTTGTTGGTTCATGCTATGCTGAGTTGCTATGGATGAAGCAAACCCTCAAGGACTATGGCATCAATGAGAGTGCAATCAAGATTGCATACAACCCACTACAGCACTCGAAGACTAAGCACGTCCAGATTCATCATCATTTTCTTCGGGACCATGTCCTCAAGGCCAATATCTTCATCGACCATGTGAAGACTGATGATCAACTAGCAGATATCTTCACTAAGCCCTTGGATGAGAAAAGGTTTTGCAAGTTGCGGTGTGAGCTAAATATCTTAGAATCTTCAAATGTTTTGTAAAAACATGCACACGTCCTAACACTTATGCAAAATTAATTACTTAGATGTGCAACACACGAATAATCGATTTTCTTCAACCAATGAAGAATATCACTCTCAGTGTGAAGAAATCAACGAAGAAATTGACTCTCAGGGCCCTACGACAATTGTACGCGGCGTCTGAAATCAACATTCTTATACGGTGGGTCACGCCACCACCCAACTTGAAATTCCTCAAGTTGATTTTCTTCAAAGCTGTTCTTCAAAATTGTTTTTCTTCAAAGATGAAATTCATCAAGATGATGCTTTGTCACAAAATCCTCAAGTTTATCAAAATCGTCAAAAACACTTGATGATTTTCATTTGCCTATATATATATAGACTGTGATTTCAAAGTCCTCAACAGCATTCACTTATAGCTATTTCTTCAACTTGATATTTCATCTAAGTGAATGTGATCGGACCCTACTTCCCCTCTATGCTATACTCACCCAGTCTATTCAATTCTTCATATGCGTTCTACTTGAAAGTTTGTTCAACATCCTCACTGCGTCCTTGTCAGCTGATGATTTTGTAACAAAATCCTCAAATCCTCAAAAATGATTTTTTTCGTTACACAGTAACTGAACCCCACTTCCCACGATCAGATAAGCATGATCTCCACCACTTTAAACGGTTGCTACACGTATCGTGCGGAGACGAAAGGGCAGGGGTAGTTCGGTCCGAAAAAATTGGCCGGACAGTTTTCACCAGAGCTATAAATATGTCCTTACCCCATCCGGGAAAAACTCTTCGTTCTCTCTCTACCCCCTCTCCACTATAGCAAAGCCCTAACGCCACCACTAGAAGTCTCGTCGCCGGCGAGGAAAAGCTTTACTGCCTCGAAATCACGCCGGAACCGGAACGTCTTCGTCCGCCACCGCCGTAGCTCTCCTCTGTTACCAAGTTAGGGCGCAGTGGATTCGCACCGAAGAGCATCTACTGCTGCTTCTTCCTCTGTTCTTCGTGAGCGCTATATAGGGTAAATAAAATCCTATTTTTACAGTCCCTTTCAATCTACTATTTTACCTTAGATTCGTGAAATCTGTTTTTCCTCAAGTGTCTATCAGTCTCTATTCCTCAAACACTCCTTATTCCTCAACTCTTGATGAATTTCACTAAGCATCTAAAAGTCTTCACAAGATTCCTCAATTGTGCAAATTTTCGAATCTGTACAACTTGGGAACCCAAGATCAGAGTGCTTAGACAAATTCCTCGACCCACTGGTCAAATTCGTCAACTTTAAATTTTCAATTTCTTCAAATCTGAGAACGCATATGACCTCTCCAAATTCCTCGCAACTATACTCTGTTCACAGGTACAAAAATGTCAGCTGATGAATCTCTAGGTTCATCAACTTAACTCATTTGCAGCGTTTCTTGAAGAAAATCTGCAAGTGTCATCAGAATCCTCAAGAGTTCGATTTCCTCAGCAACGGCCTCAGCTGAAGAAAATGGAATATGAAAGGAAGCAAAAGGGTGGCAAGAAGCTCGAACAGAACACTACCATCGATATCCCTGATGATATATACTTGGAATACTGCACACCAGATGAGCAAGAAACAATGCCCAAGAGGAAAATAAGGCTTCAAAAAATAGAACGCCGGTGGGCTAAGGAGTGGAATAATACAGATTCATCACTCCAAAGTACGCGAAGAAATTCGCTCTTAAGCCACTAGGAAAACGGCCTCCTCTCGAGGATTATCAGGATGCCCATCCTTCAAGCCTCAAGACGATTGATCACTATCCTGAGGAAAAGACGAAACACTTGTCAAAGCTTCAGAAGCAAGCAGAAGCCGCTGTGAGGAAATTTAATGAAGAATCTACTGCTGCTGCTACCGCAGCCACCTCCTTTGCCGCTGAAACTTCTGGCACGACCATTGCTCAAGTGAAGCATGTGCCACAGAAACCAAAGGCTTCAAAGCCTCAGGAGAAATTGCTTCAGAAGGCTACACCTGCATCTGCACCAAAACCCTCGACAACACCAAAGGCTTCAAACCGTGAACACAAGCAGATTGTGAAGCAACTGCCTACTATCTCTAGCTCCTCTGTTCCTTCTGCAACGAGCTCAGAGACAAAGTCTTCACCAACACTAATGAAGACTAAGGTGACTGCTGTAAGAGGAACCAGACCAAGCCCAGGCAAAATCATCAAAGTCCCTTCTGCATCAGAAGGCGGTGATGAATATGATGATGAGAATCTGCAGGCAATCATCAGAAACAAGCACGAGAGGGTTGCTCAAGCTTTAGGCAGCGCCATTCCTCTGGCCATGGACCCAAAAGTCCTTTTGGACTACATCAATGTTTGGTATGATGACCCCAACACACCTATTGATGACTTGAAGCTTCCCCCAGGCATCAACCACATGGTGGCCACATTCATCAACGAGGCCAAGTGGAAGGAGACGCAAGCCAAACAAGCTTGACGCCTGATGCTCTTGTTTCAACCCAGGCAGAATTGAAGACTTTGACAAACAAGTATACCAAGCTATCTGATCGTAAAAGTCTCAAGAACAATTTCATCAATTTTGCAACCAGTGCAGTTGATGATTACAACAAGAAGGCTGCCACTCCAGCAACACCACAACAGCCTGAGATAGAGGAAGAACAACCCACCCCTGTCGGGGAAATGCCTCAAGAAAGTCGTGATGATGCACCGGTTATTGAGGAAATAGCCAAGGAAATTCCAGCTGATGCATCTAAGCCAGCTGATAAACCTACTCCAGCTGATGCGTCTAAGCCAGCTGATGAATTTGCTCCAGCTGACGAAAATGCTTCAGCTCAGGAAACTGCCATGACAGATACGACTCCGCCTCCTGAAGAGAAAATGCCTTCGCCTAAATCTTCAAAGGTGAAGCAAATGACTTCGTCTGCATAAGACGTGAAGAAAACCAGGGCTGCAGAAAAGGAAGCTAAGAAAAGAAAAGTTTCCTCAACAGAAGAATCAACTGAGGCCAAGCGCCTCAAATCTCTTGATGAAAATGCTCCATTGGATCCTGTGCCTCTCAAGATTGCTCCATCCTATGAAATGTTTCCCTTCAAGAGGAAAGACAAGGAGCATATGACTGATGAGGAAATGAAGACTGCTGAGCTTAAGGAACACACAGATGAGGAAATTCAACTTGATGAAAGTCCTCAAACCTTCATTCCTCCTAAAGAACCTGCTCAAGGATCAGCTTCACGAGCTGAAGAATTTGGTTGCTCTACCAAGCAAACTCCTCAAGCTGAGGAAACCCAAGGAGAAGATACTCAGCCTGAAGAAAATACAAATCCTGAGCAAAACCCTCAACCTGAGGCTTAGAATGAAGAGATTCCTCCTCCTGAGCAACATCCTGAACCAGATGCTCAGGAAGTAGAAAATCCTCACCCGGAGCAGAATCCTCAACCTGAAGCACAGGCAGATGAAATTCCTCATCCTGAGGAACATGCTGAAGAAAATGCCCCCGCGCCAAATACAGAAACTAGTATTGTGGTTGTCAATCCTGAGACAGCCATGATTGTCTCTCCTCAAGGGATGCAGCAAAACCTTCAGCCCACACAGCGTCAGCCCTTCTCCAAGCGGCCAAAGTTTTAGAAGGAAGCGTTCTATGAAGAACGCATGTATTTCATCGGAGAAAGTCCTTATGACAAGCCTCACATCAGGCACATGAAGTTTTGGACAAGGAATCTGCTCAACTATTATGCATCTGTGCTTTGTGGAAGAAACAAAAAATTTCAGCACAGGCATATTCCTCGTGTTGAGCTTGAAGAAATTCCTTGCTTCGCCCCAGTCCTCAACGTCCTTCATGAAGCAGGACTGCTCCCACTTTGCTCTGATATCTGCGATTGGAAGAGTGACATCCTTCTTCAATTCTATGCAACTCTGCATATCTCTAGAGATCCAACAGATATCAACAGTTGGGTGCTGGATTGGATGATGCAGCAAACACACTTAATGGCCCCTGCAAATGAGCTGTTGCGAGAACTTCCTGTGTCAATTCCTTCAGAACTGGCTGTGAAGATGTATGATGAATGAGAGCTGCCAAATAAGCTGATGGAAGTCCTCATGAAGCCTTTGGCGAAGGACCAACCACCAAGAACAACTTTTCTGGTCCATGAACTGAAGTATGAACCCAGGACTGTTTACAGAATCCTCTGCAGTGTTCTTGTGCCAATCAAGGGCCATGCTGATGAAGAAGATGTCGTAGGCATCATGAAGAATATCCTCTTCAACATCATCCATGGCATTCCCATAAACATTCACGATTTCTTCTTGAGGACTCTGGCGGACAATGCTATGTCACCTTTTGTCCTGAAGATTTACGCTCCATGGATTATGAGATTCATCAGACGCAGGTCAGGCATCAACTATCATGCCGATTTCAATAATCACCTTGGATATATGCCTCTGATCAGAGTCAACAAGAAGACATTCAAGCCAGTTGAAGGAAAGGGCAAGTCTGTGATCGATGAAGAAGTCGGCCCCTTGATGGTTAGTTTCGTGAACCAGATGCATATTCTTCATGGGATGATACTGAAACACAGCCGCCAAGTCCCGTTGCTCCAAGGGTGATGAATAACAGAGAGCTACTCCTTAGACCTCATCAGAAGGTCGATCACAATCACAAGTTGGTCAAACGCCAGTTCGGCGCCATTGTGAAAACCCTCAATGAGACTCAGAATGTAGTGAAGATTAATCATCACTATCTTCATGAGGTTTTTGATCGCACCTGGGCCACACTGGCTCATTTGAAGACTGCAGCTGAACTTGACGAATAGGAGTTTACACAGGACTTCAACTGGTCATGGCCACCAAAGAAGAAATTCCGGCCCATTCCAGTTCCAGACCTTGAGGACAGTTCTTTTTCTTCATTCCGCACTGCAGAATCTGATGAAGAACAACAAGACACTGCCACTGGTCCAAGGAGGAAGCCTGCTCCCAAGAATCCTCACGCTTCTTCCTCAACTGCCAAGAAGTGAAAGTCTTCACGGGGCGTTAGTCCTCAGTTTTGTCCCTTTTCGTCACTTGATGACAAAGGGGAGAAATCTAAGAGTTAGTCTTCACGCGGGATATATTTTGGGGGCTTATGAAGTTTACTAAGTTACAAACTCTTGGCTCTTGTGAACTGTTTTATGTAATGAGTTGTAACTTAAGCCCGATGGTACTCTGACGCTTTTGAACATTTTTCTTCGCATGCTTATTCCTCAAAATATTAATGCATGCATGCTGAAATTCGTCAGATACCATTTCTCATCATGCATTCTCAATTTCTTCATACTATATGTCATACATATGCATGATTTACAAGACTCAGGGGGAGATCTCCATGATATAAATCATCAATGTGCATTTGTTGTGAAAAGCAAAATCCTCAAGATATGCACATCTTCACGGGGTGTCTCTGTGTATCTTGATTTCAAATTCCTCAAATGAGTATTTACACTTCATATTTCTATCCCCGTTGAAGACTTAACCTAATTGTCATCAACCACGCAAAAGGGGGAGATTGTAAGTGCATCTAGTGCCCCTTAGTGATTTTGTTGGTTTGAAGACTTATAGGTTAAGTATCTAATGTGTTCATGAGTGTACAAATGATCTATAAGTCGCTGAGGAGTTTGAAATATTCGATGAAAATCGACCCCTAAAAATGTATATCTTCGGCTGAAGAAATTGGTCTGAAGCTGAAGAATTGAATCGCGAAGAAATTGCGATGAAATTGATATTCCTCATGAAGATATTGAGGATGAGGAATTCGGTATACATGGTATCAGAGCTAGGCCGGCTATAGGTTACCTTAGCACCCATACCACCTTAGGATCGACCAGTAGTGAGCCCGATAGATTTGACACGTCTCTGGCATCCGACATGGCCACTATTGACAAATAGATGGCGCAGTCTGAATGGACATATCCCTACCCAGTTGTCCACCCACCTAGAAACTCCAGATTGGACCGTGACCCTACCCAGTTCTCGGCCGTGCCAGTGTATCTTCCACCCGGCACGAGGAGGATCTACGCCATCTTGGTGTGTTCCCGCCCGACTGCCTATTTAAACCCTTCCCACTTATGAGCCATAGCTCTCCCCACCCAGTCAGTTAGAGCCTTGCAAGAGAACCCAGACCAGTATTCCCAAACCAGCAGTCATGGCCAGTTCCTCCAAGACACCCACTTTCCATCGCCGAGCCCTAGCCAAAGGTAATGCTGTCTTCCCGCCCATCCTTTCTAGTATGCTATCCCGAGCCTTTGGCCTTAGTAAGCCCCCAGTGTATTTGGTGTTCCAGTCGGAACCCGTCCCCTATCTTTGCCGGTTCTATGAAAAGGTGCATATTACCCCAGGGCCAGCGACGCATGGGAAACCCACGAATATTCGTGGCCATCCCATGCCCACTCTTGAGTTGGTTGTCCAGATAGCCGCTGCGGAAGCTATCGCCCATCTTCGGCTTCAGTTTCCGCAAGTGGCGGAGATGCAGGAACTTCGCTCTTGTCCCCTGCATCGAACACATGCTGCAATTCCTCTGGCACAGTCAAAGACGCAGACCCAACAATAGCTTGGCTGATCCAGTTTGTTGCTGTCCAGGGATTATTGCTCTTTGGCATGCTTAAAGAGCTCAAGGCCGTGGACCATGACACCATGCGGGTTGTTGCGGAAGCATACCGTGCGGCCCGTCAAGTTGAGCCCCAGCCAACCCAGTACCTATTGCCACGCACAATGCCACCTTCACAACTGGTGCTGCCCTCGCAACCCGTGGACCCATATCATCCCACAGACATCCACCGTAACTCCATTCTGGGAGCTATCAGGCGACTTCGTCGTGAGGATGTGTTCCGTCAAGCTCCCTTTGCATCTCCAGCAGTTGATCCCCAACCCATAGAAGTACCCAAAGACCAAGACAAGAGTTGGCTCAGTCTTCGTCCCCCAGGAGAGCCCCAACAAGAGTAAGCCCATTTCTAGATTCAACAGTGAGCGAAGCCAGGAGATGCTGGCAGGAGGTGTGCTCCGAAGACTGTTTCTTCTCCCGCGACTAGGATTAGGACGCTTTAGTTGGAGTGAGTTGCTAGCCACCCAGTAGGGCTGCATGTTGTTGTACTGCTTGCATTGTGTGTGTCTGTGTGCTGTTGTAATATTATGTATGCTTATTCGCCCTGTGTTATTGGTTCGTCTGCCCCCACAGTTAAGAAGAAATATTTAACGGAGCTGGCATTGGATTCCTTAACAAGATTTTAATCGGTAGAGCACTTACACCTAAAAGCACCGGACTCGCCTAGAGTCCCTAATAAAAAGTGAGCTGGTATAGGTGTATGTATGCCAGGAGTACATACAGCCACTAGCATTAAAACACCTTAGTGTAATCGGCTTTTTATGATTCCTTCTTTGACTGCACTTTTCCATTGTGCATTCTCCATCTGCTTGTATATTAGTCTAAATAGGTTGTTTGTGTATCATGTAAACAAGGTGGCATACTAGTTGCAATCTCGGAGAAATTCTAGGAGATTATATTGCAGCATAGACCGTTACAACCCTTCCAGACCAAGACCTAAAACCTAGATGTTACCCTAGTACCCACTAGTTGTGAACGTTGTTCAGCAAGGAGCAACCAGCCGCGTGGTCTCTAAACTGCTAGAACTCTGCTGACTGCACCACACTAACCCCAGACCCAGCAGCGCCTCTGTCACCGTATGGTCTGATGTTGACAGGACGCCTTTGCTGCCCCGTCAGCGCTTATTTAGCCGACTTGAGACGGCGTAGTTGTCCCTCAGCTATCCCTTTAGCCGCGGCATCGCGACGATCATCAAGGATCATCGCGCATAGTAGCACCGAGCCGCCGACCAGTGCTGCCAGTAGACCAGCGAGGAGGATTGTGAGCAGCTCCGACCTCACGCCCGCCATTAGCGCCTTGCTTCGTGCTCCTGCAACCGGAAAGAGAAGGAGAAGAGGAGGAAGGAGTGAGCCGGATGCGAGGTAGACGAGAGAGGAACTGAGGTCGCTTTTATAGCCCCGGTCCGGCCTACGGTCAGCGAGGTCCAAGAGGCCGTGCGCTGCTCGATCACCGGCGTAGAGGAGGGAATCCGAGAGCAGTGTCGACCGGCGTTGGCCCGTGATGGGAGGGCTCTGTGCGTCGGCCTCGTGCACGCCACGCACTACCATCGTAGAGTCCTTTGCGCCCTAGGAGCTAGGCGTGCACAGTGCCTAGCCGCACTCCAAGCGGCACGGGAGCGAGAGAGAGTGAGAGCCATTGGCTGGAGAAGAAGAAGAAGAAGGCTGTCGGTGGACCCTGGTCCCACTCGCCAGCGAGAGGAGGCCACTGTTCATCAGGGTACCCCAAGTATTTTCGGAAAAGGGAAATTTTGCTTATCCTAAAAATGATAGGGCTACCCAGCGACCCCCGTGTGCAGACTAGATCCCGCGATATTTATGTCTCGATCTGGGTGTACCAGTTTTGGTGCTCTTAACTCGGTTGTTTTCAACCACAGGGTTAAAACCGATCCCCGAAGTTTTTTTAGAGGCGTAGTAGTTGTTGTGCTAAGCTAACCCTTGGAATCTCGAGGACGAGATTCTTCTAAGGGGAGAAGGTTTGTAACACCCCAAAAATCGGGTTATCGATGTTTGTGCTGTTATTCCTTCCTAGCTTCTCTCTCCCGGATTTTTCCTCTGGAATTTGGCAAATGACCAGGTGAACCCAGTCTATCCTCAACCTCTTCGTGCATTTCCCATGTCCTTGTGCCAGTTTGTTCTCGCTGAGAAAACCCCGAAGCTCTTGGAAACCCTAGCTCCGAAATATTGGAATTGGGAATCTTGTCGTTGTGTTTTCAAAGGAGACATCATTTCCCTTCCTCTGTTGATCCTCTAATTTCTCCCAGAGCTCATTATTCCCTCATAGACCCTAGATGTGCAAAAATACTGCCAAGTCTTATGAAATATTTCTTTTCTAGAATTAATTCCTGTTTCTTCCTTTCTGAGGAATTAAATCCAAGAAAATATCTATCCATCTCCCAAGGTCATGAAAACTTGCAGAGATATTCATTGTGATCATATGAAGCTCTCATAAAATATTGGCTATCACTGAGTAGGGAAAAATGCCTTTTTCCTATTTAAAGCCAATATTCCAATTTGGGGCCTTTCCAAAGGAACTACAATTTTGGTAGCGAGGAAAAATCCCAAATAATTTGTGAGCTTCTCATATCCATATATTCACCATTTCCATCAAGAGATCAAGTTCCCCAGTTCAAAAATTGAGCACACTATCCCTTGGCAGATTCTGTCCAGATTTTCTGTTTGCAAAGGAAGTGCTTGATTCCTTGTCTCCCTTGAGCTGAAATTTTGCAGAGTACTTCATTATGATAAATCATCCTTATCCACCAGAAATTAGCCCCTGCCATCACTCCATTCTTCCTCGGTGAATTATTTAAGATTCTGTATAGATTGGAGCATTGTGAAGGAAGTACCATTTATATTTGTGCAAATGGTATGAAACTTGGACAATGCCTTCATATGCCTAAATCATGTGTCTCCTCCAAATTTCAGCCATTTCAATTTAGTCATTTGACCCCAGCATCATCTTCTTCATTTCTGGTCAATATGCCAACTTACAAAGGAAGTACCCCTTAGACTTACTGGATGGTGCTAAATTTTGGCCAGCATAGTGACCTTAGTGTCTGGTCAACCTCAGCCAAAAAGCATGGCAATAGGTGCATTGTGGTGGTCACACCACATCACAAACAGCTTGATGTTGAAACCTATTTGACTTTTGTGTGGTCACATAATTGCTCCACAGTGCTATCCTGATGCATAGGTCAACTTAGAGTAGTGTGTAGATAACCCTAGACATGATTTGAGAGCTTGTGGGGGCAAGGCAAGGCCATGGCCACGTGGTGACCATAGGCAGAGAGTGCCATGACCGAGCTCTGTGCGTTTGAAGTGAGGGGAGCTTGTCTCCAGCGAGCACCAGCCTCTCCAAGAGTGTCTAGGAGGATCCCCTAGCCCTCGTATGCCCTCTAGAACTCTCTCCGCCTCGTCTCCTTGATCCTGGAGGTGTCTGCCATTGGAGTCTCGCCATGGATCTCGGAGCTTCTCCCGGCGTCGCAAGAGCCCCTCCTCGGAGCCATTTAAGTAGTGCCCGAGCCCCTCCCCGAGCTCTTGAGCCCTAGCAAGACCCCCTCGCCCCTTCCCCAGGCGCAACCAGGGCTGTGTACAGTGACAGCCAGCCCGGCCGGTGCCGTCTCAGGCCTCGTCACCGCGGCGGCGCTGCAGGGTGCCTCGGCGGCCCCACGGCCACCATAGGCGCGGCGAGGGGCGGCGCCCCCTCTGCGCACTCCGGCCAGCCCGCCCGCACGGCGGTGGCGCAACAACCGTGGCGGCCGACGCCCTCCCCTGGTCCCCGTCGCAGCTGAGAGAAAGGAAGGAGACAGGCATGAAAGAGAGAGAGGGAGGAGAGAGAGATAGGGCGGGCCCCGCCTGTCACAGAGTGAGGGGGAGTGGATAAGGTGGGACCGGGCCCTAAGTGAGGGAGTCCCCGGGCCCGCGTGTTTTAAGTGGAATTTTTTTAAACACGTTTTCCTGATCTGGAAGCGTACTCGGCTGGAATACATTTTCTGTTTTAGCTCCAAGGATATGTTTCCAGTAATTCTTTTTACAGATTGGTCCCTGGTGCTCTAACGACCGTATCTCCGCAACCATAGCTCCGATTGAGGTAAAACCAGCGCCCGCGTCTTCGTCTCGTCGAGCCAGTTTAGATAGTACCATTTTCATATTATATTTGCCCAATAGGAATGACTATTTTGCCCTTGCCCTTTATTTGAGCCTCCCAAGAGGGAAACCTCTCCGGGAAATCCTTCCGGTGTTTTATCGCGCTTCTTCCCGGAGTATTCATCGACCCCCACGCAAGCCAACCCCTTACCATGAGCTCCGGACTTGTGTGATAACTTGAATTTGTATATAACTGTGACAACACTAGTAATATTTCCTAGTATTCCTTTTCATCTAAGATATGCCCTCAAACCTTGACGCTCTTACATATTAAATTTAGAATGCTTATGTCCGAGAGTATGGTGATGTGTTGTGGGTGACTCTGACGAACCCTTGCTCTCATAATGGCACCATGCCTAAGTCTGAGCTGTTTCCGGCCGTCCGGGGTGGATGTCAATTTTATATTTCCTTTGTTAGCAGTTTTCCCATGTGCTGCCCAACTTTTCGGCCGTCGCGGGAAACTGTTGAATTTCTTTTCGTGGCGGTGATCCTATGCTTTGAGCTGTTCTTCGGCCGTCGGGAATTGCTACTTTCTTCTTATCAACACCGCCTCATGCTCTGAGCTGCTTTCCACCAGTCTTGAGTCGAAGTTGAGTTATTCCGGTAACGTCCCAGGTCTGTGTTGTAAAGACCGTTCTGGTGGCTATCGATTTATTTGCTGATTTTATGCGTGGGTTCCGAAGATCCAACTTACAATTATTATCGGTAAAGTAATAGTTTGCCATTTATATTGTATGGTTGAGATTACTGTCTATGAATACTTTGTGTTTCATCCGACAGTTTATGAATATAGTTCAACTGTAGTGGCTCGATCTGATTATCGGATTGCTGTGACGTCGTAGCGTCAGCTATCACACACATATTATTCGGGATAAGATACCTAGTTGGTTGATGAGAGTCACCTCTCCGGGATCATCAGTGCAACCACATTTGCCGACATGGGACGGCCTTGACTTGGTCTGATTGCGTGACCTTTCACCGATACCTCCAAAAAGGGAGGGTTACGCACGTGTGCTACCCTGATCAGGTAGGCGGTGATAACCCTGTGAGCCAGTTAAGTTGTTTGTGCCGGCGTCCCCGAATGTAATAGTTTAGTTTGGCCATGACGGGGACAGGTGTCATGAGGACACAGGGCCACCGAAGGCAAGACTCCGAGGAAGGATGAATGCCGGTGGTACGATGAAAGAGTCACGGGTCAGGCAAGTTTCGTTGGAGTAACGCTGGTCCACCCGAATGGGATGACGAGGTCAGTGCTCCATAGTGTGGGTAAAGTGCGAAACCTGTGCAGAGTGTAAAACCTATTCGAATAGCCGAGTCCATCATAATGGACAGCCCAACCAGACCTCAATAGATGGTCAACCATATTGATGTTAGTAATGATGGAAGAACTCGTTTCGTGTGAACATCAGAGGATGTTTCCAACATGATGTGTTAGCCAAGAGAAGGCTATATGATGACTGGTTAGATGACTGTGTGATGTGGTTTTGAATCCGTTTAGACTGTATTACGAGTATGTTGAGGGTTGTGGTACAACCCTGAAGAGAGTAAGTTGATATTCGGTGACAACAAGTTGGTTAAGCACTTGTGGTGATCTTTGTCATGCTGGTGAGCTAGATTATAGGTTTAGTCCGTGACATGATATGCTGGATTTATATTTTTCCTGTTGATTCCATGCCATGCTTAGAATAGCTAATATATAACTATTATGCTTGCTTTGTTATCTGCTTGTTTGGATGCCATGTATTTGGTTGTCTTGCAAGTACATTCAAAGTACTCACCTGGCCTATCACGTGGCCAGTTGTAGGAGAAGACTCGTCGTGCTAGATCGTAACCAGGCCAGTCCTGCGAGTTATGGGGCCCAGCCAGGGACGTCATTGCCGATGTATCAAGACTTCTTCTGCCACTTAGTTAGCCTTGGAGTTGTGTAATATCTTTGTAAGCAACAGTATTGTAATACTCCCTTATATTAATAAAGCCACTTTTGCGTGGAATTTGTGTATCATGTCTTTGGCGTGTGTCCGGTCTTATCCTGGGGACGTATGTGCGTCGGCCCTCTATCGGGGTGCCACACCGCTTCAATCCAACAACACCGCCGAATCAAGAAAAGACTAACGAGGGTAGCAAATTGAACATCAACACCCACAAACTCTTTTGTGTTCTACTCGAGATATCATCTACGCATGAACCTAGCTCATGATGCCGCTGTGGGGAACGTAGCATGGGAAACAAAAAATTTCCTATGCACACGCAATACCTATCCATGGTGGTGATCATCTACGAGAGGGGAGAGTGAATCTACATACCCTTGTAGATCACTAAGCAGAAGCTTATATAACGCGGTTGATGTAGTGGAACATCTTAGCGATTCAGGTCGCAGCCCGTCCCTCGATCCCATCACGATCCATCCTGATCTAGTGCCGAACGGACGACACCTCTGCGCTCATCACATGTACAGCTCGATGACAATCTCCGCATTCTTGATCCAGCAAGTGGGACGGAGAGGTAGATGAGTTCTCTAGCACGGCGGCGTGGTGGTGGTGGTGAACTAATCCAGCAGGGCTTCGCCTAAGCACCGCCGAACTAGACTAGAGGAGAAGCCGATCTAGATGAAATAGAGGGAGCACGTGGCAATTAGGGTTAGGGCTGCCTCTAACTCCTCTAGTATATATAGGAGGGAAGGAGGGGAGGAGGCAGCCTCAAACCCACAAGGTTTGGCCAAAATTGGAGGTGGAGGAATCCTACTGCAATCCTACTAGGAATAGGATTCCTCCTCTCCACTTGGAAACCCTTTCCTCCGCTTCCACCTTTGGGTTTTTCCTTCTCAAACCTCATGGGCATTAGAGGGGGCTTGGGCCATCCCACTAGGGGCTGGTTTGTCTCCTCCCACAGCCCATGAGCCCCCTTGGGGCATGACACCCCTCCCGATGGTTCCCGGTACCCTCCCAGCACTCCCGGTACACTAATGATCTCCATACCTTGTTCAATCTCATTACCAGCAAGTCTCTTTACTCATTCCATAATACAAGATCCTGTTACTAACTCCTTAGTCACATTGCTTGCAAGGCTTGTTGTGATGTTGTATTACCGAGTGGGTCCCTAGATACCTCTCCGTCACATGGAGTGACAAATCTCAGTATTCATGCATGCCAACTCAACAGACACCTTCGGAGATACCTGTAGGGCACCTTTATAGTCATGCAGTTACGTTGCAAAGTTTGATGCACACAAGGTAATCCTTCGGTGTCCAGGAGTTGCATGATCTCATGGTCATAGGAACAGATACATTGACTTGTAGAAAACAGTAGCAATAAACTGACACGACCATACGCTACGCTCATAGTTTGGGTATTGTCCATCACATATTTCTCCTAATGATATGATCTCATTATCAAGTGACAAAACTTGTCTATGGCCAGGAAAACTTGGCCATATTTGATCAACGAGCTAGTCAACTAGAGGCTCATTAGGGACAGTGTGTTGTCTATGTATCCACACATGTATTTGAGTTTCCAATCAATACAATTATAGCATGGATAATAAACAATTATTATGAACAAGAAAATATAATAATATAATAATAACGATTATTATTGCCTCTAGGGCATATTTCCAACATGAACGGCGGCGAAGACACACTGGCTCGGCGGCGAGGGGCGTAGCAGCAAGAGCGAGGGGAGGGGGTAGGAGGGGAGAGCAGGGAGAGAGAGAGCGAGTGGAGTGGAGTGAGATGATGTGCGTGTGGCAATTCATTTATGACCTAGCCAGCGCTAACGATGAGAACTCGCTGGCCGTTACAATCATCCTACATGGCACTCAACATGTGGGCCCGTTTTGTCAGAAATCGTAGTTAAGGGCTTCAAATCGTTCATTTTTGTTTATTGAAAAAAATAACAGCGAAGTTGGTGGGTTTTTGCAACGAGCAAGGAATGTGGTGGCAATTCTGCTCGACACCTGCAAATGTGGTGGTTTTTGGTAATTCACTCCCGACCAACCAGTGGAGAGTCATGGAATGACTGAAAGCCGAATAGGCCAGATCCCACCACGTAGAAAATATGTGTTAGCTACCGTGAAACGCACACATCGGACAAGCTATGTATCATCAAAAAGGAGGACAGATGTTCGGAGATATGCTAGAAATGCTAAGCCCAAGGCCCTGTTCTGAATCCCTCCAGCTTAAGAAAACTTCACATATCTAGCTTCTCAAAGTAGCTTATCGCTACACCTCATGAATCTCATCCGTTCGGCATCAAGTGGAGCTTCTTCTATCGCCAGATTCAGTTGGAAACCCAGCTGTGCATACAACATGCATGTTCAGCGCCACTTTTGGCCCACCAGAACCAGCCCAGTTTGGGATATAACACGTGGCTCGTGCGAGGTAGCTCTGGCGTTAATGGTGTCGTTGTGTCCAACTGGGTTCTCCTTCCTGTGAGCTCGCTGCTCCTGGCTTGCGGCAAGGGAACGACACCGAAGGAATGTGGTCCAGTGGGAAAATGCTAGGATGGACTGATCTCTCGGCCTAGAGATCGTGGCCTATGACAGGGGGAGTCAGGCATGGCGGTGGACCGGCGGCGTTGAACTTGGGTAGGGTTACGAGAGGGAGAATATTGAGGGAGATGTTTAGCAGTTCGGGAGAGATAGGTGAGGTGGGTACCGATTCAGGTAGGTGTGGCTGAATCGTGTTCTAGGCAGTATCATTTGGTCATAAATACGTGCAACTCCTCATTCTTATTTTCTTGGACCTAGGCTTTTGGTGCTTGGCATTTTTACATTGGATTCCAACTTAGCTTCTGGAATCTAGCCTCTCACATCTCAAGCGTTCGGACCAGCTTCGCACTAGGATTTTGTGTAGTTAGATGCTTGAGAGGCTCAAAACGGGCCCTAAATATCAATCTGAATGACAAATTCATGTGGCTGAGCATCGATCTCACACGTGACAATGACTCACATGTATACCCAGCGTGTTGAAAGGCCACACAAACATCACAGCACACACAATTTGGCTTCAGTCGAGTAACATGCACGTAACTTCTGGTTCATTCATGTTGAAAGTCTAGACAAGCATAACACACACCATCCATCTAGAGTTGGGTGACACGGGGTTGTGCTCGACCCAAAATCCCTTAATAATTCCCGCAAGAGCAACATAGTTTCCTGTTTTTGCCTTGACAATGATCATTGCCCATAGGTTCCCCAGTTGTTGTTGGTTAATTGGTATCTTCAGATAGTTCCCTTAGCTTCCATTTTATGAAACAATTTGCTTAACTGTTGGCTTTCAGTTGGTCTCTCGGCATCAATTCACTTAACTTCAATCTTTCTATTAGATATGTTGCTCATGGTTGATTGTCTTGTTGGTTAAAATTTCAGTTACTTCGCTTAACTTTCAGGCTGTTGTCTCGTGTCATCAAAGGGAAATCACAAAAGAAACCTACGGGAAATGATCACTCCGAACAAAAATAGAGATAAAGTATGAATGTAATCATTTGCAACGCTTCAAATAGTTTGCTTCACTTCTATTTTATGTTTCAAAGAGTTCGCATAGCTTCCATGTTGCAGTTGATCTCCTCACCCATGGGCGCAATGAGTCAGAGAGAGAGAGCATATGTGTTCATGAGAGACATAGGTTGATACGTCAATGTTTATAGAGATGAGCATGGGCGATGCAAATGTGAATATCCATCAAACAATTCACATCAATTTTTTGTTGTGTTAGTTGCTTTTCTTCTTGGTCTATATGTATATTGAGAAGTAAACATGCATTTTTCGTTTAATCTGTTAAAATAGAAGCGAGACTATAATAATGCATATCTCTAATAAATTAGGGTTATATTATAAAGACAAGTATCGTTAGCTTCATTAAATTGAACCTATTATTATGTGGTGGTATGTATCTATGAGTGAAGGACAAATGATTGGCTTGGCACATGGTTACACATGTTTGATAAATTATAGTTCACCCTTGGTGATATTCTGGTTTGTAGATTATCTTAATGGTTCTACTTTCTCAATAATGTTACTATTAGAGAACACATGATTGTGGTTTTTATGCTTGGTAAGTGGTTTCCTCCCGTTTTTTCCTATTCTTTTTTTCTGAAATAAGAAAAATTATCACTTGTGCATTCATTCCTTAAAACAAGTTTATTTCATAAAGTGTATGTCATATCTACCTATACATGGTATTTCACTGCCTTTCTAGGTACATTTGCATGTGCCACCTGATGTCTGCTAGAACTACGTCGGTATTTCCCCAAAGAGGAAGTGATGATGCAGTATAGCGACGGTAGGTATTTCCCCCAGTGATGAGACCAAGGTTATCAAACCAGTAGGAGAACTTCCTCACAACACGTAAACAACACCTCCACACAAATAACAAATACTCGCAACCCGACATGCTAAAGGGGTTATCAATCCCTTTCGGGTACGACACCTGAAATTGGCACGTTGGCGGGAGACTATCTTGACTTGATCTTCCCTGGCAATGGCGCTAGATATTCCCTTCGGGTACGACGCCTCAAAATAGGCAAATAACGCGAGGTAAAAGTGGTAGATAGGATAAATATATGACGGAACAAATAAATTGCAGCAAGGTATTTTTTATATTTTTGGTTTAACAGATATGAAAATAAAAGCAAAGAAAAATATATCGCAAAGGCAAATATGATGAAAAGAGACCCACGGGGCATAGGTTTCACTAGTGGCTTCTCTCGAGAAAAATAGCAAACGGTGGGAAAACAATTACTGTTGGGCAATTGATAGAACCTCAAATAATCATGAAGATATCCAAGCAATGATCATTATATAGGCATCACGTCCAAGATTAGTAGACCGACTCCTGCCTGCATCTACTACTATTACTCCACGCATCAACCGCTATCCAGCATGCATCTAGTGTATTAACTTCGTGGAAAAACGGGGTAATGAAATAAGAATGATGACATGATGTAGACAAGATCTATTTATTTAGAAATAGACCACATATTGTTATCCTTAATAGCGACGATACATACGTCTCGCTTCCCTTCCTCTCACTAGTATCAAGCACCATAAGATCGAAAACATCACAAAGCACCTCTTCCCATTGCAAGATAAATAGATCAAGTTGGCTAAACAAAACCCAAATATCAGAGAAGAAATACAAGGCTATAATCAATCATGCATATAAGATATCAAAGAAGAATCCAATAACTTTCATGGATAAAAACATAAATCTGATCATAAACTCAAAGTTCATCGATTCCCAACAAAAACATCACAAAAAGACATACATCATATGGATCTCGAAGAGACCATTGTATTGATAATCAAGAGAGAGAGAGGAAGCCATCTAGATACTAACTACGGACCCGTAGGTCTACCAAGAACTACTCACGCATCATCAAAGAGGCACCAATGGACATGATGAACCCCTCTGTGATGGTGTCTAGATTGGATCTGGTGTTTCTGGACTCTACGACGGCTGTAATTGATTTTTTGTCCCCCCTAAGGGTTTCCGGAATATTGGGGTATTTATAGAGAAAAGAGGCGGTGCGGGAGGCCAACGAGGAGCGCACAACCCATAGGGGCGTGCCTGGGCCCCTAGGCGCGCCCTGGTGGATTGTGCTCCCATCGGAGCTCCCCTCAGGTGCGTTCCTGGCCCACTGGATATCTTCTGGCCCAAACAATCCACAAAAAGTTTCGCTGTGTTTGGACTGTGTTTGGTATTGATTTTCTGCGATGTAAAAAACATGCACAAAATAGCAACTGGCACCGGGCACTATGTCAATAGGTTAGTACCAAAAAATGATATAAAATGACTATAAAATGATTGTAAAACATCCAAGAATGGCAATATAACAGCATGGAACAATTAAAAATTATAGATATGTTGGAGACGTATCACCACCCCTAAACCTTCAAATAAACTTTTGTTTTGTATGTCTGACCGGGTGTCTTTTTTTATGAAACTTGCCCAACTTTTCAGCGTCGCAAGGTCGAAAGGTTGGGGACTGTGTTTTGTATGTGCATCGGGGTTATATGGTTTCTTGCTCCTCGAGTGTCATAAGGTTGGGAACCTAAGAGCAACTGCAACACGCCGACCCAAACTATTTGCGTGTTTTCGTCTGCCTCCAAGCGGACACAAATCATGGTCCAATGCGTCGACCCAAACGATATGCTTTTTGTCCATGATTGAGCCATTTTAGCCCAAATTTCGGATGCGTTTATGTCAGCACAGACATGGAGCGGACATCGTGACGCCTGCTCTTGGAACGTGGCTCGCAAGTCTGTGGCACATTGGCCGTTTCCCACTCTCTACCATTTCCCCCTCTCTACCACCCAACCACCCTCCCTCGCTGGCGTAGTTGTTGGTGAATGGTTTTCACCGTCATCGGATAACACCACCTCGCCTCCTCCGCCGGCAAGAATGCTCCAAAGTGCGGCCACCTCGCTTGCTAGTCGCCTCCATGCCCGCAGGCTTGCCGCGTGGTGTGGTGAGGCGCGAGACTCTTCACCGGCCAACATCTCTGGCCATGAGTGCAAGTTGTCCGAGATTTCTCACACAAGGTACAAATGGATAGTGGCGATGAGTACTTTTTCAACAATTTCATTTGCAATACGGATGATTCATTGTTCAACGATGAGGATATTGGAGCTGCTACTTTGGTTGTTCATGACCATATGAGTAGGAAGCATTGCTTGTTAAGGGCTCGATCATCGGGCATGCTCCAACATTAATTCTCAACAGAGATAGTGACCATTGCCTACTTTGCAAGGACTACTTCGAGTCTGCTAACCCACTCTTCCAACACAAGCTATTCCATTGCCGCTTCTCGATAGTTAGACATGTCTTCAATCATATCCTAGAGGGGGTGGTGGCATATGATAAGTGTTTCGAGTGCAACGACGATGTCCCAGGAAAGGTTGGCTTCTGCTCTTATCAGAAGCTAACTTAGCATACGCGGACTGACCTTGGCAATCAATAGATGTGTGCTATGGCAACAAAAGACCTTCCCCGGCAACGGCTTCAGAGGTCCTTCTGCTGCTAGCTACGCCTAAAAGGACTTCCTTGGCAAATATGTAAAGGATTCCCCCGCGGCCTTGGAGCCTTGTGTTGGTGTTGCCTTGAAGAGGAAAGGGTGATGCAGCACAGAAGCAGTAAGTATTTCCCTCAGTTTGAGAACCAAGGTATCGATCCAGTAGGAGGATTGCGTCAAGTCAAAAGTACCTGCACAAACACAAAGAGCTTGCAACCAACGCTATGAAGGGGTTGTCAATCCCTTATAGATTGTTTTCAAAGTGAGAACTGAAAGCAAAAAGTAAACAAAGCAAAGTAAAAGTGAAAGTGGAGACGATAGTTGTGAATAGACCCGGGGGCCGTAGTGTTCACTAGTGGCTTCTCTCATGAAAGCAAGTAGACGGTGGGTGAACGAATTACTGTCGAGCAATTGATAGAACCACGGAAAGTCTTGACGTTATCTATGGCAATGATCATATCTATAGGCATCATGTCCAAAACAAGTAGACCGATACTTTCGGCATCTACTACTATTACTCCACACGTCGACCGCTATCCATCATGCATCTACTGTATTGAGTTCATAAGAACAGAGTAACGCTTTAAGCAAGATGACATGATGTAGATGGACAATCTCAAATCTATGATGAAAGCCCATCTTGTTACCCTTGATGGCCACAACACGATGTGTGCCTTGCTACCCCTTCTGTCACTAGGAAAGGTCACCACACAGTATGAACCCAAAACCAAGCACTTCTCCCATTGCAAGAATCATAGATCTAGTTGGCCAAACAAAACCAAAGACTCGCAGAGACTTACAAGGAAATCAAATCATGCATATAAGAAATCAGTAAAGACTCAAATATAATTCACAGATAATCTGATCACAAATCCACAATTCATCGGATCTCGACAAACACACCGCCAAAGAGGATTACATCGGATAGATCTCCATGAAGATCATGGAGAACTTTGTATTGAAGATCCAAGAGAGAGAAGAAGCCATCTAGCTACTAACTACGGACCCGTAGGTCTGAAGTGGACTACTCACGAGTCATTGGAGGGGCGATGATGTTGATGTAGAAGCCCTCCAACTCCAAAGTCCCCTCCGACAGGGCACCGGGAAGGGTCTCCAGATGAGATCTCGCGGAAATGGAAGCTTGCGGCGGTGGAAAAGGGGTTTCGTGCACGCCTTGATTTTTTTAGGATTTTAGGGAATATATTGGCCAAAGAGCTGGGGCAGGGGAGCGCCAGGGAGGCTACATGCCTGGTTGCCGCGGCCCCCCTGGCCGCGGCAACAGGGCTTGTGGGTTCCTTGTGGGCCCCCTGCCTTGGCCCTCAAGTCCCCCCGATCTTCTTCTATTCTGGAAAAAAATATTTCGGGGATTTTATTCCGTTTAGACTCCGTTCCAAAATCAGATCTGAAAATAGTCAAAAACACAGAAAAAACAGGAACTGGCACTTGGCACTGAAACAATAAGTTAGTCCCAAAAAAGATATAAAAGGTATATAAAACATCCAAAGTTGACAAGATAACAGCATGAAACCATAAAAAATTATAGATACGTTTGAGACGTATCAAGCATCCCCAAGCTTAACTCCTGCTCGTCCTCGAGTAGGGAAGTGATAAAGAATGAATTTTTGATGCTTTCATGCTTCCTAGCATCGATGTCCTTTTTAACTCCTCTTATGTGACGTGAATGTTCAGATCCATTAGATTCAAAACAATAATACTTCAAGCAAACTAGCAAGGTAATCATGAACTTTCAAAATAACAAGGCCAAAAGAAAGTTATTCTTACAAAATCATATAGTCTAGCTATGCTCTATCATCCTTGCACAACGAATTTAAATCATGCACAACCTCGGTATTGGCGAAGTAATTGTTTTCACACGTTTACTTTCTCAAACTTATTCAACTCTCACGCAATACATGAGCGTGAGCCATGGTTTTTAGCACTAAAAGTGGAATGGAGTGTGGTGGAGGTTGCAAGGCAAACAAGGAGAAGATGGTCACATTGACTAGGCATATCAATGAGATGTGGAGATGCTCATCAATAGATATCAACGTGAAAGAGTAGGGCTTGCCATAGAAATGATGCACTAGAGCTAAGAATATGTGAAAGCTCTTAAAGAAAACTAGTGGGTGTGCATCCAACTTGCTTGCTCACGAAGACCTAAGGCAATTTTGAGGAAGCATATCATTGGAATATACAAGCCAAGTTATATAATGAAAATTTCCCACTAGCTATATGGTGTTGACAGAACGAGAGACTCTCTATCATGAAGATCATGGTGCTTAATAAGAACAACTGTGGAAAGATAGTAGCATTCTCCCTTCTCTCTTTTTCTCTCATTTTTTTGGTGGGCTCTTTGGCCTCTTTTTTTTTGGTGGGCATCTTTGCCCTCTTTTTGTAAATGGGCTTTGCTGGCCTCTTTAATTTCCTCACATGGGACAATGCTCCATCAATTATGATCATCACACTTACAACTCAAAACATAGAGCAATGATGACTCTATAAGGAATGCCTTCGGTAGTGTATCGTGACAATGATCTAGCATGGCATAGACATCAATGGAAACATCATTCTAGCTATCTTATGATCATGCAATGGAGATGTAGAAGTGGTGGCACATGTCATGGTGGTAGTTGCATGGCAATATATCTCAGAACGGCTTTGAAAAAGCCATAGTAGGTAGGTATGGTGGCTGTTTTGAGGGAGGCTAATGGTGGGTTTTATGCACCGCCGAAAGTTGCACGGCCCTAAAGAAGATAGTGATGGTGGAAGGTGAAAGTGCATCTAAACCATGGACTCAACATTAGTCATGAAGAACTCATATACTTGTTGCAAAAGTTTTAGTAGTAATCGAAACAAAGCATTCAACGCATACTCCTAGGGGAAGGGTTGGTAGGTATACACCATCGCGCGATCCCGACCGCCACACAAAGGATGACAATCGATAGACTAGTCATGCTCAGACTTCATCACATAGAGGTTCACCATACGTGCATGCTACAGGAATAACTAACTTCAACAGAAGTATTTCTAGATCCACAACACCTTACTAGTATAACTTCAATATTACCACAACCACAACTCAAAACTAATTGAGATGAATCAAACTTCTCTAACTATTCAATGCACATGAAGGTGGAAGTTTTCATATCCCTTTGGATAACTACCCCTTTCGAGACTACTTTCATAGCATAGATCAACTACCAAGAAACGTGCTTCCGTCCTCTAAAAGATAGAAGTGAAACTCATAGAGCAAAATCAACTAGCTCAAAAGATATAAGTGAAACACATGTGAGCTGAATTGTCTAAGCAAAGGATATAAGTGAAGCTCAACAAAATCATGGTGAGTGCATGTCTCTCTCTAGGTGTGCAGCAAGGAAGATTGTGACACAACAAAAATAAAAGACTCCTACGATACAAGACGCTCCAAGGCAAACCCATAACACGTGGTGAATAAAAATATAGCCCCAAGTAACGTTACCAATGGATTGACGACGAAAGAGGGCATGCCTTCCCGGGGCATCCCCAAGCTTAGGATTTTTCAGCCTCCTTGAATCATCTTGGGGTGCCTTGGGAATCCCCAAGCTTGAGATCTTGCCACTCTTTATCTCTTTGTCCATAAGAATTTCACCCAAAACTTGAAAACTTCACAACACGAAACTTAAACAGAAAACTCGTGATAACATTAGTATAAGAAAGCAAACCACCACTTCCTTAGGTACTCTAGCAAACTTAAATTCTACTTATGTTGATGTTGGGTTATTGTATTTTCAATCTTCCATGGCTAATACCCCCCGATACTATCCATAGTTTCATCAAAATAAGCAACCATCTCAACAAAAACAGAATCTGTTAACAGCAGACAAATCTATATACTTCGTACACTTCTGGTACTTAACAAATTCTGAAAACTTACGACAGTCCGAAGACTTTGCGTAGAAATCAGCATAAAAAAGAATCAACTCAAAAGCTCTTACGGAAAAAAATGAAAATTCTTTTCGTGAGCAGAAAGTTTCTATCTTTCGTAGCATGACCAAACGATCATCCCCAAGACTAATCATAACGGTTTTTCTTGGAACCAACGCAAAAGAAACACAAAAAACACAGTCATAAAAGAATTATGAAAGTGTGGAAAACACAAAACAGAAAGAAAAAGGATAGATTCGTTGGGTTGCCTCCCAACAAGCGCTATTGTTTAACGCCCTTAGCTAGGCATAAGGTGATGGAATCACGTATAGTCATCTTTGGTGCTCAAACCATAAGTAGCCCTCATCATGGATTCATAAGGCAATCTTATTTTCTTTCTAGGAAAATGCTCCATGCCCTTCTTTAGAGGAAATTGAAATCTAATATTCCCTTCGTTCATATCGATGATAGCACCAATAGTCCTTAGGAAAGGTCTACCAAGAATAATCGGACATGAAGGATTGCAATCTATGTCAAGTACAATGAAATCCACGGGTACATAGTTCTTATTTGAAACAATAAGAACATCATTAATACTTCCCATGGGTTTCTTGACAGTAGAATCCGCAAGATGCAAATTAAGAGAACACTCTTCAATCTCATGAAAACCAAGAATATCACATAAAGACTTTGGAATCGCGGAAACACTAGCACCCAAATCACACAAAGTATTGCATTCATAGTTTTTGATCTTGAATTTGATGGTAGGTTCCCACTCATCATGAAGTTTTCTAGGTATAGAGACTTCTAATTCGAGTTTCTCTTCAAGAGATTTCATCATAGCATCTACGATATGAGCGGTAAAGGCTTTGCTTTGGCTATAAGAATGTGGAGAGTTTGCAATGGATTGCATCAAGGAAATGCATTCAAACAAGGAGCAACTATCATAATTGAATTCCTTGAAATCCAAAGTGGGAGTTTCATTACTACCCAATATTTTGATTTCTTCTACTCCACTCTCCACACCTTTATCATCAAGATAGGTGGACTCCGAATCATTGGAGCGTTTTTCAACCAAAGTGGATTCATATCCAGCACCTTCATCAATAGGTTTGACATGCGAAAACAAAGATTCAAGAGGAGTCACACCAAGAACTTTAAGATCTTCGTGATTTGCATCACTAGAACGCACCCTTTTAAACCATTCATGCCTAGCACGAATTTGGGCGGTTCTTTCTTTGCTCTCATTCCTGGAGACACACATAGCTTTTAAAGTTTCATACAAGTTGACCTTGGGAGGAGCACATCTAACTTTCAAAGCATCAATATCACAAGACATCCTATCAACGCTCTTAACAAATCATCTATTTTGAGTAGTTTTTCCTCTATGGACGCATAGAAAATCTTTTGAGAGTTGATGAACTCTTTGATATTACTCTCTAAATCAGAGGGTAATTTGTTGTGATTTCCATAAGTGTTGTTGTAGGAATTGCCATAATTGTTAGAGGAGTTACTAGGAAAAGGCCTAGGAACATAGTTTCCTCTAAAAGCATTGTTGTTGCCAAAATTGTTCCTACCAACAAAATTAACGTCCAAACTAGCGTTTCCTCTACATCATGTCATTAAGATCTAAAGGAGAATTTCTACTAGCAACCAAATTCATCAACTCGTCCATCTTAGCACTAAGCGAGTTAATTTCTTCTATAGAGTGTACCTTTTTGCTAGCAGGTGACCTTTCAGTGTGCCACTGAGAGTAGTTGGTCATGATATTGTCTAGGAGTTTTGTAGCTTCTCCTAACGTGATTTCCATGAACGTTCCACCTGAGGCGGAGTCCAAGATATTGCCAGAAGAAAAATTAAAACCAACGTAAAAGATTTGTATAATCATCTACAAACTCAAGCCATGAGCGGGACAATTTCTAATCATTAACTTCATCCTCTCCCAAGATTGTGCAACGTGTTCATGATCAAGTTGCTTGAAATTCATGATATCGTTACGGAGGGAGATAATCTTAGCCGGCGGAAAATAATCCCAAGAATCGATACTATTTTTAGGCAAAGAAGAAAACCAAGTTTTTGCGCGATCTCGCAACGAGAAAGGAAAAAGCTTCAACTTAACAACATCGTTATCCACATCTTTTTTCTTTTGCATATCGCAAAGTTCAATGAAAGTATTGAGATGGGATGCGACATCTTCACTAGGAAGGCCAGAGAATTGCTCTTTCATAACAAGATTCAGCAAGGCAACGTTGATTTCATAAGATTCCGCACTAGTGGCAGGAGCAATCGGAGTACTAATAAAATCATTATTATTAGTACTCGAGAAGTCGCAAAGTTTGGTGTTTTCAGCCATGATGACTTCAACAAACCAACAAGAACAGAGGCAAGCAAGAAAACTGGCAAAGGAAAACAACAAAAGGCAAAAGAAAACGACAAAGGAGAAAGGCAAATGAAAACGGCAAATGTGAAGTGGGGGAGAGGAAAACGAGAGGCAACTGCCAAAAAAGGTAAATGAAAGAGATGAATTTGTGACACCTACTTGGATAGATCTTGACTTGATCTCTCCTCCCCGGCAACGGCGCCAGAAATCTCTCCTCCCCGGTAACGGCGCCACAAATCCTTCTGCTATGGCAACAAAAGACCTTCCCCGACAATGGCGTCAAAGGTCCTTCTAGTTCTAGCTACGCCTACAAGGACTTCCTTGGAAAATATGCAAAGGATTCCCCCGCGGCCTTGGAGCCATGCGTTGGTGTTCCCTTGAAGAGGAATGGGTGATGCAGCTCAGAAGCAATAAGTATTTCCCTCAGTTTGAGAACCAAGGTATCGATCCAGTAGGAGGATCGCGTCAAGTCACAAGTACCTGCACAAACACAAAGAGCTTGCACCCAACGCTACGAAGGGGTTGTCAATCCCTTATAGATTGTTTGCAAAGTGAGAACTGAAAGCAAAAAGTAAAGTAAAAGTGAAAGTGGAGACGATAGTTGTGAATAGACCCGGGGGCCGTAGTGTTCACTAGTGGCTTCTCTCACGAAAGCAAGTAGACGGTGGGCGAACGAATTACTGTCGAGGTATTGATAGAACCACGCAAAGACATGACATTATCTATGGCAATGATCATATCTATAGGCATCACGTCCAAAACAAGTAGGCCGATACTTTCTACATCTACTACTATTACTCCACACGTCGACCGCTATCCAACATGCATCTAGTGTATTGAGTTCATAAGAACAGAGTAACGCCTTAAGCAAGATGACATGATGTAGATGGACAATCTCAAATCTATGATGAAAGCCCATCTTGTTACCGTTGATAGCCACAACACGATGCGTGCCTTGCTGCCCCTTTTGTCACTGGGAAAGGTCACCACATGGTATGAACCCAAAACCAAGCACTTCTCCCATTGCAAGAATCATAGATCTAGTTGGCCAAACAAAACCCTAGACTCGGAGAGACTTACAAGGATATCAAATCATGCATATAAGAAATCAGCAAAGACTCAAATATAATTCATAGATAATCTGATCACAAATCCACAATTCATCAGATCTCGACAAATAGACTGCCAAAGAGGATTACATCGGATGGAACTCCATGAAGATCATGGAGAACTTTGTATTGAAGATCCAAGAGAGAGAAGAAGCCATCTAGCTACTAACTATGGACCCGTAGGTCTGAAGTGGACTACTCACAAGTCATTGGAGGGGCGCTGATGTTGATGTAGAAGCCCTCCAACTCCAAAGTCCCCTCCGGCAGGGCACCGGGAAGGGTCTCTAGATGAGATCTCACGAAAACGGAAGCTTGCGGCGGCGGAAAAGTGGTTTCTTGGACGCCCTGATTTTTTCTGGGATTTTAGGGAATTTATAGGCAAAGGAGCTAGGGGAGGGAAGCGCCAGGGAGGCCACAAGCCTGGTTGCCTCGGCCCCCCTGGTAGCGGCAATAGGGCTTGTGGGCTCCCTGTGGGCCCCCTGCCTTGGCCCTCAAGTCCCCTGATCTTCTTCGGTTCTCGAAAAAATTATTTTGGGGATTTTATTCCGTTTGGACTGCGTTCCAAAATCAGATCTGAAAAGAGTCAAAAACACAGAAAAAACAGGAGCTGACACTTGTCACTGAATCAATAAGTTAGTCCTAAAAAAGATATAGAAGGTATATAAAACATCCAAAGTTGACAAGATAACAGCATGCAACCATCAAAAATTATAGATACGTTTGAGACATATCAATGTGTCAACTCTATTTTCGTCCAAATCTATTAATGATAATTTAAATTTTATTTTGTATGTAGACTATGAGATTTGATTTAGTTATGGAAGCATGAGATATTTGCATTTGGTTGAATTATGTTTGCCACAAAAAAAGAATTATGTTAATTTTGGGAAAACTTTTGATATTCATGCGGAAATGATGTGACACCGGCCGCACGAACGAAAATGCATCCGCAGGCTGGATGCACTGCCAACCTAAATATGGGCGGGCGGGCACATCGGCCCAAACCAACAAAAAGAAAATAAAATGGGCGTTTGTCTGTTTAGATCGACACGTTGGAGTTTCACTAATAAGTAGGCAATTGCAATGTCCCCAGAACCTTCCCCAATAATTGGCGCAACCTCAAATTAATAGGGTAGAAGTGGGCACGATCTAGACAACCTCTAAACCTTCCAGTTGTTTGTATCTCGCTGAGAGCATTCCTGCCAAGATGTCAAATTATTAGCGGAGCAATTCGTCACCAAAGAAATTCCCATGCTTTGTCAAAAATCCAAGGCCTACTTTGATTCGTAGGATTTTCTCGGAATTCTATAGGATATGGGCTACTTTGGTTCGTAGTATTTTGTCGGAATTCTATAGGATATTTTTTACAAAGGGAAAATTCCTTTGGTGTAAAGGGATGCCAAAAAGTGACAGCAACTCCAATGCATCGACCTATTTTGCTTGTGATTGTCCTTTTGGGTTGAAAGACAAACAAAATTCGGCACAATGCGCCGACCCAAATGGATGCCCGTCAGCTTTTTATCTGTCGAGCGATCCTTTTAAGGCCCAAATCTAGGCCTCGTTTTGCATTGGGATTTTCCCAGAAGAGAAGAGGAGATGTAGCACAATCTCTAGATAAGTATTTTGTTGGAATTATGCCCTAGAGGCAATAATAAATATAGTTATTATTATAATTCCTGTATCAAGATAATCGTTTATTATCCATGTTATAATTGTATTGAATGAAGACTCATTTACATGTGTGGATACATAGACAAAACACTGTCCCTAGCAAGCCTCTAGTTTGCTAGCCAGTTGATCAAAGATAGTCAGTGTCTTCTGATTATGAACAAGGTGTTGTTGCTTGATAACTGGATCACGTCATTAGGAGAATCACGTGATGGACTAGACCCAAACTAATAGACGTAGCATGTTGATCGTGTCATTTTGTTGCTACAGTTTTCTGCGTGTCAAGTATTTATTCATATGACCATGAGATCATATAACTCACTGACACCAGAGGAATGCTTTGTGTGTATCAAACGTCGCAACGTAACTGGGTGACTATAAAGATGCTCTACAGGTATCTCCGAAGGTGTTAGTTGAGTTAGTATGGATCAAGACTGGGATTTGTCACTCCGTGTGACGGAGAGGTATCTCAGGGCCCACTCGGAAATACAACATCACACACAAGCCTTGCAAGCAATGTAACTTAGTGTAAGTTGCGGGATCTTGTATTACGGAACGAGTAAAGAGACTTGCCGGTAAACGAGATTGAAATAGGTATACGGATACTGATGATCGAATCTCGGGCAAGTAACATACCGAAGGACAAAGGGAATGACATACAGGATTATATGAATCCTTGGCACTGAGGTTCAAACGATAAGATCTTCGTAGAATATGTAGGATCCAATATGGGCATCCAGGTCCCGCTACGATATTGACCGAGGAGTCTCTCGGGTCATGTCTACATAGTTCTCGAACCCGCAGGGTGTGCACACTTAAGGTTCGACGTTGTTTTATGAGTATTTGAGTTATATGGTTGGTTATCGAATGTTGTTCGGAGTCCCGGATGAGATCACGGATGTCACGAGGGATTCTGGAATAGTCCGGAAACGAAGATTGATATATAGGATGACCTCATTTGATTACCGGAAGGTTTTCGGAGTTACCGGGAATGTACCGGGAATGACGAATGGGTTCCGGGAGTTCACCGGGGGAGGGCAACCCACCCCGGGGAAGCCCATAGGCCATAAGGGTGGTGCACCAGCCCTTAGTGGGCTGGTGGGATAGCCTAAAAGGGCCCTATGCGCCATAGAGATAAAAATCAAAGAGAAAGAAAAAAAAAGGGAGGTGGGAAGGAAGGGAAGGACTCCCACCCACCAAACCAAGTCCAACTCGGTTTGGGGGGGGAGCCTTTCCCCCTTGGCTCGGCCGACCCCCTAGGGGCTCCTTGAGCCTTTCCCACCTATATATACGGAGGTTTTAGGGCTGATTTGAGACGACTTTCCCACGGCAGCCCGACCACATACCTCCACAGTTTTTCCTCTAGATCGCATTTCTGTGGAGCTCGGGCGGAGCCCTGCTGAGACAAGGTCATCACCAACCTCCGGAGCGCCATCACGCTGCCGGAGAACTCTTCTACCTCTCCGTCTCTCTTGCTGGATCAAGAAGGTCGAGATCATCGTCGAGCTGTACGTGTGCTGAACGCGGAGGTGCCGTCCGTCCGGTACTAGATCGTGGGACTGATCGCGGGATTGTTCGCGGGGCGGATCGAGGGACGTCAGGACGTTCCACTACATCAACCGCGTTCACTAACGCTTGTGCTGTACGATCTACAAGGGTACGTAGATCACTCATCCCCTCTCGTAGATGGACATCACCATGATAGGTCTTCGTGCGCGTTGGAAAATTTTTGTTTCCCATGCGACGTTCCCCAACAGTGGCATCATGAGCTAGGTTCATGCGTAGATGTTTTCGCGAGTAGAACACAAAAGTTTTTGTCGGCGGTGATGTGCGTTTTGCTGCCCTCCTTAGTCTTTTCTTGATTCCGTGGTATTGTTGGATTGAAGCGGCTTGGACTGACATTACTCGTACGCTTACGAGAGACTGGTTTCATCGTTATGAGTAACCCCGTTGCTCAAAGATGACTCGCAAGTGTCGGTTTCTCCAACTTTAGTTGAATCAGATTTGACCGAGGAGGTCCTTGGATGAGGTTAAATAGCAACTCATATATCTCCGTTGTGGTGTTTGCGTAAGTAAGATGCGATCCTACTAGATACCCTTGGTCACCACGTATAACATGCAACAACAAATTAGAGGACGTCTAACTTGTTTTTGCAGGGTATGCTTGTGATGTGATATGGCCAACGATGTGATGTGATATATTGGATGTATGAGATGATCATGTTGTAATAGAAATATCGACTTGCACGTCGACGGTACGGCAACCGGCAGGAGCCATAGGGTTGTCTTTATACTAACGTTTGTGCTTGCAGATGCGTTTACTATTTTGCTAGGATGTAGCTTTAGTAGTAATAGCATAAGTAGCACGACAACCCCGATGGCAACACGTTGATGGAGATCATGGCGTGGCGTCGGTGACAAGAAGGTCGTGCCGGTGCTTTGGTGATGAAGATCAGGAAGCACGTGATGATGGCCATATCATGTCACTTATGAATTGCATGTGATGTTAATCCTTTTATGCACCTTATTTTGCTTAGAACGGCGGTAGCATTATGAGGTGATCTGTCACTAAAATTTCAAGACGAAATTGTGTTCTCCCCGACTGTGCACCGTTGCTACAGTTCGTCGTTTTGAGACACCACGTGATGATCGGGTGTGATAGACTCAACGTTCACATACAACGGGTGCAAAACAGTTGCGCACGCGGAACACTCGGGTTAAGCTTGACGAGCCTAGCATGTGCAGACATGGCCTCGGAACACATGAGACCGAAAGGTCGATCATGAATCATATAGATGATATGATTAGCATAGGGATACTTACCACTGAAACTATACTCAACTCACGTGATGATCGGACTTGAGCTAGTGTAAGTGGATCATGAACCACTTTAATGACTAGAGAGATGTACTTTTTGAGTGGGAGTTTAGCGAATAATTTGATTAAGTTAAACTCTAATTATCTTGAACATAGTCTAAGTCCACTTTGAATATATTTGTGTTGTAGATCATGGCTCACGCGACAGTCATCCTGAATTTTAATACGTTCCTAGAGAAAGCTAAGTTGAAAGATGATGGAAGCAACTTTGTAGACTGGGCTCGTAATCTTAAGCTAATCTTACAAGCTGGGAAGAAGGATTATGTCCTTAATGCCGCGTTAGGAGATGAACCACCCGCTACGGCTGATCAGGATGTTAAGAACGCTTGGTTAGCACATAAGGAGGACTACTCAATAGTTCAATGTGCAGTCTTATATGGCTTAGAACCGGGACTTCAACGTCACTTTGAGCGTCATGGAGCATTTGAGATGTTCCAGGACTTGAAGTTTATCTTTCAGAAGATCGCCCGGATCGAGAGGTATGAGACCTCCGATAAATTCTATGCTTGCAAGATGGAGGACAACTCATCTGTCAGTGACCATGTGCTCCAAATGTCTAGGTACTCAAACCGTCTAGCTGAGCTGGGGATTGAACTCCCGCAAGAAGCTATCACTGACAGAATCCTTCAATCACTGCCGCCAAGCTATAAAGGCTTTGTGTTGAACTACAACATGCAAGGGATGAACAAGTCTCCCGGCGAGTTGTTTGCGATGCTGAAAGTCGCAGAGTCTGAACTCCGTAAAGAGCATCAAGTGTTGATGGTGAATAAGACCACTAGTTTCAAGAGAAACGGCAAAGGCAAGAAGGGCAATTCTAAGAAGAGCGGCAAGCCTGTTTCCAATCCGACGAAGAAACCCAAAGCTGGACCTAAGCCTGAAACGGAGTGTTACTATTGCAAGGGTATGGGTCAGTGGAAGCGCAATTGCCCCAAGTATCTGGCAGATAAGAAGGCGGCCAAAGAAAAATCAGGTATATTTGATATAAATGTTATTGATGTGTACTTAACCGGCTCTCGTAGTAGTGCCTGGGTATTCGATACCGGTTCTGTTGCTCATATTTGTAACTCGAAACAGGAACTGCGGAATAGACGAAGGCTGGCGAAAGATGAAGTGACGATGCGCGTAGGAAATGGTTCCAAGGTTGATGCAATCACCGTCGGCACAGTGTCACTTCAGTTACCGTCAGGATTAGTGATGAACTTAAATCATTGTTATTTAGTGCCTGCGTTGAGCATGAACATTATATCTGGATCTTGTTTATTGCGAGACGGTTACTCTTTTAAGTCTGAGAATAATGGTTATTCTATTTCTATGAGTAACATATTTTATGGTCATGCACCGAATGTGAGAGGATTGTTCATATTGAATCTTGATAGCGATACGCATATACATAACATTGAGACCAAAAGAGTTAGAGTTAACAATGATAGCGCCATATTTTTGTAGCACTGCCGCTTAGGTCATATTGGTGTAAAGCGCATGAAGAAACTCCATGCTGATGGACTTTTGGAGTCACTTGACTTTGATTCACTTGACACGTGCGAACCATGCCTCATGGGCAAGATGACTAAGATTCCGTTCTCCGGAACAATGGAGCGTGCAAGTGACTTGTTGGAAATCATACATACCGATGTGTGTGGTCCGATGAGCGTGGAGGCACGCGGCGGATATCGTTATTTTCTCACCTTCACTGACTATTTGAGTAGATATGGTTATGTCTACTTGATGAAGAACAAGTCTGAAACATTTGAAAAGTTCAAGCAATTTCAGAGTGAAGTGGAAAGTCATCGTAACAAGAAGATCAAGTTCCTACGGTCTGATCGTGGGGGTGAATATATGAGTTTCGAGTTTGGTACTCACTTAAGACAATGTGGAATTTTTTCACAGTTAACACCGCCTGGAACACCACAGCGTAATGGTGTGTCCGAACATCGTAATCGTACTCTATTAGAGATGGTGCGATCTATGATGTCTCTTACTGATTTGCCATTATCATTTTGGGGTTATGCATTAGAAACAGCTGCATTCACTTTAAATAGGGCACCATCAAAATCCGTTGAGACGACACCATACGAACTGTGGTATGACAAAAGGCCAAAGTTGTCGTTTCTTAAAGTTTGGGGATGTGATGCTTATGTCAAAAAGCTTCAGCCTGAAAAGCTGGAACCCAAAGCGGAAAAGTGCGTCTTCATAGGTTACCCAAAAGAGACAGTTGGGTACACCTTCTATCTCAAATCCGAGGGCAAAGTGTTTGTTGCTAAAAACGGAGCTTTTCTCGAGAAGGAGATTCTCTCGAGAGAATTGAGTGGGAGGAAGATAGAACTTGACGAGGTTGTCGAACCTCTCATCCCTCTGGATGGTGGCGCAGGGCAAGGGGAAACCTCTGTCGTTGCGACGCCGGTTGAGGAGGAAGTTAATGATGATGATCATGAAACTCCAGTTCAAATTTCTGACGAACCACGCAGGTTGACGAGACCACGTGCTGCTCGAGAGTGGTACGGTAATCCCGTCTTATCAATCATGTTGTTAGACAACAATGAACCTTCTAATTATGAAGAAGCAATGGTGGGCCCAGATTCCAACAAATGGCTGGAAGCCATGAAGTCCGAGATAGGATCCATGTATGAGAACAAAGTGTGGACTTTGGAGGTACTACCTGAGGGCCGCAAGGCCATTCAGAACAAATGGATCTTTAAGAGGAAGACGGACGCTGACGGTAATGTGACCGTTTATAAAGCTCGACTTGTGGCAAAGGGTTTTTCACAAGTTCAAGGAGTTGACTACGATGAGACTTTCTCACCTGTAGCGATGCTTAAGTCCGTCAGAATCATGTTAGCAATAGCTGCATTTTTCGATTATGAAATCTGGCAGATGGATGTCAAAACGGCGTTCCTTAACGGTTTCCTTAAGGAAGAATTGTATATGATACAACCCGAAGGTTTTGTCGATCCTAAGAATGCTAACAAGGTGTGCAAGCTCCAGCGATCCACTTATGGACTGGTGCAAGCATCTCGGAGTTGGAACAAACGCTTTGATGAGGTGATCAAAGCATTTGGGTTTGTACAAGTGGTTGGAGAATCTTGTATTTACAAGAAAGTGAGTGGGAGCTCTGTGGCGTTTCTAATATTATATGTGGATGACATATTACTGATTGGAAACAATATAGAGTTTTTGGAGAGCATAAAAGGTTACTTGAATAAAAGTTTCTCTATGAAGGACCTAGGAGAAGCTGCTTACATTCTAGGCATTAAGATCTATAGGGATAGATCAAAACGCCTGATAGGACTTTCACAAAGCACATACCTTGATAAAGTTTTGAAGAGGTTCAAAATGGAACAGTCCAAGAAAGGGTTCTTGCCAGTTCTACAAGGTACGAGATTGAGTAAGACTCAGTGCCCAGCAACTGATGAAGATAGAGAGCATATGCGCTCCGTCCCCTATGCTTCAGCCATAGGTTCTATCATGTATGCGATGGTGTGCACTAGACCGGATGTTAGCCTGGCCATAAGTATGGCAGGTAGGTTCCAGAGTAATCCAGGAGTGGATCACTGGACAGCGGTCAAGAATATCCTGAAGTACCTGAAAAGGACTAAGGAGATGTTTCTCGTGTATGGAGGTGACGAAGAGCTCGCCGTAAAAGGTTACGTCGATGCAAGCTTTGACACAGATCCGGACAACTCTAAGTCGCAAATCGGATACGTATTTATTCTTAATGGGGGTGCGGTAAGCTGGTGCAGTTCCAAGCAAAGCGTCGTAGCAGATTCTACATGTGAAGCGGAGTACATGGCTGCCTCGGAGGCGGCTAAGGAGGGTGTCTGGATGAAGCAGTTCATGACGGATCTTGGAGTGGTGCCAAGCGCACTGAATCCAATAACCTTGTTCTGTGATAACACGGGTGCCATTGCCTTAGCAAAGGAACCACGGTTTCACAAGAAGACCAGACACATCA
Source organism: Hordeum vulgare subsp. vulgare (assembly GCF_904849725.1). Classification (NCBI taxonomy): domain Eukaryota; kingdom Viridiplantae; phylum Streptophyta; class Magnoliopsida; order Poales; family Poaceae; genus Hordeum; species Hordeum vulgare. Next base: position 159,954,638 of record NC_058522.1, read on the forward strand.
AACGACGCTTCAACCTCATCCGCGACTACGTCGAGGGAGAGGACGTAAATATATGCAAAGTGCACACGGATCTGAATGTAGCAGACCCTCTGACTAAACCTCTTCCACGGCCAAAGCATGATCAACACCAGAACTGTATGGGTGTTAGATTTATTACAATGTAATTCACATGATGATGTAAGGGCTAGATTATTGACTCTAGTGCAAGTGGGAGACTGTTGGAATTATGCCCTAGAGGCAATAATAAATATAGTTATTATTATAATTCCTGTATCAAGATAATCGTTTATTATCCATGCTATAATTGTATTGAATGAAGACTCATTTACATGTGTGGATACATAGACAAAACACCGTCCCTAGCAAGCCTCTAGTTGGCTAGCCAGTTGATCAAAGATAGTCAGTGTCTTCTGATTATGAACAAGGTGTTATTGCTTGATAACTGGATGACGTCATTAGGAGAATCACGTGATGGACTAGACCCAAACTAATAGACGTAGCATGTTGATCGTGTCATTTTGTTGTTACTGTTTTCTTCGTGTCAAGTATTTATTCCTATGACCATGAGATCATATAACTCACTGACACTAGAGGAATGCTTTGTGTGTATCAAACGACGCAACGTAACTGGGTGACTATAAAGATGCTCTACAGGTATCTCCGAAGGTGTTAGTTGAGTTAGTATGGATCAAGACTGGGATTTGTCACTCCGTGTGACGGAGAGGTTTCTCGGGGCCCACTCGGTAATACAACATCACACACAAGCCTTGCAAGCAATGTAACTTAGTGTAAGTTGCGGGATCTTGTATTACGGAACGAGTAAAGAGACTTGCCGGTAAACGAGATTGAAATAGGTATACGGATACTGACGATCGAATCTCGGGCAAGTAACATACCGAAGGACAAAGGGAATGACATACGGGATTATATGAATCCTTGGCACTGAGGTTCAAACGATAAGATCTTCGTAGAATATGTAGGATCCAATATGGGCATCCAGGTCCCGCTGTTGGATATTGACCGAGGAGTCTCTTGGGTCATGTCTACATAGTTCTCGAACCCGCTGGGTCTGCACACTTAAGGTTCGACGTTGTTTTATGCGTATTTGAGTTATATGGTTGGTTACCGAATGTTGTTCGGAGTCCCGGATGAGATCACGGACGTCACGAGGGTTTCCGGAATAGTCCGGAAACAAAGATTGATATATAGGATGACCTCATTTGATTACCGGAAGGTTTTCGGAGTTACCGGGAATGTACCGGGAATGACGAATGGGTTCCGGGAGTTCACCGGGGGAGGGCAACCCACCCCGGGGAAGCCCACAGGCCATAAGGGTGGCGCACCAGCCCTTAGTGGGCTGGTGGGACAGCCCAAAAGGGCCCTATGCGCCATAGAGATAAAAATCAAAGAGAAAGAAAAAAAGGGAGGTGGGAAGGAAGGGAAGGACTCCCACCCACCAAACCAAGTCCAACTCGGTTTGGGGGGAGCCTTCCCCCCTTGGCTCGGCCGACCCCCTTGGGGCACCTTGAGCCCCAACGCAAGGTCCCCTCCCTCCGACCTATATACACGGAGGTTTTAGGGCTGATTTGAGACGACTTTCCCACGGCAGCCCAACCACATACCTCCACTGTTTTTCCTCTAGATCGCATTTCTGCTGAGCTCGGGCGGAGCCCTGCTGAGACAAGGTCATCACCAACCTCTGGAGCGCCGTCACGCTGCCGGAGAACTCTTCTACCTCTCCGTCTCTCTTGCTGGATCAAGAAGGCCGAGATCATCGTCGAGCTGTACGTGTGCTGAACGCGGAGGTGCCGTCCGTTCGGTACTAGATCGTGGGACTGATGGCGGGATTGTTCGCGGGGCGGATCGAGGGACGTGAGGACGTTCCACTACATCAACCGCGTTCACTAACGATTCTGCTGTACGATCTACAAGGGTACGTAGATCACTCATCCCCTCTCGTAGATGGACATCACCATGACAGGTCTTCGTGCGCGTAGGAAATTTTTTGTTTCCCATGCGACGTTCCCCAACATATTTCCCTCGGTAAGAACCAAGGTTATCGATAAAGTAGGAGAAGCATGCAAATTCTCGTCTTTAATGCCTACACACAAAAGAGCACACACTTTAACACAACGCGAGCAAGAGAGTGGTCAATCCCCTTGAACTCGTTACTTGCAAGCCATAAGTAGTGATAGATAGTTAACATAAGTATAAAATAAAATAATAGTAAATAAAATGCAGCAATATTTTTAGGGTTTGAGTAATATTTGTGAAGACCCGAAGGCCGTAATTTTCGCTAGAGGCTTCTCTCGGAAGTAAGCATGAGGTGGGTGAACAAATTATTGTTGGGCAATTGTTAGAAAATCGCATAGTTGTTAAATATTTAATCATGGAAATAATCATATATATATGCATCACATCCATCGGAAAGTAGACCGACTCCTGCGTGCATCTACTACTATTACTCCAGCCATCGACCACTATCTAGCATGCATCTAGAGTACTAAGTAAAAATAGAGTAATGATTGAAGCTAGATGACATGATGTATAACGTATTCCCTAGGAGAATTAATTGTTTTGATTTTCTTCCTTCTATTGGGGCTTCTGGAGGTCTTTTGATTGTCTGGAACGGTGCTTTGTTTGATGGGGAAACCCTTTTCTCCAATGATTTCTCCCTTTCCATCAGAATTACTTCCAAATTGTCAAGAGAATCTTGGATTCTTTCCAACATCTATGAGCCTTGTCACGGGAGTACTAGAGATACTTTTATTGATTGGTTTAAGCACATTCAAATGCCGGATGACACACAGTGGATAATTATGGGAGATTTTAATTTTGTCCGATATCCTAATAACAGAAACAAAGTTGGTGGCAATTTCTCTCACATGTTAAAATTCAATGATGACATTCATTCGCTAACTCTAATGGAAATTCTCCTAAAAGTAAGGTCTTATAGTTGAAGCAATATGTAAAGACACCTCAATTAAAAAAATAGACTGGGTTTTTTACTTCGGAAGCTTGGACCTCTCAATACCCAGAGGCAATGGTGCTCCCCTTAGCTAAGGCTATGTCACATCATATCCCTTGCCTGTTACAAATTGGAACTCGTGTTCCTAAATCAAAGATCTTCAGGTTCGAAAATTGTTGGTTGAAAACTAATGGTTTCAAGGAGGTTGTTAGACATAGTTGGGAGCAGGAGATGAACATCCACGATAGTTCTAAGACATTAAATGCAAAATTTAAGAAATTAAGGAAATGTCTGAAAGTATGTGATATGTATCCAATGTATCTATAATTTTTTATTGTTCCATGCTATTATATTATCATTCTACCATATATTTTAAGAATTTAGTGGTTGTTTTATATTATTTTTGAGCACTAAGCTATTAACCTAGTGCCAACTGCCAGTTTTTGTTTTCTCCATGTTTTTGGCCTTTCACAAATACTGTACAAAACGAAGTCCAAATACGCCTAAACTTTTTTATCATTCGTTTTGGACAAAAATAAGAAGTGAAAGCTTTGTAGGAAGACTGAAGGACACGGGGTATCACCAAGAAAATAGGGCGTGCCGAGGGGGTGGTCACGCCCTGATGGCTTGGGTCCACCTCCGAGCGCTCCTGGCCCTATTATTTGGCCTATTAATTCACATATATTCCAAAAACACTAGGGAGCACCCCAAAACACTTTGTTTGCTGCCGCAAGTCTTTGTTTCGCTGGGTGCCCATCTCGAGCACTGTTCTGGTGCCCTGTCAGAGGGAGGATCGATCATGGAGGTCTTCTACATCAACCTTGTTGCTCCCATGGTGATGTGTGTGTAGTTTACCATTGACCTACGGGTCCATGGTTAGTACCTAGATGGCTATCTCTCTCTATATGTTCTCCATTGCGAAGATCACTGTGATTCCCACAGTGATCAATCTTATGTAATCATTCCTGTACAGTGTGTTTCTTGGGATCTCATGAAATGTGGATTTATGTTTAGATTATTCATGAGATTATATTGACTTCCTTACTGGTATTATATATGTGTGTGTGTGTGTGTGTGTGCATAATTATGATATCTTTGTAATTCTCTCCGATGATCGGTTTTGTTTGGCCAACTTGATTTATCTTTAGCGAGAGAGGTGCGATGTAAAGGTTCAATCTTGCGGTGCTCAATCCCAGTAAGAGAAAGGGACATGACATGTGTTGTATTGCTGCCACTAAGGGTAAAGCGATGGGATTTATTTATATTAATTGGATTTACTTTGCGCACATCATGTCATCATCCTGTAAGCATTACTCTATTTTTAATTAATACTCCAGATGCATGCTGGATAGCAGTCAATGGGAGGAATAATAGTAGTAGATGCAGGCAAGAGTCGTTCTACTTGCTTACGGATGTGATTCCTATTTGTGTGATCATTGCAATGAATAAATATTCCATCACTATGTGATTTTCTATCAGTTGCGCAATAGTAATTTGTCTACTCACTTTATGCTTTCTTCGAGAGAGAAGCCTCTAGTGGAAAGTATGGCCCCTGGTTCTATTCGAATTTACTTACAAAAACTGTAATTACCTTGATGACATTATTTACTTGCTTTTTATTTTCAATTTATATTTACCAAATTATCTATCTACCTCTACTTATCACTTGCAAGTAACGAGTTCAGGGGGATTGACAACCCTCTTGCCCACGTTGGGTGCAAATGTGTGCTCTTTTGTGTGTAGGCGGTGAATACGGGAGATTGCATGGAACTCCTATTGGTTCGATAACCTTGTTCTCACTGAGGTAGATACTTACCTTTACTGTGCTGCATGATCCCTTCCTGTTCAGGGAAAACCCAACGCACATCACAAGTATGAGGAAGGATTTCTGGCACCGTTGCCGAGGAGTATCACCAAATCTGTGAAGTACCTTCTCAAAAATTATCGCTCAGTTGGTCCACCTTTTGTTTGTTGTTATATTTTTCTTGTTGTAATAGTTAAATATACAAAAATATTTATATTTTCTCGTTTACGTGTTTGCGTCCTGCAATGGCAAGTTCTTCCTTTGTTGCGTGTACTCCCGAGAACGAGGTGCTTAACTTTAAACAAAGGGGATGCGAAAGTTAAAAAGATTTTACACATAGGATTTGCAGTGCTCAAAATAGATCAACTCATAAGAGATCCACCAATATCTTGTTTCATAATTTTTCTGTGGGTATTACTACTTGGTATAGATTCGTGCTTAACCTAATGGTCGATAGTAATTTCTTAATGAGTCACACTTCAGATGCTTTCAAAGCCATGGAAAATTTAGTTGGATCACCACTATTATCATTAATGAAATTACTTTGACATTGGATCATGTTATGCCAAGGCTTGAAATTATTGAAAATAAAATGGCCACTAAAGAACAAGAGGAGTTGGATAACAAAATTCATAACCATATCACTCAATTTGGACCAAAGGTAGGAATTACTTTGAATGCATTAAGGGAGAAAAATACAATTAATAATGAGTGGGTGGAGCAAGGTTTTAGTAGAATTGATAAAATAGAGGAAGCCATTGATAAATTGGGTTTGACTTTCACTCCATCCAAAACTAATACTAGTACCTCTCATGGATGAAAATTCTGAAGTTATGTGCATCCCAGTTTTATAAACATGATAAGAGACCCTATCAAAAGAAACGAGGATATTAAAATGATTAGTGTGCATCCTAGTTTCATAAACATGATAAGAGACCCTATCATCAAGCCTAGTATTTTTCCTAATAAGCATGGTTGTGTGATTGAGGATCTTGATAAGAAGGATGACCACACTTGAAATTATGCATTACGCCTAGCTAGGGGCATAAAACAATAGAGATTGTTGGGAGGCAACCTCATACGTCTCCAACATATCTATAACTTTTGATTGTTACATGCTTTTATATTATCATTATTGGATGTTTTATGATCATTTTATAGAAACTTTATATCACTTTTTGGGACTAACCTATTGACATAGTGCCTAGTGTTAGTTGTTGTGTTTTGTTGTTCTTTCCCTTTGTGTAAAATCAGTACCAGAAGAAGTCCAAATGCCATGAATCTTTACAGAGATTATTTTGGACCAGAAGGAAACTTGGTAGCCAAGAAGGAGCACCAAAGGAGGCCGAGGTGGCCCACTAGACACCAGGGCGTGCTCAGGGCCCCTAGCATGGCCTGGTGCCTAGTGGGCCCCTCGGGTGTTTCCTCCACCGCCTGTGAGCTCTGTAAATACCCCAATATTCAGAAAAAACCTAGGGGAGTCGACAAAAAATTGTTTCAGCCGCCACAAGTTCCAGAAGCCACGAAACCCAATCTAGAGCCTGCTACGGAGAGGAGCACGATCATGGAGGGGATCATCATCCTCATTGCTTCTCCTTCGATGATGTGTGAGTAGTTCATATTAGATCTACGGGTCTGTAGGTAGTATCTAGATGGCTTTTCTCTCGTTTTGTTTCTCAATACAATGGTCTCTTGGAGATCCATATGATGTAACACTTTCTTTTGCGATGTGCGTGTTGGGATCCGATGAATTGTGTGTTTATGATCAGATCTCTGAAATCATATTCATTCTTGATTATTATAGCCTCGTATTTCTTCTCGGATATTTCGTTTTTGTTTGTCTAACTTGATCTTTTGTCTTGCAATGGGAATAGGTGCTTCATGATGGTTTCGATCTTGTGGTGCTCAATCTAAGTGACAGAAAGAGACATGAAATGCATGCATCGTTGCTATCAAGGATAAAACGATGGGGTCTAGTCCTATATGAATAGATCTTGTCTACATCATGTTATCTTTCTTAAGGCATTACTCCGTTTCTCCATGAACTCAATACACTAGACGCGTGCTGGATAGCGGTCGATGTGTGGAGCAATAGAAATGGATGCTGGAAGAAGTCGATCCACTTGTCTTGGACGTGATGCCTATATACATGATCATTGTCTTGAATATCATCATAATTATTTGATATTCTATCAATTGCCCAGCAGTAATTTTTCTTCCCACCGTTTTCTATTTTCTCGAGAGAAGCCATTCGTGAAACCTACGGCCCCCGGGTATATTTCACATCATCTATTTGCAATCTCTTCTTTTCTATTTGTGTTTCTATTTTATTTTCTATTTTATTTTCAGATCTATATTATTTAAAAAACAAAAATACATTCTTGTGTTTTATTTGCTATCACACTTATTTTCATCTATCAATCTATCCTTACTTTACCCACGAGGGATTGACAACCCCTCCACACGTTGGGTTGCGAGGATTCTCTATTTGTGTACAGGTGCCACTTGAATAGTATTGTAGATCTTCCTACTAGATTGATACATTGGTTTCATAAGTGAGGTAAATACTTGTCGTCATTGTCCTACATCACCCTTTAAGCTTGGAGGGAAGCCAACGTAATCAGCACCGAGTCAAGATTTCTGGCACCGTTGCCGAGGACGATTCCTACACACAACTCTCATGTCCTTGCAATTACATTATTTTGTCATTTGCCTCTCATTTTACTCTCCCCCATTCACAAAAAATGCCTGTTTATTTGCCTTCTTTCTGTTTGTCATCTTCTTGTCGGATCTCTTGTTTGCTTGTGTTCTTGGTTGTCGTAATCATGAGTGACTTTGGTATGGCAGACAAGATGAGTGTAGGACTCCTAAAAGTATGCACTAGTACTGAACTCCTAAAATTGTGCACTATTGCAGGACTCCAAAAATTGGATGTCACCACTAATTTTGAATCTTGAGAATAGATTTATCCGTAATCATCCTACCTTGCAAATATTGTTTTATGAACTACGTGTTATAAAAGATCCTAAAGCTAAGAACATAGACACCCTTGTTCTTATGAATGAAATTGATCATATAATTCGGGAAGCTTGGGAAATCATTGATTTTTTTGGTATGAAATGTGAAAATCTGATAGTAAATGAGTTTATCTACAATAGTGATTATGTTTTGAGAGATTTTCTCAGTAATAATCAAATCTTTGATGACAATCTTAAAAACGAAATTCCTGTTTTAGATGTAATCCAACAAGCTTTCAATAGTGTAAATCAACAATATTCTTGGATTGTAACCGGTATCAAAGGGGGTACGTAGATGGGAAACTTGATGATGCTAAAATTTCTATGGATAATGTGTTTCAATTTATTTTTGAGAAATCTCCTGATGAGAATGCATCTGTGGAAACTATAGATGATAATACTTGAATCTATGCTACTCCCTCCGTTCCTAAATATAAGACCTTTTAGAGATTACATTATCGACTACATACGCATGTATAGAGACATATTTTAGAATGTAGATTCACCCATTTTGCTTTGTATGTAGTCTATATTGCAATCTCTAAAAATTCTTATATTTAGGAACGAGGGAGTATATGCCTAGCTAGGGGCGTAAAATGATAACACTTGTTGGGAGGCAACCCAATGAATCAAAATTATTTTTCACTTTTGCTTTCTATTCTTGAGTGTTTGCACAATTACGCTACTCTTATAATTATGTTTTTTTTGTTTCTTAGTGTTTGTGACAAGTAAAGCCTTTGTGATCATGTGGGCTGTTAGTTGATTTAATCTTGTTGAAAAACAAAAACTTTTTGCATCAAGCAGAAAAGATCATACAAAACACAGAAAGTCAAAAGTGTCTTAATGTTTTACACAAGATTTATATACAAATTCCTCACATTTTCCAAATTTTCAGATTTTTTGGAGTTAGAGAAGTATGAGTAAAATTCAAGCTTTTGCAGATTGCTTTGTTTTTAATAGATTCTGTTTTCTTTGCGCTATGTGCTTGTTTTGGTGATTCTATAGTTTATATCAGGGATATAAGCCATGGTAAAGCTAGAATACAGTAGGTATAATGCAAAAACAAAATTGGAATAGGTTTTCAATAGTACCTAAAGTAAAATTTGTTTTCTTATACAAACAGATATCATGAAATTTTTGTTGAGTTTTGTATGATTGAATTTTTCAAGTTTTGAGTGAGATCACGATGGATGAAGGAATAAGGAGTGATAATAACCTAAGCTTGGGGATGCGCCATGGCACCCCAAGGTAATATCCAAGGAATAACAAGTAACTAAGCTTGGGGGTGCCCCAGAAGGCATCCCCTCTTTCTTCTAACAAACATCGGTAATTTTACTTGAAGTTATATTTTTATTTGTCACATATCATGAGTTTTGCTTCGAGCGTCTTGTATCATTTGTGTCTTTCATTTCTTTGTTGTTTAGTTTGTCATAATAAACCTTGTTGGACCCACCCATTTGAGAGAACCAAATTATGCTATGATTTGTTAGAATCGCTCTTTCTGCTTCACTTAAATTTTTTGAGCCATGGAATTTCTCAAGTTCTTCACTTATATCTTTTTGCGCACAGTGGTGCTTCTATTTTGAAGAAATTTTCCCTCATGCTTCACTTAGATTATTTGGACAGTAGTCAAAATTTTGAAGAAATCCTCTCTTGCTTCACTTATTTTATTTTAAGAGTTGAAAATTTTAAATGAACTTGTGCTATCGTTCTTCACTTATATTTGTTTGAGAGCTTGTTATTTGCAATGGCAGTTTGCTTTAAATGAAATTAATCCCAAAGTGATGGATGTCTAGGAAAGATACAATAAAAACTTTCATGAAGATCATTGGATGTTAAACTTGATTATTTGCAATAGTTTTGCGATATGAAGATAGTAATATGTGAGTTATATTGACGAGTAATTATTATGCTTTAGTAAGAATATTGATATTTATGTTTGTTATTCCCTATGCATGAACATGAAGTCAATAATTATGCTATGAAACTACATCCTACTTGTGTTGCACTATTCGGTGTTAATTATATTTAATGTTCACTTATGATGATTCTGATTCCTTGGTTGGGCGCTCCTCAATCTATTTGCTAGCCTTCACTTGTACTAAGAGGGGATACTGCTTGTGCATCCAAATCCTAAACCCAAAGTTGTGCCAAATGGGTCCACTTTACCTACCTATATGCAGTATTTCAATGTTGTTCCAAGTAAATTTGTAAGTGCCAACTCTAATGTTCAAAAAACAATTTGTTTTGTGTGACCGTATCGCTCATGAATCGGCGAAGGGTGGCCGGTATCTTCGGTGTTAAATAGGTTATTCTCAAGATGAGTGTTTATTCACTTGTCATTCCATAGGTTAAATCGGCGAAGCATACCTTGACAAAAGGTCAAAGTTCTGCAGGTACTCTTGACTGTTCCAGTGCCTTGCCTCAAAGCTCGGAATTCCCTCTTCTTCATGGTCATCATTCGAGAGGAATGTGAGGAGTGCAGAATCCTTCCTTGAAGTAAGTCGCGGAGATAGCATGTCCTTCCTGCATGATCTGGAACCCGTCCCACCAAGCCCTGGTCGTGCCTCCGAGACAGTGAGAAACATAAAGGACTTTCTCGCGGTCATCGGTGCATTTGACCAGCGCAAGGAGGTCTTCGATGGTGCGGATGTAGTCATCGGCATTCAACAGTTCAGTTGTCTCCGTAAATATGGGAGGCGTAGTCCACATAAACTCGGACATAGTGGAGTGACTTGAGCCAGTTGTTGGATGGCGGCATTGTTGGCTTTACGTTCCTCTCGGAGAGCCTGGAGGAATTGAGCCACGGTCATGCTCTCCGGAGGAAGCGGTGGCGGGGGAATGTCGCTTTGCTGCTGCTCAGGGTGTTCTCTAGCTTGGGCAGACCCACCGGTTCCTGGCTGTTGGCTAGAAGTGCTATTGCTGGGGTTGCCAAAGGTGCCGGTGTGGGTAGAAATCACCATCCTCCTTGGGACAGACAGATCAATATTCCGAAGTGGCCGGGGAGTCATAAGGGATGACGCTCCTAGATAAGGGGGTTTGGTACTGAGCAAATGTGGGAGACAACAAAAAGGTTCGAGGAAACTAATGCAATTACTTAATTAAAACAAGTAATGCAGTCGCTTACAAGCTGCCTAAGGCAGTAATGCAGCTTGCATCAAAACAGGAAGCACACAACACTCACGGTTCTCACGAACCGATACACGGACTCGACTTCACAGGGGAGACTCCTAACTTTCCTAAGAAGTTCCTTCTAAGCGGCAGACTGCTCGGTCTCGTATGCAGGCTCTACAGGGTCTTCGTCTTCATCATCATTAGTGTCTTCTTCATTCCGAGGCATGGGAGATGGAATAGGTCCATCACGGCGTCGCTTTGTTGGTGAAGCGGTGAGCAGCTCAGTGTATTCTTCCGCGGTCAGACGGCGACTCTGTATAAGAGTGGCCTGGAGCAGTGGTATCCCTCCTCGAAAGGCAATAGCAGGCTGCCCTCCAGGTGCTCCTTCCTTATTGACCTTGCGGGTCTTCATATTTTCCAGGCGAAGTAGGTCCTTGACTTGGTGTAGTTCTTGGCGAAGCGTCACCGACTCCTTGATTAGAAGGTGAGTCAAGGTGTTGGCGGAAGGCTGAAGTAGGTATGAAACCTGAGTGGTGTCCCATCTTCCGGGTATGGGTTGAGTGTCCAGCTCCCGTCAATCTCGTCCTTAACAAAAGGCAGGTGACGAGTAGCCGACCCGTTGGCCATCTCGGAAGGATGTCGTGGAGATGCATGAGCGCTTATTCTGCTGCTGTCTCCACTGCCAACATCAAATTCTCCATTTGTGGTCCTTCAGAGAACCAACTAGTTGGGGAGCCGTTTGCCTTCACTGTCACGTCCACGTGATATTCCTTCGTGTCCGCATTGACCCAGTGCTCGTGGTAGAGGAAGATGGGCGTGCGGCATACTTGACACTTCTCGAGGCTGTCTCCGAAAAGTAGGGGAAAGCCAGTTTCCAGAAGCATCTTAGGTACGACGGCCATCTACAAGGTTTTTAGGAGAGGGTCAGAAATTTGGGTGGTATGAAATAGTAGTAGGGCGTAGAAAATCTCAAGTGTAAGGGATGAGTGTGTTAATCGTCTCGGCTATCATCCATGCGACCTAAGGTTTCCTACAGTCAGGGTGGCTTTGATACCAGCCTTGTGGGGACCCCGACTTACGAGTCGAGATTGCCGAATGAACGTGCTTAGTGATACCAGAGATCAATGCTCACCGAACACACATATACTGAATATTAAGAGTCTTACATCCAACATACCATTTGATACAATAAATGACCATCATGGTCAAGTCTCACATAGGTCGATCCTATAAGGCCAATCGCACCGATACTACTACTAGCGGAATCTTGATAATAAACAGGAGCCATGCCATCAGCCTTCACCAACAGGCATTCTGAATGGGAAGCGTCCGAGTTCGCGTGTCCGTCTCCGATGACGAGTTCTTCTCCAAACTCATGTTCTTCCATGTCTGGTCAAAAACATAACCAGTGGCAAGCCAGTGAGTACTTTTAATGTACTCGCAAACAACCCATGATATGGATAATGCAATTGGTATGATAATAAGCAATATGCAACATTTTCCGAAAGCAAGCTTTGATAGTAATTGAACATGATCATACATGGGTATGGACATGCATCATAAGCTAGATGGTATTCAGAAGAACAGTTTACAAATATCAACATATTTCCTGAGGGCTGAACACTTCGGGTTCACCCAATATGCCAAGTCACCAAACTTGACCATATCAACTCTTTCAGATAACACCTTTAAACACACACACACACACACACACACACACACACACTTTGTTTATGCGGAAACGATTGGACGTAGTTTGATCCGCACCACCCAACTGTCCTTGACCATGGACACGGCTATTCGAATAGTTTTACACTCTGCAGAGGTTGTACGCTGTACCCACGAGATTCGGGAAACTTCCGTGTCATCCACAACTTGCGGTATATAACATACCCGAGGTAAGTACCCGATCATTGCCTTTCCCCTGACGACACTAGACAAAGAGTCCACTCGATTGGTACCCAACCCACATGATGTACGTCTTACGAGCACCAACTCTAGACCGTATCATCCATGCGGGGACCCACGGCATAGTCGACCTACCTGGTACGACCCCGTCACGAGAGTGATCACATATCAGTCCCGCCACTAGTAATGTGGCATCTTTGCTAGCACCGACCAAAGTAGTCAACAAAGCCCCGTCCCATAAAGGGGTATCTTGGTCGCACATGTAAGGTTGGGTCGATCGACACATCATAAATCTAATCCCATTTCAGAAACCACTCACACAAAGTATACCCGGTGCACCACTTCTTCACAAGTGGCCACCTAACTCATCATCACCCTCGGGCATTAGTGGCACCCGACGGGGTCTTCGTAAAACCTTTGTTATCAACTATCTGTTACCATCATTATTGACATGCTCTTTCTATGCATAGCACTACTGTCTACTTGTCAACATATCAACAACATAACCCTCATAGGTGGTAGGATAATGCTCAAATGCCCGTGCTGCAGAGGAGCCATCGGTAACACCATATCGATAATTTACCGAATACTCATGATCATATGCAACGGGAATATTAGTCTACTTGGCATGCATAGAATATTTTGCTCAAACATGGTCAAAGGGTTGCTTTCCTTGATCATCTAGGTATTCGTCGAACACAGAATCTATCATCGTAATAATAGTAATTAAATAAGTAGCTCACTCAATAACAGAGCACAAACTCACTTTAAAAATGTTGTCCTATTATGATAAATCTATAATATAATTTTAAAAATATTTGTCTCTGGTTTTTATGCAAAAATGTATTTTTAAAACCTAAATAATAGTGGCTAAAATAGTCAAAATAAGCCTTTTAATTATAACTATGCAGAATAGTTTTCATAACAATTAGTATAACAGCTCTATAAAATTCTACAGATTTTTAGAAGATTTGTGGTGGAAAAATGATTAAATTTGAGTAAATAATAAACTGCTCAAAAATCTATTAAAAACAAAAAAAGAAAAAGAAAAGGGGCTAATCCCTCGCCTGGCTCGGCCAGTGGCTGGGCCGGCCCAACTGGCCAACCGGCCAGTTAGCCAGCCAGCAGCCTAGGCTCGCTTACAGTCAGGTTCAAACCTTACGCGTGGGCTCGTGTGGTCAGCGGCAGAGAGAGGAGAGATGGGCCACCGACAGGTGGCGCATGCCTATTGGGGTCGTCTTTCTCCTCTGGACAGAGGGAGGGGAGGCACGCTGGCGGCGATACCGATGCCCTCGTGTCCCAACGACGATAGGAATGGAACCGGCGCATCGCCGCCTACCTGCCAGTTGTCGAAGGAACGACGGGGAGGCCCTGGGTCACCGGCGATGAGGTGAGCGTGGCGGAGGTGCTACCTGAGGTGGTGGATTTGGGTGCTACAGGCAGGGAAAAGCTCGGGGAAGGGGTGGAGAAGCTCCCTCAGCTCACTGCGGTCACGGAGGAGGTGAGAGGAGCGCGAGAGCTAGCCTGTAGCCCGAGATCGATGGAGCTCCGAAGCAGCGGGGCCTCGGTCGATCTCGAGCACTAGAGCTCTCTGTGCTCCAATGGGGTGGTTGGGGCCTCGATTGAGGTTCTGGAGGAGAGGCGCGGGGGTGCTGGAGCGAGGAGGAGGCCTATTTATAGGCCAACAATGGTGCACTGTGCGAGAGTGCACTGGTGGTTTCGCCGCGGCTGCTGGAGAGGGAGAGAGAGCTCGGGGTCATTACCACGGTTTTGCGGACGTGTTTTGAGACCCTAGAGACTCAACGAGAGAGATAGGGGAGTGAGTGTGCGCGCGCTGCGTGGTTGCGTTCTTGTGGTTGAATCTCGCGCGTGCGGGCATGCATCGCCCTGGCCAGCAGAGAGGAGCAGGAGGGACCCTGAGGCTGCCCTGATTCAGGTGGGTTGTCGGAGACGCGAAGAGACACCGAGGGGAGGTGAGAACCAGCCAGGGCTAGCCAGCCTTGCCTCGGGTGCGCCCTGTAGCTTGCCCAGAGCGTGATTTTGGCATGACACGGCATGTTGGCGCGCTCTGGGGTGCTTTGACTATGTCTGGCGTATCCGGGGGTTGGCTTAGATGCTCCTTAGCCATTTGAGAGCCAAGGGTCTCACTTCTGGTCAAAGGGAGAGCTTGGAGAGGAGATGCCAGTCTTGAGCCAGAAACTAGAATGGAGATTTGGGGATCTTCTGCTTGGAACCAGAGACGGGCCACTCGTCTGCAGTTGAGGAGTGGTGTTGCCAGCTTGCACTAGGATTTTAGTGGAAAGGGTGTGGGTATGGAGGGGGTTATGTGTTGTTTGACCAAGTTGGCAAAAGGTGTTTGCCAGGTGTTTGAGGTAGTTAACCTTCACCACTGGTGCTAAGAGTTAGCAGGATTGGGTTTGATGCAAAGATTGGATGCGCCACCAAATTTGAGCTCCATTGGACAACTTTTGGCAGTGCAAACTTGAAATCACCCCCGAATGGGCAGTAATGTCCTTTCAAAAGGGAATGTGGGTATATTAATCCCCACAAATCCAATTGTTGGCACGGACTACCATTTGGGGTGTTGAGCACTCCTGCAAAGTTTCAGGCCATTTGGACAAACTTTGCTATGTAGAGTTGCTACAACTTGATTCTGGACAGAGAGGGTTTTAGGATTATTTGGTGAACCAAATCACCTTTAAATGAGGTGAAACTTGGCATGCACACCAAGTATAGCTTGGGAGGAATGCTAGAATTTTCTGGGAATTTATTAAAAAGGTCAAAACAGATAGAATAGGTTTTCAAGGATTTGTTCAAATATTTTGAACATAAATAGGGGTTGAAAATCTTATGTATGGAAAATATATGTCCTCTAAGTATCTCAAAATTTTCTCAGATTTTTCTAATGCAGAAAAGTAATTTTCCATCCAGAAATATCATTTATGGCCTCATAAAAGGACATGCAAATAAAATAGAAATATATTTTATAAAATAATTATTTTATGATTTTGGAGAATAAAAATAGTGCTAAAACCATAATCCAATCTTTGGGTGAAGGCACTCACTTGAAATCACGGACTTGTAGTGCAAACCCAAAGCAAGGTTTTGAAATAGTTAAAAATGAGAAATAAGTTTTTGTGGAAATATCAAGTTATAAAAATATTGTTTTTGGATCCACTCATCCAAGCATACATACAAACGATGGCAATCATTGCACTCATAGCACTTGCTTAAATTTTTTTAATAAGCTCAGGTTTTTGAAGAGGCTACAATTGAAGTAAGGTAAAAACAGGGTGTGACACATCATGTCATCATTCTTAAGACATTAGTCCGTTTCTCCATGAACTCAATACACTAGATGCATGCTGGATAGTGGTTCGTGTGTGGAGTAATAGAAGTAGATGCACGCAGAAGTCGGTCTACTTGTTTTGGACGTGATGCCTATATACATGACCATTGTCTTGAATATCATCATAATTATTTGCTCTTCTATGAATTCCCCAACAATAATTTGTCTACCAATCGTTTGTTGTTTTCTCGAGAAGCCACTAGTAAAACCTACGCCCCCCGAGTCTATTTCATATCATCTATTTGCAATCTCTACATTGCTATTTGCATTTATATTTTATTTGTTCTTGTATTTTCAGATACATATTATCAAAAAAACAAAAATACATTGTTGCTTTCTATTTGCTATCACTCTTGTTTGCATCTATCAATCTATCCTAACTTTACCCACGAGGGATTGACAACCCCTCCACATGTTGGGTTCCGAGGATTTGCTATTTATGTGCAGGTGTCGCTTACATAGTCTTATGGATCTTACTACTAGATTGATACCTTGGTTTCATAATTGAGGGAAATACTTTTCGTCATTGTGCTTGTTGGATCAATAGAAGAGGTGTCTAGAGTGGGGGTGAATACACTACTTGCATAAATTAAAATCCTAGCCTTTTCCCAATTTTAGTGGTTGCCAGATTTTAGCAATTCTAACAAGTCTAGTGCACCCTACACATGCTAGTCAACAAATATGGCAGCGGAAAGTAAAGACTTTGCACATGTAATAAGGAGTAGAGTTTAGGAAGATCAAACGCAAAGAGGTTGACACGGTGATTTTTGGCATGGTTCCGATAGGTGGGGCTATCGTGCGTCCATGTTAGTGGAGACTTCCACCCATGGAGGGTAACGGTTGTGAGAGTCTACGGAGGGCTCCATCCACAAGGGGTCCACGAAGAAGCGGTCTTGTCTATTCCACCACGACTTCCATCCACACAGGACTAGCCTCACTCACGGTAGATCTTCACGAAGTAGGCGATCTCCTTGCACGTACAAAGTTATTGGTTCAACTCCACAACACGAAGTAGGAGGCTCCCAAGTGACACCTAACCAATCTAGGAGGCACTACCCTCCAAAAGGTAATATATGTGGTACAATGATGAACTTATTACTCTTGTGCTTCCAAAGATAGTCTCATGAGCACTCAGTCACTCTCTCACAGATTTGGCATGGGTAGGAGAGATTGATCTTGTGGAAAGCAACTTGGGGAGGCTAGAGATCAAGTTTCAAATGGTAGGATTAGAATCTCTTGATCTCAACACATGAGTAGGTGGCTCTCTCTCAGAAAAATGGATCTGGTAAGTGTAAGTGTGTTCGAATTTCTTTCTATTAGAATGAGAAGTAGGTGGAGGGGTATATATAGGCACCCCCAAAGATTCAACTGTTACAACATTATTTCCCAACTCGGTGACACCGAAATGAATCTCGGTGATACCGAGTTGCACTAAATGTGGCATCTTTTTAATTCTCGCTGACACCAATATATAAATCTCGGTGGTACTCATACGATGACCTAGACGAGTTTCCAAAACTCGGTGAGACCGATTTAAAACTCGGAAATTCTGATTCTTGAAATCTTCTCAACAAAAAGTTAGTCATTGAATATCGGTGGCACCAACGTGAAAGTTTGTGGTACCGAGATGGTAGGGTTTGGTATAGGATCTGTCAAGTGTAAAATTGGTAGGGTCGAACGGAAATAGTTGGTGGTACCGATTTTGCAGGTTTGGGTTTGGACAGAGATATTTTGTGAGAGAATGGCTCAGTATTTTTGGTGGCTACCTCTAAGCACTTGAGCAACGAATTCATCACAATACATCACCCCCTTTTAATAGTATGTGCTTTCCTATGGACTCAAAGTGATTTCTCACAAATGTAAAATGTAGAGTCTTCTTGCTTGAAGCTTGAGCCAATCCTATTCCTTTCCTTGCATCACTGGGCTTCTCCTCACAATCCTATAGCCAATGCTCAGTGTAGACTATACCTGAAATATACTAGGTAAAAGTGTTAGTCCAATAGCCAATGTATGTTGTCATGAATTATCAAAACCACCAAGGGAGCATATAGCCTATCATACTAACGTATCTCACGAATTTTCTGTTGAGTTTTGTATGCTGAAATTCTCAAGTTTTGGGTGTTATCACGATGGACGAAGGAACAAGGAGTAGCAAAGAGCCTATGATTGAGTATTCCCATGTCCCAAGGTAAATTATATGAATACTCGAGCATCTAAGCTTGGGGATGCCCGTGAAGGAATCCCCTCTTTCATCTCAATCCATCGGTATGTCACTTGGAGCTACATTTTTATTCATCGCATGATATGTGTTTTGCTTGGAGGCTCGTGTATTAGTTGCTTTTGTTTTGGTTTTCCACAACAATTTTTTTCTAGACACACCTACTTTAGAGAGACACATGTTCACCATGATTTGTTAGAATACTCTATGTGCTTAACTTATATCGTTTAAGATAAGCACTTGCTTTGGTGATTCACTTATATCTTTCAGAGCACGTTGGTGTATAGACTAGTCCAAAAATAGTATGTATTGAAGGGGTGCATAATCAAAACCTTCATGTAGAACATAAAAGAGAAATTGTGCATTATTGATATTGATGTGGTAATATCAAAGGGCGTAAGTGCATGGTTGTTGGTTAGTAGAAATATCGATAGTTGAAGGGTGTTAACCTGTTGTTCATCTAAATATTGGTTATGGCATGGTGACGATGTGTGAGCAATGAGCATTCTTATTCCTCGTTGAAATCCTAATGATCTTTTGGTCGGGGGCACGCGATGGTTAACTCCTACCATCCTCCTCCATAGTGGCATGTGACTAGTACTTTGCTTCCAAAGAGCCAATAAAGATTTGCAATAAGTATACGAGTTCTTTATGAAAAATGTGAAACCATGGATTTACGCACTCTCACGTCCTCATATTTGCTAGCCTCTTCGATACCGTGCATTTCCCATTCTCACCTCGAGGATCAGTGCAAACTTCGTCGGTGCATCCAAACCCCACGACATGATACGCTATGTTGCACATAAGCCACATTATATCTTCCTCAGAACAGCCACCATACCTACCTATCATGGCATTTCCATAGCCATTCTGAGATATATTGCCATGCAACTTCAACCGTTACATCATATGACTTGTAGACTCAGTATCATATTGCTTTGCACGATCATCTAGATAACATAGTATTTGTGGGAAATCATAGTTTATATGTTACTCTTGATCATTGCACATCCTGGTACACTTCCACGGGCATTCATACAGAGTCATATTGTTTAGTAGTTTTTCATATCGAGTTCTAAGTAAATAGAAGTGTGATGTTTTTCATTTTTAGAGCACTATCTCAATGAGGAAATGTTGATGAGACTCTAGACGAAAAATAAAGAAAAATGAGAAAGAAAAGTGAAAGAAAAAAGAACAAAAAGAAAAGGAAGAGAAAAGAAAAAGAACAAAAATAAATAAATGAGAGAAAAGAGAGAAGGGAGAGTGCTACTACCTTATTTTCCACACTTGTGCTTCAAAGTAGCACCATGTTTTTCATATATAGAGTCTCATGTTTTGTCATTTTGATATGCTAGTGGGAATTTTTCATTACAGAACTTGGCTTGTATATTCCGATGAAGGGGTTCCTCAAATGCCCAAGGTCATCATGAGCAAGTTGTATGCACACCCACTTAGCTTCATTTAGGCTTTCATACACTTATTTCTCTAGTGCATTTGTTGCATGGAAATACCTACTCCTCACACTGATATTTATTATGGTCATCTCCGTAGCAGTTGATCCGGCTAGTTGATGCGGGACATTCTTCTCCACTTTTACCCCTTTGAAACCTATCACCATATTCTATTCCACTTATATGTTATGTCCATGGTTCATGCTCATGTATTGAGTGGGGTATAAAATTCTAAAGTGTGTTAATAAGTATGATCCAATTACTTGACTTAACACCATTGTGCTTGACATTTGTATTTATGAGGTGAAGACGGAGCCATGCCATGCTAATATGATAAAATGAATGGTGGTAAACATTATTTAAGGATCATATATTTTGGAAGTTCATGATTGTGTTACTTATATTTATGGATATTACCATGTTGATGTTCTTTTATTCAACGTTCTCAATGATCATACCTGCAAAATACTACATGTTGGGTAGCATGTCACATCGAAAATTCTATTTTTATCGTTTACCTACTCGAGTACGAGTATGAATTAAGCTTGGAGATGCTGATATGTCTCCAACATATATATATTTTTTATTATTCCATGCTATTATATTATCATTCTAGGATACTTTTTAAGCATTTACTTGTTGTTTTATATTATTTTTTAGCACTAACCTATTAACACAGTACCAAGTATTAGTTGTTGTTTTTTATGTCTTTGCATTTCATGATTACTGTGCCAAACGAAGTCCTAATACCCCAAAACTTATTGATGTTTTTTTCTTCACAAAAATAAGACCTGGAAGCTTCGGAGGAAGACCACGGGAGACACGGGGTGGGGATGTGATAGCCTGGCTTATTAGGGATGATAGACTACTCATATAAATAAGGAATTGCTTCTTTTCAGGGAGCCCATTCGAACAAAACTCCTAGGTTAAGCGTGCTCGGCTTGGAGTAGTTCTAGGATGGGTGATCGATCGGGAAGTTGTTCCCGGGTGCGCATGAGTGAGGGCAAAGCGCGCAGAAAAGACTGCTATTGATTTGTCGGGCCAGTCTAGATCCTGCGAGGAGTAACGACCGTCGGCGGGTGTGTCCGGGGCGTTACAAGTTGGTATCAGAGCCAACCCTCGCAGTTACACGGATGCTTGCGGAAAGGCGTGCGGTCATGCTGTTCATGACGTTTGTGACCCGTCATGGCACACGGCATGACACATGTACTGGACTAGATGCACAGATGTTTGTGCTAAGAGGGAACGCTCCTATGGCCCGACGAGGACGTCGGTTCCTCTAAGTGGTGGTGTATGTGATAGTCTGGATTATGCTCGGCCTAGTTTAGTTCTAGGATGGGTGACCGATCGGGAAATTGATCCCTGGTGCGCATGAGTGATGACAAAGTGCGAAGAAAAGACTAGTATTGATATGTGAGGCTAGGAGTAACGACCGCCAGCAGGTGTGTCCGGGGCATTATATGCCAAGCCAACAGAGCGCACCCAGGGGAGTTGTCGCACCCTGATGGGTTGGGGCCACCTCCTAGCGCTCTTGGCCCTATGATCTGCCTATGAATTCACATATATTTCGAAAACCCTATGGAGGCCCCCGAAACACTATTTTTGCCACCGCAAGTTTCGGTGCCCTGTCGGAGGGGGGATCAATCATCGAGGGCCTCTACCTCAACCTTATTGCTCCCATGGTGATGTGTGAGTAGTTCACCACACATCTATGGGTCTATAGCTAGTACCTAGATGGGCATCTCTCTATATGTTCTTCATTGCCAAGATCACCTTGATTCCCATGGTGATCTATCTTATGTAATCACTCTTGAGTGGTGCGTTTGTTGTGATCCGATGAGTTGTGGGTTTATGTTTAGATTATTCATGAGATTATATTGAGTTCCTTGCTTCTATTTGATACGTCGCCAACGTATCTGTATTTTTTGATTGTTCCATGCTATTATATTATCAACATGGGATGTTTTATATGCATTTATATGCTATTTTATATCATTTTGGGACTAACCTATTAACTCAGTGCTCAGTGCCAGTTTCTGTTTTTCCCGTGTTTTTGACCTTTTTTAGATAAGAATATTAAAAGGAGTCCAAACGGAATAAAACCTTCGGGGTCATTTTTTCTATAACAAAAGGGATCCAGAAGACTTGAGAACCAAGGCAGAGGGCCACGGAGGAGACCACGAGCCCCTAGGCGCGCCTAGCAGGCTCGTGGCCCCCCATGCCTCCTTTGCCCTACCTCTTTCGCCTATAAATACCGTAAAATCCCCAAACCAACAGAGAGAGCCACGAAAATACTTTTCCCCCGCCGCAAGCTTCTTTTCCGCGAGATCCCATCTGGGGACCGTTCTGGTGCTCTGCCGGAGGTGATTCGGACACGGAGGGCTTCTTCATCAACACCATTGCCTCTCCGATAATGCATGAGTAGTTCACCATAGACCTTTGGGTCCATAGCTAGTAGCTAGATGGCTTCTTCTCTCTCCTGGATCTTCAATACAAAGTTCTCCATGATCTTCAGGGAGATTTATCCGATGTAACTTTCTTTTGCGGTGTGTTTGTCGAGATTCGATGAATTGTGGATTTTTGATCAGATTATCTATGAATATTATTTGAGTCTAATCTGATTTCTTATATGCATGATTTCGTATCCTTGTAATTCTCTTTGAGTTATGGGTTTCGTTTGGCCAACTTGATCTATAATTCTTGCAATGGGAGAAGTGCTTGGTTTTGGGTTCATACCGTGCGGTGTCCTCACCTAGTGATAGAAGGGGTAGCGAGGCACTCATCGTGTTGTTTCCATCAAGGGTAAAAAGATGGGGTTTATATCATATTGCATGAATTTATCCCTCTACATCATGTCATCTTGCTTAAGGTGTTACTCTGTTTGTTATGAACTTAATACACTACATGCATGCTGGATAGCGGTCGATGTGTGGAGTAATAGTAGTAGATGCAGAAAGTATCGGTCTACTTGTCTCGGACGTGATGCCTATATGTATGATCATTGCCTTAGATATCGTCATGACTTTGCATGATTCTATCAATTGCTCGACAGTAATTCGTTCACCCACCGTAATACTTGCTATTATGAGAGAAGCCTCTAGTGAACACTATGGCCCCTGGGTCTATTTTACACATTATATATTCAGATCTACATACAAAAATACCAAAAATACCTTGCTTCACTTTTATTTATTTATTTATATTTACCTATTATCACTATGAGATCTCACTTTCCAAGTAATCGTAAAGGGATTGACAACCCCTTTATCGCGTTGGCTGCAAGTTTGTTTGTCTTTGCGCAGGTGCCTTGGTGCCTCATCTTGATACTCCTATTGGATTGATACCTTGGTTCTCAAACTGAGGGAAATACTTATCTCTACTTTGCTGCATCACCCTTTCTTCTTCAAGGGAAAAACCAATGCAAGCTCAAGAAATAGCAGGAAGAATTTCTAGTGCCGTTACTGGGAAGTATTCAAGTGAAGCATATCGCAAACTCATCTCTTGCATTTACATTATTTGCCATTTGCCTCTCGTTTTCCTCTCCCCCACTTCTAAAAAAATTACAAAAATATTTGCCTTTCTTTATTTTGCCTTTTTCGTTCGCGCCTTTCTTTCGCTTACTTTCGGTTTCCTTGTGTGGGTTAGTCTACTTATCCTTATGGCTATCCCTATCGCTATGATCATTACTCCCGAGAGCGAGGTTCTTAACTTTAAACAAAATGAGGGAGAAAATTTAAAGATGCTTGGTAGAGAATTTGCAATTCTCAGAATTGATCTACTCGTAAGCAATCTACTACCGTTCTACTTTGTAATCTTTATGTGGGTATTTCCCCTTGGAATAGGTATGTTTTTGACACCATCGTAGGCGGAAATTTCTTGGGTAGCCATACCGTTGCTTCTTATGGTGTTGTTATTGATATGAAGGAAGGGAATATTAAATTTCAATTTCCATTAAAGAAGGGCATGGAACACTTTCCTATAAAGAAAATAAAATTGCCTTATGAATCCATTATGAAAGCTACTTATGGTTTGAGCACTAAAGATGACATCACTTCAATCTATTGCCTTACGCCTAGCTAAGGGCGTTAAAAAATAGCGCTTGTTGGGAGGGACCCCAATGAATAAATTTATTTTTTCTTTTTACTTTCTGTTTTGTTGAGTCCACACCATCATGATTCTGTTATGATTGTGTTTTTTATGTTTTAATTAGTGTTTGTGCCAAGTAGAACCTTTATGATTAGTTTTGGTGATAGTTGTTTAATCATGCTGAAAAAAGCCAAAAACTTTGTGCTCACGAAATTATTTTTAATTCCTATCCAGAAAGATATTTTGAGTTGATTCTTTTTGCTTCTGATTTATATGCAAATTGCCCTAATTTTCATAACTGTTTCAGAATTTTTGGGATAGGAGAGGTATACGAAATATACAGATGGCTATAGATTGTTCTGTTTTTGACAGATTCAGTTTTCTGTTGTGTTGATTGGTTATTTTGATGAAATATGAGAAGTATCGGGGGTTACGAGCCATGGAGAAGTGACAACACAGTAATATAACATCAATCTAAATGGAAATTAAGTTTACTATAGTACCTAAAAAGTTGGTCGTTTGTTTTCTTATGCTAATGATATCACGAGTTTCTGTTTAAGTTTTGTGTTGTGAAGTTTTCAAGTTTTGGGTGATGTTCTTATGGACAATGGAATAAAGAGTGGAAAGAGCCTAAGCTTGGGGATGCACAAGTAATCCCAAGCCAAATTCAAGGACACCAAAAAGCCTAAGCTTGGGGATGCCCCGGGAAGGCATCCCCTCTTTCGTCTTCAATCCATTGGTAACATTACTTGGAGCTCTATTTTTATTTACCACATGATATGTGTTTTGCTTGGAGCGTCATCTATTATAGGAGTCTTTGCTTTTCGTTTTATCACAATCATCCTTGATTCACACCTTTTGAGAGGGACATGCACTCATCGTGAATTTGTAAGAATACTCAATGAGCTTCACTTATATCTTTTGAGTTAGGCAATATTGCTCCCATGTGCTTCACTTATATCTTTTGAGCTAGATGATTTTGCTCCCATGAGCTTCACTTATATCTTTTGAGCTAGATAATTTCTCTCTAGTGCTTCACTTAAATCTTTGTAGAGCACGGGGGTGTCATATTTTGTAGAAATAAAAACTCTCGATCTTCACTTGTATCATTTTGAGAGCACCCTCTCTAAGTAACTTGGTAATTGGCGTGTGTTATAAAATTAGTCCTAAATATGATAGGCACCGAAAGAGGATATAATAAAAACTTTCATATTCAAGTGCATTGATTAGTAAGAGAAGTTTGATTCCTCACAATTAGTTTTGAGATATGGATATGGTAATATGAGAGTCATGTTATTAGGGTGTTTTGAATCTAGAAATACTTGTGTTGAGGTTAGTGATTCCCGTAGCATGCACGTATGGTGAATTGCTATGTTATGAAGTCGGAGCATAATTGATTTATTGATTCTCATCCTTTGTGTGGCGGTCGGGGTCGCGCGATGGTTAACTCCTACCAACCCTTCCCCTAGGAGTATGCGTTTAGCACTCTGTTTCGATTACTAATAGAACTTTCGCAATAAGTATATGAGTTCTTCATGACTAATGTGAGTCCATGGTATAGAGCACTCTCACCCTTCCACCATTGCTAGCCTCTCTAGTGTCGGGCAACTTTCGCCGGTGCACAAAACCACCATATACCTTCCTCAAAACAGCCACCATACCTACCTATTATGGCATTTGCATAGCCATTCCGAGATATATTGCCATGCAACTTCCACCGTTCCGTCTCATGACATGTGCCATCACTTTAATATTTCCATTGCATGATCGTAAGATAGCTAGCGAGATGTTTCAACGTCATACGCTAAGTTAGATCGTTGCAACTCCCGGTACACTGCCGGAGGCATTTCATATAGAGTCATTATTGTTCTAAGTATCAAGTTGTAAGTAAATAAAAGTGTGATGATCATCATTATTAGAGCATTGTCCCATGTGAGGAAATAATAGAAGAGGCCAGCGAAGCCCAAATAAAAAAAAAGTGGCCAAAGATGCCCACCAAAAAAAATGAAAAAAAGAGGCCAAAGAGCCCAAACAAAAAATGAGAGAAAAAGAGAGAAGGGACAATACTATTATCTTTTTCCACACTTGCGCTTCAAAATAGCACCATGTTCTTCATGATAGAGAGTCTCTTGTTTTGTCACTTTCATATACTAGTGGGAATTTTCATTATATAACTTGGCTTGTATATTCCAACGATGGGTTCCTCAAAATCGCCCTAGGTATTCCTGAGCAAGCAAGTTGGGTGCACACCCACTAGTTTTATTTTTGAGCTTTCATACACTTATAGCTCTAGTGCATCCGTTGCATGACAATCCCTACTCATTCACATTGATATCTATTGATGGGCATCTCCATAACCCATTGATACGCCGAGTCGATGTGACCATCTCCTCCTTTTTGCCTCACAACCTCCACCACACTCTATTCCACCTATAATGCTATATCCATGACTCATGCTCATGTATTGCGTGAGAGTTTAAAAAGTTTGAGAAAGTAAGAGTGCGAAAACAATTACTTTGCCAATACCGGAGTTGTGCATGATTTTAATTCGTTGTGTGGGGATGATGGAGCATAGCCATACTATATGATTTTGTAATGATAACTTTCTTTGGCCTTGTTATTTCAAAAGTTCATGATTACTTTCCTAGTATGCCTGAAGTATTATTGTTTTCATGTCAATATTAAACTATTGTTTTGAATCGTATGGATCTGAACATTCATGCCAAAGTAAAGAAGTTACAAAGAAAAAATATGTAAGGTAGCATTCCACATCAAAAATCCGGTCTTTATCACTTCCCTACTAGAGGACGACCAGGAGTTAAGCTTGGGGATGCTTGATACATCTCCAACGTATCTATAATTTTTGATTGTTCCATGCTATTATATTATCAACTTGGGTTGTTTTATATACATTTATATGCTATTTTATATCATTTTTGGGACTAACCTATTAACTCAGTGCCCAGTGCCAGTTTATGTTTTTTCCGTGTTTTTGACCTTCTTTGGATACGAATATTAAACAGAGTCCAAACGGAATAAAACCTTCGGGATGATTTTTTCCATAACAGAAGGGATCCAGAAGACTTGAGAACCAAGGCAAAGGGCCACGGAGGAGGCCACGAGCCCCCTAGGCGCGCCCAGGGGGCGCGCCTAGCAGGCTCATGGGCCCCCCGTGCCTCCTTTGCCCTACCTCTTTCCCCTATGAATTCCCTAAAATCCCCAAACCAACAGATAGAGCCACGAAAATACTTTTCCGCTGCCGCAAGCTTCTGTTTCCGCGAGAACCCACCTGGGACCGTTCTGGTGCCCTGCCGGTGGGGGATTCGGACACGGAGGGCTTCTTAATCAACACCATTGCCTCTCCTATGATGCGTGAGTAGTTCACCATGGACCTTCGGGTCCATAGCTAGTAGCTAGATGGCTTCTTCAATCTCTTGGATCTTCAATACAAAGTTCTCCATGATCTTCATGGAGATTTATCTCATGTAACTTTATTTTGCGGTGTGTTTGTCGAGATCCGATGAATTGTGGATTTATGATCAGATTACCTATGAATATTATTTGATTCTCCTTAAATTTCTTATATGCATGATTTCGTATCCTTATAATTCTCTTTGAGTTATGGGTTTCGTTTGGCCAACTTGATCTATAATTCTTGCAATGGGAGAAGTGCTTGGTTTTGGGTTCATACCGTGCGGTGTCCTCACCTAGTGATAGAAGGGGTAGCGAGGCACGCATCATGTTGTTGCCATCAAGGGTAAAAATATGGGGTTTATATCATATTGCATGAATTTATCCCTCTACATCATGTCATCTTGCTTAAGGTGTTATTCTGTTTGTTATGAACTTAATACACTAGATGCATGCTGGATAGCGGTTGATGTGTGGAGTAATAGTAGTAGATGCAGAAAGTATCGGTCTACTTGTCTCGGACGTGATTCCTATATGTATGATCATTGCCTTAGATATCGTCAAGACTTTGAGCAATTCTATCAATTGCTCGACAGTAATTCGTTCACCCACCGTAATACTTGCTACATGAGAGAAGCCTCTAGTGAACACTATGGCCCCGGGGTCTATTTTACACATTATATATTCAGATCTACATACAAAAATACCAAAAATACCGTGCTGCACTTTTATTTATTTATTTATATTTTACCTATTATCACTATCAGATCTCACTTTGCGAGTAATCGTAAAGGGATTGACAACCCCTTTGTCGCATTGGGTGCAAGTTTGTTTGTCTTTGCGCAGGTGCCTTGGTGACTCATCTTGATACTCCTACTGGATTGATACCTTGGTTCTCAAACTAAGGGAAATACTTATCTCTACTTTGTTGCATCACCCTTTCCTCTTTAAGGGAAAAACCAACGCAAGCTCAAGAAGTAGCAGTATTTCATACACACACATACACACACACACACACACACACACACAAATATATATATATATATATGTATATATATATGTATATATATATATATGCATATTTCTGATAGCTTCGTAATTCTCTTTGATTTAATAGTTTGGTTTGGCATCCTTCATTTATCTTCATCACGAGAAGTGCGATGTAGTGGGTTAAATCCTACGGTGCTCAATCCTAGTGACAGAAATGGACATGACATGTATTGTATTGCCACCACTAAGGGTAAAGCGATGGGGTTTATTTTTATTACTTAGATTTACTTTGGCTACATCATGTCATCATCCTCCAAGCATTACACTTTTTTACTTAATAATCTAGATGCATGCTGGATAGCGGTTGATGGGTGGAGTAATAGTAGCAGATGCAGGAAGGAGTCGTTCTACTTGCTTACGGACATGATGCCTATATGTGTGATCATTGCCATGAGTAAATATCGTATAACTATGCGGTTTTCTATCAATTTCCCAACAGTAATTTTGACAGGGGGATAACCCCAGGGTAGGCGAATTCGAGCGCTTCCCCCACCCTCCTTCCAAAAGCTACTCAGGGTGGCTTGTTCTCCTCGGAAGGCTAGTTGCCCCTGGCCTGCTGCGCAACTGAGCCGGTTCGGGGAAGATCCACTCTCCATCTGGCTCGACTACGCCCTACCAGCGAGTGGGTCAGCCCTAGTCAAATCACCCTCACAAACGCGTCACGGTTGCATCATCAAAAGCATGGAAACAGTGGCCCAGGTATCGCTGACCCGACCGTGCGTGGCTACAGTGCAGGCGGTCATACCACTAACCATCGCTGGCTGCGACCAGTCGAGGCGGCACAGTGGTTGCACGCCCCATCCACTGCATTACCTGTCCATGTGTTTCTACAGAGCAGTCGGCCGTATCGCACACTCCAGCCGGCTGTCGTAAAACGACGCTGCACAGCGCGGCGCACGCTGCTTCGTAACAAGCAAGTACCAATAACACCGACTAACCGGCGGGTCCCGCTCCTGGCAGGACCGTATAGCCGGTGGGCCCCTACACGTGACAAGACTCCTTAACAGATGGACCCCTAGCCGGCTAGAGAGCCTGCCAGCCGGTGTCGGTGCACTAAAGACTGGGGTCTCCAGTGCCTTGGACTAGTGCGTGGACATCGGGAGCCCCTCCACAACGGCAAGGCGCGTCACTGGGGCTTAGGGTGGAAGCAAGACTCATAAGCCACCAGGTGCAGATTGCAAGCCCCGGCAAGCACTCGCTTGGTGGGAAGGAAGAATAGACCCCGACAGGGAGCATAGATAATGCCACGGCGAGACCCTCCCGCTGAGGAAGAAGGACTGAGCCCTGGCAAGCCACCCTTGTTGGGAAAATTGACAAGGCCTCGGTAGGCCATCACCTTCCTGCCGAGAGGAATAGGAAGACCCCCGGCAAGGTAACCCTGCCGGGAAGAAAGAGAAGGCCCGAGGGGAGGCGCGGGCCCACGGCGCCCTCGCAACCTGCGAACGCCTCCACCGATGATGCATGAGCCACGCGTCCACCCGCACACCAGTGCAACACTCCGGAGTTGCCACGTGTGGGTACGTGTCCAACCCCCCCGACGAGGTTAGGGAAGTCTGTCGAAGAATTTAATGCACCTTTGACAAGGTTGTAACACTATAACTCTCGGTCGGCGCTTTTTCACTCGTGAACCCACCATTCACCCACTAAGCCACTGTGGTGACCCCTTCACCTATGAAAGGTGCCCCGAGGCTCAGTAGTTGGGACTTTTGGGTTTTTGACCAATCGAAAGGCTGTAAAAAGGGACAGATCTACAGTAACCGAAAACGAATAACTAAACACATGCAGGAGTAGGGTTTTACGCATCAGGTGGCCCGAACCTGGGTAAAAAGATCTTGACGGGCCCTCACTATTGTTGGTTCTGCTCTTGCCGCGACCCCTCTCCCCGCCAAACCAGCAAAAAGGGGACTGTTGAGGCCCCCATAGGTGTCGATCCTTCACCGACATCTTTGGCGCGCCACGTAGGGGGATCGCCGGAAGCAGATCGGCGTCAGCGCCACCCCAATCGGACGAGCCGCTCGTCGGCTCCTCCGATCCCAGTTCGCCGCTGCATCTTCCCTGAGTGGGAGGAGGCAGTGGCTGCTCTGCCCATGCAAGAGCCCGTAGTGTCTCCATAGGTGCTACGCGAGCGCGGGTGGAAGGAGTGGAAACCCCGAGCTCCGCGTCGCCCGGCCGCCACACCTCCTTGGAACACCGCGCTGCTGTCGAGGGTGTGACATGGGGCTTCGGCAAGGCCTCCGACGCTTACTCTGACCGACGCACATATCCGGAGTGCTACATGGTCGTCGAGGACACGTCCGAGGCCCCGAACTGCCCCTTCACGCGCCCTCTGGCTCGCATTTCTCCTTGGAGCGCTATGACGCCGGAAAGATGCGCCCGGGGGCTCCCCCAGCAAAACTGTTGGAAAAGAGATGAGAAAGTGATATGCCCCAGCGTGCCTATTTCCTTCAGGTTGGCCAAAGGCCACCGGCAAAAACCTCGTTGGCAAGGACACCGCTGGAGGCGACATCAGCTTGCCGGGGTATGGATGCTCCTCCCCGGCAGCACCTTCAGATGCTGCGGCTAAGAATGTCGCGACGCGCCAGATAAGTACAGAGGCAAACTTCTTGCCAGACTCTTGGTATATTAGTTGTATCCTTTTGAAGCATCGACTTTTGTATGAGAATCCCGCGCGCTGATGGACCTTGCCAGGATCAGTGCACTCCGACTCCGTTTCGATCCTGTTCAACGACTTGAGCGACCATAGAGCGCCCTTATCTCGTTTCGAACTCGTTCAACGTTTCGGACGGCTTCGTAGCACCTTATTTCGCCTCGAGCCACGCTCGACGATTTAGATGGTTGCAGTGAGTGTGGCAAGGAGTATTGCCGATGACGACCTCCTCTGCCAAGTTTTCTGAGGATTCGCTCCTCTAAGTACTCGCGGCAGGATATGTCAAGCCAGCAAGCATCCGGAAAGTGCAAAGGAATAACCATACAAAATGAGAGTCGAATAAAGGATGCATATATTCATTCATTTGTCTGGATACATCTGATTCCACTTACAAAGCATTGTTGTCCTAACCTAAAGACTCTGTCTTTTGACGTGGAACAACCTATGCGAAGGGAGTGAAGTTCAAGAAGACAAAAAGGGGCAGGGCCCGCTGCGCAACCCAGGTTGGTTCCTCTTGGACCAGCATTACGCAGAGGAGAACGGGGTCAGGAGGGAAGACGAAGCCGAACTCTGGAAGCTGCCGAGAAGACGAGGCAGGGTCGGTTCTTCCGACGCGCAGGTCTCAGCTCAGGACAAGGTGGGCCGCGGGCTGACGGTGATGGTGCGACCGGCGACTAATTTGAGGTCAGATACTCATACATAGGCTTAACCCGCCGAGGATCTGACCCGTCCCCGCTGTCGCTGCCGTTCGACCCTTCCTCGTCACCCCAAACAAGGAAGGGTTGTCAGTCCCACTCGAGCTCTTTTCAGAGCAGTCGAGACAAGCACCTGAGCTCCCATATAGCTTGACGGAGAGAAGGTTGTCCGCCATCATATTGAAGCGGAGAACGTGCCCATCCTAGAGATTGTGGGCACGAGCGAAGCTCTTCCACCCACGGCCAAGTAATAGGAGTCGGGGCCCCGGATGCTCTACGGCCACCGGTACGGCACCATTGCCACAGCCGTGTACCGTGGCCATCGCATCGGGGGCTTCTCTTCCTCCATCGCCTTGGAAAAGGCGCTAGGGAGCTGTAGCCGGGTCCTGATGCGTTCTCGCAATTTGACAAGGAACTGCAATGGGGTCCTTTCGACGTGAGTTCCCACCGGAACGAGCCTCGGAGAAGGCGGAGACGCTGGAGTAGCCTTCCGTCTCCCTCGGCTACGACCCTGGCGTCCTTGGCACCTCGAGCCTCTCCCGCCACGGTTGACGGGGTGCCGCCGGTTGCGGCTCCTAAAGCTGTGGCATGATCTAAGCGAGATACCCTTGCCGCCCTAGCAGCCGACGAAGGCCGGCCCAGTCCCCTAACCATGGTTAGGGGAGGGTGCCACCGGCAAAGCTGAAACAAACAAGAGAAGACAAGGCCATAGGCGCGGAAAGCTTCGAGAGTGAGATGGATGGGCAAAACCTCCGTGCAAACACCCTAATTTATAGGGAAAAGCTCACAGGCCACCCTCCTCGCTCCAGAAGCCACCGCCCCTCTCCCCAAATCGTCCTCATGTCACGAACGGAACATGGAACCGCCCTGATGCACCAATGCATGCAGGGGCGGGCCCATCCACACCTACGGCTTTCGAGGCCACGATTTCCACTTGCCCGATCACCGATGCGCATGTCTTACACGTGGCAGAGGCATTTTCAGGGAATAAAGAGGCAATCACGCGCACTCCGCGCACCCTCCCACTTCGTGCGTTCAATGCGCGACGGGGGGAAAGAAAGTCGGTAACGACTCGATTCCGATAAGCCCGACGCCCGCGAGTCCGCGCACCGCTTTGGGCCTGGCCCAACAACTCCTCACATGCGTGTGTGGCCCAGGCCCGGGGGCTACTGTCGGTGCACTAAAGACTGGGGTCTCTAGTGCCCTGGACTAGTGCGCGGACACCGGAAGCCCCTCTAGAGCGGCAAGGCGCGTCGCTAGGGCTTAGGGCAGAAGCAAGACTCAGAAGCCACCACATGCATATTGCAAGCCACGCCAAGCACTCGCTTGCTGGGAAGGAAGAAGAGACCCCGACAAGAGCTCCCTGCCGGGGAGATAGACAATGCCACGACGAGACCCTCCCACTGAGGAGGAAGGACTGAGCCCCGGCAAGCCACCCATGCCGGGAAGATTGACAAGGCCTTGGCAGGACATCACCTTCGTGTCGAGAGGAACAGGAAGACCCCCGGCAAGGTAACCCTGCCGGGAAGAAAGAGAAGGCCCGAGGGCAGGCGCGGGCCCATGGCGCCCTCGCGACCTGCGAACGCCTCCATCGACGAGCACGTCACCGATGATGCATGAGCCACGTGTCCGCCCGCACACCAGCACAACACCCTAGAGTAGCCACGTGTGGGTACGTGTCCAACCCCCTAGTGATGAGGTCAGGGAAGTCTGTCGAAGCATTTAATGCACCTCTGACAAGGATGTAACACTGTAACTGTCGGTCGGCGCTATTTCACTCGTGAACCCACCAATAAAAGGAGGCCCGAGGCTCAGTAGTGGGGACTTTTGTCTTTTTGACCAATCGAAAGGCTATAAAATTGGCAGATCTACCGTAACCCAAAACGAATAACTAAACACATGCAGGAGTAGGGTTTTATGCACCACGCGGCCCGAACATGGGTAAAAAGATCTTGTTGGGCCCTCACTGTTGGTTCCCCTCTTGCCACGACCCCTCTCCCCGCCAAACCAACAAAAAGGGGCCGTTGAGGCCCCCATAGGTGTCCATCATTCACCGACAGCCGGGTCCCCCCGGTAGCCTTTATGTTTATTGTAAGCCAAGGGGCTGTCCTATAAAACCCCCTCATACCGCCACAAGCAAGGGGTCGGCCGATCACATGCATGCACACCCATACACGAGAGGTAGAGATGGCAACCATCTTCTTCCTCCTCCATCGCGCAGCTCAAGCAGCACTATTATAATCTCATTTGGTTCATCAACAAAACCATCATGACTAGGGGTGTTACCTCCCATGGAGGGCCTCGAACCTGGGTACATCGTGTGTCTCGCACCGCTTGTCCTCGATCCCATTTTCGGAGCCCGCCAGTGTCCTTACAGTCCCAACCACTCTCGATAAGCCACCCCATGGCATCTATCATGAGAAAACAACGACAGTTGACGCCCACCGTGGGGCCATCCTAAGCACCGGTCGGAGTCACGCTCCGAGTGGGACTCCTCGCCAACCCCGCCAAACGCATCAAGTCTGGACTGATTAGCACAACCGTGGAGCCCGCCCTCGCGGAAGATTCTGCGGTGTTGAACCCCTGCTCCACCTACTCTCCAGGCCTCGCCGTCGGTTCTTCTATTGAGTCGTGCCATAGCCATGCCTCGTTCGATGTTGATGACCTCTACGTGCTCTTTAGCAAGCTATGGCTCGATGATGCATCAGCGTTCCAGAGTACCCCAGCGAGGTGCTTAAATGCACTGATCCGCCATCATTTGCAGGGGCGACCAGCTCGAGCGGTGCCAGGTGAAAGGATTGATATGGTTGACTAGAGGGGGGTACATAGGTAACTACCAATTTTTAGCTCTTCTTAACAAATTAGGGTTAGTAACAAAAGGTTCTATAGATGAACAACAAGGTGAGCAACCTATACGATGTTGACAGCAAAGACAACAAGTGCAAACAAGGAATACACCACAACGATAGTAAGTACAAAGTAAAGGTAAGAGATAACCGCAAGTGGAACCGGTGGAGACGAGGACGTGTTACCGAAGGTCCTTCCTTTTGACAGGAATTACGTCTCCGTTGGAGTGTTGTGGAGGCACAATGCTCCCCAAGAAGCCACTAGGGCCACCGTATTCTCCTCGCGCCCTCACACAATGTGAGGTGCCATGATTCCACCATTGGTGCCCTTGAAGGCGGCGACATGACCTTTACAAAAATAGTTGCGGAAATCTCCACACAAATCTTGGAGGCTCCCGACAAGACCACGAAGCTTCACCACAATGGAATGTGGCTTCGAGGTGACCTCAACTGTCTAGGGTGCTCAAACTCCCAAGAGTAAAAAGATCCGCAAGGAATTAGTGGGGGGAATCAAATATCTCTTGATGGAAGTGTAGATCAGGGCCTTCTCAACCAATCCCTAGGAAATCAACAAGTTTGATTGGCTAGGGAGAGATATCGGGCGGAAATGAGTGTTGGAGCAACAATGCGGCTTGGGGAGATAAGAGGTGACCTTCTCAGCAAAGAAGACCCCTTTATACAGTGAGGGAATATTCCAACCGTTACCCCCCACTCACAGCATGAGCACAGCGGTACTACCGCATAGGAGTTCCACAACCACGATAGTAAAAAATTACTACCGTACCTACCACTGTTGAGGCAAAAGGATGCACAAAAAGTCCAATGGAGCGGTAGTTTTAAACTACTACTGCCCCGAGAGCGGTACTACCGCCCATAGAGCGGTAGTAAAATACTACTACCGCCCATAGAGCGGTACTACCGTTGTGCCTGTGGTACTACCGCTGGCCCTTCTGCAACTCAAGTCATTCCGAAGCGGACCCCCTGTTAATAGTACGGCTTTCTAACGACTCAAATCCACCAAAAAGAAACATAGAAAGCAACAGTCTTTGAAAGACTCCGAGGGGCACCGAACCGTCTTCTGCCTAGTCCTGAATTATCTAAAATGCTCAATGCACACGATTAGTCCGCACAGGCATTGTCATCAAGAACCAAAACCATTTAGGGAGAAATATGCCCTAACAATCTCCCCCTTTTTGCTGGATTGATGACAATATATAATTGGCACTAAAGGATATAAAAATAACAGATTCAAACCCAAACTCTTCAAACTAGAGACAGGCTCCCCTAGATGTGTGCATACTTTAGAGAAAGGACATGGCTTGTCCAGCACACAACCAAGGAAAAGCACCCCCCTAGATTTTATAGACGAGGCATTCCTTGCAACAAACTGAATAAACACTAAGCATGGAAGCAAGGCATAGCATGTGAGCATGAAGGTAAGGGCATATAATAATTAGACTCACAAGCTACTAACATACTGGCTAATAATGAGACAATAAAGATAGAGGACAGATAGCATATGTCTCACACCATATGCTAAAGTACGACGTCTCCTGGTCTCACACACAAAGCAAAAACAACCAAAGTAGCAACGAAAGTTCAACGAATAAAGCAACATAGAAAACGAGGAAACTCGCAAAACCTACACTCTCTCACCCTTTGGCATCGGGACACCAAAAAGGTAGAGAGGACACCTACGACACAGGTGGTAGCTCGAAATGTAGAGGACTCAGCCATCGAACTCCTGAACATACTCCTCATCAATCTCATCTTTTGTCTCCTCATCAGACTCCTTGTTACACTCAGCCCATGGAAGATTCTTCTTTTTCATCCAAGCAGCTTCAAGAGTAATGTCTTGCTCAGACCCAATGGAGATGTGCACATCGAGCTTCCTCATGATTAACTTGTCGCGCTGACGGCTCTCCATCTACGCAACATGAGTCATGTACTGCCCCTTCGCCTGCATGCAAAATAAAGTCTTCATCCGGTCCTTGAGCTTCTTGGCCCAAGATGGCTCGGCAGAGGAATGCACATGTGACTCTGGAATGCCCTCATCCTCAACCGCAACCTCATTCTCATCAGTATCCATAGTGGTAGCAGCAGGTGTAGTCATGGTTTTGGCCTTTCTGACACATCAAAAGCATATCCACCATGTATGAATGCACCTGGTCCTTGTTGCCAACGCGCGGACAAAGTGTGTTGTGATAGATACGGTGCATGACATCAAGGAATGGATTTAGCACGCGAGAGACCTCACCAGATGGGGACACCTTCTCAATAAAGTGGGGCAAGAACTTCTCCTTAGTTGTAGCAGTTGACTTAGCGTGTGGGCCCAAACCAACTCGGTGCTCAAGCCCCTCATCACAGACGTTCAGAAAATCCATAAACTCCATCCAAGTAGCAGACATCCTCTCCCCATTGGTTATCCAAGTCATAGTGTGCTCTACAACAGAGTGGAAGTGGATTGTAACAAAAAACTGAGCCACTATCTCAGGATCAAAGTCAAGGTTAAACATGATGAGCTCCGTAATCCCAAGTTGTTCCACCATGGTCAGAGGTTCACCACTGTACGTCAGATTCTTCTTGAGATGGTCCATGTCAATCCACTGAACCGCTACATACATAATCTTCTTTGTCTTGATCACATCTTCATAAATGAGAGCCTGCTTCTTAGACCAGAACAGTTCACATCCCGGGAGATGAACCCTATCATTGACATAGGGGTTGATCTTCCGACAAACCTAAAACTCAACCTGTGGCATAGCATCCCAATCGACAGTGTTCTCCTTCTTATTGTGAGCGGGGTGCTTGAAGTTGCGCTACGGAGCCTTGGATCCCTCGGGTGAATCTAAAGTGCGAGGACGCTTGGAACTGGCATCTCGAGGAGGGTTCGAGAGCCTGGAGCCACCACCTATGTCACGCAATGCAAACACAAGAAAACGACAAAAGAAGTCAAGGCAAATACCAAAGCAAACCAGAAAATCCCAGAGAATGGAGAACTAGGAGGATAGAACATGTGTATTTAGGGAACAACGGTAGTACCGCTCGCA
The DNA here is from genome assembly GCF_904849725.1 of Hordeum vulgare subsp. vulgare. NCBI lineage: Eukaryota > Viridiplantae > Streptophyta > Magnoliopsida > Poales > Poaceae > Hordeum > Hordeum vulgare. Next base: position 159,992,252 of record NC_058522.1, read on the forward strand.
AAGTTGTTAGAATCGCGATGCTGAATCGGATCGGAGCTCCGTTGGTGGAATCATGAGTCATAGAATCATAACTAACAGTATCATAGAAACTTAGATTCTATGAGCAAAATCGTAGAATCGGAGGGGGTAGTTTGCATCGTAAGGTCTTAAGATTCTAAGACTTGAGTCATGATTCTGACAAGTTTGACCGCTGGTCAAGCGGAAGTAAAAACTCCAGGCGGTAGTAAAAATTTACTACCGCCGTGACAGCGGTAGTACCGCTCTAGGAGGAACGGTAGTATCTCATGGGCGAAAAGTGCCAGATCTGACATGGAAAACTTCAGATCCGGTACTACTGGAGACCCAAACTCACATGCTGTGTCTTACTAAGTAAAATTTCCACCACACAAGCACTCTCCAACCATCCTTGCATGAAAAGATTGTGCCATGAAATGATGAACTAACGCATAAGCCCCCAACCCTAGATTCAACAAGAACAAAGCAAAGAGAAGGGAGCGAGGGGCAATAGCGAGGTCCGTGGCATGAGGGAGAGGAGGGAGACAATCCCACCAAACAGAATTGGAGGAGAGTGGTCGGAGAAGGAGATCCAGCGACTCCCTTTGGCACTGTTTCGAGAAGAGAGACAAAAAGAGAGAGAGCGACGAGATGAATGGGTATGGGGGGAGAAGGAACTGCCCCTGCCCTAATATAACTCCCCGTGGCCCTGGCGGCGTGGTAGTACCGTGTTCATCCCGGTAGTACCGCTTGGCCAGTGGTAATAAAATTTTACTACCACTTGCTAAGCGGTATTACCACTCATCCAACGGTAGTAAATTTTTCCTGTCGTGCCTGGAGCTGTAGTACCGTGCCCTCATAAAAAACACTTTGAACTTTGCCAGAACAAGAGAAAAAGCATAGGAAAACCCAAGTGAAGATAAAAAAATGAAACAAGCATGCAACACGAACACATAACCGAATCTTCTGATGAAGAGAGGGCGATGACCGGAGCCACCAATGTTTGAGACAAATGGTATGACACCGCGAAGAATTATCCGTGGTTTCATGACCAAAGCTCGTCTTTGAAGCACAAGTGTCATCAACAATGGCTAATGTGAAAGACGTGATCAATTTATGCATAATGGGGGGAGGGAAAGTTCATTGAGAGAACAACACTCCCCTAAGTCCATGCCTACACCTAGAGCAAAACATAATGACGAGTGAGGTGTGTTGTGCCTAGTTCCAATCCACATTGCTTGAATCAATGAATTTAGCTCATGCCTTAACTCGCGAAACCTTGCTTCATCTAGAGGTTTGGTGAAAATATCCGCAAGTTTCACTTGAGTGTTGATGAAGAGGACCTCAATATCTCCTTTCTTGATATGATCTTGAATGAAATGATGACGAATATCAATATGCTTGGTCTTGCTATGTTGCACCGGATTGAGAGATATCTTGATGGCACTTTCATTGTCACACAGAAGAGGCACTTTGTTACAAGTGACACCCTCATCCTTTAAAGTTTGCATCATCCATAATAATTGAGCACAACAGCTTGCGGCAGCTACATACTCGGCCTCAGTGGAAGAAAGTGACACACACTTTTGCTTCTTTGAAGATCAACTTACCACAGAGCGACCAAGGAATTGGCATCCTCCAGAAGTTGACTTCCTTCCGACACAGTCTCCAGCCCAATCCGAGTCTGGGTAACCTACTAGACTAAAGCTTGCTCCTTTGGGGTACCATAAGCCAAAGTTTGGGGTATGAGCCAAATATCGAAAGATTCGCTTGACTGCCGCATAGTGGCTTTCCTTCGGTGCGGACTGAAACCATGCACAAATTCCCACACTCGACGTGGTATCTGGTCTAGATGCACAAAGATAAAGCAAGGATCCAATCATGGAGAGATATCTTGAACCACTTCTTTACCATTGGGATCATTGCCAAGCTTGCATTTGGTTGGCATTGGAAATTTGACCGACTTGACGTCTTTGAGCTCGAACCTTTTGAGCATGTCTTGAGTGTACTTCGCTTTTTTTATGAATGTTCCATCTCTTCCTTGTTTGATTTCAAACCTGAGAAAGAACTTCAACTCTCCTATCATAAACATCTCAAACTTCTCGGTCATTAATGCTGCAAACTCTTCATTGAAAGATTCGTTCGGAGAACCAAAAATAATATCATCAACATATAGTTGGCATATGAATAAATCCCCTTTGACCTTTTTGGAAAAAAGGGTGGGATCAATTTTCCCAATTTCAAACCCACAATCTTGCAACAACTCGGTAAGGTACTCATACCACGCACGTGTGGCTTGTTTAAGGCCGTAGAGCGCCTTATTGAGTTTGTATACATGAGTGGGGAACTTAGGATCCTCAAATCTCGGGGGTTGTTTGACATATACCAGCTCATTTAAGGGATCATTAAAAAATGCACTCTTCACATCCAATTGTTCCAATTTAAAATCATGATGAGAAGCAAATGCAAGAAACATGCGAATAGATTCAAGATAAGCAACACAGGCTAAGGTTAAACCGTAGTCGATACCCTCGACTTAGGAGTATCGTTGAGCCCTCAATCTTGCCTTGTTTCGAATAACAACACCATTTGTGTCCTGCTTGTTCTTAAAGATCCATTTGGTTCCAATGACATTATGTTCCTCCATTGGCCTTGGCACTAATTCCCAAACTTGATTGCGCTCGAAGTTGTTAAGTTCATCATGCATGGCTTCTAGCCAATCCTCATCATCGAGCGCTTCATGTACCTTTTGGGGTTCAACATACGAAACAAACACGTGATGTAAAGAAAAGTTTGATAATTCTTGATGAGCAGTTACTCCCTTATTGAAGCTTCCAAGCACATTCTTGATGATATGTTGTCGAACCCGGAGCTTGTTAGCTATCTTGGCGGCATGGTGCTCCAAGAGTTCCTTACTGGGTAATTGATGAGTGTCTTCTTGAACATCTTGAGGACCGTCTTGAGCTTGCTCACTAGTTTGCCATTGATCTTGTTGTTACACTTGATCTTGAGCAAACTTGGAGTCTTGAGCATGATCTTGGACATCATTTAGTGCAACACCATCTTCATGAGGTTGATCTTGTCCTTGACCTTGTTCATCGGGTTGAGAGCCTTCACTTTGTTCTTCGGAAGCGTCTGGGTCTAGCGAGAGTGATGGCTCCACTTTACTAGAGCATTGTCCTTCTCCTTCGGCCACAAGGGGTTCCTCAATGGGGAGTATTTTACCAATCCCCATTCTTCTTATGGCTTGAGGAGGAATTTTATCACCTACATCACAAGGACACCTTTGCTCCACATGGGAGCCATTATTTTCATCAAACTCTATGTTACACGTCTCCTCAATGAGTCTGGTGGACTTGTTGAGAACACGGTAAGGATGAGAGTTTGTAGCATAACCAACAAATATGCCCTCATGAGCTCCAGCTTCAAATTTAGGCAAACTAGCAGCTTTCTTGAGTATGAAACACTTACAACAAAACACCCGGAAGTATTTGATGTTCATCTTGTTCCCGGTAAGATTCTCATATAGAGTCTTGTTCAAGCCTTTGTGAAGGTAGAGCCAATTGGATGCATGACATGTGGTGTTAATGGCTTCGGCCCAAAACGTGTACGGAGATTTGAATTCCGCCATCATGGTTCTTGCCGCGTCCGTCAAGGCCTGGTTCTTCCTTTCCACCACACCGTTTTGTCGAGGGGTATATGGTGTTGAATATTGGTGCTTGATCCCCTTGTCACTAAGGAACTCATTCAAGGTGTAGTTCTTGAACTCGGTGTCATTGTCACTTTAATCATCAATATCTTTGCTTCATGTTGATGTTGAGCTTCATTAGCAAAGTCGATGACAGTTTGTTTAGTCTCACTCTTCCTCTTGAAGAAGTATACCCAAGTGTATCTTGAGTAGTCATCCACAATCACCAAGCAATACTTTCTTACCCCAAGACTATCAAAATATGGAGGACAAAGAGATCCATTTGAAGGAGCTCCAAAGGCCTTTTCGAGTAAATGATAGTTGTGGGACGGTGAGCCGTTTCATGAAGCTTTCCTTTAATACAAGCACTGTAAGCACGGTCTCTGGCAAAACTCACATTTGTTAGTCCATGAACATGGTCCCCTTCGAGGATCATTTGCAAAGATCTCATATTGACATGAGCTAGACGGTGATGCCAAAGCCAACCCACGTCAACTTTAGCTATTAGACAAGTCGCGGTCTTAGTAGGTCGCTCCGAAAAATTCACCACATAGAGAACATTCTCGACACGTCCAATAAAGGATACTTTAAGAGTCTTGCTCCGCAAAAGGGCCTTGGTATCAAGAATAAATAATGTGGCAAAGCCCATAATTGCAAGATGACGAATGGAAAGATAATGGTATGCAAGGGACTCAACAAGCATGACTTTCTCTATAGATAAATCTTGAGAGATGACCACCTTGTCAAATCCCATTACCTTGGATATTAAGGCATCAACAAATTTGACATGGGTAGGCATACATGGAATTGGATGCACATCCACCACCAAGTCCTTGCTCCCGGTCATATGATTTGTGGCTCCACTATCGAGCAAGCGTGACACTCCACCGGAAGCAAGCTCCTACAAGAGATCAATGGTTGGATTTAGGTACCCATTCTTGAATGGGTCCTTTGATCTTAGAAACAAGGGTCTTAGGAACCCAAATAGCCCATTCAATGTACTCACAATAAGAACCAACAAATTTAGCATAAACATGCCCATCACTAGCATGACATAAACCATAGGAGGGGTTAAAGTTGTCGGCTTTGTTGGTAGAGGTGGTTTTGCCCATCACCCCTTGTTCTTCATCTTCTTATGATTACTCTCACCCTCTTTGACAAAAATGTCCTTGAGAGGGGAACATAGCTTGTTCTTATTCTTCTTTTTATTCTTAGACTTGGGGTCAAACCCATGTCCCGTCTTTCCTACAACTTCTTTGTGATTATTCAAAAGGTAATTTAGGTTCTTCTCACCTTGGATGCATGACACAAGGCATTTTCGAGTTGTTCCTTCAACTTAGCATTCTCCTCCACAAGATGCACATGCTCACAACAAGGGTTAGTAGCACAAGCATTATCAATTAGAACAAAAGGAGGACAAGTAGAAATATCCTTGGTTAGTTTTACTTGGAGTTGATCATGAGACTCCTTAAAAGAGAAATGAACACCTTTCAAGACCTTATGGGCCTTGTCAAGTGTGTCAAATTCTTCCTTGAATCTATCATTGTCAATCCCAAGTGCAACTTTCTCGGATTTAAGAACATGGGTAAGAACAATAGCATGATCAAGATCTTTTTGCAATTTAGCATGATCAATGTTGTGTGACTCCTCAAGAGCCAAACAAAGACCACACTCTTATTTTAGAGCAATGGATAGTTCCACAATATCATCAGTGTAATCACGACTATGTCCTACCAACTTGGAGATAGTCTCCTCATGAGATTGAATGAGATCATTGGCCTCACCAAGTTGTTCTAGAAGAGCAACAAAGTGCTTCTTGGTTTCACCTTTGATCTTTCATAGGAATTTGTCAAACTCATTCTCATCAAGCTCCACTACCTCACTATAATCAACACAGTCTAACAACAAAGTAGAGGTAGTGATAGTGGTCTTGATGTTGGGGGTTACCTTATTGATACCTTTGGCCATGAGGCACTTGGCGATGCGGTTCTTATTGGTGGCGCCGAAGAGAGACACCTTGGGGAGGAAGTGGCAATGGCAACGGTAGCCTTTGACATCCCCTCACGGCATGTATCATCTTCGTCATCATCAGAGGTGTATTCTTCATGGGCCAGCAAACCCCTTGGAGGAGTCTTCTTGGTGAAGATGTTCTTACTTGGGAAAGACTTGGCTTTGTCCTTGCGAATGAGCTTGCCCCATTGTCTTCCCTCTTATCATAAGGACAATCTGCCACAAAGTGACTCACATTGCCGCAATTGTAGAATGTTCGTACTCGTTGCTTGTTCTTGTACCCACTTGAGTTGTTCTTGGAGATGTTGGGCCTTGAGTTTCTCTTGTTGCCCCAAAATTTCCTTGATGCAAGAGCCATGTGATCGTGATAAGCATACTTTGTGTCTTCAGGTCAGCCATCTTCTTCCTCCTCTTCTTCTTCAATAGCAATGACCTTGGCTCTCAAGGCAAGGTTGGGTGATGCTATCTTCGACCAGACATGACCAAGAGCATTGTCAGTGGTCTTGTTCATGATATTCATGCCAATGAACTCATCCAACACTTCGCTTGAGGTCAAGGTGTGGAAATCTGGCCTTTGACGAATGATGGCGGACATGGATTTGTTGAATGGCATGATGGCCTTGAGAAACTTGTGCATGATCCAAGTGTCATCTGTATCCTTACTCCCATGATCCTGAAGAGCAACGGCAAGAGCAGTCACTCTCCAGTATGGATCAAGGGGTTCCTCATCTTCTAGCATCACAACTCATCGGCCTCATCTAGAACCACTTCAAAGTTGGATCGTTGAATGCTTGAGCTCCCCTGGTACAACACCATGATGTGCTACCAACAATCCTTTGCACGGGTGACGAGGAGCAAGTGAGATAGATCTTTGGGTGGAACTGTTGATTGAAGGATGAACAAAGCGAAATGATTGTATTGATTGTTCGCCTCTTCTTTTGGAGTGAGTTGTTTGGATCATGTGGGTAGAAGCCTTGTTTGATGATTTTCCAAAGATTTGTTGAGCTGTGATTCAAATGAGACTTGATGCAAAAGATCCAATTAGATAAATCATCTTTAACAAGTTTAGCAGGAGGACCGAGGTTATTAATATGCGATGTAGGGACCGGTCCTCCATAGACCGGGGGAGGAGGAACCGAGGCAAAGGTTCCTGTCCCATTCTTTTCAAGAGGGGAAGAAGTTTGATTAGCTTTAGTCGTTTCCATATTGGAATTGGCCTCCAACTCCGATATGGTGGGTTTAACCACAAGCAATGGGTCGGGAGAATTCTTCATTCCCTCAAGTAATTCTTGAAGCATGGGCTTGACTTCGATCGTCATGGACGTCTTCAGTGAGCCATAGCCTCATTCAAGTCATCCCGTGTGATCAAACTCAACTCCACAGCCTCGGGCACTTCATGCCCAACCAAACCATCGGCAACCATACTCTTCGGGTGGTGAAACCCTTAATAAAGATACGTGGCTCTAATACCAATTAAAATGATCGATATGGTTTCCTAGAGGGGGGTGAATAGGCAACCACCAATTTTTAGCTCTTCTGAACAAATTAGGGTTAGCAATAAAAGGTTTGCTAGATGAAAAACTAGGTGAGCAACCTTTATGATGCTAACAACAAAGACAACAAGTGCAAACAAGGAATACACCACAACAATAATAAGTACAAAGTAAAGGTAAGAGATAACCACAAGTGGAACAGGTGGAGACTAGGATGTGTTACCGAAGTTCCTTCCTTTTGACAAGAAGTACGTCTCCATTAGAGCAGTGGAGGCAAAATGCTCCCAAAGAAGCCACTAGAGCCACCGTATTCTCCTCATGCCCTCACACAATGCGAGGTGTCATGATTCCACTATTGGTGCCCTTGAACGCGACAACCGGACCTTTACAAACAAGGTTGGGGCAATCTCCACACAAATCTTGGAGGCTCCCAACAAGACCACGAAGCTTCACCACAATAGAATGTGGCTCCGAGGTGACCTCAACCGTCTAGGGTGCTCAATCACCCAAGAGTAACAAGATTCGGAAGGGATTAGTGGGGGCATCAAATATATCTTGGTGAAAGTGTAGATCAGGGCCTTCTCAACCAATCCCTAGGAAATCAATAAGTTTGATTGGCTAGGGACACAGATCAGGCGGAAATGAGCTTTGGAGCAACAATGGATCTTGCGGAGGTAAGAGTTGACCTTCTCAGGGAAGAAGACCCCTTTATATAGTGGGGGGATAATAAGTAGAGCGGTACTACCACTACTAGGAGAGGTACTACCGCACGATAGTTCACCAACCACGGTAGTAAAAATTACTATCGTGCCTACCAGTGCTGAGGCAAAAGGATGCGCAAAACGTCCGACGGAGCGGTATTAAAAAACTACTACCGCTTAGAGAGTGGTACTACCGCCCAGAGAGCGGTAGTAAAAAACTATTACCGCCCAGAGAGCGGTTCTACCGCTGTGCGTGCGGTACTACCGTTGGCACCAGCGATACTACCGCTGGCCCTTTTCGAGGCGGCCCAGAGAGCGGTACTACCGCTGGCACCGGCACATATAGGTTAAAACATGTTGGATCTCCATTGAAGCAAGGGAAAGGTAGTGCAATGGAAATGTGTACGTGTTGATCCCACCGAAACCTTTTCGAAGCGGACCCCCTCTTAATAGTACGGCTTTCCTACGACTCAAATCCACCAAAGAGAAACGTAGAAAGCAACCGTATTTGAAAGACTCCAAGGGGCACCGAATCGTCTTGTGCCTAGGCATGAATTATCTGAAATGCTCAATACACACGATTAGTCCGCACAGGCATTATCATCAATCACGAAAACCACTTAGGGAGAAATATGCCCTAACACCAGCGACCTCCGCGTCCTCACGGAGGTAATGGCTACCGGCTCCTCCATGAACTCCAGTCGCGCTAAGGTGCACGCGGACACTGTTGCTATTGTGTCTCGCGCCAGGGGCGACGCGACTTGTCCTCATCCCTTCGATCCTCTCTGCTCCACTCTCCATAAGCTACCACCCCATCGCGCCAATAGATGAGCTGGATATGGCCCACAGGCAGCAGCTCATGAAGGCCACCTCCCTCGTGACCGCCCAACGCCGGATGGAGTCTGCGCATGGCGAGTACAACTCCGGCTACGGTCTCACGCCGCATGACAACGAGCCCAGCCGGTGCAGTGATGTTCGTAGTCGCGGCTGCATAGTTGCCAAGATTTTAGGCGGCACGCTACCCACCTACAACACCCTTACGACCAACATGAGGGCCGCGCAGGTGGCCTACGAGGATTTGGCCACCATATAGGGCGAGGAGCGTGCGCGGCAGCAAAAGCACACCCAAGACCTCATCGTCGCTGCCAACATGCAGCACGCTCGCCTCGATCCGGTCCATGCCGGCTCTGAGTCCCCTCACCTAGAGGACGAGGACCGACAGGCTTCTAGCAGCCGCTAGCATGCCCAGCACTCCTCCTCCCCCCGCGGCTCTGGTCGGTGCGCCGATATGTGTCACGACAGGCGCTCCCAACGTGGGATCGAGCAGCCCGCAGTCTCCAGGCGGTGCAACGATGCCCCGAAAGGACGCTGTCGGTCGACTTGCGCCTGTACCCCACCTTCGTAGCAAGAGAGGGCACGCTCGCCGGCTCCATCTGTTCAGGTCGACCTCATGGACTGGCTTGGACGGTGCGTCCCCCGAAGCGATAACGACACCCTCCTTCATGTCGACCGGTTGGTGCAATCCGCCCTCCTAGAGGAGGAGGGCCCAATCGGTCCGGCGTTCTTCATACCCCGGATTCGTGAGGAGCCGTTTCCCACCGGCTTCACACTTCCCCGAGACACACCGAAGTACAATAGCACAGCCTAGCCAGAAGACTGGCTGATCGACTACACCACCGCAGTCGGCATTGCTAGGGGAAACAAGCGTGTCACGGTGTGCTACGTCCCCCTCATGTTGATCGGCTCGGCCCGGACTTGGCTTATAACCCATCCGGGCAGCAACATCAATGCATGGGTGGGCTTTGAGGAAGCATTCGTTCGCAACTTCACCGACTCCTACAAGCGCCCCGGTCGTCCCCGCGAGCTGGCCATGTGCATCTAGGCGATGGACGAGCCCGTCCGCGCCTACCTCACGGGCTAGACCAAGCTGCACAACTCCTTCGACGGGGTGCACGAGGTGCGGGCCATCCAATACTTCATCGAGGGTTGCCGGGATGGCACCCTCCTTAAGCACAAGCTTATGTGCTCGGAGCAGGCCACCCTGGGATACTCATCGCTAAGGTGGACAAGTACGCCACGACCAACTCCGCGATGCGGTTCAAGGTCACCGCAACCAGCAAGGCCGCCTCGCCACTGGCTATCCCACGACCGGCTGTCGAAAGCCAGGGATAGCAGAACAACAAGCTGAAGATTGACCAGTCGGATCCCCGGTACAGAAGCAAGAAGGTGGCCACCACTTTGGAAGGGTAGCCAGCTGCCCTCGCTGCTAACCAGTGCCAGCGAGCTCACAAGGGCACCTAGCAGGCTAAGCTCACCTTCGAGCAGATGCTCGACGCACCCTGCAAGATGCACTTCAGGGCAAAGACGACTATGCACATGCTCCGACAGTGCAACTTCTCCCAGCGACTGGCCCGGGGTGAGGGACTTCGGTCTTCTCCACCTCTGGCTCCTCAAGTTTCAGTTCCTACACCAGTTCCGCCTCCGGCTCCACCCAGGACGGTCGCCTCCGCGATCAGGACATGGCCTATGTTGTCTTCACCAGCGAAGGCGGCGACAAGCACAGCCAACGTCATGCCCAACACGACGTGACCGCCATAGTGCCCTTGGTCTCACAGTACATGCATTGGTCCAAGAACCAGTCACCTGGAGCCGGGCTGACCACCCGGGCGTGATGCCAAACCTGGCAGCTACGCTCTCATCCTCGATCCCACCATTGCGTCCAAGAGGCTCACCTGCCGGTTCTCGCTGGTACTGGCTGACGGTGGCAGGACCATCAACATCCTCTACCGTGACAGGCTGCTCAAGCTGGGGCTCAGGGAAAAGGACCTGCAGCCGACCCGGACAATTTTCCACGGCATCATGCTGGGGCAAGCTCCCTCATCGGCAAAATCCAGCTTGACGTCCTATTCGGCAACAAGGCCCACTTCCGCCGTGAGCTAGTATGGTTCGAGATGGTGGACCTGACAGCCCCTACCATGCGCTGCTTGGAAGGACGACGCTCGCTAAATTCATGGCGAACCCCCACTACACCTACCTCAAGATGAAGATGTCGGGTCCCAAGGGCATTATCAGTGTTGCCGACGACTACAAGAAGTCGATCGAATGCACACGCGACAGTGGCCATCTGGCCGAGGCGCTCGTGATCATGGAGGAGAAACGCTAGCTCGACCGGCTCGTGGCTCAGGCCACCGAGCAGTTGGCCATGGCGACTCCCCCATCCCAACCGGCCAGCTAGGCGACATTCCAACTGTGCAAAGACACCAAGCAGGTGCCACTCGAACCGGCTAACCCCAAACAGTGTATCACCATCAGCGCCACCCTTAGCAGCAAATAGGAAGGTGATTTTTTCGACTTCCTTCGTGAGAATCAGGACATCTTTGCATGTATCCCAAGGACAAGTCAGGTGTTTCGAGGCAGAACGCCGAGCACAAGCTTCAGGTACGGCCGGATGCAAAGCCGGCAAGCAGGCTCTATATCGTTTCTCCGAGGATAAGCGGCGTATTATAGGAGAAGAGATTGCTCGACTGCTCGCAGCAGGCTTCATCATAGAAGTTTTCCACCCGGATTGGCTTTCCAACCTAGTCCTGGTGCTAAAGAAGAACAAAATCTCGCGCACGTGTATCGACTATACCAGCATGAACAAGTCCTGTCTAAAGGACCCTTTCGCCCTCCCCCGAGTGAATCAAGTGATCGACTCCATTTCGGATACCACAAGATCAGGCTGGACCCGACCGAATAGGTGAAGACCTCCTTAATCCCCCCCGATCGGAGCCTACTATTATGTCACTATGTCATTCGGCTTGAAGAACGCAGGGGCCACCTTCCAGCGTTGCATGAAGAAGTGCATCCTGCCCCAAATCGGTCGTAAAATCCAAGAAGCACTTCAGCCTCCTCGACAATCTCCGGGAGACCTTCGTCAACCTGCGCGAGTACAAGGTTTGGCCCAATCCGGAGAAGTGCATCTTCGGCGTGCCGGTTAGCCAGCTCATGGGCTTCTTCGTGTCCATGCGCGGATTCGAAGCCAACCCAGAGAAGATCAAGGCCATCGAGCGCATGCACAAGCCAATGAAGCTCCACGATGTACAGAAGTTCGCCGGTTGCCTGGACTCGCTCAGCCGGTTCGCCAGTCGGCTCGGCGAGAAGGTGCTGCCTCTTTAGCACCTCATGAAGAAGATGGGAAAGTTTGAATGGACCAACCTGGTGGACGAAGCATTCCACAACCTCAAACACGCCCTCTCCACTTTGCCCATCTTGGCCGCACCAGCCAAAAAGGAGCCCATGCTCGCGTACATCGCGGCAACCAAACGTGTGGTCAGCGTTGTTCTGGTGGTGGAACGGCGTGCGGAGGGCAAGGCATTGCCGGTTCAGCGCCCTGTCTACTATCTGAGCGAGGTCCTTTTTGCCTCCAAGCAGAACTACCCCCACTACAAGAAGATGTGCTATGGTATATACTTCACCACCAGCAAGCTAAAGAAATACTTCCAGGAGCAGACCATCACCATGGTGAGAACGGCTCCGCTTTCGAAAATCTTGAGCAATCGGGACGCCACTGGCCAGATTGACAAGTGGACCATTGCCATGGCCGACCACGACATCCAATACGAGTCGCGCATAGCCATCAAGTCCCAGACGATGCTGACGTCCTCATTGACTGTGTCGAGAGCTAGTTTGTGTCGCCGCCTCCTGACTCCACGCACTAGCGCATGCACTTCGATAGTTCCAAGATGTGAACCAACATCGTCATGTTGTCCCCAAAAAGGGGATCAACTCAAGTACGCCCTCCAAATCCACTTCGCCGCGTCCAACAACATGGTAGGTTATGAGGCGCTCATCCACGGACTCTGGATCATCAAGAAAATCGGCATCCGGGAATCCTTTCCTTCGGCGCCTCGGACCTTGTGGTACATCAGGTCTCTAGCGAATAGAACGCCGGGGATGCCCACATGGCGAGCTACCGCTTCGTGCTCCAACAGCTCATCGGCTCCTTCGAGGGTTGTGAGTTCCACCATGTCCCCCGAGCGGACAACTATGCTGCGGATGCGTTGGCAAAAATCAGCTCTACCCATCACACGCTCCGAGCCGACGTCTCCCTCGAGCAGCTGCACAAACCATCGATCAAGCCGTCTCTAGAGTCGGCATCTATCTTTCTGCCCGCGGACCCCCCCCCCCGGGCTCCTCCTCGGGCTTGGGGGCTCCGCCCACATTCCCAGTTTCCGCTGGCCCAGAGGCAGCCAGCTCCGCACCCACAGCCTTCATGATGGTGGAAGGCGCGTTCACCTCCGCCATAGTCCCGGGGGATGACGGCTCTTCCTCGGGGACTCTGACAGGGAGCCCGAGGGCTCCGGCTACCACGATTCCTCAGCTTGAGCCAGTGTCGGCTCCCGTCTTGTCCGCAACCTGGGCCCAACTCATCCTCGCCTACCACATGCGCGCCGAGCTACCTCCCAATGAGGCTGAGGCTCGGCAGATCTAGCGCCGGTCCCCCGCCTACGCCATCAACAACCACGAGCTAGTTCAATGCATCGCAACCAGTGTTTTTCAACGCTGCATCAAGTCGGAGAAAGGGCCGGTAATCTTCCGAGATATCCACCAAGGCGAGTGCGGGCATCATGCCGCCTCGCCGACCCTTGTAGCCAAGGCTTTTCACCATGGGTTTTACTGGCCAATGGCCTAGAAGAAGCAAAGCAGCTAGTTGACGACTGAGAGGTGTGCCAGCATTCCAGCACGTAGAGCCACCTGCCGACTATGGCCCTCAAGACCATCCCTCTCTCATGGCCTTTCACCATCTAGGGGCTTCACATGGTTGGACCGTTCAAGACCGCTCGAGGCGGCATGATGCACCTGCTCGTAGTCGTCTACAAGTTCACAAAGTGGATCGAGGCCAGACCCATCAAGAACTTGGACCGCCCCATGGCTGTCCGATTCATCAGAGACATCACCGTCCGCTACAGCATCCCCCATGGCATCATCATTGATAATGACACTAACTTTGCCAAAGGCGCGATGGCACTTTTCTTCTCCAAGGAAGGCATCCAGCTCGACCTCGCATAGGTGGCTCACACGTAGTCAAACGGCCAGGCGGAGAGAGAAAACGGCTTGATCCTAGCCGGCATCAAGCTGCGGTTTGTGTCACCACTCGTCTGGTCAGTTGGCTGCTGGATCAAAGAATTGTCGGCTTTCCTATGGAGCCTCCGCACCATGCCAACTGGTCAACCTGCTTCACTCATTTCTTCCTCGTTTATGGCTCTGAGGCGGTCATCCCCACGGACATTGAGTTCGAATCGCCCCACATCACCTTGTATACAGAGGCGGACGCAAAAGAAGCAAGAGAAGACGACATCGACCTGCTCGAGGAAGCGCGTGAGCTCGCTTTGAGCCGAACAGCCATCTAGAAACAAAAGCTTTGGCACTACCACAACAAAAGGACCAGGACCCTTTCCTTCCGCGAATGGGATCTGGTGCTCAGGTGAATCCAGCGAACCTTCGGCCAGCACAAGCTATCCTCCCCATGGGAGGGGCAGTTTATCATCAGCAAGACGCTCCACGACAACGCGTACTACCTGACACACGCCCAAAAGGCCTAGAAGCGCAAGAGAGACGCCGTCGGCGAGGAGTCGGAGCGCCCGTGGAACGCGGCTCTCCTTCGCCCATTTCAGTGTTAAGAGAGAAAAACCAGTGTACGTATGTATCCCCTACCCTTTTTGGCTTCATGAATGTAGTGGGTGTCCCAAGCCGACGCTTGTGGCATACCTTTTCGATTCCGTCAAAAAGTATGTTGTTTCTCGATGGAGCAACCCGGTCCGGCTCCTCACGCTCAGGGGCTCGCTGGCTGGCCCAAGCCCTCTCTCTCATCGAAGCCGGTAAATTAATGTGGGCGGAGCGAAAACCCTTACCACCCCTTCTGGCTACAGACCGGCTCATGGTTGTCCGGTTAGCGGGACTCTGGGACGGAAGGCTTGCCGCAAACGAACGCCGACTATGAAGGAGTAGCCGGCTCGAGATGGCCAAACCAACTGTTATTTCTAGCCAGCGTTTCTCATACTCGTCCTAGTCTAAGTATCGCCGTGGCTCCAAAAATCCGTGGCCAGCACCCCCCCCCAAAGACAGATCCCCGTCCTAGTCACAGACCGGCTCTCGGCCGTCCGACTGGCGGGGCGAAAGCCGAAAAGCATGCGGTCAAGGCTTTGGATATACAGAAATCAAAAGGACAAGAGGCTAGGAACGAGTCAGCATGAACAAAAAAATTTGGACAAACTTCAAAGCATGCGGTTTATACACAAAAGCATAAAGGCCCACAACCATAAGTTCATTTTACAAGACCCCCAATGGGTGGAACCCTGGACTAACTAATGCTGGAGAAAAAGAAAGGCCCTAGCCGGTATTGGCCCCGTCCTCACCATGTCATGCGGCTGCTGAAGTAGAAGCTCTATCCCGGCACCAGCACCCCCCGCGTCGGCCTTCGCATCCGTGTGCCCCTCCGACAAGAGGTCGGCATAGGCGTCCTCGCTCGAGTCAATGCCCTTGAGGTCCATCTTGTCGGTGATGCCTTCGGGGTTTTCCAGGGTGAGCCGTTACCAGGACTCCAGGGTCACCTTGCCATTGGCTGCCCGCCCCGGGACGTACTCGTCCCACACGGCAAACAACGCGAGATCGCTAGCCCGCACGACCAGCTCGTCGGCGATCGCCTCCAGCTCCGCGTCCGTGCCGGCACTCTGGGACGCAAGCAGTCCCAGGTCCAGCTCCGAGTACCACAACTTGGTGACATGAAGTGCCATGAATGCACCGGCTTGGGCTCTCGAGGCTCGCCAGGTGCACACCCGCACGCTCCCATCCTCCAACCACCGCAATAGCAGGCTCATTCATTACGGATCCACCGCATCCGGCCAGAGGGTGCACACCATTGCCAGCCCGGCCTTCTAGCGCCGATCCATGGCACGCACCATCTCATTCAGACAGGCCTTGGCAGCAATCCCCACCTCGTCCACGTTTCACGCGGCAAACGCCACAATATGGTCGCCCAACACCCGCTGCTCCTCATGATTGGCCACTACGACCGCCTCCGCCTCATCTTGCGTCTCGAGGAAGAGATCTGTAGGAGGGGTACTAGCGCATGGCATAAGAAAAGAAAAAAGGGCCAAGCCCAAGGCGGAGCAAGAAGAAAATGTCAAGACAAAGAAAACTTAGAGGAGATAAGCGCGTCCACCTCATGTGCGTCCTCCTGCAACTCTCGCTCCCTAGCCGTCCATGCTTTGGCTTAGCGGGTGTGCTCATCATGTGCAACCCATGCCGCCTCGGCCACCTTCTCCAGCTGGTCATCCTTGGCCTTCAGGGCCTCGCGATGGGCCACCTCCCGCTGCTCCAGCTCCGCACGGTGAGCCGCATCCCGCTGCTCCAGTTCCGTGCGGTGAGCTTCCTTGCGGTCCTTCTTATCTGCCTGGCGGAGGTCCACCTCCTCGCGCAGCCAGGCGCACTCCTCTTGCAAAAGATCCTGCTGCTGGCCGGCTTGGGCCAGCTAGCTCTGGAGATGTGCCGACTAGTTTTCATCCTCCCGGTACTGATCCAGCACCATGTTGTAGGCGACCAGCCGACGATCATGGTGGGCGTGCAAGGGACAAAGGAAAAAAGATTGTTGCAGGTAAGACTCGAACCGACTGATTCCCAGCCAACCGACTCTTGGGGGCTACACCTAGTGGATGCGCTGGCGTGCCCTCACTAAAAAAATTTGGAAGAAAAAGAGTAAACGGGCAGAACGGTTACCGCAACACACTGCTTGAGATGGAGCAGCCGCTCCTGTGTCGCGTGGGCTTCTCGCTGCGCCAGGTCGCATCACTCGGAAAATCTGCAATAAGCGCGGGAAGCCCGATTCTTGGTAAGTTTGGAACCCCTCCTTCGGAGTTCCTGCCGGCTATGACCCAGCTGGGTGCAGATCTGGTCCTCCTCATCAATCGGATGTGGCAGTGTAGATTTCCAGTTCTGCATAGCAACTAGAGGTGTGTTGTTGAAGTCGGGCAAGTAGATGAGGTCGCAGGACAGATCGACATTCTTGACATAGAAGAACCCCTTCTGCCAGCTCTTCACCAAGTCTTGCACGGGAAGCTTCGGGAAGCCAGCTCACGTGCAGTGGTAGATGAGTGTCGCCCCATAGACGGTCATCACCTTCACGTTGGTGAGCTTGTTCACCACCATCAACTTCTTGAAGTAGAAGAGCTGGCGTGAGAGGTCCAGGCACGACTCGATCCCGACATAGCCCTCGCATAGGGAAACAAAGGTGGCCAGCTATAAGACGGCATTGGCGCTGAGGTGATGGGGTTGCAAGCCGAAGTGCGTGAGGAACCGACGGAAGAAGACGCTCGCTGGCAGCCCGAGTCCTCAGGCAAAATGCTCCATGAACGCCACCACCTCGCCGTCTTGCGGGGCCGGGGCGTATTCTGCCCCCATGGTGCTCGCGGCCACAAGCTCTCCGGCGGCAGCTTGCAGCGATGGCGGAGGCATTCGATGTACTCCTCATCGATGTCGTTGTCGTCCCAGGCGCCTCTGATCGTCATCGGGCTCAGTGGCTACTCGATGTACGGGGCTTAAGACTGGAGAGGCCGGCAGGTCGTAGCGGGTGTCGGCGGCGTACGGCGGCATGACGGGCGCGGGACCGGCGCTTCTCTCTTTCTCTTTGTGCGGGAGCGACGGGGAAGGCAAGGGACGGGGACGAGGGAGAGAATGGCACCCTCGGGCCCTCCTCTTGCCCATTTAAAAACCACGCGGGGTAGTGGGGGAGGGGATCTGACGTGCACGATCCCCACTACCTCCAGGCTGCACGGGCAGCATTATTGCACGTCGGGAGTGCCAACTATCGCCCCGATCCATAGAAGATACGTGCACGTCGGCCGAGGCCGTGGTCAAGCAAGCCCTGCCCCACTGTCTGGTCTTGTCACGCGGGTGGCATGTGACGTGTGTGGTTTGTCACACCTTTCCGGTGGCAAGCTACATGTGGTGTCCTTCCTCTGCATGTCGATGAGCCCGAGGTGGTCCACACGACAACCTGCTACGATCCAGGCCACTTACGGCTAGCAACTTGTCCGGCTACGGCTCCGTGAGCCCGCGGCGAAGGATCTAAGCCGTTAAGATTCGCCGCTCCGAGCCGGAGGGCCTCCCCCGCTTTGGGGACTACTGACGGGGGGATAACCCTGGGGTAGACAAATTCGAGCCCTTCCCCCGCCCTCCTCCAAAGATCGATTCAGGGTGGCCTGTTCACCCAGGAAGGCTGGTTGCCCCTGGCCGGTTGCGCAGCCGAGCCGGCTAGGGGTAGAGCCACTCTCTGTCCGGCTCGACTACGCCTCGCCAGCCAGCGGGTTAGCCCTAGTAACTTCGCCCTCACAAGGCATGGAAACAGTGGCCCACGTAATGCTGACCTGACCGCGTGTGGCTACAGTGGAGGCGCTCGTACCACTGACCATCACCGAGTGCAACCAATCGAGGCGGCACAATGGGGCCCCATCCACTCCATTACCTGCCCTGGCATGGCTGTAGTGCAGCCGACCCAACCGTTGACTATAGCTGGCTGCTGCAAAACGATGCTCCACAGTGCGACGCACGCCGCCGCGTAACAAGCACGCACCAATAGCGGTGACTGGCCGGTGGGGTCCCAGCTCCTGGCGGGACACTACAGCCGGTGGGCTCCTACACACGACAAGACTCCTCAACTGGTGGGCCCCCTGGCTGGCTAGAGAAGCTGCCAGACGAGTCCCCCCGGTACCCTTTATGCTTATTGTAAGCCAGGGGTTGGCCTATAAAGCACCCTGGTACCGCCCCATGCAAAGGGTCGGCTGATCACACGCACATACACCCATATAGGAGAGGTAGAGAAGGCAACCAACTTCTTCTTCCTCCACCGTCACACAGCTCAAGGAGCACCATTATAATCACATTCGTTTCATCAACCAAACCAGCAGTACTAGGGGTGTTACCTCCCACGGAGGGCCCCAAACCTGGGTACATCGTGTGTCTCGCACCGCTTGTCCCCGATCTTGTTTTTGGAGCTCGTCGACGTACTTAATGCCCCAACCACTCTCTTTAAGCCACCCCATGGCATGTGTCGTGAGAAAACGACGACAAATTTGTCTACCCACGGAATTCTTTGTTTCAGAGAGAAGCCTCTAGCGAACACTATGACCGCGGCGTCTATTCGAATATATTTTAAAAAAACACTAAATACCTTGCTGCCATTATTTACTTTCTTTTTATTGTCAATTTATATTTATCAAATATCTATCTACCACTAGTTATTGCTTGCGAGTAATGAGTTTAAGGGGATTGACAACCTTCTTGCCCGCATTGGGTGCAAGTGTGTGGTGTTTTGTGTGTAGGTGTTGAAGATGGGAAATTGCATGGTCCTCCTATTGGTTCGATAACCTTGGTTCTCATACAAGGAAATACTTACCTTTATTATGTAGTGTCATCCCCTCCTCTTCGGGGAAAAATCCAACGCAAATCACAAGTATCAGTATGGTCTAAAAGCATATCTTAGTTAAACAACCTAATCAAGGGCACAAATGAAGTGATTCTGGTCCTCGACACCACAAAAGACTTCCGGCCTCTTTTCTATGTTGAGTGGATTGGCCGAGATTTTCTTAACCAACATGTTCTAAATTTGTTACAATGGCAGAAGATCTACTGGTAGCACAGAGCAACAATATAAGTGGTTAAGTTTGGGGAGGCTAACTCTAAATATTTCCAGGCCAAGGCCACAATCAAATATAGAGTTAATACTATTGATTCCCTCCAGGATAAGTTGGGAAATTCTTTTAGATATCACATTTCCAAAGCAGACGTCCTTCACAATGCATTCAAGAAAAGGTTATGCACTTCTATTCCAATTTTTGACATACCCTAAACTTGTAAGATTTTCTTCACAACAATATTTATTTGTATATGCTAGAGGTACCTTTCTCAAAGGAAGAAATTGAAGAAGTTTCTCAAGAACTACCCTAGGAAAAGGCTACAAGACCACATGGTTTCAATACAAATTTTCTAATATTGGTGGGCTATTATTACTAAGGACTTTTATGATCTCATTAATGATTTCTATCATGGCATAACCAGCTTGCAAAGTATTAACCCCTCTTTTATCACTATAAACCCCAAGAAGGATGGTCCCACTACTCCAAATGATTTGAGACCTATGTCCTTGCTCAATCGCTCAATTAAAGTCATCACCAAACTATTGGCTAATAGGCTTCAAATAGTTATTCTAAAGTTGGTCCACTCAAATCAATATGGCTTTCCCAAATGAAGATCAATACATGATTGTTTAGGTTGGACATATGAATATATACGTCAATGCAAGGCTTCTAGTCAAGAAATAATTGTTCTCAAATTGGACTTTGAGACGGCATTTGATCTCATTAAACATCAATCAATCATACAGAATTTAACTCCACAGGATTTGACAATAGATGGCTTATGTGGATAGCTAAGATCTTCTTATCTGGTTACCCCTTAGTCTTACTTAATGGAGTGATAGGGAAGCAATTCATGTGCAAGAGAGGTGTCAGACAGGGGGCCCTATTTCCCCTCTGTTATTTGTTTTAGCAGAAGATATCCTTTAATCTATATTGAATGAAGCCATGACTAACAGTTTAATCACTAAACCTTTGCTAGATCACCCTTGCCCTGAGTTTCCAGCGATAAAATATGTTGATGATCATGTCCTTATTTTACCTACCTCTAAGGCATAGGTAGAGCAACCGAAAAATCTGCTGCTTCACTTCACTATATTTACTGGATTAAGAGTGAACTTTCAAAAATATGCAAAGGTGCCAATCAATAGTAGTCCTGAGAAGATGCAGAGGCTGGCTGATAGACTAGGATGAAGTATTGCAAGTTTCCCCTTCACCTACATTGGCCTTCCTTTAACTCTATCTAAACCAAAATTGGAAGACTTTGCTCCTATGATCAAAAGAATTGATCGGAGAGTTTATAGATGCTCCACACTTCTCTCTTATGGTGGTAAGATTACCTTAATCAAATCATTCTTTACCAGCCTGCCAACTTTCTTCAGGTGCTCTCTCAAATTACCATCTCGAATCATTGACAAAATCAACAAATACCTAGACACTACTTTTGGAGAAAATATGGCATGGAGGATAGAGGTACTGCTCTCATTTCCTGGGACAAAGTTTGTCTTCCAAAATAGCAGGGAGGTTTGGGGGTCCTCAACATAGCCATTCATAATAAGTGTTTTCTCATGAAACATTTGTATAAGTTTTTAAATCATGAGAATCTGACATGGGTGACACTTCTTTGGGAGGCTAACTATCCTTAAGGAGTATTCTCTAACAAATTGGTGGGATCTTTCTGGTGGAAAAGCATCCTCAAGCTTCTGCCACAGTTTAGAAAGGATTGCTTCTAGTGTGATTAGACACGGGAACAGTGCCATCTTTTGGTGGGATAAGAGGGGACGTGGAAATTTAATGAATAAATTCCTAAAACTGTTGTCCTTTGTAATTAATGACAACATGTGAGTCTTGGATTTCTTATAAGATTTCTTACAGAATTCAGATATGGTGCAACATTTCCATACACCATGTGTCGGTCGAGGCTCATCATCAATCAAGAATTACAGATCATTGCTCAGCAAACACAACTCTCCCACATTCCTAAGAAATGGGTATACCCTTGGGACTATTGCTTTTCCCCAATCAAAATGTACAAGGAATTAACTGCCGGATAGCTCGCTCCCCCCATTTTCAATAAAATTTGGAAAAGTGCTACTATGCTCAATATAAAATCTTCTTTTGGTTGTTGCTGCATGACAGAGTTAACACAAGAAATCTGCCCATAGGAAAACCTTCCATTTACCTTCCTACAACTGTGTTCTCTACCTCTCTCTATCTCTCATACCATAGAAACGACATTACATTTATTCTGGTATTGTGATTTTGTAGTTGCATGTTGGAGCTCAATTCTGGGACATAGAAATATAGGAATTCCGGTCTATGATGAAATCGGGCCTACTTTCCAAGCTCCCCCACCCAATATTGCCATGCAAATTATTATCATGGGCTGTTAGAATATTTGGAGCATAGAAATGGTATCATTTTCAAAGCGAAGGCTGCTTCACTTTAGTCTTA
The DNA here is from genome assembly GCF_904849725.1 of Hordeum vulgare subsp. vulgare. Taxonomy (NCBI): domain Eukaryota; kingdom Viridiplantae; phylum Streptophyta; class Magnoliopsida; order Poales; family Poaceae; genus Hordeum; species Hordeum vulgare. The sequence goes on from NC_058522.1 coordinate 160,014,261, forward strand.
GCAAAACTCCCTGAAGTCTTATTTATCACCAATTAGACACGCAATGAAAGAAAAATTCGAGGAACAACTTTCAAGTTGGATTGATAAAAACCTCCCTTGATCATCATGTTATCTTAGGGTTTCATAGAAACATAAGTAGGATAAACTTTTGTATTGAATTTGTATTTTTATACTTTGTAACTTATTTATTTTATTATATATACCATAGTACGATTGATCTATGCTTTCGGTTTACAAAATAAAAGATAACATGATGTAGACAAAGTAAACTCAACTAATATGAATAAACAACATATTTTTATCATTAGCGGGAGCAATACCAATAAATGGCATTTCCTCTTGTGTAACTGAGATTGAGCACCACAAGATTGAACCCATTACAACGCACCACTCCCGCTGAAGATAAATCATGCTAGTTGGCCAAACCAGGCCGAAATATGAAGCTATCACAATCATGCATATCTATAACTAGCAAAGATTTAATATATTTTCATGAATAATCTAAACATGAACCCATAATCCAACGGATCCCAACAAACATACCGCAAAGTTGATTACATAGGATAGATCATCTCGGGGATCGCGGGGATCTTCGCATTTAAGAGCACAGAGAGAGAGAGAGATCTAGGTACCAACTAGGGACCCGTAGATCTCTGATAAACTACTCACACATCACCATGGGAGCAACAAGATTGATGTAGAGGCCCTCCGTGATTGACCCCCCCTCTAGCGGGGCACTGAAACATGGCTCCATATGGGATCACGGCGGAACATGAACTTGCAGCAGCGAAAAAGTGTTTCAGGTAGCTGTCTGGTATTTTACAAACATGTTACGATTTATAGAGGTAGAGTTAGGTAAGGAGGCTATAGGTAGTGGTCACAAGCCATGAGGGCGCAACCACCCCCCCGGGCTTGCCCTGTTGGCTTGGCGCAACACCGTGTGGCCTCCGGTCTCGCTCTGAAGCTTTGAGGTCTTGTTTTTTCCAGAAAAAATCATCAACAGGTTTCGTTGCATTTAGACTTCGTTTGATATTGATTTCTTGGAAGATCCAAAAACACGCAGAAAACAGCAACTCACACTAGGCACTAAGTTAATAGGTTAGTTCCCAAAAGTGATATAAAACAACATAAATGCATATAAAGAAGATTTATAATATAACATCATAGAACAATAAAAAATTATAGATACGTTGGAAACATATCAGCATCCCCAAGCTTAATTCATGCTCGTCCTCGAGTAGGTAAATGATAAAAACAGAAATTTTAATGTGACATGCTACCTAACATGTAATCTTATTCACATATGATCATTGAGAAACGATGAACTAATAAATATCAACATAGTAATATCCGTAAACATAAGTAACACAATCATCAACTTCCAAAATATATGATCCCTGAAGAATGTTACTCCCCATTCATTTTATCATATTAGCATGCATGGCTCCGTCTTCACCACATAAATACATGATCGTACTTCTTAACACGCTTCAACATTTTTAACCTCACTCAATACATGATCCTTAACCATGGACATATCATATAGGTGGAATAGAATATGGTTGTAGGTATCGAAGGCATAGAAGTGGAGAAGGAAGTCTCGTATCAACTAGGCAGACCAACGGGCTATGGAGATGCCCATCAATCGATATTAATGTGAGGAGCAGGTATTGCCATGGAACGAATTTACAAGAGCAATAAGTTTATGAAAGCTCAATGAAAGCTAGCTAAGTGGGCGTGCATCCAACATGCTTGCTCATGAAGACCCCGAGAATTTGAGGAAGCTCATCATCAGAATATGCAAGCCAAATTCTATAATGAAACAATCCCACTAGCATATGAAAATCACAACTCATGAGACTCTCTATATGAAAAAGATGCTGCTTTCTCTAAGCACAAGTGTGGAAAAGGAGGTAGTAGCATTGTCCCTTCTCTATTTTCTCTCATTTTTTCTTCTTCCCTTTCTTTTCTTTTTCTATTTTTATTTATCTTTTTTCATTCGGAGTCTCGTGCCGACTAGTGGGGGAATCATAGTGCCCATTGTCGTTTCCTCGCTGAGATAGTGCTCTAATAATGATGAATATCACACTTCTATCTACTTATAACTCAATATAACAACTCAATGATGACGAAACAAATGAATCTATATGAATGCCTTTGGAAGTGTACCACGATGTGCAATGATCTATCATATGATGTAAATAATGATGAATGGTGACTTTGCCACGAATACTATGTCACCTGCATGAACATGCAAAGCAATATGATGATGAACACACAAGTCATGTGATATAACAGTGGAAGTTGCATGGCAATATATCTCGGAATGGCTATGAAAATGCCATGATAGGTAGGTATGGTGGTTGTTTCGAGGAATCTATCTAAAACATAACAATCTGTAATGATGAGCACTAAAACTAAACTTTTGTAACTCCACAAATTATAAAAAATGGGACAACCTAGGGAATTTGTTTATCAATATTTTATAAAAAATTCAGATCAAAAATACGTGCGAGTAAAATCGCAGAAGTTGTGCACTAGACATAGAAGTTTCTATTTTTGCATCGTATCAATTCTACTTATCATCCAAATCATTCGAAAGGTTTTACTTGGCACGAACACTAACTAAAACATAGAAAAACAATCATTACAGTAGCAATAATAATTTCAACTCAAAATAAAAGAAAGTAGAACACAAAAAATAAGATAACTATTGGGTTGCCTCCCAACAAGCGGTATCGACCCTAGCTAGGCATAATGCATAGTTTCAAGTGTTTTCATCCTTGACATTCAGTCCACAAGTGGCCCTCATGATAGATTCATAAGGTGGCTTGATGATATTTCTAGGGAAGTGTTCATCCCTTTCTTAAATGGCAATTAGAATCTTACGTTTCCCTCCTTCATATCAATAGTAGCACCTATAGTTTGTAAGAAGGGTCTACCAAGTATAATTGGACCAAACGGATTGCATTTGATATGAAGCACAATGAAATCTACAAGCACATAATTTATTTTATCAAGAATAAGAACATCAGTTATTCTACCCAAAGGTTTCTTAATTGTATAATCCACAAGATGTAAGTTAAGGGAATAATCTGGTATATCGATGAGACCACGCACGTCATAAAGAGATTTATGTATAGTTGAAACACATGCACCAAGGTCACACGAAGCATTACATTGATATTATTTAAGCTTGCTTTTAATAGTAGGTTCTCACTCATCATGAAATTTTCTATGTATATAAACTTCTCGTTCAAGTTTCTCATCATAAGCTTTTATCATCGCTTCTAAGATATGTTTAGTAAAAGCTTTATTTTGTTCATAGGCATTGGGTGAGGTAATGATGGATTGCAACAAGGAACTACATTCTACCAAATAACAGCTCTCATAATTAAAGTCCTTTTAATCCAAGATAGTGGGGACATCACTAGTTAAAGTTTTGACCTCTCCAAACCCACTTTTTCCATTTTTATCATTAAGATCATCACCCGCCGGACAAATGGGGCGCCTTCTAGCTAAACTTAACCCATCTCCTGTCACACCTTGTGTTTTGAGTCACAACACTCTGTTAATAAATCCCAAAAAATTTTGTGAATGAATGTGATGCTTGAACTAATTGATATTTGGTTTCTTTCTTGAGTGTGCTCTTAATTCATAAAATCCCCCCTACTTTATAGACACATCTCCTTGATCCAAAACCTTGCCCAATGATCATGCCATGTGTATAGGACATAAAACTATTTTTATAAAAAAATGGCTAAGAAGCATTTATTCACTTAAGGTTTCCAAAACCCCTGAATTGAGATTTGAACTACAAGTCATCAAATTAGGGTGAATGTTTTGGAACCTATTATATATAAGACTTCCCAAAACGAAAAAAAATTCAAAGGTTAATTTTGTATTTTACTCAAATGCCTTTTTCTAAGGGCAGAAATGATTTTTCTTAGGGAAAAATTATTTTTATGTTCTAAAAATCTTTGAGAAAATTTAGGGAAACTCAGTGGACATATATTTTTCCATATATATGAGTTTAAACACATGGTCATGTTCAAAATATTGGAAAAAACTTTCAAAACCCTTAATGTTCATTTTAAGTATATGAAATATTTCCATAAGAAATATTGTGCAATAAATCCAAGAAAATTCCAGAAAGTTACATATGCAACATATGATGATCTTGCTAAGTTTCATCCCAATATATATTATTTTGGTTCACATTAGTACCCCAAAACCCTCTGTGCCTACACTCTATATTGAACAACTTTACACTGCCAAGTGTCTCCAATTGCTCTCAATTTCTGTGGACACCTTCTAATCCTCTAATAATGCAACCACACCAAGTGGTGCATCAAGGAGAATAGATCGAGTTGCTCAAATCCCCCCAAACCTATTTGTGTTGATTTCTAGAGTTAGGAATTATAACATTGGCAAATTTCTCAAATGAGTTGGAAATTTGTGAGCACGAACAACTGGTCTTACCATACTCATGGTAAATACCAAGGCCATTGGATACCCCTCGATGCCGTGGGACAACAACAAAGAACTTCTTCCATAAACTTATGGAAAAGCAAAGTTGACCCAAAAAGATTCTAGTTGCCCTCACCCTTTTACCACGGCATGTGCTAGCCCCCTTCTACCTCCAGTAACTCTCTCTTGGCCACGAAACAATCATTGGTGGGTTAAACTCTTCAATTTTTCTCTGTGGACAACATTGGCATGACTCTCCTCCCCCTCTCCCTTCTTTTGTACATACAAATACCCCCAAACTCTACCACAACCTCATTTGCATGCTAATGCATCAATCCAAACTCAAAGATGGCATGCTCATATGGAAAATATGAGTGGTTCATCTAAACTAAGAATTTTGCAATAAATGTGGCTCTAAACTACAAGTGTCATGTCCACTTGTCTCACATAGATGAAAATTGGTGGTCGTGCACTCCTTGCATACGTAGGACTACTAGAAAATATGAAAGCACATATGCTCCCTTGGTGATTTTGATAATTCATGACAACATACATTGTCTCTTAGACTAACTCTTTTACCTATATAATTTAGGAATAGTCCATGGAAAGCTTGGGCTAAAGGTTTATGTGGAGATGCCCCTTGATGCACTAAAGGAATAATATTGGCTCAAGTTTCAAGCTAGAAGACTCTTCATTTTATATATGTAAGAAATCATTTTTGGGTCCATAGGAAAGCCGATACTATTAAAAGGGGGTGAGGTAGTTAAATGAACATATGCTCAAAGTGCTCCAAGTTAGCAACAAAAATACTCAGTCATTTTTCCCACATAACCATTATGTCAAAATCCACATACACAAATTCGACGTCACCAACTTTCATATTTTGGACCCACCGAGTTTGACCTGAGATAGAAACCCTAGCCACTACCACCAAATCGGTGCAACCGAATCCAAATCAGTGCTACTGAGTTTGGGTGACCAACTTTTGGTTGCCTCGGTACACAAAATCAGAATTTCCAAGTTTGAGTATGGGTACCACCGAGTTTGGCCATCTAACCGTTATCCACCTTTTCGGTGCCACCAAGTCTCATATATCAGTCTCACCGAGATTCAAAAGTTCACACCTTTGTGCTAATCGGTACCATCGAGTTTTCAACTTCGGTGTCACCCAGTTTGCAACTTTATGTGTAACGGTTGGATTTTGGCTACTGCCTATATATACCCCTTCAACCTCCTCTCATTCATGGGAGAAGCACTCAGAACACACACTTCATTGCTAGATCCATTTTCTGGGACAGAACACCTACTCATGTGTTGACACCAAGCTACTCCAATCCAATCGTTTGAAACTTGATCTAATCCAATCAACCTCTCCTACCCATGCATATTTGCTACTTCTTGAGCTTGCGTTGGTTTTCCCTTGAAGAGGAAAGGGTGATGCAGCAAAGTAGGTAAGTGTTTACCTAAGTTTGTTGAGAACCAAGGTATCAATGTAGTAGGAGGAACAAGCAAGGCCCCAATCTTAGCACCTACACAAACAATCAAACACTTGCATCCAACGCTAAAAAGGGGTTGTCAATCCCTTCACGGTTACTTGCAAGGATGAGATCTGATAGATATCGATATAAAAGATTGCTAGAACTATAAGTAAAGTAAAAGTAAATAAATGGCAGGAATATATTTTTGGTATTTTTGGTTTATAGAATTGAAAGTATAATATGGAAAATAGACCTGGGTGCCATAGGTTTCACTAGAGGCTTCTCTCATGAAGGAAAATAATACGGTGGGTGAACAAATTACTGTCGAGCAGTAGATAGAAAAGTGAATAATCATGAAGATATCCAAGGCAATGATTAGGCATATGGGCATCACGCTCGTGTCAAGTAGACTGAAACGATTCTGCATCTACTACTATTACTCCACACATCAACCGAGTCCTGCCTGCATCTAGAGTATTAAGTTCATGAAGAAAAGAGTAAGGCATTAGGTAAGATGACATGATGTAGAGGGATAAACTCAAGCAATATGAGTAAAACCCCATCTTTTTATCCTCGATGGCAACAATGCAATACGTGCCTCGCTACCCCTACTTTGTCACTGGGTGAGGACACCCCAAGATTGAACCCAAAACTAAGCACTTCTCCCATTGCAAGAATTACCAATCTAGTTGGCCAAACCAAACTAATAACTCGAAGAGACTTGCTCAGATATGAAATTATGCTTATAAGATTTCAGAGAAGATTTAAATAATATTCATAGATAATCTGAACATAAACCCACAATTCATCGGATCTCGACAAACACACCGCAAAAGAGTATTACATCGGATAGATCTCCATGAAGATCATAAAGAACATGGTATTGAAGAACAAAGAGAGAGAAGAAGCCTTCAAGCTACTAGCTATGGACCCGTAGGTCTGTGGTGAACTACTCATGCATCATTAGAGAGGCAATGGAGTTGATGTAGATGCTCTCCGTGATCGATTCCCCCTCTGGCAGATTACCCAAAAAGGCTCCCAGATTGGATCTCACGGGAACAAAGGATCCCGGCGGCGGAAAAGTATTTTTTGGTGTCGTTCTGGTATTGGGGGAATAATTAGGAATTTATAGGACGAAGATCAGAGTTAGGAGGCCTGCAGGGGGGCACAAGCCAGCCACCCCCCTAGGGCGCACCCTGCAGGCTTCTCGTCTCCCGGCAGGTCTCCTGTCCCCTTCTCCAAGTATGGCAGGTTTTTGTGGTCCAAGAAAAATCATTCCGGAGATTTTATTTTGTTTGACTCCATTTAATATTCCTTATCGGCAATACTCAAAAATATGAAAAAAAAGAAACTTGCACTAGGCTCTAGGTTAATAGGTTAGTCCCAAAAATAATATAAAATAGCATATTAATGCATATAAAACATCCAAAACATATAATATAAATCATGGAACAATCAAAAATTATAGATACATTGGAGACGTATCAAGCATCCCCAAGCATAATTCCTGCTCGTCCTCGAGTAGGTAAATGATAAAAACAAATTTTTTTATGTGGAATGCTACCTAACATATTATCCATGTAATATACTTTATTGTGGCGTGAATATTCAGATTCATAAGATTCAAAACAAAAGTCTAATATTGACATAAAAACAATAATATTTGAAGCATACTAACAAGGCAATTGCGTCCTTTCGAAATAACATGGTCTTAGAAAGTTATCCCTACAAAATCATATGGTCTGGCTATGCTCCATCTTCCCCACACAAAGTATCTAAATCATGCACAACCCCGATGAAAGTCAAACAATTGTTTCACACTTTTTATGTTCTCAAACCTTTTCAACTCTCACACAATACATGAGCGTGAGCCATGGATATAGCACTATAGGTGAAATAGAATATGGTGGAGGTTGCAAAAAAGGGAGAAGATAGTCTCACATCAACTAGGCGTATCAACAGACTATGGAGATGCCCATCTATAGATATCAATGTGAGTGAGTAGGGATTGCCATGCAACAAATGCAGTAGAGCTATAAGTGTATGAAAAATCAAAAATAAAACTAAGTGGTTGTGCAAAAGATGAAATTCCACTAGTTATATGAAAGTGACAAAATAGGAGACTCTCTATGAAGAACATGGTGCTATTCTGAAGCACAAGTGTGGAAAAATATAGTAGCTTTGGCCTCTTTTATTTTTTTAAATGGGCTTCGCTGACCTCTTTTATTTTTTGTAAAGTCCGGAGACTCATCCCTACTTGTGAGGGAATCATAACTTCCATCATCCTTTTCTCACATGGTACAATGCTCTAATAATGCAAATCATCACACTTTTATTTCCATACAACTCAAAGATTGCAACTCGATATCTAGAACAAAATATGACTATAAGCAAAATGGAAGTGATGGTGCGTGTCATAAAAAACCGAACGGTGGTGTTGCATGGCAATATATCTCAGAATGGCTATGAAAATGCCATAATAGATAGATATGGTGGTTGTTTTTAGAAAAGTATATGGTGGCTGTTTTGAGGAAGATGGGTTTAATGTGCCGGCGAAAGTTGCGCAGTACTAGAGAGACTAGCAATGGTGGAAGGGTGAGAGTGCGTATAATCCATGAACTCAACATTAGTCATAAATAACTCACATACTTATTGCAAAAGCCTATTAGTTATCAAAGAAAAGTATTAGACGCATGCTCCTAGGGGAAGGGTTGGTAGGAGTTAACCATCGCATGATCCCAACCTCCACACAAAGGTTGACAATCATTAAACAAATCATGCTCTGACTTCATCACATAACGGTTCACCATACGGGCATCCTACAGGAATCACAAACGTTAACACAAGTATTTCTTCCAATTCACAATTATTTATTAGGATGACTCTCATATTACCATCTTCATATCTCCAAACTATATACAAGGAATAAAACTTCTCATCGTATTCAATGCACTTAATATGAAAGTTTTTATTATATCCCTCTTGGATGCCCATTATATTAGGACTAAATTCATAAACTAAACCAACTATCATGTTGTTTAAAAGACTCTTAAAATAATATGAGTGAGGTACGAGAGTTTAATAATTTCTATAAAATAAAACATCACCGTGCTCTAAAAGATAAAAGTGAAGCACTAGAGCAACATTGCCTTTCTCAAAAGATATAAGTGTAGCACATAGGGTATTCTAATAAATTCACGATTCAGCGTGCCTCTCTCAAAAAATTTGTTCAGCAAGGATGATTGTGTCAAACTAAAAAGTAAAGACTCATATAATACAAGACTCTCCAAGCAAAACACATATCACGTGGTGAATAAAAATATAGCCTCAAATAAATTTACCTATGAAATGAAGACGAAAGAGGGGATGCCTTCCGGGGCATCCCCAAGCTTAGGCTCTTTGGTATCCTTGAATATGGCTTGGGGTGCCTTGGGCATCCCCGAGCTTAGGCTCTTTGGTATCCTTGAATATAGCTTGGGGTGCCTTGGGAATCCCCAAGCTTAGGCTCTTGCCACTCCTTATTCCATAGTCCATCAAATCTTTACCCAAAACTTGAAAACTTCACAACACAAAACTCAAGAGAAAACTCATGAGATCCGTTAGTGTAAGAAAAATAAATCACCACTTTATGTAATGTTGTGAAATAATTATTTATTTATATTGGTGTAATATTTACTGTATTCCAACTTCTCCATGGTTCATACCCCCCCCCCCGATTTAACCCATAGGTTCATCAAAATAAGCAAACATCACAAAGAAAACAGAATCTGTCAAAAATAGAACAGTATGTAAGAATCTATAAACTTCGAATATATCTATAACTCCAAAAATTCTGGAAAATTAGGAGAATCAGGGCAACTTTTATATCAATCTTGTGTAAGAATTTCATATTAAAAGAATGTCCACTGAATTTACAAAATTCCTGGACTAAGAGCGAAAGTTTCTGTTTTTCAGCAAAATCAACTTGCAAATACCGTAGACCATCCCAAAGGTCTTACTTGGATCCAACACTAATTAAAAGAAGAAAACGAAATTATTAGAGAGGTAATAATGTTTGCAGAACTCAAAAACATAAGCAAAAACAAAAGCATAAAAATAAAATTGGGGTGCCTCCCAACAAGCGCTATTGTTTAACGCCCCTAGCTAGCCATAATGCAATAGATCTAGGTAATGTCATCTTTGGTATGCAATCTATAAGTAGCTCTCATAATAGATTCACAAGGTAATTTTATTACCTTTCTAGGAAAGTGATCCATGCCTTTCCTTAATGGTAATTGGAATCTAATATTTCCTTCTTTCATATCAATAATTGCACCAATAATAGGACATGTAGATTTGCAATCTGTATCAAGAACAATGAAATCTACGGGCACATAATTCCTATTTGCAACAATAAGAACATCATTAATCCTTCCTGTAGGTTTCTTAATTGTAGAATTCGCTAGATGCAAATTTAAAGAGCAATCATCAAATTCACGGAATCCTAGCACATCACGTAAAGTTTTTGGTATCCTGGAAACGCTAGCACCCAAATCACACAAAGCATGGCACTCATAATCTTTAATTTTAATCTTAATAGTAGGTTCCCACTCATCATAAAGCTTTCTAGGTATAGAAACTTCCAACTGAAGTTTTTCTTCAAAAGATTTCATCTTAGCATCCACAACATGTTTACTAAAAGCTTTATTTTGATTATAAGCATGCGGATAATTCAACATGGATTGCAACAAGGAAACACAATCGATCAAATCACAACTATCACAATTAAAGTCCTTGAAATCCATAAGGGTGGGTTCATTCCTATTTGAAGTTTTGACCTCTTCAATTCCACTTTTATCAATCTTAGCATTAAGATCTATAAACTCTGAATCATTGGGACGCCTTTTAACTAAAGTTGACTCGTCTCCGGTCCCATCTTTTTCAAGATTTATACTAGAAAACAAAGATTCAATAGGAGTTACATTAATCACTGTAAGATCTTCATCATTTCTTAAAGATTCTGGATTCATGGACATTTTATTAACTAAGGTGGATTGTTTATCAGAAATTTGGCCTACTAAATTTTCAAGGTGAGAAAAGTGAGATTTCAAACCAAAAAATTCCTTGGTCATATCATCAAGTTCTTCATTCATGTATTCCAGCATGAACCTTTCTTCTTTAAGCTCATTCCTAAAGAAACTATGATGGTCAAATTGGAGCGACATGAATCCCTTAGCATTATTCTTAATATCTTCCAACTTCTACAGGGAAAGATCAAAACATTTGGGTTGATCTAGGGAAATGAACAAACGAAAAACAAACAAAAAAGACAAGCGGAAGAAGGGGGAATAAAAAGGCAAATCTTTTTGGTATTTTTTGAAAATCATTATTTTAGAAGTGGGGGAGAGGAAAATGGGAGGCAAATGGCAAATGAAGTAAATGCAAGAGATGAGTTTGTGATGGTACTTGGTAGGCTTGATCCTTCTATGTATCCTCCCGAGCAACACCGCCAGAAATCCTTCTTGCTACTTCTTGAGCTTGTGTTGGTTTTCCCTTCAAGACGAAAGGTTGATGCAGCAAGGTGGATAAGATTTTCCCTCAGTTTGTTGAGAACCAAGGTATCAATCCAGTAGGAGGAACAAGCAAGGCCCCAATCTTAGCACCTACACAAACAATCAAACACTTGCACACGATTCTAAAAAAGGGTTGTCAATCCCTTCACAGTTATTTGCAAGGATGAGATTTTATGGAGATAGATATAAAAGATTGCTAGAACTATGTCTTGGTATTTTTGAAATATGTCTTCAATATCTTGGTATTTTTGAAGCTCTTTAAATCTTTATAATGGAGTACTCTTGTGTTTCATAACATTTGTTTTCCCATTTGTACTCCTACTACTAAGATTCTCAAGATCCTTAAGGTAAGTATATGCATCATATCGCTATTCATGATGATATTTTGTTTCTTGCACATATTGTTTTCAAGAGAGAGACTTGAGTATGGAAGCCCTTCATGCACCCATGTTTGACGCATGTAGCCAAGATCTATATCACTTGACTTGTCCTTCTACCATGCGTGTGCCCATGCATTCCAAAGCAACTATCCTTTAAAGGAATTGCACACATTTAGGGGGAGCTTGCACTAGTCATATTTCTTTCAAATATGTCATATTCTTATGTTTATCTTTATTTGAAGCTTTGATTGTATGTTGTCATCAATTACCAAAAAGGGGGAGATTTAAATCACATATGCTCCCTTGGTGATTTTGATAATTCATGACAACATACATTGTCTCTTGGACAAACTCTTTTACCAAGATATTTCAGGAATAGTCCATAGAGAGGTTTGGCTAAAGTTTTATGTGGAGATGCCCCTTGATGCAAGAAAGGAAAAATATTGGCTCAAGCTTCAAGCTAGAAGACTCTTCATTTTATATTTGTGATAAATCACTATTGAGTCCATAGGAATGCCAATACTATTAAAAGGGGTGAGGTAGTTAAATGAACTGATTGCTCAAAGTGCTCGAAGTTAGCCACCAAAATTGTTAGTCATTTTTCACACATAACCATTCTGTCAAAATCCACATACCAAAATTTGGTGTCACCAACTTTCATATTTTGGACCCGCCGTGTTTGACCTCAGACATAGACCCTAGCAACTGCCACCAAATCGGTGCAACCGAATCCATATCGGTGCTACCAAGTTTGGGTGACCAACTTTCGGTTGCCTCGGTACACAAAATCAGAATTTCCAAGTTTAAGTATCGGTCCCACTGAGTTTGGCCATCTGACCGTTAGGCACCTTTTCAGTGCCACCGAGTCAAATATATCGGTCTCACCGAGATTCAAAATTTCACACCTTTGTGCTAATTCGTACCACCGGATTTTCAGCCTTGGTGTCACCGAGTTTGCCAGTTTGTTTGTAACTGTTGGATTTTGGTTGCTGCCTATATATGCCCCTTCACCCACCTCTCATTCATGGGGGAAGCACCGAGAACACACACTTCATTGCCCGATCCATTTTCTGAGAGAGAACCACCTACTCATGTGTTGAGACCAAGCTATTCCAATCCAATCATTTGAAACTTGATCTCTAGCCTCCCCAAACTGCTTTCGAGCAAATCAACCTCTCCTACCCATGCATATATTGTGAGAGAGTGATTTTTTGTTGAGGAGACTATCTTTAGAAGCACAAGAGCAAGGACCTCATTTATCTACCACATCTATTACCTTTTGGAGGGTGGTGCCTCCTAGATTGGTTAGGTGTCGCTTGGGAGCCTCCTACTCTGTGTTGTGGAGTTGAACCAAGCTGTTTGTAAGGGCAAGGAGATCGCCTACTTCATAAGATCTAGCGTGAGTAAGGCTAGTTCTCCGTGGACGGAAGCAATGGTGGAATAGACAAGGCCGCTTATTTGTGGACCCTCCGTGGGTGGAGCCCTCTGTGGACTCTCGCAGTCGTTACCCTCCGTGGGTTGAAGTCTCCATTAGCATGGACGTACGATAGCGCCACCTATCAGAAAATGACAAAACTAATCGTGTCATGCGTTTGATATCCCTGCCTTACTCCTCTACATTACACTTGCATGTTTTATATTCTGCTACTATACTCTTAGAACTGCATGTGTAGGGTGTACTAGACTTGTTATAACTGCTAAATTTCTGCCTTCCTTGAAATTGCGTTAGGCTAGGAATTTTATCTTGACGAGTAGTCTATTCACCCCCTCTAGACACATCTTCTATAGATCCCTCACAATATTTTGTCCCAAATTCCCTCCATTGAAAACCCCTTAGATGAGCCTAAAGTTTCTTGCTGCAAACTTACCCTTTGTCAAAACCCCGTCTGCATGGCTCCCACTACTTCCAAACATTACCAATGCCCTGTAGCACACATGCCATGAACAATGGATGTCTGTTGCTGACCAAAAAGATGCTCTGGACACGCTATGGCATGGTGACCATGCGTTGACCTGCAACAACGGTGCTCTATCAATCAACCTTGTCCAGTAGCTCATGTCTGGCCTCGACACAACATCCACACGCGCCAGGAATCACATCTCAAGGTCCTACACCCATACCAAATGCGAGGATACCTCCAAGGCTGCTCTAACGCATGTGCTCGCTGTTGGAAATATGCCCTAGAGGCAATAATAAATTAGTTATTATTATATTCCTTGTTCATAATAATCGTTTATTATCCATCCTAGAATAGTATTGATTGGAAACTCAAATATATGTATGGATACATAGACAACACACTGTCCCTAGTGAGCCTCTAGTTGACTAGTTTGTTGATAAAAGATGGTCAAGGTTTCCTGGCCACAGGCAAGTGTTGTCACTTGATAACGGGATCACATCATTAGGAGAATCATGTGATGGACAAGACCCAAATTATATACGTAGCATATTGATCGTGTCATCTTATTGCTATTGTTTTCTGCGCGTCAAGTATTTGTTCCTATGACCATGAGATCATATAACTCACTGGCACCGGAGGAATACCTTGTGTGTATCAAAAGTCACAACGTAACTGGGTGACTATAAAGGTGCTGTATAGGTATCTCCAAAGGTGTCCGTTGAGTTAGTATGGATCAAGACTGGGATTTGTCATTCAGTGTGATGGAGAGGTATCTCGGGGCCCACTTGGTAATACAACATCACATATAATCCTTGCAAGCAACGTGACTCAATTGTAAGTCACGGGGATCTTGTATTACAGAACGAGTAAAGAGACTTGCCGGTAACGAGATTGAAATAGGTATGCGGATACCAACGATCAAATCTCGGGCAAGTAACATACCGAAGGACAAAGGGAATGACATACGGGATTATATGAATCCTTGACACTGAGGTTCAACCGATAAGATCTTCGGAAAATATGTAGGATCCAATATGGGCATCCAGGTCCTGCTATTCTATATTGACCAAGGAGTGCCTCGGGTCATGTCTACATAGTTCTCGAACTCGCATGGTCTGCACACTTAAGGTTCGATGACGTTTTGGTATAGTTGAGTTATAGGTGTTGGTAACCGAAAGTTGTTTGGAGTCCCGAATGAGATCCAGGACGTCACGAGGAGCTCCGGAATGGTCCAGAGGTAAAGATTAATATATAGGAAGTCCTGATTTGGGCACCGGAAATGTTTTGGGCTCATCGATAGTGTACCGGTAGTGCTAGGAGGGGTGCCGGGGACCACCGGGAGGGGTGTCATGCCCCAAGCGGTCTCATGGGCTATGGGAAGAGATAAACCAGTCCTTAGTGGGATGGAATAAGTTCCCACTAAGGCCCATAAGGTTTGACAAGGGAAAACATAAGGTGGAAATAGTTTCCAAGTGGGAAGGTGGAATCCTACTCCAAGTAGGATTGGAGTAGGAATCCACCTCCAATTTCGGCCAAACCTTGAGGTTTTCAGGCTGCCTGCTCCCCTCCCTCCCTCCTATATATAGTGGTGATTTAGGCCTGATTTGAGACAACTTTTTGCCACGTGCAACTCAGATCTAGACACCATAGTTCTTCCTCTAGATCGCATTTCTGCGGAGCTCGGGCGGAGCCCTGCAAGATTAGATCGTCACCACCACCGGAGCACCGTCATGCTGCTAGAGAACTCTTCTACCTCTCCGCCTCCTATTGCTGGATCAAGAGGGTGGAGATCGTCATCGAGCTGTACGTGTGCTGAACGCGGAGGTGCCGTCCGTTCGGCACTAGATCAGAACGGATCATGAAGACGGATCGCAAGACGGTTCGTGAGAGGGATTGCGGGATGGTTCGTTGGACGGATCGCGGGATGAATCGTGGGACAGATCGTGGGTTGATTCGTGGGACGGTTCGTGGGGCGCTTCGAGGGATGTGAAGACGTTCCACTACATCAACCGTGTTTCTTAACGCTTCCTGCTGTGCGATCTACAAGGGTACGTAGATCCAAATCTCTTCTCGTAGATGGACATCACCATGATAGGTCTTCGTGTGCATAGGAAATTTTTTGTTTCCCATGCAACGTTCCCCAACAGTGGCATCATGAGCTAGGTTCATTCGTAGATGTTATCTCTAGTAGAACACAAAGGGTTTTGTGGACGGTGATGTTCAATTTGCTGCCCTGCTTAGTCTTTTCTTGATTCGGCGGTATTTTTGGATTGAAGCGGCCCGGACCGACATTATTCATACGCTTACGAAAGACTGGTTTCACCGATTGACATGCAACCTCGTTGCATAAAGATGACTGGCGGGTGTCAGTTTCTTCAACTTTAATTGAATTGGTTTTGACCGAGGCGGTCCTTGGGCGGGTTAAATAGAAATTTGCACATCTCCGTTGTGGTTTTTGCGTAAGTAAGATGCGATCATACTAAATACCCATAGCAGCCACGTAAGACATGCAACAACAAATTAGAGGACGTCTAACTTGTTTTTGCAGGGTATGCTTGTGATATGATATGGCCAATGACGTGATGTGGTATATTGGATGTATGAGATGATCATGTTGTAATAGTTAATATCGACTTGCTCGTCGATGGTACAGCAACCGACAGGAGCCATAGGGTTGTCTTTAAACTAACGTTTGTGTTTGCAGATGCGTTTACTATATTGCTAGGACATAGCTTTAGTAGTAATAGCATAAGTAGCACGACAACCTCGATGGAGACACGTTGATGGTGATCATAATGATGGAGATCATGGTGTGGCGCTGGTTACAAGAAGATCGTGCCGGTGCTTTGGTGATGGAGATCAAGAAGCACAAGATGATGACCATATCATGTCACTTATGAATTGCATGTGATGTTAACACTTTTATGCACCTTATTTTGCATAGAATGACGGTAGCATTATGAGGTGATCTCTCACTAAAATTTCAAGACGAAATTGTGTTCTCCCCGACTGTGCACCGTTGCGACAGTTCTTCGTTTCGAGACACCACGTGATGATCGAGTGTGATAGACTCAACGTTCGCATACAACGGGTGCAAAACAATTGCACACACAGAACACTCGGGTTAAACTTGACGAGCCTAGCATGTGCAGACTTGGCCTCGGAACACAAGAGACCGAAAGGTCAAGCATGAATCGTATAGTTGATATGATTAGCATAGAGATGCTTATAACTGAAACTATTCTCAACTCACGTGATGATCAGACTTGAGATAGTGGATTTGGATCATGTACCACACAAATGACTAGAGAGATGTACTTTTTGAGTGGGAGTTTATTAATTAATTTGATTAGTTAAACTCTAATTATCATGAACATGGTCAAAAGGTCTTTGCGAATTATGATGTAGCTTGCGCTATAGCTCTACTCTTTTTATATGATCCTTGAGAAAATTTAGTTCAAAGTTGATACTAGCAACTTTACGGACTAAGTCCGTAAAACTGAGGATTATCCTCATTGTTGCGCAGAAGGCTTATGTCCTTAATGCTCCACTCGGTGTGCTGCACCTCGAGCGTAGTTTCTGGATGTTGCGAACATCTGACATACACGTTTTGATGACTACGTGATAGTTCAGTGCATGATACTTAATGGATTAGAAGCAAGGCGCCGAAGACGTTTTGAAACGTCGAGGAACATAAGAGATGTTCTAGGAGATGAAATTGAGATTTCATGCTCGTGCCCTTGTTGAGAGGCGTGAGACCTCCGACAAGATTCTTTGTCTAAAAAGTAGAGGAGAAAAACTCAAATTATTGAGCATATTCTCAGATTGTCTGAGTACAAGAATTGCTTGAATCAAGTGAGAGTTAATCTTCCAGATGAGATAGTGATGGTTCTCCAAAGTCACTGCCACCAAGCTGCTAGAGCTTCGTGATGAACTATAAACATACTCCCTCCGGTCCTTTTTAGTCTGCATATTAGCTT
Organism: Hordeum vulgare subsp. vulgare; assembly: GCF_904849725.1. Lineage (NCBI taxonomy): Eukaryota > Viridiplantae > Streptophyta > Magnoliopsida > Poales > Poaceae > Hordeum > Hordeum vulgare. The sequence goes on from NC_058522.1 coordinate 160,032,022, forward strand.
TGTCCGAAGTCAAAGTATCTCTACTTTGAGCAAATTTATATAAACATGTATCAACATTCACAATGTCAAATTAATATTGTTAGATTCATTATGAAAGGTGGTTTCATGATATGTATATTTGGTATTGTAGATGTTGATATTTTTCAATATATATTTGGTCAAACTTTGTAAAGTTTGACTTGACCCAAATCAAATATGCGGAGTAAAAAGGACCAGAGGGAGTATAAAGGATAGATATGATGATCCTTGAGCGATTCGCAATGTTTGACACTGCAAGAGTACAAATCAAGAAGGAGCATCAATTGTTGATGGTTAGTAAAACCACTAGTTTCAAGAAAGGCAAGAGCTAGAAGGGATACTTCATGAAACGACAAACCAGTTGCTGCTCTAATGAAGAAACCCAGGATTGAACCCAAACCCGAGACTAAGTGCTTCTGTTATGAGGGGAACGGTCACTGAGGCGGAGCTACCCTAGATGCTTGGTAGATAAGAAGGCTCGCAAAGTCGACAGAAGTATATTTGATATACATGATATTGATGTGTACTTTACTAGTACTCCTATTAGCACGAGATTATTGGATACCGGTTCGGTTGCTAAGTGATTAGTAACTCGAAATGGAAGCTATGGTATAAACGAAGACTAGCTAAAGGCGAGGTGACGATAAGTGTTGGAAGTGTTTCCAAGGTTGACGTGATCAAACATCGCACGCTCCCTCTATCATCGGCATTGGTGGTAAAACCTAAATAATTGTTATTTGGTGCTTGTGTTGAGCATGAACATGATTGGATCGTGTTTATTGCAATACGATTATTCATTCAAAGAGAATAATAGTTGTTCTATTTGCTTGAATAATTAACCTTCAATGATTTATTGAATCTCGATCATAGTGAAACACATGTTCATAATATTGGTGCCAAAAGATACAAAGTAATAATGATAGTACCACTTACTTGTGGCACTGCCACTTGAGTCATGTTGGTATAAATGCATGAAGAAGCTCCATAGAGATGGATCGTTTGTACTCACTTGATTTTGAATCACTGAGACATGCAAATCATGCCACATGAAACAAGAGAGTAACTTGTTGGGAGTAATACATTTTTGATGTGTCCAGTCTAATGAGTGCTGAGGCACACAGTGGATATCGTTATGTTCTTACTTCACTGATGATTTGAGTAGATGCAGGAGTATTTACTTGATGAATCAAAAGTCTGAAATATTGAAAAGTTCAAAGCTATTTCAGAGTGAAGATCGTCGTGACAAGAGGATAAAATGTCTATGATATGATCATAGAGGTGAATATCTGAGTTCCGAGTTTTGGTACACAGTTAAGAAATGTCTTAATTGTTTCGCAATACATGCCACCTAGAACACCATAGTGTGATGGTGTGTCTGAACATCATAGCCATGCCCTATTTTGATATGTTGCATACTATGATGTCTCTTATCAAATTGCCACTATCGTTTATGGGTTATGCATTAGAGACAACTGCATTCACTTTAAATAGGGCACCGCGTATTTCCGTTGAGATGACACAGTATAGATTATGGTTTGGAGAAATCTGAGCTGTTGTTTCTTGAAAGTTTGGGGCTGCGACGCTTATGTGAAAAAGTTTCAGTCTAATAAGCTCGATCCCAAAGCGGATAAATGCATCTTCATAGGATATCCAAAACAATTGGATACATCTCGTATCTCAGATCCGGAAGCAAAGTGTTTGTTTCTAGAAACGGGTCCTTTCTCGAGGAAAGGTTTCTCTCGATAGAATTGAGTGGGAGGGTGGTGGAACTTGATGAGGTTAGTGAACTGTCACTTCAACCAGTGTGTAGCCGGGCGCGGGAAGATGCTCATGTGGCGCCTACACCAATTGAAGTGGAAGTTGATGATAGTGATCATTAGAGCTTCGGATCAAGTTACTACGAACCTCGTAGGTTGACAAAGGTCGCGTACTACTACAGATCGGTACGGTAACCCTGTCTTGGAGGTCATGTTGTTGAACAACAATGAACCTACGAGTTATGGAGATGCAATGGTGGGCCCGGTTTCCGACAAATGGTTGGAGGCCATGAAATCTGAGAGAGGATCCATGTATAAAACAAAGTGTAGACTTTGGAAGAACTACTTGATGGTAGTAAGACTATTAAGTAAAGATGGATCTTTAAAAGGAAGTCAGACGATGATGGTGATAAGTCACTATGAAGAAAAGCTCGACTTGTCGCAAAGATGTTTTCGACAAGATCAAAGAGTTGACTATGATGTGACTTTCTCACTCGTAGCGATGCTAAAAGTCTGTTGGAATTATGTTAGTAGTTGCTGCATTATTTGTGAAATATTGCACATAGGAAGTCAAAACATTGTTTCCTCGACGGTTTCCTTGAGGAAAGATTGTGTGTGATACAATCAGAAGGTTTTGTCGATCCTAAGGATACTAACAAGTATGCAAGATCCAGCGATCCTTTTATGGACTGGTGCAAGCATCTTGGACTTGGAATATACGCTTTCATGAGATGATCAAAGCTTTTGGGTTTGTACAAGGTTTATGAGAAACTTGTATTTCCAAAGAAGTGAGTGGGAGCACTATAGCATTTCTAATAAGTATATGTGGTTGACATATTGCTGATCGGAAGTAATGTAGAATTTCTGTAAAGCATAAAGGTTGTTTGAAAGGGGTTTTTCAAAGGAAGACCTGGATAGAGCTACTTGAACATTGAGCATCAAGACCTATGGAGATAGATCAAAATGCTAAAACTGAACTTTCGAATGAAATGCATGCCTTAACAAGTTTTTGAAGGAGTTCAAAATAGATCAGCAAAGACAGAGTTCTTGGTTGTATTGTAAGGTGTGAATATGAGTAAGACTCAAAATCCCGACCACGGCAGAAGAAAGAGAAAGGACGAAGGTCGCCCCCTGTGCCTTAGCTATGACTCTACAATATGCCATGCTGTGTACCGCACGTGATGTGTGCCTTGCCACATGTCTGTTAAGAGGTACAGAGAGTGATCCAAGATTGAATCACTGAACATCGGTCAAAGTTATTGTCGGGACCATGATCCCAAGTCATAAGAACCCAGCTTGTAACACATCACATCACTTTGCGGCCTCACGCACGGTAAACTCCACGGCTGCCATCTTACCTTGGCCGGGACCGTTTCCGTCTTTTAGCTCACGTATATGAATATGTTGCTAGCGTTCAAATGACAAAGAACCTGGCTCAACATGACTAGTTATAAACCCAAGCAGTACATCCATAAAGGGGTAGGCATACGTAACCCAGCAAGGCAGGTGTCGATCAACAGCATGTGTAGATGAGTCGTAGCAAGCTACAAGGACTCCATTACACCGCATGACATTTCCCCGAGGGGACAGACACAACATCAAAGAAGGATACATGCCGGTCAATCAGTGTGTCTAGAGCAATAGCAAGCTACCAAGGCTCGATAGAAGCACAAAGAGGCGTTTCCCTGTAAAGAGTACTACTAAAGGCACACAACTAGGTGTCGAATCCCACAAATATAATGCATTTCATAACATACACACAATATGCACGATATGTGTAGATACAACATGGCATCACAACATAACTCTATGACTCAAGCTTTTATTAAGGACTCATAAGAATCAACATAGTGTGATATTACAAACAGGGGTCTCGTGACCCGACACTCAAGTCATACAAACAACAAGCGGAAGCAAATCATGTCTGGGTACAGACATCTACTAAAAGTGGCTGGAAGAGCCTGAAAAGCTACTACGACCCTACCAAAGGAGCCAGACCGGTAATGAGTCTATGTCTTCTCTGCAAAAACATAAATAAAGCAACCGTGAGTACAAAGGTACTCAGCAAGACTTACATCAGAACTATCTACATATGCATCATGTTTCAATGAAAGGATTGTGGGGTTTGATTGCAGCAAGCCAGCTTTGACTCTTGGCTAACCTGTACTACGACTACAAGTTCTTTCTTTGAGGTGGGATAGCGCACACGAGTCCACATATTCACCAATTCAATACACCACTATGCATCCACTCTCGTCTCCCTACGAGAAGGCCTTCCATATCACTCACACTTATCTTGCATGTTTTAGAGTATCCATTTAAATTGTCTATGTACCATGTAATGCTTCGAAGTAGTCCATATCTGAGGACGCGGCTATTCGAACAGATTAAATCACCCTGCAGGGGTATACTTCTTCACACACGCTCCCACCACTTATCACCATGCGCACGTCATGCATCTCGACAACCTTCAAGCGGAAGCACTGGCGTGGGTGTCGGCCACGACCGTTAGCCACACAAGACCCTAGTCCAGGTTTATCGCCTATATGAGACTGAACCCGCAAGGAAGTCCAGCCGAGGTTTCCTCTACGGCCCCAAACGATGTGCGCAGGGTTCCCAAGCCCACCATCCGGGTGCCACTTGGTACACTGTGCCACTGTGTATCTACCACAGAGAAGCCTACCCCGTCGGGGAGAGCTAAACACGACCGCCAACACTTTTCCTACAAACACCAGAAACTAGTTGCAACTCCTGGACAGAGATCTAGGCGATTAATAAGCCAAGAGGGTCAATTAAGTATCCCAATGTGTGGTGGTATCTTGTCTTGGATAACATACACATAACTCAGTTCTTAAGGACGGTCCCAATGAGGCAACCCACCATGTACTCCTACATGGCCTCTCATCGCTACCTTTACCAAATCAGATTCACACTTTTACTCTCTCATCGCTCCTAAACTGCTTGCTAATCATTATGCAGGAGATGGAACACTACATCCTGATTTGCACGTAATCTATGTGGATGAAGTTTGTGGATTATTTAAGCTTGCAGGTCTGCCCGAGGATGATGTCGAGAAGAAGGTCTTTCCTTTATATTTGAAGGAAAAGGCGTTGACATGGTATAGGCTATGTGATGATATTGGATCGTGGAACTACAACTGATTGAAATGGGAATTTCATCAGAAGTTTTATCCTATGCATCTGGTTCATCGTGATCGGAATTATATCTATAATTCTTGGCCTCGTGAAGGAGAAAGAATCGCTCAAGCTTGGGGGAGGCTTAGGTTAGTGTTATATTCATGCCCTAATCATGATCTCCCGAGAGAAATTATTAATCAGAATTTTTATGCTCGGCTCTCTCGTAATGATCAATCCATGCTCTACATTTCTTGTGCTGGTTTCTGTATGAAGAAATATATTGAATTCAAATGGGACTTATTGGAAAGAATTAAATGCAACTCTGAAGATTGGGAACTTGAGAAGGTAATGAGTCAGGTATAAGCCTTAAGTTTGATTGTCTTAAATCCTTTATAGACACCGATGCTTTTCGTGATTTTAGCACTAAATATGGACTTGACTCTGAGGTAGTGGCTTCATTTTGTGAATCTTTTTCTACTCATGTTGATCTCGCCAAGGAGAAGTGGTTTAAATGTCATCCTCCCATTGAAGTTAAAGTGGTAGAACCTATTAATGTTGAAGAAGAAACTACTATTTATAATGTTGATCCTGTTATTCCTGCTGCTTGTATTGAGAGTCCACCCTTTCCTTATAGGATAAAGGAACTTGCTAAAGCTTCAACTGTGGTTCGTAAGAGTTGGGCTAGAACAACTGTACCTCCTGAGCATATTAAAGTAGAGCCTAATATTGTTATGGTTAAAGATCTCTTGGTTGATAACATTGATGGGCATGTCATTCACTTTTGTGATGAAGCCGCTAGAATTTCTAGACCTGATACTAAGGGTAAACATAGACTTGTTGTTGGCGTGCTTGTTGTTTGTGTTAAAATAGGTGATCATTTTTATCATGGCTTATGTGATGTGGGGGCTAGTGTGAGTGCAATTCCCTTTACCTTATACCAACAAATTATGAAATATATTGCACTACCCGAATTAGAGGAATATGATGTCACCATCAAGCTTGCTAATAGAGATACTATTTCACCAATTGGGATTGTTAGAGATGTTGAAGTCCTGTGTGAGAAAATAAAGTATCCTAGTGATTTTCTTGTTCTTGGTTCCCCACAAGATGATTTTTGTCCCATTATATTCGGTAGACCCTTCTTGAATACTGTTAATGCTAATATTGATTGTGAAAAAATAACAGTTACTGTAAGTTTTGGGGATGCATCTCATGAGTTCAATTTCTCTAAATTTCCTAGACAACCCCATGATAAAGAATTGCCTAGTAAAAATGAAATTATTGGTCTCACTTCTATCGATGTTCCTCATACCGATCCATTACAACAATATTTGCTAGACCATGAAAATGATATGTATATGAATGAAAGGAATGAACTAGAGAAGATTTTCTTCGATCAGCATCCAATCCTGAAACACAACCTACCTGTTGAAATACTTGGGGATCCTCCTCCACCCAAGGGTGATCCCGTGTTTGAGCTTAAGCAATTACCTGATACTCTGAAGTATGATTTTCTTGATGAAAAAGCGATATATATTGTTATTATTAGTGCTAACCTTTCAGAGCATGAAGAAAAGAGATTATTGAAAACTCTGAGGAAGCACCGTGCCGCTATTGGATATACTCTTGATGATCTTAAGGGCATTAGTCCCACTCTATGTCAGCACAAAGTCAATATGGAGCCTGATGCTAGACCAGTTTTTGATCACCAAAAACGATTAAATCCTAAAATGAAAGAAGTTGTAAGAAATGAAATACTAAAGATTCTGGAGGCAGGTATAATTTATCCTATTGTTGATTGTAGATGGGTTAGTCTCGTCCATTGTGTCCCTAAAAAGGGATTTAATACTGTTGTTTCTAATGATAAAGATGAATTGATCCCGCAAAAAATTGTTACAACATATAGAAGGGTTATTGATTTCAGGAAATTAAATAAAGCTATTAGGAAAGATCATTACCCGCTACCTTTTATTGATCAAATGCTAGAAAGACTATCCAAACATACACATTTTTTGCTTTCTAGATGGTTATTCTGGTTTCTCTCAAATACCTGTATCAAAAGAGGATCAAGAGAAGACCACTTTTACTTGCCATTTTGTTACCTTTGCTTATAGACGTATGCCTTTCGGTTTATGCAATGTAGCTGCTACCTTTCAAAGATGTATGATGGCTATATTCTCTCACTTATGTGAAAATATTGTTGAGCTTTCAGGGATCATTTTTCCGTTTACGGAACTTCTTTTGATGATTGTTTGAGTAACCTTGATCGACTTTTGTAGAGATGTGAAGAAACTAATCTTGTCTTGAATTGGGAGAAGTGACACTTTATGGTTAATGAAGGCATTGTCTTAGGACACAAAATCTCCGAAAGAGGTATTGAAGTTGATAAAGCTAAAGCTGATGCTATTGAAAAAATGCCGTGTCCAACAGATATTAAAGGTATAAGAAGTTTCCTTGGTCATGCTGGCTTCGATAGGAGATTTATTAAAGACTTCTCTAAAAGGTCTAAGCCTCTCACTAATCTTTTGCAAAAGGATATTCCATTCGTTTTCGATGATCATTTGAAATTCCTAGGAAAACCTTGATAACTGCACCTGTTGTTCAACCACCTGATTGGAACCTACCATTTAAAATTAAGTGTGATGCTAGTGATTATGCTGTTGGTTCTATTCTAGGACAAAGAGTTGATAATAAATGATATGTTATTCATTATGCTAGTAAAACTCTAGACAGTGCTCAACGAAACTACGCTACCACTGACAAGGATTTTTTAGCAGTTGTGTTTGCTTGCAATAAGTTTAGACCTTACATTGTTGATTCCAAAGTAATTGTTCACACTGATCACGCTCCTATTAAGTACCTTATAGAAAATAAAGATGCTAAACCTAGACTTATTTGATGGGTCCTTCTACTACAAGAATTTGATTTTCACATTGTTGATAGAAAGGGCGCTGATAACCCCGTAGCAGATAACTTCTCTAGATTAGAGAATGTTCTTGATGACCCACTACCTATTGATGATAGCTTTCCTGATGAACAACTAGCTGTTATAAATGCTTCACGCGATGCTCCTTGGTATGCTGATTTTGTTAATTACATTGATGCTAAATTTATACCTCCTAGTTTCACATACCAACAAAAGAAAAAGTTCTTCTATGATTTAAGACATTACTTTTGGGACGATCCACACCTTTATAAAGAAGGAGTAGATGGTATTATTAGACATTGTGTACCTAAGCACGAACAGGGACAAATCCACACCTTTGACATTCATCCTAACCATGTCACTTCGAGTCCTACGGAGGAAATCACGTTGGAGATAAAACTGTACACAAGGTATTGCACTCTAGTTTTATTGACCTACTCTCTTCATGGATGCTTGTAAGTTTGTCTTGTCTTGTGATGAATGTCAAATAATTGGTAATATTAGTAGATGTCAGGAAATGCCTATGAATTAATCTCTTGTTATAAAACCATTTGATGTTTGTGGTTTTGATTATATGGGACATTTTCCAAAATTCAACGGGTATACTCATATTCTAGTTGTTGTTGATTATGTTACTTAGTGGGTAGAAGCTATTCAAACTAGTAGTGATGATCATAACACTTCTATTAAAATGCTCAAAGAAGTTATTTTCCCTCGATTTGGAGTCCCTAGATATTTAATGACTGATGGTGGTTCACACTTTATGCATGGTGCTTTCCGTAAATTGCTTGCTAGGTATGATCATGGAATTGCATCTCCTTATCATCCTCAGTGTACTGGGCAAGTAGAATTGAGCAAGAGATAAATAAAATTTATCTTGCAAAAGACAATTAATAGATCTAGAAAGAATTGGTCTAAGAAGCTTGATGATGCATTATGGGCTTATATAACCGCTTACAAAAATCCATTGGGTATGTCTCCTTATAAAATGGTCTATGGTAAAGCATCTCACTTACCTCTAGAGCTAGAACATAAATATTATTAGGTAATTAAAGAGCTTAATTATGATTTCAAACTTGTTGAAGAAAATAGGTTATTTGACATTAGCTCACTTGCTGAATTGAGAACCCAGGCCTATGAGAATGCCAAGTTGTTTAAGGAAAAGGTTAAGAGATGGCATGATAGAAGGATACAAAAGCGTGAATTCAATGTAGGTGATTATGTCCTGCTATACAACTCTTCTTTAAGATTTTTTGCAGGAAAAGTTATCTCTAAATGGGAAGGGCCTTACATTATCGAGGAAGTATATCGTTTCGATGCCATCAAGATCAACAATGCCGAAGGAAGGAATCCGAAGGTGGTAAATGGGCAAAGAATCGAACATTATATCTCACGTACTCCCATAAATGTTGAAAGTAAAATTATCAATACCATAACTCCGGAAGAGTACATTAAGGAGACCTATCAGAACGCCTCGGACCCTAAAAAGGAATATGTATGTGCTATGGCACGCAAACCGACTCCAAAACATTTTCAATGACAATTTTCAGCAGTTCTGAAACATTTAAAAAATTGGGAAAATTTAATGCATTCTGAAGCATGCACGAGGAGGCGACAACCTAGGGGCGCGGCCTACCCCCCTGGCCGCGCCCTGTAGGCTTGTGGCCACCACGTGCACCCTCTGGACTCTGTTTTCTTATGGAACACTCCTTCGGGTCGCTAAAAATTCATTATATAATCTCCCGAAGGTTTTGACCTATGTATCTCGACAATATCTCCTATTTTCGTTTCGAGCTGTTTCTGTAATAGATTTAGACCAACATGACATCTTCATGTTCCCTAAAGGACAAGTTCTTTGAGAGGGTCATCAACCCCTACCTTTCCGAGGTGTTGCAACAACCCCAAACCATTGAGATGCATGAGGGGCTCCTGCACATCCATGATGTTAAGGGGCAAAGAAGATCGGAAGCATGGACACAAGGCTCAAAGCGATGGAGCAACAAGTCTTCAAGTGCCAAGGGATGGTGGAACCAGGACTTAATGCCACTTACCTGATGATCAATGAGTTTACCCATAAGCACAAGCTAGACGCAAAGGACCTCTGGGATCACATCTTCAAGATTTACGTGAAAATTGAGCACCGCCAAGCCCAGATCTATGACCTGCAAAACCGTAACTGTGAGTATGAATACGGATTTAAGAAAATGAGTTTGGCTGCAGGCTTGAGGATCCCAGAGACTAGTTCATCTTTTCATGATGGTGCGCCCAGGCCTTGGAAGACGGAGGACAAACCATCAACCTCGCCAACTGTTGGGGAACGTTGCATGGGAAACAAAAAATTTCCTACACACACGAAGACCTATCATGGTGATGTCCATCTATGAGAGGAGATTAGATCTATGTACCCTTGTAGATCCCTAAGCTGGAAGCGTTAAGAAACGGGGTTGATGTAGTGGTACAGCTTCGTGATTCAAATCACCATCAACCCACGATTCGTCCCATGATCCGTTCCAATCTAGCGCCGAACAGATGGTACCTCCGCGTTCAGCACACGTACAGCTCGATGACGATCTCGGCCTTCTTGATCCAGCAAGAGAGATGGAGAAGTAGATGATTCCTACGGCAGTGTGGCGGCGCTTCGGTGGTGGTGATGATCTACTCCTGCAGGGCTCCTCCCGAGCTCCGTAGAAATCCGATCTAGAGGCAAAACTATGTGGAATATGTTTGAGTTGCACGTGGCAAAGTTGTGTCTCAAAAACCCTAAAACCACTAGTATATATAGGAGGAGGGGAGGGTCTAGCTTGGGGCACAAGGGCCTGAAGGGTGCGCCGGCCAAAGGGAGTGGAGGATTCCTCCTCCAATTCGGTTTGGGGAAGGAGGAGTCCTCCTCTTCCTTCCCACCTCCTTCTTTCCCTTTATTTTCCTTTCCTTTGGTGTTTTTCCCTTGTGGCGCCATAGCCCTCTTGGGCTGGCTCCACCATCCCACTAAGGGCTGGTGTGCCACCCTAAGGCTACTGGGCTCACTCCCGGGTGGGTGGGCCCCTCCCGGTGAACACCCGGAACCCATTCGTCACTCCCGGTAGACTGTCGAAAATGCCCGAAACTTTTCGGTGACCAAATGAAACCATCCTATATATCAATCTTCATTTCTGGACCATTCTGGAAACCCTCATGACGTCCGTGATTTCATCCGGGACTCCGAACAACATTCAATAACCACACATAGAACTCAACTATACTAAAACATCATCGAACCTTAACTGTGTAGACCCTGTGGGTTCGAGAACTATGTAGACATGACCCGAGACACTCCTCGATCAATATCCAATAGCGGGACCTGGATGAACATATTGGATCCTACATATTCTCCGAAGATCTTATCGGTTGAACCTCAATGCCAAGGATTCATATAATCCCGTATGTCATTCCCTTCGTCCTTCAGTATGTTACTTGCCCGAGATTCGATCGTCGGTATTCGCATACCTATTTCAATCTCGTTATCGGCAAGTCTCTTTACTCGTTCCGTAATACAAGATCACGTGACTTACACTTAGTCACATTGCTTGCAAGGCTTATTTATGATGTTGTATTACCGAGAGGGCCCCGAGATACCTCTCCATCACACGGAGTGACAAATCCCAGTCTTGATCTATACTAACTCAACGGACACCTTCGGAGATACCTTCGGAGATACCTGTAGAGCACCTTTATAGTGACCTAGTTTTGTTGTGACGTTTGATACACACAAGGTATTCCTCCGGTGCCAGTGATTTATATGATCTCATGGTCATAGGAATAAATACTTGACACGCAGAAAACAATAAAAACAAAATGACACGATCACATGCTATGTCCATAGTTTGGGTCTAGTCCATCACATGATTCTCCTAATGATATGATCCAATTATCAAGTGACAACACTTGCATATGGTCAGAAAACCTTGACGATCCTTGATCAACTGGTTAGCCAACTAGAGGTTTGCTAGGGACATTGTTTTGTCTATGTATCCACACATGTAACTATGTTTTCATTCAATACAATTATAGCATGGATAATAAACGATTATCTTGAAACAGGAAATATAATAATAACTATTTTATCAAATCCTCTATGGTATATTTCCAACACCAACAACTCAAACATCACCATATTCGAAGGAAGACAACTGAACACATGGCTATGGGCACTCCCCTTGCCTTGTACCTAGCTTGGGGGAGGTGCCCCGGTATCATATCACCATCACACCTTTTTTACTTTTTACTTTTTCTTTTTTCTTTGTTCGATCCTTTTGGTTATATCTTGATCTAGTAGAATAAAGTTTTAGTGTGATCTAGTTTTAAATTTTTTTGTTCCCCCTATGTAAGCAAGTCCGAGAGATATATAATAAAGAGTAGTTCTGAGTTGAGGGCTTTGCTTGCTTGCTCGCTATGATCATGAGAAAAAGAAGTAGAAGGAAGTATAGAATAAAAGCAATAGAGCATACATAATGGTCTTATGGGGAGTGATGACTTCACATATAAAAACTATGTCGATTGAAATTTGTTGTGAGTTGACAAACAAAGCTACTGGTTATTGTTTCAATTAAAAGGAAGTAATAAAGAAAGAGAGGTTAACATATAAATATATCATCTTAGACATCTTTTTTGATTGTGAGCACTCATTAAAATATCATATGCTAAAAGGTTGATGTCGGACAAGGAAGACAACATAATGAGTTGTGTTTGCTTATTTCAGAATAGAAGTTATATGGTTGTACATCCTTCAACATGTGTCGCTTTCTTCCACCTCATATTAGCCAAAAGAAACTCCTCCACCAAGTAGAGATACTACTTGTGCATCCAAAAACCATTAACCCAGTTTTGCCTTGAGAGTCCACCATACCTACCTATGGATTGAGTAAGATCCTTCAAGTAAGTTGTCATCGGTGCAAGCAATAAAAATTGCTCCTTAAATATGTGTGGTTTGTAAGTGCGAGGAAAATAAACTTTACAAAAACTTGTGATATAGAAGAAATAAAAGCGAAGGACTGCATAACAAAGTTCTTTATCATAAGGGGCAATATAAAGTGACGTTCTTTTGCAGTAAGAAATTGTGCATCCAACTATATAATAGCATGACAACCTCTGCTTCCCTCTGCGAAAGGCCTATCTGTTAACTTCACTTTCTAGTTTTTTATTTTATGTAAGAGTCATGGTGATCTTCACCATTTCCTTTATTTCGCCTTTGTCTTTTGGCAAGCGTCATGTGTTGGGGCATGATCTAGACAAATATATCCACTTGGATGTGGGTGGTCATGAGTTATTATTGTTGACATTACCCTTGAGGTAAACAGTTGGGAGGCAAAAATATAAGCCTCTATCTGTCTCCGTGTACGATTGAAGCTTTGACCAAATAGGTACAGCGTGAGTGTTAGAAATTATGAAATACTATAAGATGATTGAGTATGTGGATTTCCTTTACAAGCTCTTATATTGACTCTTTCCTACGTTGACATAAATTGGAATTGCTTCAGTGACTGAAATCATAGTTTGTTAGTTCTCAATAGATTTCTTCATGCATATTTTGTCTTGTGAATGAATTGTTACTCTAGTATAAGATACTGTATGTCAATATGTATTGCTCTTCTAAAGATAATCATGATGCCCTCATGTCCGTATTTTATTTTATCGACATCTCTATCTTTAAACATGTGGGCATATTTATTGATCTCGGCTTTCGCTTGAGGACAAGCAAGGTCTAAGCCTAGGGGAGTTGGTATGTCCATTTTGCATCATGCTTTTATATCAATATTTATTGCATTATGGGCCGTTAATACACATTATGGTACAATGCTTATGCCTTTTCTCTTATTTTACAAGGTTTACATAAAGGGGGAGAATGCCGGCAGTTGGAATTCTGGACTACAAAAGGAGCAAACCGTAGAGACCTATTCTGCATAGCTCCAAAAGTCCTGAAAATTTATGGAGAATTGTTTTGGAATATACACAAACAATGGGCGAAAGAAGTACCGGAGGGGACCCAGCAGGTTGACAGAAGCCAGGGGCGCGACCCACCCCCCTGGCCGCGCCCTACAGGCTTGTGCCCCCTGGAATGCCTCCGGTGCCCATATTATTCTTTAAGAAGGGTTCTGACCTGGAAAAATCATATCAGACCTTTCGAGATGCCATGGCTCCGTCTCGAGGCGGAACTTCGACAAAACCAAACTAGAGATCCGCCGGAGCTATTTCGCTGGGGAAACTTCCCTCTCGGAGGGGGAAATCAAAGACATCGTCATCGCCAACGATTCTCTCATTGAGAGGGGGTAAATCTCCATCAACATATTCATCAGCACCATCTCCTCTCCAAACCCTAGTTCATCTCTTGTATCCGATATTTGTCTCAAAACCTTAGATTGGTACCTGTGGGTTGATTGTAGTGTTTATTGCTCCTTGTAGTTGATGCTAGTTGGTTTACTTGGTGTAATATAATATGTTCAAATCCTTAATGAGTATCAATACTCCTCTGATCATGAATATGAATATGCTTTGTAAGTAGTTACGTTTGTTCTTGAGGACATGGGATAAGTCTTGTGATAAGTAATCATGTGAATTTGGTATTCGCTTGATATTTTGAGAAGATATATGTTGTCTCTCCTCTAGTGGTGTCATGTGAACGTCGACTACATGACACATGACCATTATTTGGGCCTAGAGGAAGGCATTGGGAAGTAATAAGTAGATGACGGGTTGCTAGAGTGATAGAAGCTTAAACCCTAGTTTACGCGTTGCTTCGTAAGGGGCTGATTTGGATCCATATGTTTAATGCTATGGTTGGATTTATCTTAATTCCTATTTCGTAGTTGCAGATGCTTGCAAGAGAGGATAATCATATGTGGGAGGTTTGTCCAAGTAACGGCAGCACCCAAGCACCAGTCCACCCACATATCAAATTATCAAAGTAACGAACACGAATCATATGAGGATGATGAAAACTAGCTTGACATAAATTCACATGTGTCCTCGGGAACGCTTTCCCTTATATGAGAATTTGTCTAGGCTTGTCCTTTGATAGAAAAAGGATTGGGCCACCTTGTTGCACCTTAGTTACAATTGTTACTTGTTACCCGTTACAAATTACCTTATCACAAAACTATGTGTCACCGATAATTTCACTCCTTGCGGAGAATAGCTTACTGAAAACCGCTTGTCATTTCCTTCTACTCCTCGTTGGTTTCGACACTCTTACTTATCAAAATTACTACGATAGATCCCCTACACTTGTGAGTCATCACCCGAGAATATGCTATTGAAATTAGAGCTTGTTGGTGTTGTTTTATTTTGGTCACCGCCATACTGAGTTCCTTGGGGATGACCTAGACCACGTGTTCCACTACCATCGCTGAAGACCCATGTACCACTACTTCACCTACCGTCGTGGGAACCACTACTTCCACGACGTCCACGGCGACCCATGTAAATCTACACCGCAAGGAGTCGATCCTCCATGAATCATATGCTTCAAAGCTATAACCACCGAGATGTTCACCCGTGGACTAAATGCATTGTTGTTTGAGTTGCGATGTTGTGTGTTTCATACATGCCATGTTAGTTGCAGGTACCTCATATTCATGCCTCTAACACATGGGAGCCCGGTAACTGGGATCACCCCATCATTGTTTGGCATGTCACGCTCACAATTCGTTGTCACCGGTATCTCATCGAGATATCGAAACCAGAACGTTGTTGTGGCTTTCAATTGCATGCATTTTGCATTCACGGCATAATACCTTGTGTTGCACATATCCGTTAACCATAACTCTGTTGGAGATGAGATATATGTGCAAATCGACTAGAATGGCGCGTAGAAAAACATGCTTCACCTCTTGCCATGTTTAACAACTTTTAATATTGCCGTGTACCTAAATGATAGTGAACTTAAATGTGGAGTTTCGCCAATATGAAACTTGTTGCATATTGAGCTTAATTAATGTGTAGTAATAAATTGTTGTGCTTGCCGTGCCATGCATAATTGAACCAGACATGCATCATATGTGTTGTGCATCATATCATGCATAAGTTGTGGTGTTATCGTGTGTTGATCATTGTTCCAGATTGTTTCTTCTTGATAGAGTTCCGAACCGCTTTGGAGTGTGAGCATCCATTCGAGTACGTTGGTTCGTCTGCTGCACGGATTTGTTCTTCTTCCATGTGGGATCACACGCAAGATAATCATTTACCTATATACCGTTACTATCATTTCCATGTTAGTTGTCTCGTTTCTTTCTCTATGTTTCGCTGCCTACCACTTAAATGTTATCCTCTCCACATTGCCACGAAAACCTCGAACATTTCCACAACCTAGCAAACCACAATTTGGTTATGTTACCGCTTTATCGGCCTTTTGTTAGCATTGCTAGTTGCAGGTGGAGTTGCTCCCATGTGAAAACATGGGTTCCTTGTTATATTACCATATAATTTCTATTTAGTTTAATGCACATATATACCTAGTAAAAGGCGGAAGGGTTGGCCTTCTGGCTGTGTGTTTTGTTCCGCTTTTGCCGTCTTAGTTTCGGCTACCGGTGTTATATTCCATAATTGAGCGCTCCTAACACGCTCGGGGTTGTTATGGGGACCCCCTTCATAATTCGTCTTAGATTAAAGCTGGCCTGGCAAGGCCCAACTTTGGTACTACATTTGCCTAATAACTAATAAAAATGATAGGAACCCGCCGGAACCCACGGAGTAATTAATCAACCCCCGGGCCAGTGCTCCTCATGAGTATTGTTCCAAACTAGAGCACCGTGTAGGGCCAACGTGGGCAACTCAGGAGATGTCTATCAGGCGACCGTAGGCTTATCTCATATGTCGTGTCCTGAGAATGAGATATGCGGCTCCTATCGGGTTCGTCGACACGTCGAGCGGCCTTGCTGGACTAGTTTTACCTTTTATGAAATATCTTATGCGTCGGGATTCTGGTGATGCTTTGCGCTGTCTCAGAGTTGAGGTTTTCCACTAAGGAATCGGAGGAGCACATGAGTTTTGCGATCGAGGCTTTCTATGCAGCTTGCGGTCATTTGTGATGGACTAGTTGGAGCACCCCTATAGGGTTAAATCTTTCGAAAATCCGTGCGTGCGGTTATGTGACAAACATGGAAACTTTTTTAACACCTGATTCTAGATAAGTTGAAGTAAACTTAATTAAAATATGCCAACTATGTGAGCAACCGTGACTGTCTCTTCTCGTGAGTTCTGTATCCGAAATAGGACACGGTGGGGTTATGTTTGACGTAAGTAGGTATTCAGGATCATTCATTTGATCATTCTAGTTCATGTCCATTGTGCGTAGATCATTCCCTCCTATTTCCTGTACTCGTAAGTTAGCCACTCAAATAAATGCATAGTTTCTTGCTGTAGCCTCACCACTAAACTATACCTCACCCAATAAGCTTTCCTAGTCTTGATACCTATGGAAATGAGATTGCTGAGTCCCTATGGCTCACTGGTTACTACAACAATAGTTGCAGGTACATGTAAAGAGTTACTTTGATGTGAGCGCGATGATTGTTCTATTTGGAGTTTCTTCTTCTTCATCATCATCGATCTAGGATGGGTTCTAGGCCGACAACCTAGGATAGCAAGGATGGACGTCGTTCTTTTATATTTTGTTTTCGTCCATAGTTGGACCCTTCTCTTCTACATGGTGATTGAATATGTTATTGTACTGATGTCAATTTGTTGTAGCTTGTGGCGAGTGTAAGCCAATACCATATAGTCATCTCTTATGTACATGTACTTTTAACGATATCCATTCTTGCAAAACAACGCAATGCACTTCTATCCCAGTCGAGGCCCTCGCACCAAAATAAGGATAGGATCGCAGCTTGGGCGATACAGGTGAGCTCCTACCCCTTCAATCCAGAGGTAGAAGACGATCCCAACAGGGGGACCCCACATGTCGGCCTTTGCCTCGCTCTCTCCTTCCCTATCCCAGTCGCTCAACACACGGCCCCGCGCATCAGGTTCAAACCTAACGCCGCGCGCGCCTCGGCTGGTTGGCTGGCTCGCTTGTTGGTTGGGCCGGCCTAGTTGTTGGCCGAGTCTGGCCGAGGATGTTGTGACCCTTTTTCTTTTTTAATTTTCTGGCATTTGCCAAGTATTCCACATGGAAAATAATCCTCCAAATCTAATTATTTTTCCACCATAATTCCTGTAAAAATATGTAGTATTTAATAACACCATTGTGTATTTTTTCCAAAATCTTTTCTACACAGTTTTATTTTTAGCCTCTGCTAAAATAGATTTCGAAACCTTTTTCACTGTAAAACCTGAGACAAATATTTTTAGATGTGAACTTAGTATTTACATAATAGAGTACCATTTTAGGAGTGAGTTTTGTGTCCTGTTTTTGTTGTTATTCTTATTGTTGTTATTACTATCGCGAGATAGATCACGTGGTTGATGAAGGAGTTGGACGTGAAGACTTTGAAGACCCCGGAGACTTTGGTGACCAAGGCAAGTAGGCCTTTCACCATGCTTTAGAAACTTTTATTTGCATGTCATATAATACCTTACTTATGCATATATTCATGTTGGATTGGAGACCCCCTTGTTAGGTTGTCCCCGAAGAACACATGGTTGAAACCTGCATTTCGGCATGACCCTACCTCCTATGAGGGTTGTTCATGTGCGATGTAGTTAGTTGCTAGTATTTCCTATGCAAGAAGGGATGGGACTATGCATGGTGACGATGATAGGAATGTTTACAAAAGCTTTTCAAAAAAAAACATCGGGTGCCACTAATGCCCGAGGGTGATGGTGTTGAGACAGATGACCACTTGAGAAAGAAGTGGTGTACCAAGAAAGGTTTTGTGTGAGTGGTTTCGGAAACAGGATTAGATTTAAGATTTGTCGACCATCCCAACCTTACATGTGTGACCACGATACCCCTTATGGGACGAGGCTTCGTTGTTTACTTTGGCCGATGCTAGCAGAGAGCCCGCATCACTAGTGACGGGAGTGACGTGATCACTCTTGAGACGGGGTCGTTCCAGGTAGGGCGACCATGCTGTTTTTACAGGTTCCGGGCACACAGCTGCGTGCCCCAATGGATGGTACGATCTAGAGAAAGGCTCATATGATGTACATCATGGAGGATGGCACTAACTAGTGGACTCTTTGTTTAGTGTTGCCAGAGGAAAATGATTGTTCGGGTTCTTACCTTGGGTATGTTATATACGATGAGTCGTTGATGACACGAAAGTTCCCCGGGTCTTGTGGGTACATGAAAGTGTGTTATATAGACTAGAGGGGGGGGGGTTAATTGGCATTTTTTACAATTTCATCACTGGGGAAATTCCTAGTGAGAGAAGTCCTGAGTCATGAACTGAGTGCAGCGGAAATAGTACTAAGTCAGAAGTGCAAAAACGTCTACAACAAAGTACTCAGTGTGATTTGAGAGAATCGGTTTGCATAGGGCACAAGTACAGGATAAGAAGGTGAATAATAACTCAGGTGAATAATTTAAGGTGAGGAATTTAGAGAATGTCGTCAGTCAAATTCTTCAAATAGTACAAAAGAAAGTCTTTAACACGCAATTGATGAAATGAGAGTGTTGAGGAAATAGAACTAGTAGCTCGATGAAGACAGTTGTTGATGACCCAGTTCCAACTGCTGTGACAGATGTACGACTGGTTTGGAGCGGCTTGGTATTGAAAAAAGAGAACACACAGTCCCAGAACACACAGTCCCTGCCGTATTCCACTTGAGCTAAGGACACACAGTCCTCGCCCAACACTCGTGGTAAGTCTTCAAGGCAGACTTTCAGACCCTCACAAACTTGGTTACCCGACGATCCACAATAGACTGTTGGATGCTCTAGACCATGACGCCTATCCATCTGGAGGATGCATAGTCCTCAAAGGTAACAAGCATTGGTTCCACACAGGAATATATTCTTTAGTGATCCTCAATTACTTGGGTTTTGGTTTGGGTTTAGGTGTTTAGGGTATTTCCTGACTTGATGATTTTCGCTCAAAGACTCTGAAGAATTTGGGTTGCTCTAAATGACAAGTGTCAGTTTCTCTTGGACCAGCCAACCAGCTAGTAGTTGTGAAGGGTGGCTATTTATAGCCTGGGACCATCCCGACATGATTTGAAATCAATGCCCTTTAATAATGTGACCGTTGGGTCGATAAGATCAAGGACAGGTGGCGCGTGGCGCGGCAACGGTCGGAACTTTCAATTGTGAAAGTCCTCATGTCTCTCATATTCCTCACTTTGAGGATTTGGTAGATGTAGGTTTGGGTTGAGCATCATGAAGGAATTCGTTCCATAGTTTTACCTCGACCCCTTTTAATAGTACAGTGTTCCTATGACTCAAGTATATTGAAAATGAAACAGAAATAGTAAATCTTCAAGCTTCAAAGTCTTCAGTGTATTTTCTTTGGGACACGCCGAATTCCTCATCTTCAATATCTTCATGAGGAATATCAATTTCTTTGCAACTTCTTTGCAATCAAAGTCATCAAGGAATTACCAAAGTCTTCACATGCAGACATTCATTTTTAGGGGTCCGTATTCATCGAATAACTCAAACTCCTCAACGACTTATAGAGCCTGTGTACACTCACAAACATATCAGTCTCTTAACCTATAAGTCTTCAAACCACCAAAATCAATAAGGATCACTAGATGCACTTACAATCTCCCCCTTTTCGGTCTTTGATGACAAATAGGTTAAGTTTTCAACGGTGATAATAATATGAAATGTAAGTATTGAGTTTGAGGAATTTGAAGACAAGATACACAGAAACACCCCCTGAAGATGTGCATGTTTTGAGGAATTTGCTTTGAACAGAAAATACACATTGATGATATATATCATAGAGATCTCCCCTGTATCTTGTAATTAATGCATGCATTTGACATATAGTATGAGGAATTTGAAATGCATGATGAAAAATGGTGTTTGACGAATTTCACCATGCATGCATTAATTAACACGAGGAATAAGCATGCGAGGAAAATCGTTCAGAAGTGTCAGAACACCATCGGGCTTAAGTTACAACTCATTACATCAAACACTTCAGAAGAACCAAGAGCTTGTAACTTAATAAAGTTTATAAGCCCATAAATTTAACCCCCTTGAAGACTAACTCTTAGATTTCTCCCCCTTTGTCATCAAATGAAGAAAAGGGACGAAACTGAGGACTAACGCCCATGAAGAACTTCACTTCTGTGTTGCGGAAGAGGCATGAGCATTCTTCAAGTTAGACTTCCTTGTTGGGCTAGTTGCAGTATCCAGAGGTTCGTCATCTCAATCAGTAGTGCAGAATGAAGAAAATGGGCTACCCACCAAGTCAGGAACTGGAATATTCTTGAATTTCTTCTTTGGTGGCGATGACCCATCAAAGTCGCGATTGAATTCCAATTATTCAAATTCCTTTGGAGTCTTCAAGTGGGACAATTTGGCCCACGTGCGATCAAATACCTCATGGAGATAATAGTGATTTTTCTTCACACCATTTTGAGTGTCATTAAGGGTTTTCACAATAGAGCCAAACTGGCGTTTCACCCACTTATGATTGTGATCGACTTTCTGATGAAGACTCAGGAGAAGCTCTCTGTTAGTCATCACCCTTGGGGCAGTTGGGCTTGGAGGTTCTTCTCTGCCATCAGATTCTTGACTAGAAGTGTCATCATAAGAGGAGTAGGAGGCAGCCTTGCAAAATTGACCATCCAATGGCCGATTTCGTTCATCAATGACTAACTTGCCCTTGCTCTCAACTAGTTCAAAAGATTTCTTGATTACTTTGAGGGGCTGCAGATAACCGGGGTGATTCTAATAGTCAGCTTGGTAGTTGATGGCGGATCTGTTTCTCATGAATCTCATGATCCAAGGGGCATAAATCTTCAACTCAAATGGTGACAAAGCATTTAGCCAAAGTCCTCAAGAAGAAATCATGAAGGTTCATTTTGATGCCGTGAATTACGTTGAACATGATGTTCTTCATGATTCGAACAACATCTTGTTCCTTATCATGCCCTTTGATAGGTGTTATGGAATATGCCAAAATTCTATAGACAGTTCTGGGCACATATTTCAATTCCTTCACGAAGAATCTAGTCGTTGGAGGTTGGCCCAGAGACAAAGGTTTAATGAGGACCTCCATGAGATTTTTTGGCAATTCTCGTTCATCATACAAGTTGATTGCTTCATCTGAAGGAATTCAGATAGGTAGCGCTCGAAGCAATTCTGTGGCTGGAGCTTTGTAGTGAGTGTGCTGTGTCATCCAGTCCAAGACCCAAGAGTTGATTTTTTTGGGGTCACCTAAGATATGCAGTGTGGCATAGAACTGAAGAATAATATTTGTATTTCAGTCACCGATATCTTTACAGAATGGCAGTAGCCCTGCTTCGTTAATTACACTCAGTACTGGGGTGAAGCAAGTAATTTCCTCCATATAACAATGACGAATGTGCGTGTGATGAAATATCTTCCTTTTCCCACATAGCACAGAAGCATAGTAATTAAGTTGAGTTCTAGTCGAGAACTTCCTATGCCTGATATGAAGCCTATCATAAGGATTTTCTCCTCTGAAGAAATGATGTTCGTCATAGAAGTATTCCTTCACAAACTATGGCCTCTTTGAGAAGGGTTGATGAGAGTTTGGTTGAAGATTATGATGTTGATCATCTTGAGGATTTTTGGCCACCAAAATTGCTGTTTCTGGATTTGCAAACACAATTTCAGTTTCATCAGTAGCATTTTTATCCTGTGATAATGCATTTTCATCAGGGGCTTGTTCTTCAGTTTGAGGAATTTGTTGTGCCGATGGAGCACATGCAGTTTATGGTACAACAGTTTCCTTTTCAGTTTCTTTAGGTGACGCAGCTGATTCTAGGTCTGGTGCGTATTGACATGTGAGCTCTTTTCATCAGAGCCAGTCAGAATTTCAGTAGCTTCAAGAGTTTGAGGAATTTGAGTGGTTATTGGTGAGTTTGGCTGAGGCTTTTCCCAAAACTCATCATGGATAATAGGTGTGCTCCTACCAATGTCTTCATCAGTCTCCTTTTCTTCAGTATCCATTTCTGGGTTTGGAGGAGGAGGTGTTGAGACTTGATGAATTTGATGAGCTTGAATTTCCTCATCTATTGGTGTGGATGCAGCAGAACGATTGTCATCCATTTCGACATCTTGTTCTGGAATGATGTGCTCTTCGCCAAATGGTACAATCATGTATGATGGTGCAACACTGAGGGGATTCGCATCCACTAGAGCTGATGATGTAGTAGGTAGAGTCTTCACGTGTTTTGCCTCTGAAGACTTTGAAGGTGTTGATGCTTTTCTCTTCTGTGCTTTCTTCTTGGTAGCTTTTCTTTTCTTCGCGTCTGATGTAGACGGAAGAGTCACTTTCTTCACCTTTGAAGACATTGGTGAAGGAGCATTTTTATCAGGCATTACATGAGCAATGTAAGGCCTGGCAGATTCTTCAGCAGGAATATTCCGTGTAATATCATCAGCAACTCGTTCTTCATTTTGATCAGAATCAGCCACTTGCGTAGTATAGCTGGGCTGAGGATTTGTTGGTTGCTTTGGGGTTGCAACTGTGCTGTTGTATTCATCAATTGCTTTAGTTGCGGCTTTGAGAAACCTCACTTTGACACCCTTTCAGTCTGCATGAAGACTTGTGCATGCGTCAGTGAGGGTTTTCAGTTTTGCCTGAGTAGAAACAAGTTTCTCAGGCATCAGGTTAAGGATGTTTTGCTTCTAGTACTTCTCCTTTCTAACCTTTGCAACCCAACTTTTTTGGGTTGCTAATCCTTGCATTTGTCTTCATTGAGGAATGGAGTAACCATGTGACTGAGTCTAGGTGGAAGTTTCAAATCATCAATTGGTGTGTTTGGATCCTCATACCAAAGGTCGATGAAGTTCAACACAACTTTCGAATCCAGTGCGAGGGGAATGGTATTGCTAGTAGCTTGTGCAACCCTTTCTTTCTTGTTTCTGATGATGGCTTGAAGAGTTTCATCATCATATTCCTCACTTCCTTCTAATGCATAAGGGATGTTGACAACTTTGCTTGGGCTTGGCCTTGTTCCTCTTCCAGCAGTGATCTTTGTCTTCAGTATGCGAGTTGAAGATTTGAGTACTAAACCTGGGGCATATGGTACTAAGAAATTTGGATTTCCTTTTTTATGTTGCCCGAGCTGTGAGTGCACAGGAGGTGAACACTTTGTTGCAATTGAGGACTTGGCAGCCGTTGTTGCTTCTTTATGAGGAATCTTCTCTTTTGACAGTGTTGTTGAGGGTTTTGTCTTGAGAACTGGTTTCTTCAACAGGACGTCCTTCTGAGGTTGTTCGTTAGCAGAAGCCTCAGCAGCAGAAGAAGTGGCAGCAGCTGCAGGAGCATAATCCTCATGAAACTATGTTGCAACAACTTTTTCCTTCATGTGCAGTTTACACAAATACTTGTCTTTTTCATCAGGATAGTCTTCAATTGTGGCTACGATGGAGGGATGTGCAGTTTGTTGGTCTCCCTGTGTCAATATTTTGCATGGAGGTTTGAGGGCAAACTTCCTGGTATACATTGGAGTCATATACCTTTATTCTTTCCACTCCATTGCCCATCTGCGTTCAATCTTTTGAAGCCTGATCTTGCGTTTTGCCATGGTTTCTTTTCCATGAATTTGTTCATCAGGCGTGCAGTACTCAGCATATATCTGCTCTGGAATTTCAAAAATAGTGTTCTGTTCTAGTTTCTTGCCACCCTTCTATTTTCTGTCTTCCTTCAGTTTCTTCAACTAAGGTTTTTGCTGAGGAATTTGTATTCTTGTGGAATCTGAGGACACAGGTAATGTTTTTTCAAGAAATTTTGCAAACGAGTTAAGTTGATGAGAACCTAGTGATTCATCAGCTGACATTTTGTACTTGTGAACACAGTATAGGTGTGAAGAATTTGGAGAGGTCATATCCGTTCTCAGTTTTGAGGAAATTGAAAAATTACTAAAGTTGAGGAATTTGACCAGTGTGTTGAGGAATTTGACTAAGCATTCCGATCTTGGGTTTCAGAGTTGTGCAGATTCGAAAATTTGCACAATTGAGGAGTCTCGTGAAGAATTTAAGGGCTTAGTAAAATTCATCAAGTGTTCTAGACAGTAAAATAGGGACAGTAAAATAGGATTTAATTACCCTGTATGATGAAATCTATGAACTGGGGAAGTAAAAAACAAAAGTTCTTCAGTTCAGATC
Source organism: Hordeum vulgare subsp. vulgare (assembly GCF_904849725.1). Taxonomy (NCBI): domain Eukaryota; kingdom Viridiplantae; phylum Streptophyta; class Magnoliopsida; order Poales; family Poaceae; genus Hordeum; species Hordeum vulgare. Next base: position 160,057,090 of record NC_058522.1, read on the forward strand.
TTTAGTACCCCAACTTGTCGGCTGAAGACAGCTACGACAGCGGCGGAGGAAGATGATCCCCAGTCGGCGTGAGTCCGACATCAGCGAGGTCGAGGCAGTGAAGTTGTTCCTCACCAGCGACGAGGATGCTAGCGGCCGTGCTAGGTTTTGAGCTCCAGCGGAGGAGTCGAGAGGGATAAAAGAGTTTTTGATCAAAGGGGGTAAGGGCTATTTGTAGCTTAGGTGAAAACGGTCTGAAGCAAAAAATTCATACGAAACTGCCCTTGCCCTTTCGTCCCCGCATGACATGTGCTACCAACGGTCGAAGTGGTGGAGATCGTGGTTATCCTATCGTGAGTAGTGGGTGTAGTTACATTGTAATGTTTTTTGTTGAATTTTTAGGATTTTGTTTGCAAAGTCCCCAGGTGACAAGGACTCAGTGAGGATTTTGAACAAGTGTCAAATAGAACGCATATGAAGAATTGAGAATAGACTGAGTTGAGCTTAGCATAGAGGGGAGTCGGGTCCGATCACATTGACTTAGATGAAATACCAAATTGAAGACTTAGCAATAAGTGAATCATGTTGAGGACATTGAAAGCTCAATATATAATATATAGTCAATGAAGATCATAATTTTTTTTTGAAGAATTTGAAAATTTTAAACACTTTGAAATTTGTTGAGGATTTTTTGAAAAGTCCCAGATTTGAAGAATTTCAACTTTGAAGAATTTACAGTTTGAAGAATTTCAAACTTCGGTGGTGGCATGACCCACCATATAAGAACCATGATTTCAGGCACCGCGTACAATTGTCGTAGGGCCCTGAGAATGAAATTCTTCATTAATTTCTTCACACTTAGTGTGATATTATTCATTGATTGAAGAAAATCATTACTTCGTGTGTTTCACATCTAAGTCATCTATTTTCCATAAGTGTTAGGATGTGCACATGTTTACAAAACATTTGAAGACTCTAGGATATTTAGCTCACACCGCAACTTGCGAAACATTCTATCATCCAAGGGCTTTGTGAAGATGTGTGCTAGCTGGGCATCAGTTATCACATGGTCGATGATGATACTGCCCTTGAGTACATGATCACGAAGAAAATGATGACGAATCTGGATGTGCTTGGTCTTCGAGTGTTGTCTGGGTTGTAGGAGATCTTGATTGCACTCTCATTGTCGCAGTACAGGGCACATTCTTCATATTGATGTCGTAATCTCTGAGGGTTTGCTTCATCCATAGCAGTTGAGCACAACAAGATCCAGCAGCAATGTATTCAGCTTCAGAACCAGAGAGTTATACACAATTCTGCTTCTTTAAGGACCAACAAACTAAGGATCGTCCGAGGAAATGCCATGTGCCTGATGTTGACTTGCGATCCACTCGGTCACCAGCATAATCATAATCAGAATATCCAATGAGGTGAAGATTTGAGCCCTTGGGGTACCATAATCCTAGTGTTGGTGTGTGAGCTAGATATCGAAGAATATGTTTCACACCCTCGTGGTGTGATTCCTTCGGTTTTGCTTGGAAACGTGCACACATGCAAACACTAAGCATAATGTCTGGCCTAGATGCACATATGTACAAGAAAGAGCCAACCATAGAACGATATACCTGCTGATCGAAATCTATACCATTTTCGTCAGTGCAGAGGTGGCCGTTCGTAGGCATAGGTATCTTCACGCATTTGCATTCATGCATGCTGAATTTCCTCAGAACATCCTTGAGGTATTTCTCCTGAGAAATAAAGATGTCATTGCGTCGTTGATGAATTTGCAGACCTAAGAAGAATTTTAGCTCCCCCCATCTTGGACATTTGATATTCCACACCCATCATGTAGGCAAAATCATAACTGTAACATTTGTCAGTAAAATAAAGAATAATGTCGTCGACATATATTTGGCACATGATTAGTTCATTGTCATAGGATTTTGTGAAAAGAGTAGGAACAAGTCAACCGGGTTTGAAGCCTTTCTTCATGAGGATTTCCTTCAATGTATCATACCACGCCCGAGGTGCTTCCTTGAGGCCATAGAGTGCCTTTTTGAGTCTGAAGACTTTGTCAGGATGCTTAGGGTCTTCAAAACCTGGGGGCTGAGCAACATATACTACTTCCTCAAGTTTATCATTGAGGAATGCACTTTTCACATCCATTTTATATAGAGTAATATTGTGATGGTTAGCATAACCAAGTAATATTTGAATAGCTTCAAGTCTAGGAACAGGTGCAAAAATTTCATCAAAGTCAATTCCTTCAACCTGTTTGTAGCCTTGGGCTACAAGCCGTGCCTTGTTCCTGACAACTTGACCATCCTCATCTTGCTTGTTTTGGTAGATCCACTTGGTGCCGATGATATTGTATTTGCGAGGATCTGGTCTTTTGATGAGTTCCCACACGTCATTTAGCTTGAACTAAAGAAGTTCATCCTGCATGACTTTAATCCACTCAGGTTCCATGAAGGCTTCAACAACTTTTGAGGGTTCTATGATAGTCACAAAAGAGGAATGCCCACAAAAGTTAACTAAATGTGAAGCTTTCGAGCAAGTGATAGGACCTGGCGCATTAATGTCATTGAGGATTTTGTCAAGTTCCACTTCATTTGCAATCCTTGGATGAGCTTGGTGAAGACTTTGGTTGGCTGAGGAATGTGATCTGTAGCATTTTTTCTCAGGTGCACCTACTTGAGTTTCATCAGTGTTGGGGACGACTTCTTTAACAAGGGGTTGTTCCTTAGTAGGAATGATATCTTTAGTAGCGTTGTGGTTAATAGCTTCCTCGCGAGTCAATTTATCTGGCACAGGAGGCAATTGATCTCTTTGCGAGCCATTAATTTCATCGAACCGCACATCTACAGTTTCATCAACCTTGTTGTGATAGGGGTTGAAGACTCTGTAGGTGTGCAAGTCCTTTCCGTAACCAAGCATAAAACCCTCATGTGCTTTAGGTGCAAACTTTGAAATAACTTACATTCGGTTTCTTGTCAGTGAGGAGTTCATATGAGATTTTCTTGAGGAATTTTTGAAGATATACCCTATTGATGATGTGGCAAGAAGTGTTGGTTGCTTTAGGCCAAAAGCGACGAGGAGTCTGATATTCTTCAAGCACAGTCCATGCCATTTCAACCAGAGTCATGTTCTTGCATTCAACGATGCCATTTTGTTGAGGCGTATAGGGAGCAGACAATTCATAAGTAATACCAAGTTCACCATGATAATCATCAAGACCAGTATTCTTGAATTCTGTCCCATTATCACTCCTGATGTGTTTGATCTTGACGTCGAAGTTTGTTGAGGCACTTGTGGAAAAATGTTTGAAGACGTCCTACACTTCATTTTTGTAAGCAACGATGTGTACCCAAGTATTATGAGAATAGTTATCAATGATGAAAAATCCATATAAAGATGTTGCATTGGTTAAAGTAGCATAATGAGTAGGTCAAAACAAATCCATGTGAAGCAGTTCAAATGGACGAGTGGTAGTCCTGATAGTCTTCGAGGGGTGTTTGGATCTGGTCATTTTTCCAGACTCACAAGCACCGCAGAGATGTTCCTTGAGGAATTTTACAGATTCGATGCTAATGACATGCCTGTTCTTCCCTAGTGTGTGCAAATTCCTCGTGCCTGCATGACCAAGTCGTCGATGCCATAGCCAACCTTTTCAGCTTTTTGGTAGTAAACATGTGGCTGGTTGAGGACGTGTGGAAAATTTAACAATGTACCAGTCTTCTCTCCTAAAGCCTTCGAAGACTTTGGATTTTTTTCGATTCCATGATGACTACGCATCTATATTTTCCAAAGATGACAATCATATCAAGATCACCAATCATTGAGACTGACATGAGGTTAAACCCAAGGGATTCGATAAGCACGACCTTGTACATGTGCAGATAATTAGAGATGGTGACTTTACGAAGTCTCAATACCTTGCTTTTACCTTTATAAGCATAATTGATTTGCTTCAGTGGTGATGGAATCAGTGGTATATTCATCCATATGCTTTTATCACCAGTCATGTGATTTGTACATCCACTATCAAGAACCCACTTTGTGTTCTTGGGTTTATCATCCTGCAGATGAATTAGTACAACTTACCATCTCATATGCTTCAGATTTGAAGAATATGATATCAATTCCATTAGACTTAATTTCATCACAAATAGTAAATTAGAGGACGTGTGAAATGTTACATCATTTCATCATATTTTAGCTTGCGTCCAATCAAGAAATTTCCTCAGGTCTCCAGCAAATTCTTCACATGATGACTTTCATCTGGAGACCTGCCCTATAGAAGTGATTAGTTCGATTTTTTCACCACCAACATATGAAGGCTTGGCAAAGAGTTCATCATCGTACGAGCACCATATGAGAATGGAGGCCTTGAAGCTAACTCACTTCTTTTCACAATAGGCGGGTTAGAGTACTCAAATGAATAGGAAGTGAAATTCTTTGAGGACTTATGAACATAATGATTTGAGGAATAATGCTCATATTCATGTCTCTTGTAGTTTCCCTGCATATCAGAAGAATTAGTGCGAGTTCTAGCATAATTTTGACCATTTGAGGAATTTGATCCTCGTGAAGACTTCGGTCCACCTAAGGAATTTGATCTGGGTTCTGGTTCTTCACTGGTGGTGTCATGACGACATTCACCTGACCATTTTCCAAGCAACTTTTGGAGACCCAAATTTTCCTCAGTGGAGGTCCATTCCTGTAGTTAGTTCCAGCATATCAAGCAAATACTTCACCAGATTGATTTTTGAACAGTTTATAGTTGGAGTTGAATGATTCATCAGAGGAATAGGATATTCCACATGCAAATCCTATTAGAGTGGATGGATCAATGGGGGGCCTTTAGCAGCGACCCATGAGGTTTTGGGGTACTTCTCAGGTTTCTAGTATGATCCATCAACATTCAATTTTCTCTTGAAGGTAATGCCCTCTTTTCTCGGGTTCCTGTTCGGAATCTTCTTTTTGAGCACATCGTAAAGGGTTCAATGCCCTTTGAGAATTTTATATATGCATGTCACATACAATTCCTTCAATCCTGCATTTTCGTCAGTAGCAATTGCGGTTTCCTCAAGTGAATAATTTGATACCAAAGTAACAGCTTAAGAATTTGTAGTGATAGAAGCATTTGATGATTCAGGTGAAGAACTAGCAGTTTCACGCTCGATACATTTCAGATATGGTGGAATGAATTCTACCTGAGCAGTACAGATCTATTAAGCAAGCAATGAATGATTTTCCATTCGAAGATCATCATGAGACATTCTTAACTTCTCAAGATCAAGCTTCCTTTGAAGAAATTCATAGTAAAGTTTCTCATGATCAGCCAAGAGTGTGCCATAGCGATCTTGAACACTCTCAAATCGAGACTAGAGACTTTGAACATCTTTAGTGAGGACTTGAGTACGATTCATTTCATCATTCAACAAATCATCACTTTGGTCTAGCAGTTTCTGAAGCTTTTCAATAGCACTGTGTTGCTTAGTGGAAATTTTGGAAAGTTTATAGTAACTGGTTTTTTGATAATCATCAGGTTCACAGTCACTAGAATCAGAGGAGGAAGTGTGGTTTGGTACATTTGTACCTTTTGCCATGAAGCTGTAGGTTGGGGCGAAGTCATCACCATATTCATTTGTGTAGTTGACGTTGTTATTTTCTTCAAGGTTGAAGATCGATTTGCCTACAAATGTGGTAGCAAGTGTAAGGCTTTCCACACCAGATTCTAACTCCACTTCAGAACCTTCCTCTCCATCACATTCCTCAGATTCTTCTTCAGAATCCATTTCCTTGCCAATTAGTGTCCGAGCCTTTCTGAAACTGCTCTTCTTGTGCTATGAGGACTTTGAATATGAGGATTTTGAAGATTTCTTGTTTTTCTTTGAGTCATCAGAACTTTCATACCTGTAATTCTTCTTCTTTGATTCTTTCACCCAGCAAGGACAGTCAGCATTGTAGTGACCAGATTTCTTGCATTTGCGGTAGGTTCTTTTCTTGTAGTCTCCAGATGAAGATTTTGATTTCCTCGTATCTTTATTTGAAAATTTTCTTCTTCGGAGTTCTTCAGGGTCACCAAGACTGCAATCCGAATCTTCTTCTTCGGATGAGGAAATAGCCTTAGCCTTCAGTGCACGAGGTCTTGAATTGCTTGGTCCATATAGTTCTCTCCTTTCTTCTTGTTGGAATTCATGAGTATTGAGTCTCTCAAGTATATTAGCAGGATCAAGCATCTTGTAGTCTCTTCGTTCTTGGATCAACAGAACGAGTGTGTCAAATGATGGATCAAGAGATTGTAGCAGTTTCTTCACAACTTCATGGTCATGGATGTCTCTAGCTCCCTGATCTTGCAATTCATTTGTGATGTCAGTAACGCGATCAAAGGTATCTTGGCAGCTTTCATTGTCAAGCCTCTTGAAACAATTGAAGAGATTGGGAAGAACATCGACACGAGAGTGACGTTGTGTTGAGACTCCCTCATTGACTTTGGACAACCTATCCAAGATAAGCTTTGCCGTGCCCAAAGAACTAACTCTGCCATACTGACCTTTGCTTAGGTGGCCACAGATGATATTCTTTGCTTGTGAGTCAAGTTGCTTGAACTTCTTCACATCAGCGGCAGAGATAGTAACAGTGATGGAGGGAATACCATTTTCTACAATATACCAGAGATCGTTGTCAATTGCTTGAAGATGCATTTGCATCTGGGTCTTCCAGTTGGGGAAGTCCTTTCCTTCGAAGGTAGGACATCCTGCAGTAACCTTGATCATACCTGCGGAATACATAACTAAGACTCCAGGCGGTTAAACCAAAATCACAGAAAACAAGGGAGTACCTTGCTCTGATACCAATTGAAATTGCGTTATATTGACTAGAGGGGGTGAATAGGCAATTTTTACAATTTCATCGCTGAGGAAATTCCTAGTGAGGAAAGTCCTCACTCATGAACTGAATGTAGCGGAAATAGTTCTAAGTCAGAAGTGCAAAAACATCTGCAGTAAAGTACTCATCGTGATTTCACAAAATCAGTTTGCAGAGGTCACAAGTACAGGATAACCATGTGAAGAATAACTGGGGTGAAGAATTTGAGGTGAGGAATTCAGAGAATGTCTTGAGTCAAATTCTCCAAAGAGTACAGATGAAAGTCTTCAACATGCAATTGATGAAATGGGAGTGTTGTGGAAATAGAACTAGTAGCTCGATGAAAACAGTTGTTGATGACCCAGTTCCAACTACTCTCACAGTTGTACGTCTGGTTTGGCGCGACTTGGTATTTTGACCAAAGGACACACAATCTCGGAACACAATGTCCCTACCGTATTATCCTTGAGATAAGGACACCTAGTCCTCGCCCAACACTCGTGGTAAGTCTTCAGGGCACACTTCCAGACCCCCACAAACTTGGTCACTCGGCGATCCACAATTGACTGCTGGAGGCTCTAGACCATGACGCCTAGCCGTCTGGAGGATGCACAGTCCTCAAAGGTAAGAAGTGCCGGTTCCACACGGGAATAACTTCTTCAGTGATGCTCAATCACATGGGTTTCCTCACTTGATGATTTTCGCTCAAAGAATCTGAGGAATTAGGTTGCTCTAAATGACAAGTGTCAGTTTCTCTCGGAGCAGCCAACCAGCTAGTGGTTGTGGGGTAGGCTATTTATAGCCTGGGAGCATCCCGATATTATTTGACATAAATGACCTTTAATAATGTGACCGTTGGGTGGATACGATTTGGGGCACGTGGCGCATGGCGCGACAACGGTCGAAACTTTCAACTGTGAAAGTCATCATGCAATCATATTCCTCACTTTGAAGATTTGGTAGATGTAGGTTTGGGTTGAGCATCATGAGGAAATTCATTCCATAGTTTTACCTTGACTCCTATGACTCAAGTATAAAGAGAATGAAACATAAAGAGTAAATCTTCAAGCTTCAAAGTCTTCGGTGTATTTTCTTCCGGACACACCGAATTCCTCATCTTCAATATATTCATGAGGAATATCAATTTCTTCGCAATTTCTTCGCGATCAAAGTCTTCAAGGAATGACCAAAGTCTTCACCCAAAGACATTCATTTTTAGTGGTCGATATTCATCGCATAACTCAAACTCCTCAGCACTTATAGAGCCTGTGTACACTCACAAACATATCAGTCTCTTAACCTATAAGTATTCAAACCACCAAAATCACTAAGGGGAACTAGATGGACTTACATTACAGCGCGCAACCTCTACACAGTGTAAAACTATTTCAATAGTTGTCTCCACGGTCAAAGATAATTGGGTAATCGTGCTTAAACTACGTCCATTTGTTTCCACATAAACCAAGTGTGTGGGGGGGAGTATGAAAACAAGAAGGTGACATGGGGAAGATGATGCTTGAGCTAAGTGAGGTGACTTGGCATGATGGGTGGACATGAGATGTTCGACCCTCAATTGATATTTATATCTGTAACCTGCTATTTAGGTTACTGCTATGCCTTGTGGTGCATGTTTCCCAAGGATTTGAACATGTTGTTTCACTAGAGAAATCTGCTTTCCGCAAAATCAGCATACTAGTGTTGTGTCATACTTCGTTGTTGCCTTATTACACATCATGGGTTGCTTGCGAGTACATTCAAAGTACTCATTGGGTTGCCACTAGTTATTTAATTATCCAGGCATGGAAGAACCGTAGTTTGGAGAAGAGTTTGTCGGGGACGAACATGCCATCTAGTTTAAGGCAGATGGCATGGGTTCACGCTATCAACCAAGTTATCCGCATTCAGTTGTGTGTTGGTGTATTGGCCTTAGAGGCCATAGCTATGTAATGACTTGGCCCTAATGGCTCTATTTGTATCAAACGTTATGTATGGATTTAAGACTCTCGTATTCAATATATTTGTGTTCAGTGAGCATTGATCTCTGGGATCACTCTACACATGCATTTGACGATCTCGACTTATAGGTCGGGGTCTCTATAGAGCTGGTACCAGAGCCATCCTCAGTGTAGGAAGCCTTAGATAGCATGGACATGAGATGAGACGAAACCCCACTCAAAAGATAGACCTAGCCTTTACACTTAGGGTTTTATGCATCCCTCACCTCTTCCAATAGACCATTCAAACCCCTTTTAGTGACACCTCTCCCTAAACCATGTAGATGGCCTTCGTACTCGAGAGCCTCCTAGAGTCCTGATTTTCCCTACTCCCGGAGGACAGCGTGGAGAAGTGTCGGGTCCGTCGATCACCATTTTTTCTCTACCACGAGCACTGGGTTAATGCCACCATGAAGGAGTACTGTGTGGATGTTGTTGTGAAGGAAAATGACACCCCGACTAGTTGGCTCTTTGAAGGACCGCAGATGGAGACTCTGGTGTTAGCAGTCGAGACTGTGGCACGGAAGGCGCTTGTCCACCTTCGCGACATCCTTCATGAGATGCTCAATGAACCGGCTACCCGTCACTTGCCTTTCGTTAAGGATGAGGTTGGTGGGAGTTGGATGTTGACCCCATCCTCGGAAGAAGGCGCACCGCTCAGGTTCCAGGCCTACTTTAGCCTCTCAGGCAACAGTTTGGCTCACAACATGACCGAGGAGTGAGTGAAGCTCCGCCAGGAACTTCACCACGTCCGTGAGCTACTCCGCCAAGTGAAGACAAAGACAAGCACAATCAAGAAGGATGGAGCCCCTAGGGGCAACCTGCTGTCGCATACAGAGGAGGAATACCACCGCCTAAGCTCACCCCCATTCAGAATCATCGCATGAGTGCAAAGGATTATTGCGATCTCTTCACCGCTCCATCGGCGAAGCTCCGTCGGGATGGACCTCCTCGTTCCCCAACACCCTCGACAGGAGACGATGGCAGCGCGGATGATGACCAGGAGGAAGACCAAGAGGAGTGTGAGTCCAAGATCGAGCACTCCACTACTTGAGTCCAAGAACCCCTAGGGTAGGACAAGCTAGGAACCCCTCATGCGATTTCGAGTCCGTGTAATGGTTCAGAAGAAATCGTGTGTGCTTGTTGTTTTCTTTTCTGTTTGTGACTCGATGCAAGCCGCGCTTTTTCCTTAGGAAGCATGTAAACAACTACATCACTTATCTTACTTTATGGTTATGGGCTCGATCTTTTGGCCCTGTTGTTTGACAAACTTGCACCATACCAACCACCTCCCCTATTTAGGCACTTTCCCCTCATGTGTTGTTCGTTTCGTCTATTCTAGTTGTTGACTTGGCTGCTCCAAATAGGATGGTGACTGCTACTCGTGCAAGTACCTTTGACAACCCTAGCACTGGCAACTCTAGCAAGCAGCAAGGAGCCGGTGGGTCTGCTCAAGCTGGAGCTCACCAATGGCAACCACAAGGCGACATTACCCCGCCACAGCCTCCTCCGGAGAACCTGACCATGGCTTGGTTTCTGCAAGATCTCTGGGAGGAATGCCAAGCCAGCAATGCCGCTATCCAGCAAATGGCTCAGGTCCTTGTGAACAACCCGCAACAGGGTTGGAACGACAATGGTCGGTCCACTATGTCCGAATTCATGAGGACTTCGCCCCGACTTTTATAGAAACAACCAGGCCTTTGGACGCCGATGACTGGATCCGCACCATCGTGGACCTCCTTGCACTAGTCAACTGCAATGAGGACCGGGAGAAGGTTTTTATGCCTCTCACTATCTCGGAGGTACGGCCAAAGCTTGGTGGGACGGATTCAAGGTCATACAAGGCGAGCATGTTATCACATGGGATGAGTTTAAGGAAGGATTCCCTACCGCCCATATTCCCTCTCGGGTGATGGCTATCAAGAAGCAGGAGTTTCGTGCGCTGAAGCAAGGAAGGGGCTCAGTTAAGGAGTACGTGTAACAGTTCAACCTACTATCGAGGTATGCATCTGATGATGTCAACACTAAGGCCGCCAAGATAGAACACTTCATTGAAGAGCTTTAGCAATCGCTGCAATACCAACTTGTTGTCTGTGACTGCCGAACCTTCTACGATCTGGTGAACAAGGCCCTCATTCCTGAAGATAAGCATCATGCTATGGAAGACACACACAAGTGCAAGATAATCAACATTGATAGTGCAATCATCCCCGGTAGGACAAGCTTTCAACCTGAGCACCCCAGGGCTCCTGCATCTTGATCAAGCTACCAGTCTCAGCCATATGCCAACTCCAAGACGGAATACAACCCTCCCAGCAACAACGGTGGTGGCAAGACTAACAACTTCGGGCAGGTCACCTCCTTTGGGTGTGGGCAACTGATACGTCCAAACGTATCTAAATTTTTTGATGGTTTCATGCTAATTTTATGCTTTTGATAATTGTTTTTACATTAATTTTATGATTTATTTGGACTAACTTACTAATAGTTTCAAAAGTGCATAATGTTCTTGTTTTACACTTTGATGTGTAGGAACTATCAAAAATAGAAGAGGAAACCTTGTTGGAGTGGGACTCTGACTTTCCTGAAATCTGTCCCCCCTACATATTATAGAGATCGTCTGTTTCCACCTCGAAGATGACGTCAAATGGAAAAATAATAGATGCAAAAGTTGTGGGAAATTTTATGCATATAATTCTAGACATACAATTCGGCCCTTTTCAAGTTGGTACGCTTGAGCAAAGCCCGTTTTACTGGAGGACAAATATCTGATTATAGGATTACGGGAATCGGTGACGTGATTGAGTCCAACTCTTACCATATTAGATGGATTTGGCCAAGCCACGACTTGGGGACCTCATTAGGTTTGAGAGGGGTTCCTAGGAAGGTTATAGAGGTGCCCAAGAGCCCCTGGATCAAAGGGGCATCCATCGGAGGGCCAAGGATGATCGTCCCGACTCATATAAGGAGGAAAAACCTGATTTCTGGAAGGCCACCAAGAGCTACGAGATTTCCTCCTCCCAGGCAGCCGCCTTGGGATGGAAAACCACCTCCATACTATCACCATATCCAAGGAAGAAGGGGAGGCCAAGGACCGTGGCCACCACCGTGGCCGCCGCCGGTCTCCTCTCCGGGCTGCACCTCTCCATCAACCTCTTGCTCACCATGGCCATGTGTGAGTAGTCTCCCTCAAGGCTAAGGTCTTCTACGTGTATCTATTTGGTCATCTCTATATCCCATGATGTGATCTTGATTCTGATCATAGTCTATTTAATCTAGGGTGATCCCATGATGTTTCCCCTTCTTCTATGTATTGGATTGATGTACTTACCTGATCTTATCTAGTATAATCCCGGAGACCATGGTGACAACGGTCTATTGGACATGGATTGGAAGAATATTTTCATGAGCTATTTCCTCTTTTGTGAATTGATTTAAGATTTAGAGTCTCTTGGTGCTTGTCTTTGACTATCCTTGACATATGTTGTGGTGATTGTGGTACTCTGTTTGGATGGCCACAGTGACACTGGGAAATCCATAGATGAGAACTATGAACTCTGAGGTGTGCTTTTGTAGCCCTACATAATTCTCGTCCTCTCTTGATCACAAAGGAATGACCTCCAAGTACGTCTCCATTGCATGTTTTAGTGGAAATATCATGTGATTAGATTATGTTAATGTTTTTGGGACTTGCCACTAGTGAAAGTATGAACCCTAGGCCTTGTTTTCCACCATTGAACACCGTTTACTTTCAGTTTTGTTTCATATTTTCTTGCTGCCATTTTCATTTCAGATTTACAATACCTTGTTTTACCATCCATATCACTTGCCTTTTAACATCTCTTCGCCGAACTAGTAAACCTATACAACTGATAATTGTATTAGGTGTGTTGGGGACACAAGAGACTTCTTGTATCTTAATTGGAGGCTTGCTTGAGAGAGACCATCTTCAACCTCTACTTCCCTGAGTTCGATAAACCTTAGGCCATCCACTTGAGGGAAATTGTTGCTGTCCTACAAACCTCTGCGCTTTTAGGCCCAACATAGTCTACAAGAATAGAAGCGAGCGTAGACATCAAGCTATTTCTGACGCCGTTGCCGGGGAGGTGAGCGCTTGAAGGTATATCTTTAGATCTTGCAATTAAATCTTTTCGTTTCTTGTTTTTATTTTCACTAGTTAGGCTTAATGGAAAACAATAAAAATATGAGAGAGCTTTATAATATTTATCTTGAACTAGGACATGAAGTGTTTGAGGAGAAAATTAGAAAACATATGGAACTTTGTTATTTGCATAACAATTATGATGGTGGCAACATTATTAGTATGCTTCCTTTGAATATCAATATTGCTAATGACATGGAAAGCTCTAAGCTTGGGGATGACGGGTTTGATGAACATGATATTTTTAGTCCCCCAACTTTTGAGGAGAAAATTTTCTGTGATGATACTATGCTTCCTGTATATGATGATGATGAATGTGAGCTTTTTAGTCCACCTACTATAGAGGATAAATTTTATTATCATTATGATATGCCTCCTAAAAAATGATGATTACCATGATGATAATGATTGCTTTACTCTCACTATTCCTAATAAGAAAGATTTTTCTTATAAGAAGAGTAATGATACTTTTATGCTTTTTGCATCATGGAAATAATGCCTTATGTGATACTTATATTGTTGAGTTTATGCATGATGCCACTAAAAATTATTATGAGAAGGGAACATAGTCTTATAGATATTCCAATAATATCAAGTTCCCTCTCTTTATGTTGAAGGTTTTGAAGCTTCACTTGTTTTGCAATCCTATTCTTATTGCTTTGTGCTTCAATGAATTATTCTATTGCAATATTCCTATGCATAGGAATCATGTTAGACTTAAATGTGTTTGGTATTTGCTTCTTGATGCTCTCTTTTTTTTCTACAACTCATATTCCTAGGAGAGCATCATTAAAATCTTAAGCCTATCTTTATGGCTATAAAGAAAGACCTCTAGGAAGACAACCCTTGTTGTCTTTACATTGAGTTTTTACTTTCAGTTTTTAGTGGTCTTAATGTGTGTTACTAATGTACCAACATCATTATATCTTTATTTTCAAGCTTTGTGCCAAGTTTTAGCCTCCGATTGCAAGAAAGTTCAGAAGTTGTGACATGCTGTCCAAAAACAGATTCTGTCTGCTTGACGGAAAAATTCACCAAAAATCACCAGACCATCTTTTTGATCTGAATTGTTTTGAAAGTATGATCTATACAATTGGCATTCTGGCTTCTGTTCTGAGTTTTGTGATTTGAGTTGCATAAGTGCCCGGAAGAAATTATTTACTACCTGGTGGTCTGGTTTTCACAGATTCTGCCACGTTTTGTATTTTCATCATTTTGCAAATCTTAAGCTTGCTTTTTCTTTGGAAAAACTTTTTGGCAATCTTGAGAAACAGTAGATCATTATGAAAATCTTTATTTCCGGTGGAGAAAATTTATTTTATTATCGGTACTAACCACTCTAATCAGCTTATGATGAGTTTCGTATGAAGGGCGTTTTCAAGTATGCGATGGAAGATGATGAAACAAGATCCAGGAGTGTCAAGCTCTCAAGCTTGGGGATGCGCCCATGCACCACCTAGAAATATTCAAGGATACTCAAGCGTCTAAGCTTGGGGATGCCCCCGTGCATCCCCTTCTCCATCAACAATAATCAGTTTGTCCTTCTCCATACTATATTTTTATCACTTCATATGTTATGTGCTATGCTTGGAGCGTCCCGCTCTTTACTTTTTAGTTTGTTTTAGTTTTGCTTGATGGTCATAATTAAGTTACATCCTATCATTCTTATTTGGGAGAGAGACACGCTCCGTTTTAATTGCTTAGAACACTCTGGTTTTCACTCTTATTGTTCTATGAGTGTTCACTTTTTGCTAGTAGTGCGTTTAGCTCTTGTTTTCCACTCATATTTTGTTTAGAGCTTCTTAGTTTGCTTCAATTATATATGATTATCTCTCTGGTCTTCCATTAATATTATCTATGAGAGTTGTTTCAAGAAAGTTGATTGGTGTTCGAGAAGAGTAAAATATTTCATTCTTATGGTGGTGCAATAGGAAGCTTGTTTAAATTGTGTCTTAGACTTTAACATGTCATGTTAGATATTATCTGAATTATATTCTTAGTAGTTATTGATGTAGCATGACTTGTCTCAAATAGCTGAGAGTGCTTAATGTGCCACTGAAAGAATCATGTGTTGTTTTTATCATATCGAGGGATAATATTGTGGTATTATCCTTTATTGCTTCATTTGGGTTGACTTGGCGCATCCTCAAACCATGTTATGACTACAAACCACTCACATCTAGCCTCTATGATCATTTAGTTTCTGACTTGTAATATTATTTATGATTTTATTAATAATGTTTTGTCGCTATGCATGATTATGGCCGTTATTGCTCTCTTAGTTGGTCGCTTCCAGTCTCTTGCTAGCCTCCACCTGTAGTGAGTATGAGCTCTACTCGTGCATCCAACTCCCAAAAAACAAAGTTTGCCAAATGTGTCCACCATACCTACCTACATGTGGTATTTAACCGCCACTCCAAGTAAATTTCTCATGTGCTACCTTTAAAACTTTCAAAATTATTCCCGTTTTGTGCCTCTGTTTTAGCTCATGAGGAAGTAGTAGATAATTCATGATCTTCTCGTACTTGACATGCTTTATCTTGTGTTTGCATGTGTAATCTGCGAACCCCTAATGCAAGGAGGGACTGGCATGAGTGCGCCCACCTCATAAAGATACTAGCAACAAACAAAACGTCCTTCACGCTTTCTTCATGAGAAATCAGAATAATGATAAACAAAGGAGACTAAGGGGATGTGATTGTCCCCACTTTGGGAGCCGTTCCTCAAAACTTGTCCAGCATGATAAGTATTGGGCTATCTGCTAGCATTCGTTGACGAATTATGCACCTCCAAAAAGCGTGTTTTACAATCTTATCAATTTCAAAAATCTCTAAAAGCTCTCGCACATGAGTAATCCCTGCTTCCCTCTACGAAGGGCCTTTCTTTAATTTTAATGTTGAGTCTTCATCTTCTGAATTTATACACCAATTAAGAGAGCATAGTTGTCATTCTGAGTATAATGCGCATAGTCTCAAAAGTTATTACTAACTGATTCATGATTATGTTATTACTTGTTCTCAAATTATTTGTATCTAGTCACCACTTGAACTTCGAAGGTGTACTGGCATTTATGTTTTTCCCCACTCTTAAGGACAAGTGAAATACCACTTTGTTATGTTTCCTTTATGCTCGAAACAAATGAATAACTTTCAAGTGCATTATTATTCATGATCTTTTGTTTGTGTTACCTTTCATGTTCCAACATGGTTGCTAAGATTCATTGTTAAGAATTATATGTATCATGCCTATCTTTAGAGTGCTATGTTCTCAGCTTACAGATGCTTTTACAAATATGATGATCAAGCTTATGTTGGTACCATGTCACCTAAAAAATTATTTTGTTTTTTTGTTTCACCTACTCTAGGACGAGTAGGAACTAAGCTTGGGGATGTTGATATGTCCAAAACGTATCTATAATTTTTCATGGTTTCATGCTACTTTTATGCTTTTGATAATTGTTTTCATATTAAGTTTATGATTTATTTGGACTAACTTACTAATAGTTGCAGAAGTTCACAATGTTCTTGTTTTACACTTTGATGTGTAGGAACTATCAAAAATAGAAGAGGAAACCTTGTTGGAGTGGGACTCTGACTTTCCTGAAATATTTCCCCCCCTATAGATTTTAGAGATCGTCTGTTTCCGCCCCGAAGATGACGTCAAATGGAAAAATAATAGATGCGAAAGTTATGGGGAATTTTATGATGATAAATCTAGACATACAATTCGTCGCATTTGTTGTTGTACTAGAGGACAAATATCTAATTACAGGATTGCGGGAATCGCTGACGTGATTGAGTCCAACTGTTACCATATTAGATGGATTCGGCCAAGCCACGACTTGGATACCTCATTATGGCTGAGATGGGTTCCTAGGAAGGTTATGGAGGTGCCCAAGAGCCCTTGGATCAAAGGGTAATCCATCGGAGGTCCAAGGATGATCGTCTCGACTGATATAACAAGAGAAAAAACCTTATTTGTGGAGGACCACCATGAGCTACGAGATTTCCTCCTCCCAGGCAGCCGCCTTGCGGTGGAAAACCGCCTCCATACCAGCACCATCTCCAAGGAAGAAGGGGGGCCAAGGTCCGTGGCCGCCGCCATGGCCGCCGTCGGCCGCCGTCTCCTCTCCGGACTGCACCTCTCCATCAACCTCTTGCTCACCATGGCCATGTGTGAGTAGTCTCCGTCAGGGCTGAGGTCCTCTACGTGTAAATATATGGTCATCTCTGTCTCCCATGATGTGATCATGATTGTGATCATAGGCTACGTGAATCTAGGGTGATCCCATGATGTTTCCCCTTCTTCTATGTATTTGATTGATGTACTTACTTGATCTTATCTAGTATAATCCCTGAGACCATGGTGATAGCGGTCTATTGGACATGGATTAGAAGAATATTTTCATGAGTGATTTCCTCTTTCGTGAATTGATTGAGGATTGAGAGTCTCTTGGTGCTTGTCTTTGACTATCCTTGAGATATGTTGTGGTGATTGTGATGCTCTCTTTGGATGGCCGCGGTGACATTGGGAAATCCATAGATGAGAACTACGAACTCTGAGGTGTGCTTTTGTTGCCCTACATAATTCTCGTCCTCTCTTGATAACAAAGGAATGACCTCCAAGTACGTCTCCATTGCATGTTTTAGTTGAAATATCATGTGATTAGATTATATTAATGTTATTGGGAGTTTCCACTAGTGAAAGTATGAAGCCTAGGCCTTGTTTTCCACCGTTGAACACCGTTTCCTTTCAATTCTGTTTCATGTTTGCTTCCTGCCATTTTTATTTCAGATTTACAATACCTTGTTTTTGTCACACCCTGTTTTCACTATCACCTTTTTGTGTAATTCAAAAATCTGAGTTTATTAAAACTTTTTCAAAACTAATGTTCTGAGTGCCATGGTTGTCATTGTATGCTTGATTATGTGAAATCAAAAACCACATTTCTCATGACCTAATTATTTTCTATACCCTTTTTCTTATTTTTGGATAATTCAAAACCCTACTTTGGGTTGCACTACAAGTCCTTGATGGCAAGGAGTGCTCTTACCCAAAGTTGGTGATATGGTTCTAGCACCATGTTAGTTCTTCAAAACCATAAAATAATTGTTTTATGAATTATTTTCCTACTTTATTTGCATGTCCATTTGTGAGGCCAGAAATGATATTCTTATATGGAAAAATACTTTTCTGCCTTAGAAAAATCTGAGAAAATTTGGAGATACTCAGAAGGACATATATTTTCCATACATCAGGTTTTCAACCCCTATTTACATTATTATTATTTGAGTATAACCCTGAAAACCTTTTGTGTCTGTTTTGACCTTTTGAAATATTTCCAACGAAAATATTCTCAATAAATTCCTAGAATATTCAAGTGGTATCCCTAAGCCACATTTGGTGCCCATATAAAATTAACCTTGATCCAAGGTGGTCCAGGTCACCGAATAATTGCAAAAACCCTTGTGTCGAGTATGAAGTTAGAGAAACTCTACATAGCAAAGTTTATCCAATGGAGCTGAAATTTTGCAAGAGTGCCTAATACCTCAAATGAGGACTCCATGCCAAAAATGGGATTCGTGGGACTTGAATTGCCCACACTCTCTTTGGAAGGAACATATCTTGTCATTTATGGATGTTTTCAAGTTTACAAAGCTAAACTTGTCCAATGGAGCTCAAACTTGGTGAAGCCTTTTGTTTTAGCACCAAACCCAATCCTGTTAAGTTGCATAGCCAGTGGTGGGGTGCAACCACCCCAAACCAGTGTTTAGCACCTTCTAACAGTTGGGTAAAACCCCTCCTAACCTTAGCTAAAGCCAATCCCTTTCTCACAAACTTATAGATTAGGTCGCTGACATCAATGCCTAACTCTAGTCAAGTGCCACCTCTCTGGTTCAA
Source organism: Hordeum vulgare subsp. vulgare (assembly GCF_904849725.1). Taxonomy (NCBI): domain Eukaryota; kingdom Viridiplantae; phylum Streptophyta; class Magnoliopsida; order Poales; family Poaceae; genus Hordeum; species Hordeum vulgare. The sequence continues at coordinate 160,075,999 of NC_058522.1, forward strand.
AGTAGATAAACCAAAATCTCCAATTTAAGCTTCGGCCCAAGCTTGACAGCACCTGTTTCCTTGTCTTTCTTTGACCAGCCGAAGCTCCCACGGGACCCCAACGGCTAGGCATCTCCAAGCCAGTGCCCAAGACATGCTAGACACGTCCAAGGCACGCTAGAGCGCGCCAGCATGCCGTAGCATGCCAAAGCTGCGCTCTGGACACGCTACAGAGAGCAACTGAGGTGGGGGCGACTCCTTCGGCCAGTTCCAGCCGCCCCGCGGTGTCTCTTCTCTCCCCGAGAGCCCCTCTGCATCAGGCACCCCTCAAGGACCCTCCTATCCGGCGCTAAGAGACGGTGCGACGCGTGCCCCTGCGCACCTGAAGCGCCAGAGAAAGTGCAGCCACGATAGCTCGCCTCTCCTCCCTCCTCTCTCTCGAAGTGAATCCTGGAGGTCCAAAACCATGTCTTGAGACCATGGTTTAGCCCCAGCCTATCTCTACACCCCCATGCACGCCACGGTGAATCACCGGCGCTCCCGAGTCGGCTCACCATCATGGGCCTATAAATAGCCCCTCCCCTCGCTCCATAACCCCTCACTCCACCTCACTGAGACCTCAATCACCTCCCTAGCCACCCCTTTGAGAAAGCAGAGCCCCGGTACTCGAGATTGATTGAGGCCCCTCCGCCTCGAAGCTCCGGTAGATCACCGGCTACATGTTGGCTCTCACATCCCTCTGCCCACCAAAACACTCCCCATGACACTAGGAAGCTTTCCCCCCTCTTCCCCGAGCGAATCCGTGCCCGTAGCTGCCACCTCCACCTTCACCCGAAACCCCTCCACCGCGGCTACCTCATCGCCGGTGAACCAGAGCCCCTATTCCATTGACTCGACCACCAGCAGGTAGGTGACGACGACCGGGACCCATTCCTGTCGTCAATAGGTCCCGAGGACGTGCCACGCCTCGTCCTCTCTCGCCAAAGGTAGGAGACGACCCCGACAGGTGTGCCCCACCTGTCGGTGGCCCATCTCTCTCTCGCTCGCCGCCCGCACCACTCACCACAGGGGCCCGCGCATAAGGTTCAAACCTGACGGCGCGCGTGCCTGGGCAGGCTGGTTGGCTGGCCAATGGGCCGGCCCAGACCCCGGCCAAGCCAGGCCAGGGGCTGTAGGCCTTTTTCTTTTCGGTTTAAAACTTGATTTTAAATATTTTTTGTAAAAAGATTTAACCAGTGAAATAATATGATTCTTCCACTGTTATTTTTCTAAAAATATGTAGTATTTAACAAAACAATTGGATGAATTTTTGCAACAACTATTTTGTTTTATAATAATAAAAGGGTTAAATTGAAATTGTTTTGCTTCTGTTATATTGATTTTAAAAATATTATTTCACTAAAACCAGAGACAAATTTTAAAATAACAATATGGATTTATCAGAATTAAACAACATTTTAAAGTGACTTTGTGATCTGTTTTGGAGTGAGCCACTTATTGCCTTCTATTTATTACGACGATAGAAAACCCGTGTGATGAAGGAGTTGGACTTGAAGACCCCGAAGACCCCGGATACCTAACTAACGAAGGCATGCAACCCTTTGACCATGCTTGAGAATATGTTATATTGCATGCTAGTTAAGCAAATATTTCCATTGCATGTGATCATAAGTATAGGTAAATCATTGGAGTGATGTTACCGATGGCTCCTCCGAAGCAATTGCATTTTGAGCATGATCCTACCACCTATGAGGGTCACGCTGATATCATGTTGACAAGTAGAGATAAGAATAGAAAAAGCATGAGCATGATGATGGTATATATCAAAGGTTTATGAAAATCCCGTCGGGTGCCACTAATGCCCGAGGGTGATGATGAGTTAGGTGGCCACTTTACTTGAAGTGGTGCACTGGATATTTTTGTGAGTATGGTTTCGGAAATGGGAATAGACTTTTTATGTGTCGACCGTCCCAGCCTTACATGTACGACCATGTTACCTGTTTATGGGACGGGGCTTTGTTGATTACTCTGGACGGTGCTAGCAAAGAGCAACATTACTAGTGGCGGGAGTGATGTGTGGTCACTCTCGTGATGGGGTCGTGCTAGGTAGGGCGACTGTGCCGTTTTTACGTGTTCCAGGCACACCGTTGGTCCCCGCATGGTTGATACTGTGCAGAGTCGGTTCTCGTAAGATGTACAACATGTGGGCTGGGTACCAATTGAGTGGACCTCTATGTCTAGTATCATCAGGTGAAAGGCATTGATCGGGTACTTACCTCGGGTATGTTATGTACCGCGATTCGTGGCTGAGACGGAAGTTTCCTGGATCTCGTGGGTCCAGCGTACTACCTCTCAAGAGTGTAAAACTATTTGAATAGTCGTGTCCACGGTCAAGGACAGTTCGGTGGTGCTGCTTAAACTACGTCCAGTTGTTTCCATATAAACCAAGTGTGTGTGATTGTGTGATAAATGATGTTTATGAAACAATTGATATGACCAAGTTTGGTGACTTGGCATATAGGGTGAACCCGGAGTGTTCAGCCCTTGACAGATATATTGATATCTGTAACCTATTCTTCAAACCAACATTTATCTTATGTTGCATCCATGATCAAGGTTATTCATAGATAAGATGCTATCCACCAAAGATGCATATTACTTGTTATACTTTCAATTGCATTGTTCATATCATGGTCTGTTTGCAAGTACATTCAAAAGTACTCATTGGCTTGCCACTGGTTATATTATTAACCAGACATGGAAGGACCGGAGTTCAGAGAAGAGTACGTCTTTGGAGACGGCCCTGCGAACTACGACGCTACCCAGTCAGAATGCCTGTTGGTGTAGGGTGATGGCATAGACACGCACTTAGCCCTAAGATTTCCTGTTGTGAGGACCTGCAACGACAAGGGTCGTGTGAATCACGTCTCCATAGAGGAAGTCAGGAGGACCCAGATTGCATATGGGGTACGTTCCTAGTCAATTCAACTCCAGCAATAGTATTGTTTGATTGTGGCACTTCACATTCTTTTGTAACCCAAAAGTTTGCAATGGAGACTAATACGTCTCCAACGTATATATAATTTTTGATGGTTTCATGCTATTATCTTGTCAAACTTTGTATGTTTTGCATGCCTTTTATTTATTTTTTGGGACTAACTTATTAACTCAGTGCCAAGTGTCAGTTCCTATTTTTTCCATGTTTTTGACCCCTTTCAGAGGAGATTTTGAAACGGAGTCCAAACAGAAGAAAATCCCCGAAAATATTTTTTTTGGAACGGAAGAAGATCGGAGAACATGGGAACCAAGCCAGAAGAGCCCTAAGGGCCCCACAAGCCCCACCCCGCGGCTAGGGGGGCTGCGCCATCCAAGCTTGTGGCCCCCCTGGAGGTCCCCTGACCTACATCTTGCGCCTATATATTCCCAAATATTCCCAAAAAAATCAAGAGATGATCGCAATTACTTTTCCGCCGCCGCAAGCTTATGTCTCCGCAAGATCCCATCTGGGGCACGTCCTGGTGCGCTGTCAGAGGGGGATTCGGATACGGAGGGCTTCTTCATCAACACCATGACCTCTCCGATGATGCGTGAGTAGTTCACCATAGACCTACGAGTACATAGCTAGTAACTAGATGGCTTCTTCTCTCTCTTGGATCTTCAATACAAAGTTCTCCATGATCTTCATGGAGATCTATCCGATGTAATCTTCTTTTGCGGTGTGTTTGTCGAGATCCGATGAATTGTGGATTTATGATCAGATTATCTTTGAATCTTATTTGAGTTTCTTTTGATCTCTCTTATGCATGATTTCATATACTTGTAATTCTCTTCGAGTTGTGGGTTTTGTCTGGCCAACTAGATCTATGATTCTTGCAATGGGAGAAGTGCTTGGTTTTGGCTTCATACCGTGCGGTGACCTCACCGAGTGATAGAAGGGGTAGCGAGGCACGCATCGCGTTGTTGCCATCAAGGGTAAAAAGATGGTGTTTTTATCATTGGTTTGAGATTATCCCTCTACATCATGTCATCTTGCTTAAAGCGTTACTAAGTTCCTCATGAACTCAATACACTAGATGCATGCTGGATAGCGGTCGATGTGTGGAGTAATAGTAGTAGATGCAGAAAGTATCGGTCTACTTGTCTCGGATGTGATGCCTATATGATAGATCATTCCCTTAGATATCGTCATGACTTTGCGCGGTTCTATCAATTGCTCGACAGTAATTTGTTCACCCACCGTGATATTTGCTATTATGAGAGAAGCCTCTAGTGAACACTATGGCCCCCAGGGTCTACTCCACACCATATTTTCAGCCTTACACTTTTTACTTCGTTGCTCTTTCCGCCTTCAGATCTCACTTAGCAAACAATCTTGAAGGGATTGACAACCCCTTTGAACGTTGGGTGCAAGCTTGTTTGTGTTTGCGCAGGTACTTTGGACTTGACGAGGCCCTCCTTCTGGATCGATACCTTGGTTCCCAAACTGAGGGAAATACTTACTGCTCCTGTGCTTCATCACGCTTTCCTCTTCAGCGGAAAAACCAACGCAAACCGGAGAAGCAACAAGAAGAATTCCTACGCGCCAGGGAAGGACTTTTGTTGCCGTAGTAGAAGAATTTCTGGCGCCGTTGTCGGGGAGGATCAAGTCAAGAACTCATCCAAGTAGGTGTCGCAAACTCATCTCTTGCATTTACTTTGTTTGCCAGTTGCCTCTTGTTTTCCTCTGCCCCACTTCACCAATTTGCCTTTCTTCGCTTGCCTTTTTTGCCCTTTTCTCTTGCTTGCTTTATGTTAGCTTGTGTGCTATGTGCCTTCAATATGCTTGCATCTACGCTTGCTGAAAATCTAGTGATATGGATCCTCATCCACTTGCTAATCTCTTTAAGAGATCCAATTATGTTGATCCAATTGCTAGTGAGTTGAGTGCACTTGACTTTCTCTATGAAGTTTTGCTTGAGATACGTGAATCTGAAAATCGTGATGAAGAAATTTATGAAGTGATTCACGAGGTCTCCTTGAATGAAAAGCATGATTGCAATGGTTTCACTATAAATTCTGTTAGTGACAATCATGCTAAAAATATGCAAAACCCTAAGCTTGGGGATGCTAGTTTTGCTATGTCCACTACTTGTTGCAAAGATCATGATTGGGGTGATGATTTTTCTTATGATCTTGAAAATTTGTTTAAGCCTCATGATGAATTTGATATTTGCAATATTATTGAAAGTGGGTTTGGACAAGTTATGACTTTAGTTGATGATAATCCCACTATTTTTGAAGAGCGTTAACTTTGCATGGATGTGGATCATGAAAAGAATATCCTTTGTGATAGCTATATTGTTAAATTTGATTATGATCCCACATGTAATTGCTATGAGAGAGGAAAATATGGTGGTAGAAACTTTCATGTTACCAAATTACTTCTCGTTATGTGGAGATTGCTATTGTCTCTTTCTTCTTCCTTGCATATGGTGATTATTTGTTGTCTTGACAATCTGTTTTCCTATAAAATGCCTATGCATAGGAAGTATGTTAGACTTAGATGTGATTTTCACATGCTTTATGATGCTCTCGTTGTGCTTCAATTCTTGTCTTTTGTGTGAGCATCATTGAATTATTGCCTAGCTAAGGGCGTTAAACAATAGCGCTTGTTGGGAGGCAACCCAATGAATTTTTATTTTCCTTTCTGTTTTGTTGCGTCCACACTTTTATAATTCTGCTGTGATTGTGTTTTTTGTGTTTCTTTTCCTGTTTGAGCCAAGCAAAACCTTTATGATTAGTCTTGGTAATGGTTGTTTGATCCTGTTGGAAAAAGATAGAAACTTTTCGCTCACGAGATGATTTTCATTTTTATTCAGAAAGAGATTTTGAGTTGATTCTTTTTGTTGCTGATTGATATGCGTTTTACCCAGGCCGTCGTAATTGTTCAGATTATTTGAGGTCGGAGAAGTATACGAAGTATACAGATTACTACAAACTGGTCTGTTTTTGACAGATTCTGTTTTTGTTGAGTTGGTTGCTTGTTTTGATGAAACTATGGTTAGTATCGGGAGGTACTAGCCATGGAAAAGTGAGAATACAGTAGCCCATCATCAATATAGATTTGGATTCAAGTTTGCTACACTACCAAAAGAAGTGGTAGTTTGTTTTCTTGTATTAATGTTATCTCAAGTTTCTGTTTAAGTTTTGTGTTGTGAAATTTTCAAGTTTTGGGTAACGTTCTCATGGACAAAGAGATAAGGAGTGGAAATAGCTCAAGCTTGGGGATGCCCAAGGCATCCCAAGCCAAAATCAAGGACACCAAAAATCCTAAGCTTGGGGATGCCCTGGGAAGGCATCCCCTCTTTCGTCTTCAATCCATCGGTAACATTACTTGGAGCTATATTTTTATTCACCACATGATATGTGTTTTGCTTGGAGCGTCTTGTATCTTAGGAGTCTTTTCTTTTTGTTTTGTCACAATCATCCTTGCTGCACACCTTTGTGATAGAGAGAGACATGCACTCATCGTGATTTTGCTAGAATGGTCATAGTGCTTCACTTATATCTTTTGAGCTAGATACTTTTGCTCTAGTGCTTCACTTATATATTTTGGGCTAGATACTTTTAATCTTGTGCTTCACTTATATCTTTAGAGCACGGCGGTGCCTGATTTGGTAGTTGGCTTATGCTATGAAAGTAGTCCCAAATGTGCTAGATACCCAAAGAGGATGCAAAAACCTCCATCTTCATGTGCATTGAATAGAAAGAGAAGTTTTGATTCCTCTCAAATTAGTTTTGAGACGTGGATTCGGTAATATTGAGAGTTATGTTAGTAGGGTGTTGTGAATCTAGAAATACATGTGTTGGAGTTAGTGATTCTCGTAGCTTGCACGTATGGTGAACCGCTATGTGAGGAAGTCAGGGCATAATTGATCTATTGATTGTCATCCTTTGTGTTGAGGTCGGGATCGCACGATGGTTTACACCTACCAACCCTTCCCCTCGGAGTATGCGTTTAGCACTTTATTTTGATTACTAATAAAAACTTTCGGAACAAGTATGTGAGTTCTTCATGACTAATGTGAGTCCATGGTATAGATGCACTTTCACCGTCCACCTTTGCTAGCCTCTCTAGTGCCGCGCAATTCTCACCAATACTCAAACCCACCAAATTCCTTCCTCAAAACAGCCACCATACCTACCTACTATGGCATTTTCATAGCCATTCCGGGATATATTGCCATGCAAATCCCACCGTTCTGTCTCATGACCTGTGCCGTCACTCTCATATTGCCATTGCATGATCGCACTAGATCGTTGCACATCCCGGTACACTACCGGAGGCATTTCCTATGGAGTCATCATCATTGTGATCTTTGAGCTGTGAGTAAATAAAAGTGTGATGATCATCATTATTAGAGCATTGTCCCATGTGAGAAAAAAAAGAGGCCAAAGAGCCCAAAAACAAAAAAAAGAAAAGAAAAAAGGAGGCCTAAGAGCCCAAATAAAAAAAAGAAAAATGAGAGAAAAAGAGAGAAGGGACAATGCTACTATCTTTTTCCACACTTGTGCTTCATGTTAGCACCATGTTCTTCATGATTGAGAGCTTCTTGCTTTGTCACTACCATATGCTAGTGGGAATGTTTCTTTTATAACTTCGCTTGTATATTCCAATAATGGGCTTCCTCAAAATTGCACTAGTTCTTCGTGAGCAAGCAAGTTGGATGCACACCCACTAGTTTTCCTCTTGAGGTTTCACATACTTATAGCTCTAGTGCATCTCTTGTATGGCAATCCCTACTCATTCACATTGATATCTATTAATGGGCATCTTCATAGCCTATTGATACGCAGAGTCATTGTGACCATCTCCTCCTTTTTGTCTCACAACCACCACCAACTCTATTGCACCTATAATGCTCTATCCATGGCTCGCACTCATGTATTGCGTGATAGTTATAAAAGGTTTGAGAAAGTAAGAGTGCGAAAACAATTACTTGGCCAATTTTGGGGTTGTGCATGATTTACATTAGTTGTGTGAGGATGATGGAGCATAGCCAGACTATATGATTTTGTAGGGATAACTTTCTTTGGCCTTGTTATTTTGAAAGTTCATGATTACTTTGCTAGTTTGCTTGAAGTATTACTGTTTTCATGTCAATCGCAAACTATTGTATTGAATCTTACGGATCTGAACATTCATGCCATGTGAAAGAAGTTGCAAAGGACAACTATGCTAGGTAGCATTCCACATCAAAAATTCATTCTTTATCACTTTCCTACTCGAGGACGAGCAGGAGTTAAGCTTGGGGATGCTTGATACGTCTCCATCGTATCTATAATTTTTGATGGTTTCATGCTATTATCTTGTCAAACTTTGGATGTTTTCCATGCCTTTTATTTATTTTTTGGGACTAACTTACTAACTCAGGGCCAAGTGCCAGTTCCTGTTTTTCCATGTTTTTGACCCCTTTCAGAGGAGATTTTGAAACGGAGTCCAAACGGAAGAAAATCCCCGAAAACATTTTTTTAGAACGGAAGAATATCGGAGAACTTGGGAGCCAAGCCAGAAGAGCGCCAGGGGCCCCACAAGCCCCCACCCCGCGTGAGTAGTTCCCCATAGACATAAGGGTCCATAGCTAGTAACTAGATGGCTTCATCTCTCTCATGGATCTTCAATACAAAGTTCTCCATGATCTTCATGGAGATCTATCCAATGTAATCTTCTTTTGCGGTGTGTTTGTCGAGATTCGATGAATTTTGGATTTATGATCAGATTATCTATGAATCTTATTTGAGTTTCTTCTGATCTCTCTTATGCATGATTTCATATCCTTGTAGTTCTCCTCGAGTTGTGGGTTCTGTCTGGCCAACTAGATCTATGATTCTTGCAACGGGAGAAGTGCTTGGTTTTGGGTTCATACCGTGCGGTGACCTCACCCAGTGACAGAAGGGGTAGCGAGGCACGCATCGTGTTGTTGCCATCAAGGGTAAAAAGATGGGGTTTTCATCAATGGTTTGAGATTATCCCTCTACATCATGTCATCTTGCTTAAAGCGTTACTGTATTCGTCAAGAACTCAATACACTAGATGGATGCTGGATAGCGGTCGATGTGTGGAGTAATAGTAGTAGATGCAGAAAGTATCGGTCTACTTGTCTCGGACGTGATGCCTATATGCTAGATCATTGCCTTAGATATTGTCATGACTTTGCGCGGTTCTATCAATTGATCGAGAGTAATTTGTTCACCCACCGTGATATTTGCTATTATGAGAGAAGCCTCTAGTGAACACTATGGCCCCCAGGGTCTACTCCACACCATATTTTCAGCCTTACACTTTTTACTACGTTGCTCTTTTCGCCTTCACATCTCACTTTGCAAACAATCTTGAAGGGATTGAAAACCCGTTTGAAGCGTTGGGTTCAAGCTTGTTTGTGTTTGCGCAAGTACTTTTGTTCCCATAGTAGAGACTGGCTTGAAGCCTACATTCCTGAATGGCCATATGTTGGTACAAACCCCTGGTGCAGTATTGAGGACCAATCTAGGGTGTGGAGTAGGTGGGATCAACATCAACGGGGTAGACTTCATAGCATATCTCATGATCCTTAAGTAGCAAGGCTTGGACGTGATCCTTGGTGTGGATTGGTTAGCCAAGGACGAAAACATGTTGGACTGTGCCATGAGGACTATTACTATGACAAGTGACCAAGGATTCGAGGTCAAGTATGTTCCCAAACCCGCCTCCGCTCAAGCCCCTCATGTTAACTTCTTTTGGGGAATTGAGTTGGACCAAGTACCAGTGGTATGTGAGTACCCACTTGTCTTTCCTGACGAACTACGCGTGATGCGTCCCGATCGAGACATCGAGTTCATTATTGAACTAATGCCCGAATCAAGACCCATCTATAAGAAGCCCTATAGAATGGGGTCTCAGGAAGTGGTTGAGTTGAAGAAACAACTGGCCGAGCATCTCAGGAAAGGAGTTATTCGCCCTAGTGCCTCTCCTTGGGGATCACGTGTTCTATTCGTGCCCAAGAAGGACGGAACTATCATACTCTGTGTTGACTACCGTTCCCTCAATGAAGCCATGATAAAGAACAAGTATCCACTCCCAAATATTGAAGACATGTTCCATTAGTTGAATGGTGCCGAAGTGTTCTCCAATATCGACCTCAGGTCTGGGTACTACCAACTGAAGATCCGACCCGAAGATATTTGGAAGATGGCATTTGTAACCAGATACGACCTGTACAAGTGCACGGTCATGTCATTTGGTTTAACCAATGCCCCAACCTACTTCATGTTGTATCTGGACAAGTTTGTCATCATCTTCATCGACAACATACTCATCTTCTCCAAGTCTGAAGAAGGGCATGAGCAACACTTGAGGATGGTGTTAGAAAAACTTCGAGGGCACGAACTTTATGCCAAGATCAGCAAATGCAAATTTTGGCTGTATGAAGTTGGGTTGTTGGGTCATGTAATGACGGCGGATGGGTTGGCAGTCGATCCCACCAAGATTACATCGGTGACGAAGTGGAGATGAGCAACCAATGTGAAGGAAGTTAGAGGCTTCCACTGGCGCGCGGGATAATACTGCAAGTTCGTTCAAGGAATGTCTAGCATCGTCTTACCTATGACTCAACTCTTGAAGAAGGAAAAAAAGTTCGAGTGGACACCGAAGTGCAAAGAAAGCTTCCAAGAGCTCAAGAAATGATTGACGACATCCCCAATTCTGGCCACCCCTGTTATTCATAAGGAGTTCGTGATGTACTACGATGCATCGAGGACCGGGCTCGGTGAAGTCCTCATGCAAGAAGGCAGGGTCGTGGCATATCTGTCCCAACAGGAGCGTCCCCATGAGGAGAACTACGTCACTCACGACCTTGAGTTGGCATAAGTGGTGCATGCTTTGAAAACATGGCGACATTACCTTGTGGGCAAGTGATGTGAGATATACACCGATCGTAAGAGTTTGAAGTATCTTTTCACTAAAAAGGAATTGAACATGAGGCATCGGAGATGGTTGGACTTGATGAAATATTATGACCTCATTATTCAATACCACCCCGGAAAGGCGAATGTAGCAGCGGATGCCTTGAGAAGAAAGGCTTGCACCTTGAATGCTATGATCAAGGAAAGGCTACCCACCCTATATGAAGAACTTGAGAGCTTCAGATTGGAGCTAGTTGCACCATGATTCCTGGGCAACCTCAAAGCGAAGCCTACACTGATTGACGATATTAAGGAGGCCCATAAGGGACATGAGAGCATCGATGGTATGAGGAAGAAGATCAAGGATGGCAAGGCCCCAGGATTCTCCATGGACGAGCAGGGAGTCATGTGGTTTGGGAACCGCATTTGCGTACCCAACAAAGTCGACCTCAAGAACCTTACCTTGCAAGAAGCACCCGACACTCCATGTTCTATTCACCCTCGAGGAACCAAGATGTACGAAGGACTCAAGGCAAGGTTCTGGTGGCTTGGCAAGAAGAGGGAAATAGTCTTGTATGTTGCTAAGTGTGATATATGCAAGAGGGTCAAGGCTGCGCACCACCGTCCCGCTGGGCTGCTTCAACCTCTCAAAGTGCCAGAATGGAAGTGGGACAGGGCCGGCATGGACTTCATTATAGGTCTTCCCAGATCTAGCAAAAGACATGACTCCAATTGGGGTGATTGTCGATCACCTGACCAAGGTGGCCCACTTCATTCTCGTCAACACCTCCTATGATGGACACAAGTTAGACAGTCTATATATCGAGCGTATCATGAGTCTATATGGAGTTCCAAAGGATATTGTGTTAGACTGAGGCACGCAGTTCACCTCAAGATTCTGGAAGAAGTTTCAAGAATCCACGGGAACCAAGCTCTCCTTTAGCACTACCTTTCACCCTCACACAGGCAGGCAAACAGAACGAGTAAATCAGATACTCGAGGATATGCTCTGTGGTTGTATTTTGGCATATGAAGCCAAATGGGAGGATTGTTTGCCCTTTGCCAAGTTATCCAACAACAATAGTTATCTGTCCAGCCTTCAGTTGGCACCATTTGAGGTATTGTATGGATGCAAGTGCCGCATTCCCCTCAACTGGTCAGACACCGGAGAAGGACTAATCTTTTGGACAGACATCCTCCATGGAGCTGAAGAGCAAGTCCAACTTGTCAAGGAACGTTTGGAAACCGCCAAGTCACGAGAGAAGAGCTACGCCAACTCATACCATTGTAAAGTGGAACTCAACACCGGAGACCGCGTATACCTCTGCATCACGCACCTCAAAGGAACGAAGCATTTCCACGTCAGGGGAAAACTTGCACCAAGATACATTGGCCCCTTCAAGAGCACCACAAGGCGAGGAGAAGTTTCTTACCAGCTGGAGCTACATTTCAAGCTCTCGGGTGTTCACAATGTTCTCGACATGTCACAACTCCGGAAGTGCCTCCAAATTCCCAACCGTAAGGACCTTTACAAGGACATCGATCATCACGCCATCAACCTTCAGCTAGATCCCACTTACCGTGAGAGACCGGTCCACATCCTGGATGAAGTCGAGCGTCTCACTCGAAGCTGCACCATCAAGTACTTCAAGGTTGAGTGGACCAACCACACTGAAGCAGAAGGAACATGGGAGCGTGAGGACTATATATGATCTGAGTTCCCTTATCTTTTCAGCGCTTAGCCTAGGAATCTTTTGGACGAGATTCTTCTAAGGGGGGTAGGTCTGTCATACCCTGTGTTTGTACCCGTGTCACATTACGTTTTTCAAAAATTTGGAACCAATTGAAACTTCTTTGAGTGCTTGTCATGACTGATTTGATTGCAACTTTCTTGTGTGCTGGATAGTGTTTTAATTCACCCAAACTAGCTTCTCTCTAAAACTCCTCTCGTTGGCCCCAAGCTCTTGCCCAATGATAATGCCATTTGTATAGGACCAGAAACTATTCTCAATAAAATATTATTTGAACAAAAGGCATTTATTTGTTTTTAAAGCTTCAAAACCGTGAATTGGGATTTGCACTACAAGTCCTTAATTTAGGAGGGATGTTTTACCCCAAAGATTTTTCTTTGAATCTATTATTAAAATAACTTCCCACAACCACAAAATAATTATTTTATAAGTTATTTTCCTATTTTATTTAAATAACCTTTTGTGAGGCCAGAAATTATTTTTCTACCTTAAAAATATTTGAGAAAATTTAGAGAAACTCAAAGGACATATATTTTTGATATATGTGAGTTTCAACATAGGGTCATGTTCAAAATATTGGGCAAAAATCCCTCAAACCCATTTTTGCCTATTCTAAGCTTTTGAAATTTTTCCAACGGAAAAATTCTCAATAAATCTGAGAAAAAATCTATAATGTCCCTCATGTTATATGAGGTGACCCTACAAAGTTTCATCCCCATCCAAGTTGATTTGATTCACCTAAGAAACCCAAAACCCTTGCGGTCTAGAACCAAGTTTGAACAACTCTACATTGCCAAGTTTGCCCTATGGCTCTGAAACTTTGCAGGAGTGATCCAGCCCCCAAATAAGGGTGCCACACCAAGTTGTGCATTTGTGGGACTTGGTTTACTCACCTTGCTTCACAAAAAAATGATTCTACCAATTTCTAGGGTTTTCCATCTCTACATTGTCAACCTTGCTCAAATGAGCTCAAACTTGGTGAATCCTAATTTTTTTGCCCATCATTTAATCTTGTTAATTCTCACTCCATTTGGTGACGTTTATCTTGCTCAAACCACAATCAAACACCTTCTGGTGATTTGGTAATACAACTACTTTCACCCCTTCTACTTTCTTCCTTCACTACAAACATTTATCACAAGTCTGCTGTTGAGCCCCCATCTGTAGTCGAGAGCCCCACCTCTAATTCAATGGAGGACGACAAAATCCTCAATTCCTTTTCTGGTTCACCCCTGGCAGATACTGCCTCTCCCTTTTCCTATGACCTCCACTTCTCCCTTCAGATCCAAAGTATCCAAGGGGCATCTCGAAAGCACCCAGACACTAGTAGACATGGGCGGGGGGGGGGGGGGGGGGGGGCAGAGCGCGGCAACATGTCATGGCATGCCAAAACTGCACTCTACACGCGCCATAGTGTATGCCCGCACCGAGGCAAGCCAGCCCCGGCCAGGCCTCGCCCCCACATGTTGTCTCGCTTTGACTACCTCGATGACTGGTGCCAGGGCTGCATTGCGATCCTCCTCTCTCCCTTTCTCCTAACCCTGGCGATGCATGCCCGAGCCCACCTGAACCGGTGAGGTGGCGCTTGCCACAATGACAGACTAATAGCCAGCCCCGCTCTCCTCAATACCTCTTTCGGACGTAAACGATGCCCATGAATACCATGGGCTCATTCCCGAGCCTTATCTACTCGTCTAGCCGTTGCCACTAAGTCGCAGGCGCACCACCTTTCGTGTCCCGCCTCTAAAGTGTCCACCTCGGCCTCTCTCCTTCCCCGTGGAACCCTTCTCTAACCTCCAATTGACCGCCAATCACCCCGCTTGAGCCCCCCGAGCACCAGTGCAGAAGATCAATCGAGGCGCCGCTGCGTCGGCCCTCTGTTGATCTCGAGACAAAGGCTCGCTCTAGCCTCTATTTCTCCTCCATGGTCACTGCAATGAGCCCTAGCCTCACCTACACCTCTTCCCCGCTGCTTTACCTTTGCCAAACATCGACACCAACCACCTCTCGATGCACTTTGTCGCGGCCTCCACGCCACCGCCAACTCCGGCCACCTCAGCCACTCCCTCGATGTCCATCCGAATGGAGGGAGTGCAAGGACTCCATTCCTGCTCTCACCTTCCCTCGCCATCGACAGCGCTGATGCCGGTGAGCTCCTGCCCCTTTTGTCCCGAGGTAGAAGACCACCCTGATAGGGGGACCCCACCTTTTGACATGTGCCTCACTCTCTCCCTCCCTCTCGCAGTCGCTGACCATAGGGCCCCGCACGTCAGGAAATGGACTCGTAGAATATTGATGAACTATTCCTAGTTGGAATTGTCTTCCTATTCGACGAGGGAAAAATCAAGGGGCACAAGCTGATTATCAACATCACAGGTTATGGTAACTAGAAGCACGCCTCAACCTTGCCGGAAAGAAACGTCCCATCAATTGAATGAACTGGCTTGAAGTGATAATAGGCCTCTATGCACGCTTCGAATTTCTAGAACACGCTCCTAAAAATGGTTAATCTCCGGTCCCACCCCTCTGGGCTCTTCTATGGGAAGCCCCATGGGTATCCCTCCACCTCGTACACCATTCCTGGATTGCGGGCCTTAATCGCCTGAAGTAGCTTCGGGAGAAAACCGTATGACTCTTTTGAGTCACTCTACACCATCTTCAGAGCCAGCTTCTTAACCCTCCAGGCCTTTCCATAATTCACATCATAGTCAAATATCATGCTTATGTAATCCTGCAGTTGCAATGCAGACCACATTCGCTTCTTGTCAATGGCAAGTATCCGGCGTTGACCGATAAAGTTGGACGTAAGTTGGCAGTGCTGACCTTCTATACGGTCACATCCATAGTGGTGCGATCCTACAAAGCTTACGATCTTCCATCGGTAGTCAAGTTTGCACTTACGAGTGCAGAACTTCCACGGATAGGCTTTCTCACTCTTCTAACATCGCATGTCACACCCTGTGTTTTGCCTTATATTACAAAGTTACCATAGCTCAAAAATTATGGCCAACAAAACTTTTTCTATGTGATGTGATGCTCGAACTTTTAAATCTCAAAAATTCTCATTCTCTCTAGACTCATCTCTTTGATCCAAATATTTTCCTAATGACCTTACCATGTGTATAGGTCCTAACACAATATTTTAATTTTGACAAATTTTTTTATTGAATTTAGCTTTTCAAAAACCCATGAATTGAGGTTTGTGCTACAAGTCTTCAAATTTGGGAAGACGTTTTTCCCCAAATATTTTATTTGGATCCTATTATCAAAAAGACTTCCCAAAACCACAAAATTATTTTTTAAAGGTTATTTTCCTATTTTATTTAAATACCTTTTGATGAGGCCAAAAATGGCCTATTATGAGGGGAAAATATTTTTATGCTTCCAAAATATTGGAATTTTTTAGGGAAAATCACTCATATATATATCCATATATAAGAGTTTCAAGACATGGTCATGTTCAAAATATTGGACAAAACCCTTGAAAACATTTTGTGTGTATCTCAAGTATTTGAAACATTTTTATAAGAAATATTCTCAAATAATTCCATGAAAATTCTAGAATGTTACACATCATATATGTGATGATCTTGCCAAGTTCCATCTCAATCAAAATTGATTTGATTCACCAAAATATTCCAACCCCCTCTGTGTCCAGATCCAAACATGAGCAACTTTACATTGCCAAGTGTCTCCAATTATTATCAAACTTTCTGGACATGTTACAATCCTATAATAATTCATCCACACCAAGAGGTGCATCAAGGAGAATAGATCCACTTGTCCAAATCCCCCAAACTATTTCTGCCGATTTCTAGAATTGGGAAATTTTGCATTGTCAAGTTTCTTCAATTAGTCCCAAACGTTTTGGGCATGCTCTAATCCCTAGATTTTGCCACCACATCAAGTGGTGCATTAGGGATAATATAATTGCATGATTAGATTTAATGAAACCCATTTCTATCATTTATAGGGTTTATCAAATTTTCATTGGCCACTTTCATCAAATAATCTCAAATTTGGTGAACAGGACCATTGGGTCTTTCCATTTATTCCTGATAAAAATCAAGGCCATAGGATTCCTCTGCCTTGCTCAAGCACACCACAAAGACCTTCATCCATAAGCTTGTGGACAAGCAAAGTTGACCCTAAAACATTCTCCTTGCCTCCAACTTTTTACCACAACTCCACATTATTGTATTCTATCTCTAGTAACTCTCTCTTGGTCATGGAAAATCATTGGTGGGTGAAACTCTCCCATAGCGTTGTTTAGACAGCTTTGGCATGCCCTTCTTCCGCCTATCCTTCTATTATGTGCAAATCAATTGCCCAAACTCTAACCCAACATCTTTTGCATTCCATTGATCCATAAATGGCATGCTCATGTGGAAAATATGAGCAAACCATCTAAACCTAGATTTGGTAGCTAAGGGAGCGTTGAACTACAAGTACAAGTTCTACTTATTTCTTGGAGCTGAAATTTAGTGGGCATGGTCTCCTTTCATCCCCAAGACCCCTAGACAAGGCTTTGTCTCGTATGCACTTCAGTAAAAATCCAATAGGAAAGCCGCAAGTTTCCTGTTCCAAACTTGCTCCCTATCAACGCCCCTCCTTCTCAAGTCCCCAACCTATCGAAATTTACCAGCACCCTTTCCCATGCATGCCTTGCACCCGAGACAATCTTGGTTCACCAAAATGTCGCCCTAGACAAGCATTGGCATGGTGACCACACCAGTGACATGCAGAAATGGCACTCTCTAAAGTAGGCTTGTCCTGTAGCTTGCAGCCATCTCCAGTTGGACGTCAACGCGCCAGGGTTTCACTCTCGTCTTTCCACGCCCCTCCCTGACGCTTGAAAGCCTCTAAAGCCTCCATGATGCGTGTGCTCATCGTTCCTAGAGCATCTCAGGCGGCCCGGAGCTCACCTAGTCACCCCCTCTTGCCTTATCTCCCGCTGAGCTCCACCTCACGCCGTATACTACTTCTCTTACTCCAAGAAGACCCCGGACCATTGGAGCTAGTGAGCTCTACTTCTTCCCACATGGTTGGCATGGCGCCGCCTCGGCCTTTGTCAAACCAATGCCCCTCCTCTCTCCTCCCCTACGAGCTCCACCTGCACATCCTAGCTCAATCGCAAAGCCATCTACGCTCTCAATTTCCTATCCTCCATGGTTATGGTGCCGTACCCATCGCCTGCGTCGGCCACCTCTACTATAACCAAAGCTGCATTCAGCCTCGACCTCCCCCGACTCCAAGGACCACCCAGTGGGTGCGACCCTGTATCCTGAGCCCGCTGATGGCCGGTAGTGCCAACTACCACCATTGGACCCTGTTGTCTCTCCCATGGCGGAGAGGAAGAAGGCGGCCTCGTCAGCCATCGAGCCCCGCCTATCAGCTGGCTAGCGAGGCTGACGAGTGGGTCGGGTCTTTTTTGAAGTGGAGGCAGGAATACCTGGTGGGGGCCTTCACTCAGGGAAGGCGTAATCCCTGGGTGTGCCTTTGGCGTGATCATTCCCCCCCTCGGCTGCGCCACTGGGTTGTGTAGGATCCAAAGTATGTCTAGAGGGGGTGATTAGACAACTTGATCAAATAAAAATTTAGCATTTTCAAAATTTTAGTTGTGGGCTAGTTTTAGCAATTTTAACTAGTCAAGCGCACCCTACACATGCAAGTCTAAGAGTATTGCAGCTGAAAGTAATGACATGCAAATGAAAGTAGAGGGTAAGGATAGGAAGATCAAACGCAAAGGTTGAAACGGTAATTTTTGGCGTGGTTCTGATAGGTGGTTGTGACAGGCTTAATGCATTCCCTTCGCCCTCCTATAAATCTTTCCTTGTATGGCAACTTTGTTATGATGATCAAGTGGTATGAGTTAATGGTGTCTTCATTTCATGTGCATCATGGCATCTTGCATAACATCAATTCTTGTTCTTGTTCTTGTTTTTTGTTGTTTGTGGCACCTTGGTATGAAGTGTGAATTGCATGGTGTTAATGTGCCTTAGTGTTTGCAATATGATTGGGTGCATCAAGATCAACCTCAAAAACCCCTTGTGCACCATAGTTTCAAAACTTCTCTCCCCTTTCCAATTATTTTGTGGCAGATTTAAAAGTTCCTGTTTTGATCCCAATAAAATGTTCCTCCTCTTTTAAAAATTCTTCTTCTTAATTGTGGAGGAAACCCCTCTGGTTTTATTTTTATTTTCCTTTTGGTTTTATTTAAAAAGAGTGCCTCAATTTAAATAAAAGGTTTTTATTTCTACTCTTGCTAAATTACCAATTTATTTTAATAAATTGTGGCATGATTTTAGAAGACCCCATCTATTTATATTTTATTTTTAAATCTTTCCTACGAAGCCGTGTGATTTATTTAAGCAACCTGTTATGTTTTATTTGCAAACTCTTTATTACCTTTTATCACAAAGAGCCAGACCTAGTGTAGTTAGTTCCGGCCGAGAGCCCACCAACGTGTCCCTTTGTACGAACTCCTCAACCACCATCGATTCACCCTTAGCCTCAATCAGACGGCCATCAGAGCCTCACCTCTGGCTATTTTAGCCATTCCGTGCCCCTAGGGTTCCTCCTCGCCCATTTTTCCTCCTCCCCTTGCTCCTAGCGCTGTCCGGGTAAGCCACCCGACGCTCCTGTCACCATGACCAACTCCTGGTGAGCTCGACGCTGGCAGCATATCGACGCCCGTATTCTTCCCCGTATGGACCAGCAGCTCGTCAAGGGCCATGGGGTTCCATTCCCACAGCAACCGGACGTCAAGATGTCCTTCGCCGATGTCCATGATGGTCGGCTACTTCCTCACCTCCAGCAAGCACCTCCTACACCAACTCGTCGCGTTGCTTCCTCTCCATCGCGTGGGATGCTCTTCTCCTGCACCCTCGGTGAGTCGCAACTCCCCGCTCTCCTCCGCATCCCCTGCCTCCAGTCGCCGTCATGCGTCTGATGACGCCCTGCCGGAGTTGCACCGGCAGGTTGCACATGGTGTGTTGCTACACATGCATGCACGTGTCCATGGGCATAGCCGCACTACATCATAGTCGTGATCCCCTGCACCGTACCATAGCGTAGCATAGGGTAGTTTCCCCGTGTAGACGCGCTGCCGCCGTCCCTAGTGTGCGTTGCTCCGGCGAGGCCGTCGCCGGCGCCTCTCTACCAAAGTAGAGCAAGCACCCCCTTTTTTGTGTTTATCTAGCGTGGTTCGTCCTCTCTAGACAGAACCATTGCACCAGCTCAGCTAGCTTTGTCCCCGTGTGTAGACCGGCAGGTGCGAGGTTCGAGACCCAGTGCCCCCTTTTTGTTTCAATATTTTTGTGTGGTAGTTTAGAGAGGAGGTTAGGGTCATCCTGCCTGCTGCTCTCTTAGTGCAGCAACACCTCGCTACCGCAGTGGCAACGGAGCCACGCCTGCCCCTGTTGATCTTTGGTTCGAGTCCCCGTGGCGCGCCCCTTTTTGGGATGTTGTTTTCCTGGTGTTGCTAAGTTGTAGAGGAGTCATATTTGCATTGCTACCCCTAGTAGTGCAGATACATGCTTTTAGACGAGTGGTAGCTCTTTGTGTTCGTGTGTAGTATATGTGCCACTGACAAGTGGGCCACACGGTCCACATATCATGCACTAGGTGGCCCTGGTGCATATGACCAGTGCTCCCCCCTGTCAAATTAAATTGTGTTTTTATTTTATTCTATTTGTGTGTTAAATTACATTTTTGGAATAGTTCGTGTTGGTGCACTAGAGACTGGGGTCCCTCGTGCCCCAGACTTGTGCACGGGCATCGACAATGCCCCCGGCAAGAGTGTGTCGAGAAGACAGCAGAGATACAATCCAAGGCCACACCCGTCCCCTCTTCAGGTGGGGCATGGGAAGGAGGGGATCCAGACGCACGGCCCTGACAAGCCCTCCTTGCCGGGAAGATTCACACACCCCCGCCAAGACCACTTTGCCGGGAAGAGTACCCGAAGACCAGCAAGACCCCAGCAAGCTTCCCTTGCAGGGAAGACTCGAGGCCCCCGACAAGCCCTCCTTGCTGGGAAGGTATCCAAGCCCCCGGAAATCCTTCCTTGCCGGGAAGGTGACCAAGTCACCCAAAGGAGGCTCCATGCCAGCAAGTCCCTGTTCGCTCGTCAGGTGTCCCCACACCCCTCGTGTTCCAGCGCAAAGCCCATGTGTCGATTCACCTGGGTACGTGTCGCTACCCACTTGCGGCAGGCCAGGGGCAGACAAGGCATTTACTTCCCCTGACACCACCGAGGAAGTAAAGCGGTGAAAATTATTCACTGTACGTCCTGTGAGCAGACTGTTGGTGACCCCTTTGCCTATAAAAGGAAGCCCAAAGCTCTTTCTTAGAGGTTGGACCTTTTGGGGGATCAGAGACTCCCTAATCACCATCTATGTTACTGTAGAAAAACAACCTATAGTAAGCCCACAATACAAACTAAGCAGGAGTAGGGTTTTACGCGCCAAGCGGCCCGAACCTGTGTAAAAAGATCCTTGCCAGTGTTGATCATTACTTCCGCTCTCGATACCATACCTCCCTCTCCCCGCAAACAATCAAGGGACTCCTCGAGTTTCCCATAGGTGTTGGTTTTTCCCCGATAGTTCCCTAGATCAAATTTGCCTAATCTGGTATATGCCAAATCTGATAGGTGCAAGAATAGCCCCTATTCTTGGCATAAGTAGTTTTGATTATGGTTAGATTTTCCTTACTGTTTTGTGGTGTTTTTCTGCATGCAAGTATAGCAATATGATATATGTATTTGGGCTAGAAAGACCCCAGGAATCCAATGGTGGCACTGGATTCAAGATTTGAGTAATTCTACAGAAGTACCATTTTGTGATGAGGCGGACTTTGTCATTTGAGTAGGATTGTTTCTGTGCATATTTTGAAGGTTTTGCATACATGCATCGTATTGATTGTTGCATTATATTTTGATGGTGTTTATTTGCTCCTATTTCTTTGGGTAGCATTGGGTACGGGAATCGAATTCCAGGAGTCCGGTGAGTTCATTTAGGAAGATCAGCGGTAGTTCTACTCTGAAGATTTCGCATCCAAGACGATCGTGACCTTGACACCGTCTCTAGATTTGTTATGCATAGTTGATTCGTTTCCATTGTTTTTTCTCCGCTCCCTACCACATCATATATATGCCATCAAACATTGCCATGAAACCTCAAACACCTCGCCTCCTAGCAAATATTGTTTGGCCAAGTTAGGCTTGCTCAACCATTTTTTAACGTTGCTAGTTGCAGGTGCAAGCTGGTCCATGTGATAACATGGGCAATTGATATCGTGTTATGTAAATGCTTTTTAATTAATGCACCTATATACTTGGTAAAGAGCAGAAGGCTTAGCCTTTTGCCGAGTGATTTGTTCCGCTGTTGTCGCCTTAGTTTCGGCTACTCATGTTTTATTCCATAACTGAGCGCTCCTAACACGTTTGGGGTTGCTATGGGGAACCCCTTGGTAAATCGTTTAGTGTTAAGGCTTCTCTAGCAAGACCCAACTTTGGTGTTAGTTTGCTAACAACTTAATAATATAGCATAGGGAATAGCTACCCCAAGAAAACTAATAAACCCCTAGGCCAGTGCTCCTCATGAGTGTTGGTCCAAACAAGAGTCGTGTGCGGGGCCAACGCGGGGCAACCCGGGAGATCTCTATCAGGCCACCGTACGCTACGCTCATCCGGTCGTGTCCTGACAACAAGATACGTGGCTCCTATCGGGTTCGTAGACAAGTGGGAGATCTTGCTGGACTTGTCTTACCTTAGCAATATATCTTGTTCACTGGGATTCCGGTGAGACTTTGGGTCTTCCCAGAGTTGAGGTTTTCCATTAAGGAATCCGACGAGATCGCGAGTTTCGTGGTTGAGGATTATTATGGGACCTATGGAAATTTTTGCTGGATTAGTTAGAGAACCCCTGTAGGGTTAAATCTTTCGGAAAACCATGCCCGTCGTTATGTGGCAATCATGGATATTTTGTTAACATCCAGTTGTAGGTTACTTGAAGTAACTTAATTAAAACCTGCCAACTGTGTGCGTAACCATGATTGTTTCCTTCAGAGTTCCTTCTCTGATCGAGAACACGATGGGGTTATGAATGATGTAAGTAGGTTTTCGGGATCACTTAATGATTATTCTTAGTCCACGAACGTCTTACATAGACCACCATATCTGTACTTCTTGTTTAACGTAAGTTAGCCACCATAAATGCTTAGTTTGTGAGAAACTCAAACACATACCCCAACCTCACCTATGTACTTAGTTAGACTTGATACCAAGGTCATGAGATTGCTGAGTCCCCGTGGCTCACAGATTACTACAACAACCCATAGGTACAGGTACCCCAGATACCAATGCTTCTGAGGATACCCAGCTGAAGTGGGAGTTCGACTAGGCAAGTGGTAGGCTGTATGTGACGTATCCCAAGGACTAGAGGCCCTTGGTCGTGATCGTGGGCCTAGCAAGGCGGGATAGCATTAGCTTTTGTCATTTAGCTTGTCCGTAGTCGGACCCTGCTTTCCATTTGAATAATCTATGACTCTGTGACTCCGTAATTTAGCTTGTGGCGAGTGTAAGGCGAATCTTATTACTCTTCCATCTATTATGTAATGCAATGATTATCCTGCTTGCGAAACACATAGATGTGACTCTTTCCCTTTTGGAGGCCTCGCCCCCAAATAAGGAAAGTGTCGCATCTTAGTTGTTACAATGGTGCTATCGTACGCCCATGTTAGTGGAGACTTCAACCCACAAAGGGTAACGGTCACGTGAGTACACTGAGGGATCACCCAAGGAGGGTCCACCAAGAAGCAACGTTGTCCATTCTACCATGGCTTATGTCCACAAAGGACTAGGCTCACTCGCGGTAGATCTTCACGAAGTAGGCGGTCTCCTTGGCCTTACAAATTTCTTGGTTCAGCTCCACAACACAAGGTAGGAGGCTCCCAAGCGACACCTAACCAATCTTGGAGGCACCACCCTCCAAAAGGTAATAGATGTGGTATAACGATGAACTCCTTGCTCTTGTGCTTCAGAAGATAGTCTCCTCAACACTCAATCACTCTTTCACAGATTTGGAATAGGTAGAGGAGATTGATTGGTTGGAAAGCAACTTGGGGAGGCTAGAGATCAAGTTTCAGATGGATGAATTGGAATATCTTGATCTCAACACATGAGTAGGTGGCTTTCTCTCAGAAAAATGGATATGTCAAGTTTGTGTGTGTGTGTGAGTGTTCTCGGTGCTTCCTTTGCGAATGACGCATGGTGGATGGGCATATATAGGCACCTCCAAAATCCAACCGTTACAACATTATTGTCCAACTCGGTGAAATCAAAGTGAATCTCGGTGGCATATTGCACAAAATGTGGCAACTTTCAAATTCTCAGTGAGAACGATATAGGAATCTCGGTGGTATCGATATGGTGACCTAGGGCAGTTTCCAAATCTCAGTGAGACCGATTCGAAAACTTGGAAATTCCGATTCATGAAAATTTGAAACTAGAAAGTTGGACACTGATTTTCGGTGGCACCAAAGGGCTAGTTGGTGGTACCACAATTCTAGGGTTTGGAAAAGGTTCTATCTATGGAAAATTGGTAGGGCCGAGTGGAAAATTTTGGTGGCACTGATTTGATGTTTAGGCTTTGGACCAAGAATTTTGTGGGTGAATGACTGAGTATTTTTGGTGGCTATCTTTAAGCACTTGAGAAAACAATTCATCATAGATACCTCACCCCCTTTTAATAGTATTGTCTTTGCTATGAACTCAAATGTGATTTCTTACAAATGTAAAATGTAGAGTCATGTAGCTTGAATCTAGGCCAATCCTATTCCTTTCCTTGGATCAAGGGGTTTCTCCTGACAATCCTTTAGCCAATGTATCTTTGAACT
Organism: Hordeum vulgare subsp. vulgare; assembly: GCF_904849725.1. Taxonomy (NCBI): domain Eukaryota; kingdom Viridiplantae; phylum Streptophyta; class Magnoliopsida; order Poales; family Poaceae; genus Hordeum; species Hordeum vulgare. The sequence goes on from NC_058522.1 coordinate 160,100,544, forward strand.
TTTCTGAAATGTACTTGGATAAGATCATTAGTTCAATGACACATATGTTGTTACTAATTACAAAAACCACATTAGGGAGCAATTGTGCTTTCAATGTCCCCCTCCTACGGCAAGGGCGCATGGGAGACAAAGGGCGATGTCATGGAGACGAGAGAACGATAGCAGGGGCTTGCAAGAGACGATGTTTGAGATTGAATTTCGAAAGTCAAGTCCGCTGATATATATCCCCTAGATGTCGGTGATACTGAGTTGGATATTTCAATGCCACCGAGTTCCATAATTGCCACGTCATAGTGACACTTGGTTAGGCTGATATTTACAAATTGGTGGTACCGAGATCATAAAACCAGTTAAACCCTAGTGATCCGATGGGACCGAGATTTTGGAGTTGGTCGCATCGAGTGGCACATGGGAGGTTTTGGAAGTCAGCTCTTGTCGAGATGGATATCCGTGTGCTCTTCGCATACACTGTCCCTGAAGTGCTTGCTCAAATTTTGTGTTGTACCATGAATAGAATTTGAGACGATAAAGAATAGATAGCTAGACAGGAGTTCTTAGTCATTCTTGTATATTCAATTGGCCAAATAGAATGGAAATCCAAATAACGACAATTGGATATCATCGAATGAGCAAAGATATGCATATCAACATGCTCACACAATACGATGCGAAATAAAACATGGAAAACATGCACAACCACTCTAGTATCTACCAATCACTTTGGCGATGAAAAACTCATCTATATGTGAGTGTATTGACTTAGGAGCCAAGCAAGAATACTTGATCTTAGGTCATACTCATCGTTTAAGCACAAGTGGGGTCGCTACCTTTACATCAATCTTTTAGTGTGTTCACACCTTAAGAGATGCTCTAACTCAAGTCTTAGACTAAAGACCCCCCCTCGATGTGACATCCCCCCTATGAGGGATAATCTAACCTTGGGTTTTTGTCGCATAAGGCTTCATGGATGTGTAGAAGTGGTGGATGCTTATTATTGATGAATATTATCTTGAGTTGGTTGAAATCCTTGTTGTTTCTTACTCTTCTCACCTACATGGGTTAGTCGCAAACACAAGGAACAAATACAAGGATATTTATGGACATGGAGTGAATTGCATATGTGGTGATGCCCGTTGATGCATTAATTACCTTGTCCCTTGATTACGTTTGATGGAATGTGTGACTCCTTGAACTAATGCATATGGTTGAAGTTGATTGCAGATAGTTCTTGCCAAAATTGAATAAGAGTGAAATTCATTGGCGGAGTTACCCCTCAAAGAACTTCTCTAGTTCTTCTTCTTGGGGACCCACATCAGCTTGATGGGGATCCTTGAAGTTGCGGTAGCACTAGATGATGTAGAGCTAGTAGTGGCCTTGGGAATCCAGCTGGCCATGGTTTGGGGTTCTTGCTCAAATGAGTCAATGTCCTCTTGAAGCTTGTCCTTGCCCTTGTGGTCTTGTGGTGGAAGGTCATCTTGAGAGCTTGTTCCTTTGGGGAGAGTAGGATCATAGTTCTCCTTCTCAGGACCAAACTTCCGTTTGGGGTATTGACCTTCTTCCCATTCAAGTCCGTCGACATTGAAGTAACCAACACCTTGCTTCTTCCGGTGTCCTCCTTGCTTGTGTATAATCTCCTCGAATTTCTTACTTTCGGCAAGACTCTTGAAGACACCTCTTGTTGGGGAACGTTGCATGGGAAACAAAAAATTTCCTACGCACATGAAGACCTATCATGGTGATCATCATCTACGAGAGGGAGATTGGATCCACATACCCTTGTAGATCGCTAAGCGGAACCGTTGATAAACATGGTAGATGTAGTGGTACGTCTTCAGGATCCGTCCGACGAACCGTCTCGTGATCCGTTCCTATCAAGTGCCGAACGGACCGCTCCTCCACATTCCGCACACGTACAGCTCGATGATGATCTCCGCCTTCTTGATCCATCAAGAGATACGGGGATGTAGATGAGTTCTCCGACAGCGCGACGGCGCCCAAGTGGTGGTGGTGATCTATTCCTGCGGGGCTCCGCCAGAGCTCCGGAGAAAACCGATCTATAGGAAGAACTACGATCTAGAGGAGAGGGCAGCATGTGGCAAAGTTGTGTCTCAAAAAGCCCCAAACCTCTAGTGTATATAGGAGGAGGGAGGGCGCAACATTGGCGCCACAAGGGAGGATCCCTTGAGTCGGCCTAAATGAAGGAGGGAGGAGTCCTCCTCAAACTCAACTTGGATTAGGACTCCTTCCTTAATTTCCCACCTCTTTTGGATTTTCCACTTTTTCCTCATGGGATTACCTTGGATGACTTTATCAGCCCATTATGCCTTATGGCGCATCCAATAAACCCATGTGGACTCCTTGGGGCATGGTGGGCCCACCCAGTGGGCCCCCGGAACCCATTCGTCACTCCCGGTACAATGCTTGCCATGCCCGAAAACCTTCCGGAATCCAAATATCAACTTCCTATATATCAATCTTCGTTTTCGGACCACTCAGAACTCCTCATGACATCCGTGATCTCATCCGGGACTCCAAACAATACTTCGGTCACCAACACATATAACTCAACTATACCGAAACGTCACCGAACCTTAAGTGTGCAGACCCTGCGGGTTCGAGAACTATGCACACATGACTTGAGACACTCTCTGGTCAATAACCAATAGCGGGACCAGGATGTCCATATTGGCTCCCACATATTCTAGAAACATCTCTATCGGTTGAACCGCTATGTCAAGGATTCATATAATTCCGTATACTATTCCCTTTGTCCTTCCGTATGTTACTTGCCCGAGATTCGATCGTCGGTATCACCATACCTAGTTCAATCTCGTTACCGGCAAGTCTCCTTACTCGTTCCATAATACAAGATCCCGTAACTAACTCCTTAGTCACATTGCTTGCAAGGCTTGTTGTGATGTTGTATTAATAAGTGAGCCCCGAGATACCTCTCCGTCAAATGGAGTGACAAATCCCAGTCTTGATCCATGCCAACCCAACAGACACCTTTAACGATACCTGTAGAGCATGCTACTTCTCAAACAACAGCGCTAGAAATTGACACGTTGACGGAGACTGGGCTTGCGTTGGTTTTTTCCCTTGAAGAGGAAAGGGTGATGCAGCACAGGAGCAGTAAGTATTTCCCTCAATTTGAGAACCAAGGTATCGATCCAGAAGGATGGTCTCGTCAAGTCCACAGTACCTACGCAAACACAAACAAGCTTGCACCCAACACTTCAAAGGGGTTGTCAATCCCTTCAAGATTGTTTGCAAAAGTGAGATCTGAAGGCGGAAAGTGCAACGAAGTAAAAAGTGTAAGGCTGAAAATATGGTGTGGAGTAGACCCTGGGGGCCATAGTGTTCACTAGAGGCTTCTCTCAAAATAGCAAGTAATACGGTGGGTGAACAAATTACTGCTGAGCAATTGATAGAACCACGCAAAGTCATGACGATATCTAAGGCAATGATCATACATATAGGCATCACGTCCGAGACAAGTAGACCGATACTTTGTGCATCTACTACTATTACTCCACACATCGACCGCTATCCAGCATGCATCTTGTGTATTGAGTTCATGACGAACAGAGTAACGCCTTAAGCAAGATGACATGATGTAGAGGGATATTCTCAAACCAATGATGAAAACCCCATCTTTTTACCCTTGATGGCAACAACATGATGTGTGCCTCGCTACCCCTTCTGTCACTGGGTGAGGTCACCGCACGGTACGAACCCAAAACCAAGCACTTCTCCCACTGCAAGAATCATAGATCTAGTTGGCAGGACAAAACCGACAACTCAAAGATAATTACAAGGATATGAAATCACGCATAAGAGAGATCAGAAGAAACTCAAATAAGATTCATAGATAATCTGATCATAAATCCACAATTCATCGGATCTCGACAAACACACCGCAAAAGAAGATTACATTGGATAGATCTCCATGAAGATCATGGAGAACTTTGTATTGAAGATCCAAGAGAGAGAAGAAGCCATCTAGTTACTAGCTATGGACCCGTAGGTCTATGGTGAACTACTCACGCATCATCGGAGAGGTCATGGTGTTGATGAAGAAGCCCTCTGTGTCCGAATCCCCCGGCATGGCACCAGAACGTGCCCCAGATGGGATCTTGCGGAGACAGAAGCTTGCTGCGAAGGAAAAGTACTTTTGATGTTCTCCTAATCTTTTTGGGATTTTTAGGGAATATATAGGTGCAACCCCTAGGGCAGAGGGCGCCCAGGGGGGCCACAAGCCTGTGGGTCGCGGCCTCCCCCTCGCCGCGGGTTGGGGGCTTGTGGGGCCCCTGAGGCCCCCCTGCCTTGGCTCTCAAGCTTCCCGGTCTTCTTCCGTTACGGAAAAAATCTTTTCGGGGATTTTCTTCCATTTGGAATCTGTTTCAAAATCTCCTCTAAAAGGGGTAAAAAACATGGAAAAAACAGGAACTGGCACTTGGCATTGAGTTAATAAGTTAGTCCAAAAAAAATATATAATAGGCATGCAAAACATCCAAAGTTTGACAAGATAATAGCATGAAACCATCAAAAATTATAGATACGTTGGAGACGTATCAAGCATCCCCACGCTTAACTCCTGCTCGTCCTCGAGTAGGGAAGTGATAAAGAATGAATTTTTGATGTGGAATGCTACCTGCATAGTTGTCCTTTGCAACTTCTTTCACGTGACATGAAAGTTCAGATCCGTAAGATTCGAAACAATAGTTTGCTATTGACATGAAAACAATAATACTTCAAGAAAACTAGCAAGGTAATCATGAACTTTCAAAATAACAAGGCCAATGAAAGTTATATGATGGGGTCAAAGTCCTAGGGTAGGGTCATAGGCCTGCCATGCAGGTCCTACCCAAGGACTACCCCTCACAAAGGACAGGGCCCTTAGTCAGTCCTGACTGAATTAAGGAGTCCCCATCATCCAGTCGGTAACAGGTCCTCAATCATCCAGTCGGAGACTAGCATTCGGAGGATACCAAGCTAACCAACTGGATACACTCGGTACATCGTAACCTCTGTGGAGGGAAACGGCTGTACGTTTCCGGGTGCATTTATTAGTATTTAGAGCATACGTTACATGTAACGTACGCATTTAATCCCCACTACTCCACCCCTGTACCGGAACCGTTGTGGAGGGCAGCGCACTCTATATAAGCCGCCCTCCCCCACTGGTAGAGGGGTTAGCAAATCATTGTATTCCATATTACACTCGACAACAAGCTCCGAGAGCACTGAGACGTAGGGCTGTTACCTCCACCGCAGAGGGGCCTGAACTCATACAACCTTGCCGTAGCTAGGACTCTGCCCATCTCATTCGTACCCTACACATCTACTGTCAGGCTTATACCCACGACAGTTGGCGCCCACCGTGGGGCAGGCGTCTAAGCGACTTCCGGCGAGTTTGCGACTCCTTCCTTTCGTCATGTCGTCCGGTGGAGATTCGAGCATGGGTCACCAGATCCTCTTCGGCGCTCTCTCCTTCTTCGTCGACGATTCGGCGTGGCTTCGGGATGCGCCCCTTGACGTCGAGGCGCTTCCCCGTCGCGGGGCTACGCACTTCCGTGCCGGCGCTCGCGGCGTCCTTCTTCTTCAACAGTCGACTCTGGTGTCGACCGGCACCACTGCCACGCGCCGCAGCAAGCGGTCCCGCCGTCCGCGGCTCCATCGTTGGGTGTAACAAGCCCAGGCGCGCGAGAACGCATCTTCGCAAGTGGCGGTTCTTGAGTCCATTGTGGTTGCCCCGTTGGCCCAGCACTCGGACTCGGTTCCGACTGAGTTTCCTTCCGAGTATGCGGGTCACGGGCCCGTAGCAGAAGTACACATGGCCAACTCCCATGAAGATCCCCGTCAGGCTGGCCGGAACGAGCACGAGATCGGCGAAGCATCCGGCGCATGTCGTCCACCTCGCCGTTCTGCTAGTCTGCACACTCGCGGAGCAACGTGGAGCTGTTTCGCACACCCCTCCTCAACTTGGCTGCAGTTGCCAAGATAGCCGATTCCCTCCAGCCGACTGATTCAAAGGCTGGTAGAGGGATCGAGCAGATCCGAGCCCTGTTGCACACGGCGCAGCAGCAGAATTCGGCAGTCTCCCAGTCGCACAACCGGATCTATAACAGTTCCGTCCACGCGAATACGCATCGGTCGGTTCACAGCCCTGGTTCCCATCAGCGCCACAGGGGAGGGGGTCGTTCCATGATTCATGAAGATCGCCGCCGCTCACGCACCCCTCCGCGGGGTGGGCCATATGGGTCCCGACATCATGATGATCGACGTTCAGTCAGCGACACTTACGACCCAAGACCCGACGCAAGAGGACATATCGCCCAGCGAAGAGTCGACAGAGGTCGAGCCCACCGTGATGGTCGCGATACCGACCGTCTGAGTGGAAGCAGGGCCACCATGTCTGGGCCCGAGTGTTTCAGTCGAGCCATCCGTTCGGCTGACATCCCTCCCAACTTCTGATTGGCGACGGGAATCAGCAAGTTCACAGGAGAGTCCAAGCCAGAAACGTGGCTAGATGACTACCGAGTGGCGGTCCAGATCGGAGGAGGGGACGACCATGTCGCCATGAAGCACCTCCCTCTGGTGCTCGACGGCTCGGCACGAGCGTGGCTAAACCAGTTGGCCCCCTCAAGCATCTATAGTTGGGCAGATCTGGCCCGAGTGTTCATCAGGACCTTCGAAGGGACGTGCAAGCGCCCTGCTGGCCTTGTGGAGCTCCAGCACTGCGTCCATAAGCAGAATGAGCCTCTGCGTGACTTCATCCAGCGCTGGACAACTCTCTATCACATGGTGGAGAACGTCACCGAACATAAAGCAGTCTCCGCTTTCAAGGCAGGCGTGCGGTATAGGGATCTGTACCTGAAGTTCGGCCGAACAGGCGACATTTCCATGAGCAAGATGATGGAGATAGCAACACGCTACGCAAATGGCGAAGAAGAGGACCGCATCCGGAGCGGCAAGCACAAAACAGTCGTTGATGGTGATGGGGGCAACACTCGGAAGCAGAAGCAGAAAGTTCCGACCGCTCCGCAAGCGGAGGCTGGAGCCGTAACCAATGCCAAGTTCAAGGTTAAAGGGAAGGCTCAGTTCACCCCCAATAAGAAGCAATTCAATAACCCCATCCTGGACCAGCCATGTCCGGTTCATACGGAGATGGACGAAGAATGCAACCCCATATATGCGAAGCATACCACTCGACAGTGTCGCCTCCTGATCCAGGGGTTCAGCGAAGGGCAACCGAGTGAGAAGGACCATGAACAGGATGAGGAGGATAAGGAGGATCCGTTCCCCCAAGTCCATGCAACCCTGATGATCTTTGCTGACGTCGAGAGCAAGAGCCGACTGAAGCTGGTTAACAGAGAGGTGAACATGGCCACCCCTTCCAACCCCAAGTTCCTCAAATGGTCTCAAACTGCGATCACCTTCGACCAGTCGGATCATCCGGCACATGTACCCACCCCGGGGAGACAGGCCCTGGTCGTCGACCCGGTGGTAGAAGGAGTCCGACTGCGCAAAGTCCTCATGGATGGCGGCAGCGGCTTGAACATCATGTACGCCGAAACCCTCAAGGGGATGGGCATCCCGATGTCCAAACTCAGGAGAGCAGCATGCAGTTCCACGGAGTCGTCCCTGGACGGAAGGCCAAGTCACTCGGCCAGATCACGTGGGACGTCGTTTTCGGCTCCGACAAGAACTTCCGCAAGGAAAAGCTGACGTTCGAAGTGGTTGACTTCCAGAGCGCTTATGACGCAATTCTGGGTCGCGCAGCGTATGCGCACTTCTTGGCCCGTCCATGTTACGTGTACCTGAAGTTGAAGATGCCGGGCCCGAAAGGTGTGATCACCATCACAGGCAATCGGCAGCGGGCTGAAGAGTGTCTGCAGCAGGGATCAAGGATCGCCGACCAGCAGATGGCCGTCCTCAAGCTGGACGAGTACAAGAAAACAGTCGACCCCGCCGACCTGATGCGCTCGAAGAAGCCAGCTACAGAGTCTGCATTTCAGTCGGCGGGAGAGACGAAGAAGGTCAGCATCCACCCGACAGATGCCACTGCTGCCCCGACGAACATCTCCACCACCCTCGATCCTAAATAGGAAGCCGAGCTCACCCAATTCCTCCGTGAGAACTGGGACATCTTCGCATGGAAACCCTCTGACATGCCAGGTTTACCCAGGGAGTTGGCTGAGCACCGACTACACGTGGATTCCACGGCTCGGCCTGTCCGAGAGCGCCTGCGCCGGTCTGTCACACACAAGAGGAAGGCAATCGGGGAAGAGGTGGCCAAGCTGCTGGCAGCCAACTTCATTCGCGAGGTTCACCACTCCGAGTGGCTCGCCAATGTTGTCATGGTTCCCAAGAAGGACAAGTCGCTCCGAATGTGCATCGACTTCAAGCATCTCAATAAGGTCTGCCCGAAAGACCATTTTCCGCTCCCCCGCATAGATCAAATTGTCGATTCATCTCCGGGCTGCGAGCGTTTGTCATTTCTCGATGCCTACTCGGGCTATCATCAGATCCGTCTGTATGGTCCCGATGAATTAAAAACAGCCTTCATCACCCCATTCGGGTGCTTCTGCTACATCACTATGCCATTCGGTCTGAAGAATGCAGGAGCTACCTTTATGCGCATGATCCAAAAATGTCTCCTCGATCAGATCGGTCGGAATGTGGAGCCATATATGGATGATATCATAGTCAAGTCACGCAAAGGTTCCGACCTGCTGACTGACTTGGCAGAAACATTCGCCAACCTTCGTAGGTATGATATCAAGCTCAACCCCGCCAAATGTTCGTTCGGCGTTCCCAGCGGAAAGTTACTCGGTTTCTTCGTTTCCGAACAAGGGATTGATGTCAACCCCGAAATGATCGGGACCATCGTCTGAATGGAGAGGCTGGTCAGAATACACGATGTTCAATAGCTCACAGGTTGCCTAGCGGCTTTGAGCAGGTTCATTAGTCGACTAGGCGAAAAAGCACTTCCCCTGTACCGACTCATGAAGAAATCAGATACTTTCGAGTGGACAGATGAAGCCCAAGTCGCATTCGACGACCTCAAAGTCCTACTTTCCACCAAGCCGGTTCTTACTGCTCCACTCAGTAAAGAGCCCCTTCTTCTGTATATCGCGGCTACAAATCAAGTTGTCAGTACTGTTCTTACTGTCGAACGAGAAGAAGAAGGCAAAGCATACAAAGTTCAGCGGCCAGTGTACTACGTCTCTGAAGTCCTGACTCCTTCCAAGCAGAGGTATCCCCACTATCAAAAACTTATCTACGGGATTTACATGACTACGAAGAAGGTGGCTCACTATTTCCAAGACCACTCGGTGTTTGTCGTTTCTGATGCTCCATTGTCGGAAATTCTCCACAATCGAGATGCGTCAGGCCGAGTGGCGAAGTGGGCGATGGAGATGCTGTACTGTGACATCAAGTTCGAGGCCAAGAGAGCTATTAAGTCTCAAGCTCTGGCTGACTTCATAGCAGAATGGGTAGAACAACAGCAACCGACCCACATCTGCTCGGCCCATTGGACAATGTTCTTCGATGGGTCCAAGATGTTGAATGGCTCCGGTGCTGGCGTTGTGATCATATCACCAAAGGGCGACAAGCTCAAGTACATGCTACAGATACACTTCGATTCCTCCAACAACGAGGCGGAGTATGAAGCTCTCCTCTACGGGTTGCGTATGGCCATCTCACTCGGCGTCCGTCGCCTGATGGTCTACGGCGATTCAGATCTGGTGGTCAATCAAGTGATGAAAGAGTGGGACGTCAGAAACCCCACCATGACTACACACTGCAATGCAGTGAGGAAGCTTGAGAAGAAGTTTGAAGGTCTAGAACTTCACCATGTTCCAAGACTGAAGAACCAAGCGGCTGACGAGTTAGCGAAACTCGGATCCACTCGGAGACCTGTCCCGAGTGACGTATGCCTCGAGCACCTCCACCTCCCCTCAGTCAAAGAAGATCCTTTCACAGAGGAACCAGTACAACCCAAGAGCACAACAGATCCGACTGAAGTCGATGTACCTGCTGTGGTTGATCTGGTCATGGAGATTCTGGCTGTCATTCCCGATTGGACTGTGCCGATCATGGCATATATCTTGAGGCAAGAACTTCCAGAAGACGAAGTACAAGCTAGGCAGATAGTCCGCAGGTCGAAGTCATTCACTGTCATTGATGGCCAATTGTACAAGGAAAGTATCTCAGGAGTTCTTCAACGATGCATCTCCCCAGAGGAGGGGCACCTGATTCTGGAGGATGTTCACTCGGGGACCTGCGGTCATCACGCTTCTTCGAGAGAAATCGTCGCCAAGGCATTCAGGGCTGGCTTCTTTTGGCTGCAGGCTAACGAGATGGCTAAGGATATGGTTGATCAATGTGAGGGCTGCTAGTTTTACTCCAACAAGTCCCACAAGCCAACGTCTGCGTTAAAGACGATCCCTCTGGTGTGGTCGTTTGCAGTGTGGGGATTAGATACAGTCGGCCCATTCAAGATAGGCCAAGGTGGATACACACATATGTTGGTGGCAGTCGACAAGTTCACGAAATGGATCGAAGCGAAGCCCATCGAGAAGCTCGACGCTTCGACATCCGTCAAGTTTGTCAGGGACATCATCTTCAGATTCGGTGTACCTCACAGCATAATTACGGACAACGGGACAAACTTTGACTCGGACAGATTCAAAGGTTTCTGTACAAGCCAAGGCATCCGAGTGAATTTTTCTTCTGTAGCACATCCTCAGTCCAATGGACAAGCAGAGCGGGCAAACGGGCTTATTTTGCAAGGATTGAAGCCCCGACTCCTCCGAGAGATAGGACATGCCGCTGGCGATTGGGTTACCGAGCTACCTTCAGTGCTTTGGGGACTTCGCACAACCCCGAACAGATCTACAGGGCGATCACCGTTCTTCCTCATTTATGGAGCAGAAGCGGTCCTTCCGAGTGACTTGCTTCACAATGCGCCACGAGTCGAACTCTTCTCCGAAGCCGAAGTAGAACAAGCAAGGCAAGACGGAGTGGATCTTCTAGAAGAGGAGCACGAGATGGCATTAACTCGCTCGACCATTTATCAACAAAATCTGCGGCGTTTTCATGCACGCCACGTCAGAAGTCGGACTTTCCAAGCAGGCGACCTGGTGCTCCGAGTGGATCAACAAAGACCTCACAAGTTGGCTCCGGCCTGGGAAGGACCCTTCATCATCTCCAAGGTGCTGAACAACGGGGCATACAGACTCTACAACATCGAGAGGGAGACAGACGAGCCGCGCGCATGGAACGGAGATCTCCTGAAGCGCTTCTACACGTGACCGTCGACTGAAGCGATGTAAAGAACAAGTATTGGCGAAATAATATAAAGCAGATTTAGTTTTTTGCAGGTTCAAAGTTCTTCTGCGGTCGCAGACTCCGGTCTCAAAAAAAAACTTAGCTACGATCCAGAATCGCCTAAGTATTAACTTTCTCCGAGTGCGCACTTAACGTCACACTCGGGGGCTTAGCTGCGATCCAGCATCGCCTAAGTATTAACTTTCTCCGAGTGCGCACTTAACGTCACACTCGGGGGCTTAGCTGCGATCCAGCATCGCCTAAGTATTAACTTTCTTCGAGTATGCACTTAACGTCACACTCGGGGGCTTAACTGCGATCCAGCATCGCCTAAGTATTAACTTTCTCCGAGTGTGCACTTAACGTCACACTCGGGGGCTTAGCTGCGATCCAGCATCGCCTAAGTATTAACTTTCTCCGAGTGTGCACTTAACGTCACACTCGGGGGCTTAGCTGCGATCCAACATTGCCTAAGTATTAACTTTCTCCGAGTGTTCACTTAACGTCACACTCGGGGGCTTAGCTGCGATCCAGCATCGCCTAAGTATTAACTTTCTTCAAGTGTGCACTTAACGTCACACTCGGGGGCTTAGCTGCGATCCAGCATCGCCTAAGTGTTAACTTTCTTCGAGTGTGCACTTCACGTCACACTCGGGGGCTTAGCTGCGATCCAGCATCGCCTAAGTATTAACTTTCTTCGAGTGTGCACTTAACGTCACACTCGGGGGCTTAGCTGCGATCCAGCATCGCCTAAGAGTTAACTTTCTTCGAGTGTGCACTTCATGTCACACTCGGGGGCTTAGCTGCTATCCAGCATCGCCTAAGTATTAAACTTCTCCTAGTGTGCACTTAACGTCACACTCGGAGGCTTAGCAGCGATCCAGAATCGCCCACGTACTAAGCTTCTCCGAGTTTGCACTACACGTCACACTCGGGGGCTTAGCTGCGATCCAGAATCGCCCACGTACTAACCTTCTCCGAGTGTGCACTACACGTCACACTCGGGGGCTTAGCTGCGATCCAGAATCACCCACGTACTAACCTTCTCCGAGTGTGCACTACACGTCACACTCGGGGGCTTAGCTGCGATCCAGCATCGCCTAAGTATTAACCTTCTCCGAGTGTGCACTTCACGTCACACTCGGGGGCTTAGTCGTGATCCAGCATCGACTATTTGCCTTTGGCTTCACCAAGAAACGCCAAACAAGAACTCGAATCAACATTGCAACAGAAGAGCAAAAAAACGGATTCCAAAATGCTCGCAAAGATAGCTAACTCGGTGCGGATCAAGCTTACCCGCACCAATTTAAAAGTGTGACAACCAACAGAAGTGGCCAAAGTACCTTACAGATAAAACACTCGGCATACCGAGGATAAAGTTTTCTTACGCGTCAGTAGGGTCAGCGCCAGGACTAGAGGGCTCAACGAAGGTGTGCAAGTCGATTCCATCGGCGATGTGGGTAGCACTCTCAAGGAACGTCTCCATGAAGTCTTCGAATCGAAGCTTCTTCCTATTGGCGACCTTCAGTGTCTTCAGCTTTTCCTCACGCACCTCCTTGCAATGGACTCGGACCAAGGACAGAGCAACATCTGCACCACAACGAGCTGCAGATTTCTTCCACGACTGCACTCTGTTAGGAATCTCCTCCAGTCGGGTCATCAGGTTCTCCATCTCCTGCCGCGACTCATCTTCTGGCCAAAGCTCCTTGTCGATTTGGCCGACGACTTCTCTCAGTCCACCGATGAAAGGACCAACTTTGCCCACGCGGATGTGCGCACGGAGCAGATCCCGATTGGCGTCGTCGCCGAGTGGAACGTTCTCAAGAATCGAACGCTCCACGTCAGCTGCTTCAGCTTCCGCGTCAAAGCAAAAATCTGCGACAATAGGACAAACAGACAATAAGCACCGAGTGTTACGCGCATAGCACAACCACTCGGAAAAAGTAGGACTTACCAGCCAGACGCGTCATCATCTGCCGAGCCCAGTCACTGACATATTTCTCTTGCGCCCTGCATCGTTTGTTCAGCACATCCATCTGACTCATCAGCGCAGTCCTCTGTTTCCCCATCTTTTCCACTTCCTCAGTCAACACCTTGTTCACTTCACGCGCCTGCTCCAATGACTTATCCCATTCCGCCATAGCATCCTTCATGCCGGCCATTGCAAGCATAGCCAAATCAAGTTCACCAACGATCTGATTCCTCTCCGCCTTGAGAGTCTCATAGGCTGATCCCATTTCACAGGTTTTCTGCCACCAAACACCAAGAGACAATCAGAAAGTTCAACAGTTAAAAGTCTAAGTTCTTCAGACCCCTGCCGACGCAAGCAGTCGACAGCGGTCTCGGGGACTACACCAAGTGGGTTCACTGAGAGTGACCCCACTGGCATGCAGCTCAAGCAGGCCCGCCCTATTGAGATGCATGTTATCACCTACGCCTATGAGGCAAATGTTACCCACCTGAGTACAACTTACTCTCGGAGACTCTTACAGTAAGTGCACTCCGAGTGCCACAACTGCTAGCAGTCGGCCATATTATTTACAGACACGACCAAAGCAAAGACAATATGTATAAAGACAACTGTCGGTGCAAGCACTCGACAGAAGTATCGGGGACTACACCCACTGGGTTCACTAAGAGTGAACCCATTGCAAACAACAACTGCTATTCAAGAACACCCAGTGGGTTACACGAGAAAAGTAAATACTTACTAGACCACTTACTCGGATATCATCGCGCAGCTCCAAGCTCCGCTGGTACAAGGCCGCAACGGAGTCGTAGGGCCTCTTGGCTTCTCCAAGCATCAACTCCGCCTGCACCATAGCCCACTTGGCCACTCCCACCTGCTCCTCCGGAAGACGCTGGGCTGAATTCAGCATTCGACGAACCTGGAATCGTCGGAGGTTCCTGAGGCATCTCAAGGTCCGCCCCAGTCGGCTCCTCACCCACCAGCACTGGTTCAGTCTATGGCAGCGCCTCAGTCGGCAGCACGTCGGCGGCGAGAGCGACAGCAGGAGGAGTAGCCTCGAGAACAGGCTCCACAGCTGGGTCGGCTCTCCCCTGGTCGCCCTCACCCAGACAAATCACCCCTGACAGACCGAATGACACGAGGTCTCAGAAAAAGAAAGAAGCACCTGACTGGGACACGATACTATAAAACATTCGACGTCCGTACAACGCACCTGGCTGGGATGAGACGACGTTGTCCATGTCCATGGGGTCGTCTTCCTGACGCGCCGGAGAGGTGGCAGAAGTAGCGACCCTGTCGAGTGAGACCCATTCGGCCAGTAAACAGAAGTTCACTCAGATATCAGAAAGAATTGAAAACTGTGTACACTTACGTAGAGGTGACGGGGACAGCAACCCTCATTCGCGGCAGAGCCTTCCGAGGCTTAGGCCCACTCGGCTTGGCCACCTTAGAAGACTGACCCGCAGGCTCAGTGGCGGCATCCCTGGTCCTCTTAGTGCTTCGAACACTCGGGACCGCCGGAGCAGCAGGCGGAGCACTCGAAGACGCGGGAGGAGCCGAGGGGACGGCGGGCTCGTGTCGGCGCTTGGTCCGATGCTCTGGGTGGCGAGTCTTGCTCTTCGTCTTCTTCCTCCTCCTCGCTGGTCTCCTCCTCCGATTCCCCGCTGTCGGAGACGTATTCAACGCTCTCCATGCTACCCTCTTGGCTGCCTTCCTCCTCCTCCTCCGCCGGATTCCCGTTTGAGACGGGGGAGAACCAGTTGGTGCACTCCTGCATAAATTTCAGTCGGCAATATCAGACATCACACAGAGATATAGACAAACAACAAGAATTGGGACAGTTCAGTCCACTCGGCAATGTCACTCACCTGATTCGGTGGAGGATGATCGGTGCTGTAAGGCCTCACTCGCCGAGATCCTTTGGGATTCTCGCAGGGGCCCGTGATTTGGAGCACCCACGAGGTCACCCTCTCCTCAGTCACGGCCACCACGTTGGTCCGAGTGGAGTCCTCGGGGCCTGTGTAATGCCAAATGGCATGGTCGCGAGCCTGCAGAGGCTGGATCCGTCGACCAAGAAAGACCTCCAGCAAGTCTATGCCGGTGACCCCCCCTCCTGACGACGACCACGAGTGCCTCAACCAAGGGCTGGACGTCGTTCTTCTCCGCCCTCGTGAGCGCGAGTTGCTTAGGTGGGGCAGGCCGATCCAGACTGAAGGGAGGCAGCCCTGTCGAAGCATTCGGACAGGCGATATGCTGGCAGTAGAACCACGTCGATTGCTAGTTCCAGAACGACTCACATAACTGGAGAGCAGGATAACTGCTCCGACTCTTTTTCTGGAAACCTAGACCCCCGCAGAGCTGGAGAAGATGTGTTTTATCATCCGACTGGCTAAGTCGTTTGATGGTCTGGGATCTAGCAGAAAATACGTGCTTGAACAGCCCCCAATGGGGGGGACAGCCAATGAAACACTCGCACAAGACTATAAAGGCAGAAAGGTGGGCGATGGCTTTCGGAGGGAAATGGTGAAGTTGGGCACCGAAGTGATTCATGATACCCTTGAAGAAAGGATGCGGGGGTAAAGAAAAACCTCAATGGACGTGGCTGAGATGCAAGACGCGCTCCCCTTCCCGGGGCGCCGGCTCGACCTCATTCGCCGCCGGCAGCCTCCAGGACTTATGCACGTTCATTCCATGCTCCACCAGCTGCAACAGATCCCCCTCCGTCACCGTGGAGGGGAGGAAATCACCTTGAATACACCCCGCCGGCAGCAGGCGCTGCCGCCGCTGAGCAGGCGCCGCCGCCTTGCCCTTCTTCTTCCTCACCTCCATCTTGCTGGTCTGACCCTTGGTCATGGAGGCGATGGCTACCCTCGGGAGGAAGGAGAAGGAAGGAATGTAGGAGCGCTGGAGGTGGCGAGGAAGACGGAGCAGGCGAGACGAAAGATTCGGCGAGCGTAACGAAGAAGCCTCGCCGCCCAGATTTAAATAGGGTTTCGACTGGGTCACTGGCGGGTGGCCCCGAAACCTTATCCCCCCGACCGGCCGCGGCGATATCAGTGGAGGAGTTGAAGGCGCGAGAATCGAGGCGTCAGGCGCTAGTCGAGTGCGCTGGCATCATCCCCGCTGAGCGCGCGGAACCCGAAATTTGAGATCCTGGAAAATCGGCCGCTGTCAGTTGACCAATCGCGTCAAAAGATGCCGCGGAAGCACTCGGCTTCCGACAGTCTGTTTCGCGGGCGCTTCCAATCACATCGTTGGTCAAAAAAGATAAAATGGATCGAGGCAAGCAACGCCCAAGCCAAATCTAATCCAGTTGGATCCAAACTTCAAGCATAGCTTCGTCGTTCCAACCCCAATCCATTCGGGGACTAATGATGGGGTCATAGTCCTAGGGTAGGGTCATAGGCCTGCCATGCAGGTCCTACCCAAGGACTACCCCTCACAAAGGACAGGACCCTTAGTCAGTCCTGACTGAATTAAGGAGTCCCCATCATCCAGTCGGTAACAGGTCCTCAATCATCCAGTCGGAGACTAGCATTCGGAGGATACCAAGCTAACCGACTGGATACACTCGGTACATCGTAACCTCTGTGGAGGGAAACAGTCATACGTTTCTGGGTGCATTTATTAGTATTTAGAGCATACGTTACCTATAACGTACGCATTCAATCCCCACTACTCCACCCCTGTACCGGAACCGTTGTGGAGGGCAGCGCACTATATATAAGCCGCCCTCCCCCACTGGTAGAGGGGTTAGCAAATCATTTTATTCCATATTACACTCGACAACAAGCTCCGAGAGCACTGAGACGTAGGGCTGTTACCTCCACCGCAAAGGGGCCTGAACTCATACAACCTTGCCGTAGCTAGGACTCTGCACATCTCATTCGTACCCTACACATCTACTGTCAGGCTTATACCCACGACATTATCCCTACAAAACCATATAGTATGGCTATGCTGCATCATCCTCACACAACTAATGTAAATCATGCACAACCCCGGTATTGGCCAAGTAATTGTTTTCGCACTCTTACTTTCTCAAACTTTTTATATCTATCATGCAATACATGAGCGCGAGCCATGGATATAGCACTATTGGTGGAATAGAGTGTGGTGGTGGTTGTGAGACAAAAAGGAGGAGATGGTCACATTGACTCGGCGTATCAAAAGGCTATGGAGATGCCCATTAATAGATATCAATGTGAATGAGTAGGGATTGTCATACAAGAGATGCACTAGACCTATAAGTATGTGAAAGCTCAAAAGTAGAACTAGTGGGTGTGCATGCAACTCGCTTGCTCACGAAGACCTAGGGCAATTTTGAGGAAGCCCATCATTGGAATATACAAGCCAAGTTATATAATGAAGATTCCCACTAGCATATGGTAGTGACAAGGCATGAATCTCTCAATCATGAAGAACATGGTGCTATTATGAAGCACAAGTGTGGAAAAAGATAGTAACATTGTCCCTTCTCTCTTTTCCTCTCTTTTCTTTTTTTCATTTGGGCTCTTAGGCCTCTTTTCTCCTTTTCTTTTCTTTTCTTTTTTTTTTGGTTTTTGGGCTCTTTGGCCTCTATTTTTTTTATTTTTTATTTCCTCACATGGGACAATGCTCTAATAATGATGATCATCACACTTTTATTTACTCACACCTCAAAGATCACAATGATGATGACTCCATAGGAAATGCCTCCGACAGTGTACCGGGATGTGCAACGATCTAGCATGGCATATAACGTTGAAACATCTCGCTAGCTATCTTACGATCATGCAATGGCAATATGAGAGTGATGGCACAAGTCATGAGATGGAACAGTGGGAGTTGCATGGCAATATATCTCGGAATGGCTATGAAAATGCCATAGTAGGTAGGTATGGTGGCTGTTTTGAGGAAGGAATTTGGTGGGTTTGTGCACCGGCGAGAATTGCGCGGCACTAGAGAAGCTAGCAATGGTGGAAGGTGAAAGTGCATCTATACCATGGACTCACATTAGTCATGAAGAACTCACATACTTGTTGCGAAAGTTTTTACTAGTAATCAAAACAAAGTGCTAAACGCATACTCCTAGGGTAAGGGTTGGTAGGTGTTAACTATCGCGCGATCCCGTCCTCAACCCAAAGGAAGACAATCAATAGATCAATTATGGTCCGACTTCCTAACATAGCGGTTCACCATACGTGCATGCTACGGGAATCACTAACTTCAACACAAGTATTTCTAGAATCACAACACCCTCCTAACATAGCTCTTAATATTACCAAATCCACGTCTCAAAACTATTTGTGAGGAATCAAAACTTCTCTTTCTATTCAATGCACATGGAGGTTTTTGCATCCTCTTTGGGTATCTATCACCTTTGGGACTACTTCCATAGCATAAGACAACTACCAAATCACGCACCGTCGTGCTCTAAAATATATAAGTGAAGCACACAGAGAAAAAGTATCTACCTCAAAAGATATAAGTGAAGCACTATGAGCAAAAGTGTCTAGCTCAAAAGATATAAGTGAAGCACTATGAGCATTCTAGCAGAATCACGATGAGTGCATGTATCTCTCTCTCAAAAAGGTGTGCAGCAAGGATGATTGTGACACAACAAAAAGAAAAGACTCCTAAGATACAAGACGCTCCAAGCAAAACACATATCATGTGGTGAATGAAAATATAGCTCCAAGTAATGTTACGATGGACTGAGGACGAAAGAGGGGATGCCTTCGTGGGGCATCCCCAAGCTTAGGATTTTTGGTGTCCTTGAATTTGGGTTGGGATGACTTGGGCTTCCCCAACCTTGACCTCTTTCCACTCCTTATCTCTTTGTCCATGAGAACGTCACCCAAAACATGAAAACTTCACAACACAAAACTTAAACAGAAACTCGTGATAACATTAGCACAAGAAAACAAACTACCACTTCTTTTGGTACTATAGAAAACTTGAATTCTCTATATATCGGTGTTGGGATAATTTATTTTCACTTTTCCTTGGCTAGTACCCCACGATACTAACCATAGTTTCATCAAATCAAGCAACCAACTCAACAAAGAATCTGTCAAAAACAGACCAGTCTATAGCAATTTGTATACTTTGTATACTTATGATACCTCAAAAAATATGAAAACTTACGACAGCCTACGCAAACAACATATCAACCAGCAGCAAAAAGAATCAACTCAAAAGCTCTTTCTGAATAAAAATGAAAAATCATCTCGTGAGCTAAAAGTTTCTGTCTGTTTCGAGCAGGATCAAACAACCATTACCAAGACTAGTCATAAAGGTTTTGCTTGGCTCAAACACAAAAGGAAACACAAAAAACACAATCACAACACAATTGTGATGGTGTGGACGCAACAGAACATAAATAAAAAGATAAATTCATTGGGTTGCCTCCCAACAAGCGCTATTGTTTAACGCCCTTAGCTAGGCATAAAAGCGATAGAATCACGTATCGTCGTCTTTGGTGCTCAAACCATAAGTGGCCCTCGTCATGGATTCATAAGGCAATCTTATTTTCTTTCTAGGAAAGTGTTCCATGCCCTTCCTTAAAGGAAATTGAAATCTAATATTCCCTTCCTTCATATCGATGATAGCACCGATAGTACTTAGGAAAGGTCTACCAAGAATAATAGGGCATGTAGGATTGCAATCAATGTCAAGCACAATGAAACCCACGGGTACATAGTTCCTATTTGAAGTAATAAGAACATCATTGATCCTTCCCATGGGTTTCTTGACAGTAGAATCAGCAAGATGTAAATTAAGAGAACACTCTTCAATCTCATTAAAACCCACGAGTCTTTTACTACTGGTTCTCGCTACGTTACTTTGCCTAGGCTTGTCCCTTGCTACAAAAGGGATTGGGCCACTTTGCAGCTGCTGTCGCTACTGCTGTTACTTGTTGCTTTGCTGCTCCTGCTACTACTGTTCCTTACTACTCTGCGGTTACTTGTTGCAAGACTTTGTTGGCGCTGTTGCCGGGGATAGGTAAGACACACTAACATCCCTTCAACAAGGCTTTTTCTGGAACCGTTGCTATCGTACTACCTTGCTACTGATACTTTGCTTGCAGACACTAATCTTTTAGGTGTGGTTGAATTGACAACTCAGCTTCTAATACTTGAGAATATTCTTTCACTTCCCCTTGAGTCGAATCAATAAATTTGGGTTGAATACTCTACCCTCGAAAACTGTTGCGATCCCATACGCTTGTGGGACATCAGGAGGACAGTTCATTTTCTTCATTTCGCACTTCAGAATCAGATGAAGAATGAGAGGACACTGCAAATGGTCTAATGAAGAAGCCTGTCTCCAAGGATGCTCACGCCTCTACATCAACAAAGAATTGAATTTCTTCAAGGGAATTAGTACTCAGTTTTATCCCTTTTCGTCACTTGATGACAAAGGGGGAGAAAATCTGAGAGTTAGTCTAAAAGCGGGATTCACTATGGGCTTATAAACTCTAGTAAGTTACAAACTTTTGGTTCTTCTGAAGTTTTTGATGTAATGAGTGGTAACTTAAGCCCGATGGTGTTCTGACACTTTTGGACGTTTTTCTTCGCATGCTTATTCCTCAAAGTCTATTAATGCAGACATGCTGAAATTCGTCAGACACCATTCTTCATCATGCATTTTTAATTCCTCATACTATATGTCAAATCCATGCATGAATTGCAAGATACAAGGGGAGATTTCCATGATGTAAAGCATCAATGTGCATCTGTTGTGCAAAGCAAATTCCTCAAAATATGCACATCTTCAGGGGGAGTTTCTGTGTATCTTGATTTGAAATTCCTCAAACTTTGTACTTACATTCCATATTATTTTCCCGTTGAAAACTTAACCTAATTGTCATCAACCACCAAAAGGGGGGAGATTGTAAGTGCATCTAGTGCCCCTTAGTGATTTTGGTGGCTTCAAGACTTACAAGTTAAGAAACTAATATGTTTGTGAGTGTAACAGGCTCTATAAGTCGGTGAGGAGTTTGAGTTATCCGATGAATATCGACCCCTGAAAATGTATGTCTTCGGGTGAAGACTTTGGTCCTTCCTTGAAGACTTTGATCATGAAGAAATTGCAATGAAATTGATATTCCTCTCGAAGATATTGAAGTTGAGGAATTCCATGTGTCCTCAATAAAACACTCTGAAGACTTTGAAGCATGAAGATTTACTCTTTGTGTTTCATTTTCTTTACTCTTGAGTCATAGGAAGATAGTACTGTTAAAGGAGGTCGAGATAAAACTACAGAATGATTTTCCTCATGATGCTCAATCCAAGCCTAAATCTACCAAAGCCTCAAAGTGAGGAATATGCGAGACATGAGCGCTTTCAGAATTAAAAGTTCAAACCATTGTCGCGCCTGATGCCACCTCATTGATCTTATCCACCCAACGGTCATATTATTTAAGGTCATTTATGTCAAATCATGTCGGGATGCTCCTAGGCTATAAATATCCGCCCCCACAACCACTATATGGTTGGCTGCTCCGAGAGAAACTGACACTTGTCATTTAGAGCAACCCAAATTCCTCAAAGTCTTCGAGAGAAAATCATCTAGTGGGGAAATACCCCAAACACCAAACCCAAACTAAAACCCAAGTGATTGAGCATCACTGAAGAAGTTGTTCCTGTGTGGAACCGACGCTTGTTACCTTTGAGGACTGTGCATCCTCCAGATGGTTAGGCGTCATGGTCTAGAGCGTCCAACAGTTATTTGTGGATCACCGGGTGACCAGTTTTGTGAGGGTTTGGAAGTCTACCCTGAAGACTTACCACGAGTGTTGGGCGAGGACTGTGTGTCCTTAGCTCAAGGAGAATATGGTTGGGACTGTGTGTCCCGGGACTGTGTGTCCTTTGGTTTCAATATCAAGCCGCTCTGAACTAGACGTACAACTGCCACAGCAGTCGGAACTGGGTCATCGACAACTGTCTTCATCAAGCCACGGGTTCTATTTCTTCAACTCTTTCATTTCCTCAATTGTATGCTGAAGACTTTCATAGGTAGTGCTTGAAGAATTTGTCTGAAGAGTTTCTCTGAATTTCCTCAACCTAAAATTCTTCACTTGAGTTAATCTTCACCTGCTTACTCTGTACTTGCAAAGTGTGTGAACCGAATCTTATAGATCTCATCGAGTACTTTGTTGTAATTATTTTTGCACACCTGATCGTGTACTATTTTCGTTGCACTTCTTTCATGATTCAGGACTATCCTCACAAGGAATTTCCTCAGTGATGAAATTCTAAAAATTGCCTATTCACCCCCCTCTAGTCGACATAACGCACTTTCAGTATGAAACTTAATAGGATCAAATAGTTGTGATAAATATGCCTCATCACAAATTTTGTGATTATTTGGAGAAATTTTCCATTGTAGGCATGGTAAACCCTAGAAATAGGCAGAAATGGTTTTGTGTTATATCTGATCATGCATATTTGTTCCTACTAATGCACCACTTGGTGTGGTAGCATTATTTGACTATTATATCATACCCAAAATTTTGGGAACCAATTGGGGAACATGACAATGCAATATTACCCAACTCTAGAAATCAGCAGGAATGGTTTTGGGGGGATTTTGACAAGGGGATCTATTCTCCTTGATGCACTACTTGGCGTGGTCGTCTTATTAGGGTATTAGATCATGTCCACAAAATTTGAGAACACTTGGAGAAACTTGCCAATGTAGAGTTGCTCAAATCTAGTTCTGGACACATGGGGGTTCAGAATATTTTGGTGAATCAAACCAACTTGGATTGAGATGCAACTTGGCAAGATCATCACATATATCATGTGTGACATGCTAGAATTTTACTGGAATTATTTGAGAATATTTCTTATAGAAATATTTCAAATGCTCGAAATAGGCAAAAAGGGTTTTGGAGGGTTTTGTCCAATATTTTGAACATGATCTTGTGTTGAAACTATCATATATGGAAAATATTTGTCCAGTGAGTTTCCATAAATTTTCTTAAATATTTTGGAAGCATTAAAATAAGTTTTCCCTATAAAAGACCATTTTTGACCACAGAAAAAGGTATTGGAATAAAATAGGAAAATAACCTAGTTATATCTTATATTTACTAATTGGGTGCACCATTAGAGTCTCCACATTAACGCCATCCAAACAAGTAAAGGAAAGAAGAAATCTACCAAACTACCGCCAGCTGACACCATGACCCACGACCCATGCACACAACATATTGATTTTGATGGTGATTACAAATGAGCTGGATGTGTTCTGCCGTTTTCCAGAGATTATCTTGATAGCTCACAAATCACAATCTAAATAGGTAAGTTAAAAAATCTACCACTCCGCCGCCCGGCTGGCCGGCACGATGCCACCCCCACGCATGCACTCAAACGATTTATTTTCATGGTAAGTACAAATCAACTAGATGTGCACACGTCTACTCGTTTGACGTCTCTTATCGAGATACATCAATTTTTACTGCATCAGCATAGACTTTGGCTTCTGCAAAATCATATTTGCCGAAGAGAACCAACGGCTGGAAGAAGACAACATCGGTCACGTCGCATGACGCAATTATGATGGCGTTGAACATGATGCAACACCGTTATGGAAGGATGGATGAAGATATGGCAGTGCATAGGCTTCATGTGTTCCTTTTTTATGTCGTTACCTAAAGTATTCCTCACATGCATGATTTCCTTGCACGTATATTTGAAAAAAATAGCATATAAATTGATATTCTGCTACCCTAAACTACTAAGGCCCTGTTTGAAACTACAATAGATTATAATAATCTGGATTATTAATATAGATTATGTAATCTGGTTTGTAAAAGGGATAATTATATCTATGCCCCTAGTTGGTCACACTAGACTGATTTGCTGCTATTTTTCTAACAATTGCCGTTTTGCCCAGCTCACTTCACTCGCCTTGTGTTTTTGCCCTTCCGGCACGGTTCCGTCAAGTCACAGTTCGCCACGTGGTGACTGATAACTGGACGGAACCATGCCGGAAGGGAAAAAACACAAGGCGGGTGAAGTGAGCTGGGCAAAACCGCAATTATTGAAAAAATAGGGGCAAATCAGTCGAGCGTGACCCAACTAGGGGCACAAATGCAATTGTCCCTTTATAAAAATCATCTAGATGGGCATGTTTGGAGGCAGATTATATAAACTATAATACAGGTTTTAAATTGTCTAATGACATGTCTGCCCATGTGTGTGCGCTGACCAGGAAAAACTGGATGGTGGCGGTGGCAGCAGGTAAATATCTCCAAGTTTACAAGGGTAATAGGTCATTAGTAATCCATAATCTGATTTTAGCTGGGGTAGAGTTGATTATGAGTTTTTAATACTCTGGTCATCTAGTTTTTAGAATCTACAATATAAACTATCTTGTTTGGAAACATAACAGATTATAAAAACTGGATTATATAATCTGGGTGATTCCAAAGAGGGCCTAAAGCTGGAGTTCTTAATATTTCACTACTCTTTTTTTCTCGACACTTACTGCTGAAAGAATCTAGAAGTTTCAGCACAACAAATAAATAATAATATCATGATGCCCCCCACACGAAGGACATAATATGCAAGCTATTTATCTGAATCATGCTTCGGTCTAAGTAATCATATACATACACGGTTACTGAAAGTGTGTTATATCGACTAGAGGGGGTGAATAGGCGATTTTTACAAATTCATCACTGAGAAAATTCCTAGTGACGAAAGTCCTCACTCATGAACTCAGTGCAGCGGAAATAGTACTTAAACAGATATTTAAAAGCGACTACAGCTAAGTACTCAGATAGAGTTGATTGGTTCGGTTTGCATAGGTCACATAAACAGGATACACAGGTGATGAGTAACTCAGGTGAAGAATTTGAGGTGAGTAATTCAGAGGAAGTCTTCAGTCGAATTCTTCAAATAGTACACATGAAAGCATTCAACATGCTATTGAGGAAATGAAAAGAGTTGAAGAAATAGAAACCGTAGCTCGATGAAGACAATGGTTGATGAACCAGTTCCAACTGTTGTGACAGTTGTACATCTGGTTTGGAGCAGCTTGCTATTCAAACCAAAGGACACACAGTCCTTACCGTAGTCTCCTTGAGCTAAGTACACACATTCCTTGCCCAACACTCATGGTAAGTCTTCTGGGCAGACTTCCAAACCCTCACAAACTCGGTCACCCGGCGATCTACAATTGACTGCTAGATGATCTAGACTATGACGCCTAACCGTCTCGAGGATGCACAGTCCTCAAAGGTAACAAGCGTCGGTTCTACAAAGGAACAATCACTTTAGTGATGCTCAGTCACTTTGGGTTTTGGGTTTTGGTTTGGGTGTTTGGGGTTTTTCCTCACTTGATGATTTTCGCTCAAAGACCTCGAGGAATTGGGTTGCTCTAAATGACAAGTGTGAGTTTCTCTCGGAGCAGTCAACCAGCTAGTGGTTGTAGGGGGACGGCTATTTGTAGCCTCGTAGCATCTCGAGATGATATGACATTATTGCCCCCAATGATATGACCATTGTGTAGATAAGATTGGGGACAGGTGGCACGCGGCGCGACAACGGTCGGAACTTTCAACTGTGAAAGTCCTCGTGTCACTCATGTTCCTCACGTGGAGGATTTTGGTATGTGTAGGTTTGAGTTGAGCATCATGAGGAAATTCTTTCCTTAGTTTTACGTCACCCCCTTTAACAGTACGGTGTTCCTATGACTCAAGAACGAAGAAAATGAAACAGAAAGAGTAAATATTCAAGCTTCAAAGTCTTCAAAGCATTTTGTTTGGGACACACCGAATTCCACATCTTCATCGTCTTCATGAGGAATAGCAATTTCTTTGCTCTCAAAGTCTTCAAGGAATGACCAAAGTATTCACCCGAAAACTTACATTTTTAAGGGTCGATATTCTTCGAATAACTCAAACTCCTCAACGACTTATAAACCCTATCAGTCTCTTAACCTATAAGTCTTCAATCAACCTGATTCACTAAGGGGCACTAGATGCACTTACAATCTCCCCCTTTCTGGTGGTTGATGACAAATGGGTTAAGTTTTCAACGGGAATAAAAATATGAAGTGTAAGTACAGATTTTGAAGAATTTGATTGCAAGATATAGAGAAACACCCTTTGAAGATGTGCATGTTTGAGGAATTTGCTTTGGACTATAAATGCACATTGATGATTTATATCATGGAGATCTCCCCCTATATCTTGTAATTCATGCATGCATTTAACATATAGTATGAGGAATTTGAAATGCATGATGAAAATGGTGTCTGACGAATAAGAATGCATGCATTTGATCAACTTGAGGAATAAGCATGCGAGGAAAAACGTTCAGAAGTGTGAGACCACCACCGGACATAAGTTACAACTCATTATAGCAAAAACTTCACAAGACTGATAGTTTGTAACTTAATAAAGTTTATAGTAGCCCATAAAGTAGACCCGCTTGAAGACTAACTCAGATTTCTCCCCCTTTGTCATCAAGTGGCAAAAAGGGACAGAAACTGAGGACTGACGCCATTGAAGAAATTTACTTCTGAGTTGGAGGACGAGCGTTGGGATCGGTCGTTGCAGCAGTGCCATTAACGTCTTCAGCTTTATTGGAGGTGCGGGCTGAAGAAAATGAGTTGGCCACCAGTTGAGGAACAGGGATCTTCTTGAACTGCTTCTTTGGAGGCTAGGACCGGTCAAAGTCTTGCTGGAACTCCATCTTAGTCAGTTCCTCACGTGTCTTCTGCTGAGACAGAATGGCCCATGTGCGATCAATGATCTCATGAAGATAGTAGTGATTTTTCTTCACTGCATTCCAGGTTGCATTGAGGTCTTTCACAGTTTCTCCAACCTGATGCTTGAACCGTTTGTGGTTGCAATCAAACCTTCTGATGAAGACTTAGTAGTAGCTCACGGTCAGTCATCACTTGCGGTGCAGTTGGGCTTGGTGGTTCTTGTGATACAGTGTCATCGTTGGTGGAATATGACGTTGGTTTGTGAAATTGGCCATCAAGGGACCGAGTGCCTTCATCAATTGCTGATTTTCCTTTGCCTTCAATTTCATTAAAGGAGCTCTTGACGACTTGAATTGGAGGCAGATAAGTCTGGTGATTCAGAATGTCGGCCTTGTAAGGAATTCTAGACCTCTTTCTGATGAATCTCATGATCCATGGAGCACAAGGCTTCAGATCAAGTGATGAGAGACCAAAGTGGGACAAATTTCTCAGTACGAAATCATGAAGGTTTTTCGGGATTCTATGTATGATGTGAAAGAGCAAATTCTTCATGATGCCCACTATTTCTTCATCATTGGAGTCATGACCCTTGATACGACACATGGTTTTGGCCAAGATGCGAAAGACTGTCCTTCGCACATAGATCAATTCCTTTGCAAGGAATTTGGTTCTTGGTGGCTCACCAGGTGCCAATGGCTTCATGAGGACTTGCATATAATGATCTCCCAGTTCAGGTTCCTCATAGACGCATCTAGCTCCATCTCAAGCTATTGGCACAAGAAGAGCGTGAAGCAATTCATTTGCAGGGGCTTTGAAGTGTGTATCATGTGTCATCCAGTCCAGGACCATCGGGTTGACATCTTTGGGATCTCCTGACAGGTGCATTGTAGCATAGAACTGAAGAATGATT
Source organism: Hordeum vulgare subsp. vulgare (assembly GCF_904849725.1). Classification (NCBI taxonomy): domain Eukaryota; kingdom Viridiplantae; phylum Streptophyta; class Magnoliopsida; order Poales; family Poaceae; genus Hordeum; species Hordeum vulgare. The sequence continues at coordinate 160,128,473 of NC_058522.1, forward strand.
TCTTCATTCGATTGACAGATGTCATAGCAGAAAGGCAGCGGTCCAGAATCGTGAAGAACTCTCAGTACTGGTTCGTATGAAGGAATTTCCTCCATATCTGCATGAGGAATGTGCATGTGAGGAAATACCTTTTCTTTGTCGAAGAGCACAATGTTGTAATAGTTCATCTGGCTTTGAGTCCAAAATCTGTTGTGATTGAACTGAGGAGATTCATGAGGACTAGGCCAATGAAGTAATGATGTTCATCAAAGAATTGGGTCATGTCAAACCTTGGAATATTTCCTTTGTACGGTTTGATATCCTCGGCTGAACATTTGGATTGAAGCGGCTTCCAAGTCTTCGGGTATTTCCTGCTTGAGGAATTTGAGCCACCACAACCGTAGTCTGAGGATTTGCAACACGTGATTCACCAGCAGATTCTTCATTTTGTGTTGGAGTAGTGTCTTCAGGCACATGTTCTTCAGTCTCAGGAGTATTCTCTTTAGTCTAAGGGATATGTTGAGCCAGTGTATTAGTTTCTGCCACAACAGGTTCTTCAATATTTGCATTTTCATCAGCTGGTGCAGCTGATTCTTGTTCTGTAGCGGACTTGACAGGAGAGCTCTTTTCTTTAGAGCGAGTCACAACTTCAGTGCTACAGGAGACTCATGGATTTGAGGAATTGGAGGAACCATTGGTGAGTTTGGATGAGTCTATTCCCAAAAGTCATCATGAATCGCAGGTGTGCTACAGCCAATGTCCACATCGTCCTCTTTTTCTTCAGCAGTCATCTCACGGTTCCGAGGAGGAGGAGTGGAGGATTGAGGAATTTGACCAGCTTCAATTTCCTCATCCATGGATGTGGAAGCCACAGACCGATTTTCTTCCATTTCCTCATCCCTTTCTTGAATGACATTTTCCTCTCCACAGGGTATAATCATGTAGGAAGGTGCAACACTGAGAGGAGTTGTAGAAATTGGAGCAGATGAAGAAGTAGTCCAAGTCTTCAGGCGCTTTCCCTATAAAGAGTCTAAAGTTGTTGATGCCTTTCTCTTTTTGGCTTCTTTCTGAGCTGCTTTTGTTTTCTTCACTTTTGATGCAGAAGGAAGTGTGATTTTCTTCACCTTTGAGGACTTTGATGAGGGAGCATTTTCTTCATGCATTGCATATTCATTTTTAGGCCTGGCAGATTTTTCAGCAGTTTCATCAGCTGCAGGTTCATCAGCAACAGGTTCATCAGCAGCGGGTGCATCAACAGCAGGTGTGTCAACAACATGTGCATCATCAGTAGATTCTTCATCTTCATCACCCAAGTCTACAGTGTAGTTCGCTTGAGGAATTGATGGTTGAGTTGGGACTGCAACCCTGTTGTTGTACTCTGTAATGGCTTCAGTAGCGGCCTTGACAAACCTTACTTTGACTCTGTTACTGTCAGCATGAAGGCTTGTGTATTTCTCAGTGAGTGTTTTCTGCTCAGCTTGAGTGGAGACAAGTTGCTCTGGCGTTAAGGTCAGAAGATTTTGTTGCACGTACTTCTACTTTTGAACCTTTGCTTTCTGAGCTTGTTTGGCTTGCTGGGACTTCCACTTTTCATCATTTATGAATGAGGCCACCATGTGACTGGGTCCATGTGGAAGCTTCAAATCGTCAATGGGTATGTTGGGATCTTTGTACCAAAGATCGATGAAATCCAGTATCACCTTCGGATCCAGTGCAAGGGGAATTGTGGTACCTTTAGCTTGTGCAAACCTTTCTTGTTTGTTTCCGATGATGGCTTGAAAAGTTTCATCATCATATTCATCACTTTCCTCTGATGCAGAGGGAACATTGAGGACAACTCTGTTTGTACTGGGCCTAGTTCCTTGCCCAGCAGTCATCTTTGTCTTCAGTATGCACTTGAGGATTTGTGTGCCGTGCGAGAGGCAGATGGTTTTGAGGGAACTGAGGTCCCTGTTGGTTGCTAACTAGACTGGGCTACAAAGTAAGTGAATACTTTCGTGCAGTTGATGACTTGCAGCCGTTGAGGACATTGCAGCCACAATTGGAGATGTCTCAGGAATTTTCTGTTTGGATAGTGTGGTTGAGGACTTTGGCTTGACACCTGATTTCTTCATCAGTGTATTCTTGGGTGGTTGTTCAGTGGCAGAAGCCTCTCTAGAAGAGGAGGAGGCAGCAACAGCTGCAGCAACAGAATCCTCATTGAACTTCGTCACAACTTCTTTGGCATTTTTCCTCAGTTTTGCCAAATACTTGGCTTTTTCATCAGGATAGTCTACAATAGTGACTATGCTTGAGGGATGGGCACATTGTTGTTCTCCCAGAGGAGCCCTGATGCAAGGAGGCTTGACGACATACTTGTTGGCATTCTTAGGAGTGACATACTTGTATTTCTACCACTCCTGAGCCCATCTCCCCTCTATGCTAAGCTCAACCCAAACTATTCTCAATTCTTCCTATGCGTTCAAAGTCCTCAGTCAGTCCTTGTCAGTTGAAAACTTTGCAAAAAAATCCTCAAACTTTTCAAACTTAAATTTTTCTGCTGTTACCGCTCTAACTACACCCACTACTCATGACAGGTTAACCACGAACTGCACTATCTCCACCGCTTCGTATGTGGGTAAAGCGTGTAACTTGGAGAGGAAAGGGCAAGGGAAGTTGGGTCTGAAAGTTTCGCTTCGGACCGTTTTCACCTGAGATATAAATAGCCCCTACCCCCTTGAATGAAAACACTTCCTCTCACTTTCATCTTCCCCCACTCGAGCTCTACCCTAGCGCCGCTGCCAGCAATGATACCAATGGGTCCGATCACATTCACTTAGATGAAAAACCAACTTGAAGACTTAGCAAATAGTGAATGTTGTTGAGGACATTGAAAGCTCATATATATGAGTATCTATATAGCCAACGAAGATCATCAGAAAATTTTGAAGAATTTGAAAATTTTGAAGACTTTGAAAATTTGACGAATTTGTAAAAATTCTCAGATTTGAAGAATTTCAACTTTGAAGAATTTTGAATTTGAAGAATTTCAAATTTTGGTGGTGGTGTGACCCATCGTATAAGAATGACGATTTCAGGTGCCGCGTACAATTGTTGTACGGTCGTGAGAATCAAATCCTTCATTACTTTCTTCACACGTAGTGTGTTATTCTTCATTGATTGAAGAAAAATGTTAATTTGTGTGTTGCGCATCTAAGTCATCAATTTTGCGTAAGTGTTAGGATGTGTTCCTTTTCACAGAACATTCAATGATTCTAGGATATTTAGTTTGCACTGCAGCTTGCAAAACATTTTCTCATCCAAGGGCTTAGTGAAGATATCCGCTAACTGGCCTTAAGTATTCACATGGTCAATTTTGATGTTCCCCTTGAGTACATGATCATGAAGAAAATGATGACGAATCTAGATGTGCTTGGTCTTCAAGTCTAGTACTGGGTTGTAAGCAATCTTGATTGCACTCTCATTGTCGCAGTAGAGGGGCACATTATTCATGTTGATGTCACGGTCCTTTAGGGTTTGCTTGATCCAAAGAAGTTGAGCGCAACAAGTTCAAGCAACAATGTATTCAACTTCAATAGTGGAGAGTGATACGCAGTTCTTCTTCTTTGAGGACCAACACACAAAGGATCGTCCGAGGAAATGACATGTGCCTGACGTTGACTTGCAATCCACACGGTCACCAGCATAAACAGAAACAGAATATCCAACGAGGTGAAGATTTGAGCCCTTGGGGTACCATAATACAAGTGTTGGTGTGTGAGCTAGATATTGAAGAATTTGTTTCATAGCCTTATGGTGTGATTCCTTCAGTTTTGCTTGGAAATGCGACACATGCAAACACTAAGAAAAATAAAGAGCCAATAATAGAGAGATATACCTGCTGATCAAAAAATGTACCATTTTCGTTAGTGGAGAGGTGACCATTGGTAGGCATGGGAATTTTGAGGCCTGTGCATTCATTCTTGCCAAATTTCTTGAGGACATCCTTCAGGTATTTCTCTTGAGAGATGAAGATGACATTGCGTTGTGGACGAATTTGAAGCCCTAGGAAGAATTTCAGCTCCCCCATCATGGACATTTGATATTTTTCACCCATCATATAGTCAAATCCATCACTGTAACGTTTGTCAATACGACGAAAGATGATATCATCCACATATATTTGGCATACAAACAGTTCATTATCATAGGATTTTTTGAAAAGAGTGGGATCAAGTGAACTGGGTTTGAAGCCTTTCTTCACTAGGAATTACTTCAATGTAACATACCATGCCCGAGGGGTTTGCTTGAGGCTATAGAGTGCCTTTTTTAGTCCGAAGACTTGGTCTGGATGCTCCGGGTCTTCAAAACCTAGGGGCTGAGCAACATATACTTCTTCCTCAAGCTTACCATTGCGGAATGCACTTTTCACATCAATTTGATGCAGTGTAGTATTTTGATGATTAGCATAGGCAAGCAATATACAAATAGCTTCAAGTCTAAGAAAAAGTGCAAAAGATTCGTCAAAGTCTATTCCTTCAACATGTGTGTAGCCTTGAGCTACAAATCGTGCCTTGTTCCTCACAACCTGACCATCCTCATATTGCTTGTTTCGGTCGATCCACTTGGTGCTGATGATATTGTGCTTGCGAGGATCAGGTCTTTTGACGAGTTCCCAGATGTCATCTAGCTTGAACTGAAGAAGCTCATCTTCCATGGCTTGAATCCACTCGGGTTCCATGAAGGCTTCATCAACTTTTGAACGTTCTGTGACAAAACATGAAAGGAGAATACCCACAAAAGTTATATAAATGTGAGGCTTATGAGCAAGTAAGGGGACCTGGTGCATTGATGTCCTCGAGGATTTTGTCAATTTCCACTTCATTTGCAATCCTGGGATGCGTAGGTTGAGGACTTTGGTTGGGCTGAGGACTTTGATCTGGAGCAATTTCCTCAGGTCCAACCGCTTGAATTTCATCATTGTTGGGGATGACTTCATCAACAAGAGGTTGTTCCTCAGTAGGAACGATATCTTCAGTAGCCTTGTGCTTAATAGGTTCTTCAGGAGTCAATTTATCTCGCACATGAGGTACTTGCTCTCTTTGCGGGCCATTACTTTCATCGAACCGCACATCTACAGTTTCAACAACCTTGTTGTGATAGGTGTTGAAGACTCTGTAGGTGTGTGAGTCCTTTCCGTAACCGAGCATAAAACCTTCATGTTCTTTTGGTGCAAATTTTGAGCTATGGTGAGGATCTGTAATCCAGCATCTTGCATCGAAGACTATGAAATAACTTACATTGGGTTCGTTGTCAATGAGGAGTTCGTATGAAGTCTTCTTGAGGAATTTGTGAAGATATACCCTGTTGATGATGTGGCAAACAGTGTTTATTGCCTCAGGCCAAATGCGACGAGGAGTGTGATATTCTTCAAGCATAGTTCATGCCATTTCAACCAGAGTCATGTTCTTCTGTTCAACGACGCCATTCTATTGAGTAGTATAAGGAGCAGACAATCCGTGATTAATACCAAGTTCATCAAGATAATCATCAAGGCCTGTATTCTTGAATTTTGTCCCATTGTCACTCCTGATGTCTTTGATCTTGATGCCGAAGTTCATCGAGGCCCTTGAGGATAATCATTTGAAGACTTCCTGCTCTTCAGCTTTATACATAATGATATGCACCCAAGTATAACGAAAATAATCGTCAACGATGACAAAGCCATATAGAGATGTTGCATTGCTTAGAGTAGCATAATGAGTAGGTCGAAATAGATCCATGTTAAGTAATTCAAATGGACGAGTAGTAGTCATGATAGTCTTTGAGGGGTGTGTGGATCTGGTCATCTTTCTAGACTCACAAGCCCCACAGAGATGGTCCTTGAAGAATTTGATGGTTTCCATGCCAATGACATGCTTCTTCTTCGCCAGTGTGTGCAAATTCCTGATGCCTGCATGACCAAGTCGTCAATGCCATAGCCAGCCTTCTGAGATTTTTGCTAGTAGACACGTGGTTGGCTGAGGACATGTAGATAAATCGACAATATACAAGTCTCCTCTCATAAAGCCTTCGAAGACTTTGGATTTGTCAGATTCCATGACGACTACACGTCTATATTTTCCAAAGATGAAAATCATATCAAGATCACAAAGCATTGACATTGACATGAGTTTAAACCCAAGGGATTCGACAAGCATGACATTGTCCATGTGTCGGTCCTTAGTGATAGCCACTTTAGCAAGTCCCAATACCTTGCTTTTACCTTTGTCAGCGTAGCTGATATGCTTCAGTGGTGGTGCACTCAGTGGGATATTCATCAATAAGCATTTATTACCAGTTATGTGATTTGTACACCCACTGTCAAGAACCCACTCTGTGGTCTTGGGTTGGTCATTCTGTAGATGGATTAGTACTTCTTACCATCTAATGTGCTTCAGATTGAAGAATATGATATCAATTTCATCAGACTTGAATTTCATCACATGAAATAAATTTGAGGACATAATGAGGACGTGTGAAATGATAGATCATTTCATCATGCTCTAGCTTGCCTCCTATCAAGCAATTTCCTTCGGTCTCCAGATAATTCTTCACGTGATGACTTTCAACTACAGACCTGGCCTGCAGAAGTGATTAGTTCAATTTCTTCACCACCCACATCTGAAGGGGTGGTAAAGAGTTCATCATCCTGCTAGCACCATATGACAATTCACGCATTGAAGCTAATGCGCTTATTTTCACGGGAGGGGGTTAGAGTACTCAAATGAATAGGCAGAGAAATTCTTTGAGGACTTATGAACATAGTTATTTGAGGAATAGTGCACATATTCATATCCTTTGTAGTTTCCCTGCATATCAGAAGCATTAGTGTGAGTACAAGCATAATTTTGACCATTTGAGGAATTTGATCATCGTGAGGACTTTGGTCCACCTGAGGAATTTGATCTGGGGTTCCTGTTCTGAACTACTGGTGTCATGAGGACATTCGCCTGAAGACTTTCAAGTTGCTTTTGGGAACCGATGATTTCCTCAGGGGTGGTCCATTCCTGCAGTTAGTTCCAACATATCTAGAAAATACTTCACCATCTTGATTTTTAACAGTTTAGAGGTAGAGTCAAAAGACTCATTAGAGGAATAAGACATTTCACATGCAAAACCTGTTATTGTGGATGGATCAAGAGGAGGTCCTTTTGCAGCAACCCATGAAGTTTTGGGGTACTGCTCAAATTTCCAGTATGACCCATAAACATTAAGTTTCCTCCCAAAGGTAATGCCCACTTTCCTTGGGTTCCTGTTTAGAATCTGCTTTTTGAGCACATCGCAAAGGGTTTGATGACTTTTGAGACTTTTGTATATGCTAGTCACGTATAATTCCTTCAACCCTGCATTTTTGTCAGTAACATTTGTGGTTTCCTTAGGTGGGGAATTGGTTACCACACGAACAGTTGAAGAATTTGTAGTGATAGAAGCATTTGAGGTTTCAAGTGAAGAATTATCAGTTTCATGTTCAATGCATTTTAGACATGGTGGAATTAAATATTCCTGAGCGGTACTGATTTTTGAGAAAGCAATGAATCATTTTCCACTCGAAGGTCATCATGGGATATTTTCAGCTTCTCAAGATCTAGCTTCCTTTGAAGAAATTCATAGGAAAGCTTCTCATGATCAGCCAAGAGTGTACCACAACATTCTTGAAGACTATCAAATCTAGACTGAAGACTTTGAATATCTTCAGTGAGGATTTGAGTATGATTCATTTCATCATTCAACAGGTCATCGCTTTTGTCTAGCAGTTTGTGAAGCATTTTAATATCAATTTGTTGCTTAGTAGCAATGTTGGCAAGTTTATAGTAACTTGGTTTTTGATAATTATTAGGTTCATGGTCACTAGAGTCAGAAGAGGATGTGTGGCTTGGTACCTTTGAACCTTTTGCGATGAAACGATAGGTGGGAGCAAAGTCAATGTCATAGTCATCAGTGTTGTTGACATTGTCATTTTCTTCAAGGTTGAAGATGGACTTATTGACAAAAGTGGTAGCAAGTTCCAGACTTGCCACACAAGTCTCTGGAAGTGCGTTATATCGACTAGAGGGGGTGAATAGGAGATTTTTATAATTTCATCACTGAGGAAATTCCTTGTGAGGAAAGTCCTCGGTTATCAACTGAGTGCAGCGAAAGTAGCACACGATCGGGTGTGCAAAGATGTCTACATCAAAGTACTCGATGAGATTTCAGAGATTCGGTTCGCACATTTCACAAGTACAGAGTAAGTAGGTGAAGATAAACTCAAGTGAAGAATATGAGGTTGAGGCAATTCAGAGAAAGTCTTCAGACAAATTCTTCAAACAATACAGATGAAAGTCTTCAACATACAATTCGGGAAATGAAAGAGTTGAAGAAATAGAACCCATAGCTTGATGAAGATAGTTGTTGATGACCCAGTTCCAACTGTTGTGATAGTTGTACGTCTGGTTCGGAGAGGCTTGGTATTGAAGCCAAAGGACACACAGTCCCGGGACACACTTTCGGTGAAGGATTGACACCTATGGGGGCCTCAACGGTCCCCTTTTTGCTAGTTTGGCGGGGAGGCGGCTCGCGGCAAGAGCGGAACCAACAGTCAGGGCCCAGCAAGATCTTTTTACCCAGGTTCGGGCTGCGCGGTGCGTAAAACCCTACTCCTACATGCGTTTAGTTATTCGTTTTGGGGGTTACTATAGATCTGTCCCTTTTTAAAGACCTTCGGTTTACCGAAAAGCCAAAAAAGCCTCTACTACTGAGCCTCGGGCCTTCTTTTATAGGCGAAGGGGTCACCAAAGTGGCTGAGTGGGTGAACGGTGGGTTCACAAGTGAAATAGCGCCGACCGATAGTTACATTGTTACTGCATTGTCAGAGGTGCATTAAATGCTTTGACACACTTACCTGACCTCGTCAGGGGGGGTTGGACACGTACCCACACGTGGCAACTCCAGGGTGTTGTGCTGGCGTGCGGGCGGACGCGTGGCTCATGCATCGTCGGTGGCATGCTCATCGGTGGAGGCGTTCGCAGGTCGCGAGGAAGCCTGGGCCCGCACCTCTCCTCGGGCTTTGTCTTCCTTTCCGACAGGGTTACCTTGCCGGGGGTCTTCCTGTTCCTCTCGACAAGGAGGTGATGGCCTGCCGAGGCCTTGTCAATCATCCCGGCAAGGGTGGCTTGCCGGGGCTCAGTCCTTCTTCCTCGGCGGGAGGGTCTCACCGTGGCATTGTCTATCTCCCCGGCAGGGAGCTCTTGCCGGGGTCTCTTCTTCCTTCCCTGCAAGCGAGTGCTTGGCGGGGCTTGCAATCGGCACTTGGTGGCTTTTGAGTCTTGCTTTCGCCCTAAGCTCCAGCGACGCGCCTTGCCGGTGCGGAGGGGCTGCCGGTGTCCGCAGACTAGTCCGGGGCACTGGACACCCCAGTCTTTAGTGCACCGACAGTAGCCCCCGGGCCTAGGCCACACACACATGCAAGGCGTTGTTGGGCCAGTCCCAAAGCGGTGCGCGGACTCGCGGGCCCCGGGCTTATCGGAATCGAGACGTTACAAGCTTTCTTTCCCCACGTCGCACATTGAACAAGCGAAGTGGGAGGGTGTGCAGTGTGCACGTGATGGCATGTTTATTACCTGAAAACGCCTCTGCCACGTCTAGGACATGGGCAGCGACGGTCGGGCAAGTGGCGATCGTGGCCTGAAAAGCCACGGGCGTGGATGGGCCTGCCCCTGCATGCATTGGTGCATCAGGGCGGTTCCATGTTCATCTCGTGACTTTAGGGCGATTGGGCGAGAGGGGCGGTGGCTTCTCGAGCGAGGAGTGTGGCCTCCGAGCTTTGCCCTATAAATTAGGGTCTTCGCACGGAGGTTTTTCCCTTACCATCTCACTCTCTAAGCCTTCTGCGCCTATCGCCTTGTCTTCTCTTGTTTCTTTCATCTTTGCCGGTGGCACCCGCCCCTAACCATGGTTAGGGGACGGCGCCGGCCTCCGTTGGCCGCGGGGGCAGCAAGGGGATCCCGCTCAGATCATGCCACAGCTTCAGGGGCCGTAGCCAGCGGCAGCCCCGTCCACCATGGCGGGAGAGGCTCGAGGGGCCGAGGACGCCGGGGACGTGGCCGAGGGAGGCGGAACGCTACTCCAGCGTTTCCTCCTTCTCCTGGGCTTGGCGGGCACTCGGACGGGACGACGCTGGAGTTCGTCGTGGAGCTACACAGCGTTGTGCGGGGCCATTTGCATCTCCCCCGCCCTTCGCTAGGGCGATGGAGGCTGCCAGGCCCCCTGTCTTGTGGATACGGGTGCTAGGCTGCTCCCATGGAGCCATGAAGGTGCACGCGGAGTATCCGAAGTCCCATTCCATGCTACTTGGGCGCGGCTGGAAGATTTTCACACGGGCTCATGGACACAAGGACGGCTACGTCCTCCGCTCCAAGCTGATGGAGGCTTGTACGCTCGTCGTCAAGTTCTAGGGCGCTTCAGTGTGCGTCTCGGCTGCTGCGAAGAAGGCTCGAGCGACGTTGAATGCTCTGCTTCGAGCGACAACGACGGGGAGGGCGGCAGTGGTGATGGTGCTGAGCCTAGTCTCAAGCCTGGGGGAATCAAATTGGAGGACGATTCCCCCGGCTCAGACTAAGTGCTTCCTGCACTGGCACAACCTGGTAACGCCCCTCCCCCTCCTTGGAGGGGGATCTGAACTGGATCCATCACCCCTTCCAGTGGCTTGACGAGGCCGAACCTGCTCTCGTCGGTACAGTGCTGGTCCAGGAGGAGCCAACATGGATGTAGCGTGGGTCTCGCCGCGTCTTGTCTTCATGAACTCCAATTCATCCGTGTAGGTTGTCCCTCGTTAAAAGACAGAGTCTTTAGATTAGGAAAACGATGCCTTGTAAGTGGAATCGAATGTATCCAGAAAAATGAATGAATAGTTGCATCCTTTATTCGACTCTCATTTTGTATGATTATTCCTTTTCACTTTCCGAATGCTTGCGAGCTTGACTAAACCTGCCGCGAGCACTTAGAGGAGTGGATCCTCAGAAAACTCAACAGAGGAGGTCGTCACCGGCAAGACTCCTTGCCGCACTCCGTGCAACCATGTAAATCATCGAGCATGGCTCGAGGCGAAATAAGGTGTTACGTAGCCGTTCGAAACATTGAGCGAGTTCGAAACGAGATAAGCGTGCTCTATGGCCGCTCAAGTTGTTGAAAAGGCTCAAAACGGAGTCGGAGTGCACTGATCCTAACATGGTCCATCTGTGCCTGGGATTCTCATACAAAAGTCGAAGCTTCAAAAGGATACAACTAATCTACCAAGAGTCTATCAAGAAGATTGCATGTGTACTTATCTGGCGCGTCGCGGTATTCCTAGCCGCAGCGTCTCAAGGTGCTGCCTCGGAGGAGTATCCGTACACCCGGCAAGCTGATGTCGCCTCCAGCAGCCTCCTTGTCGACGAGGTTTTCGCCGGTGGCCTTTGGACACTTTGGAGGAAAGAGGCACGCTGGGGTGTAACGCTTTCTGATCTCTTTTGCAAGAGTTTTGCTGGCGGAGCCCCTGAGCGCATCTTTCCGGCGTCACAACGCTGCAAGGAGAAATGCGAGCCGGAGGGTGCGTGAAGGGGGTTTGGGGCCTCAGACGCATCCTCGACGACCATGCAGCACTCCGGAGATGTGCATCGGTCGGAGTAAGCGTAGGAGGCCTGGCCTAAGCCCCCTATCACGCCCTCAACAGCAGCGCGACGTTCCAAGGAGGTGTGTCGGCCGAGAGATGCGGAGCTCGAGGTTTCCACTCCTTCCACCCGCGCTCGCGTAGCACCTATGGAGGCTCTACGGGCTCGTGCGTGGGCAGAGCAGCCACTGACTCCTCCCACTCAAGGAAGATGCAGCGCGAACTTGGATCCGTGGAGCCGACGAGCGACTCGTCGGATCTGGGCGGCGCTGACGCCGGCCTCTTCCCGCGATCCCCCTACCTGGCGTGCCAAAGATGTCGGTGAAGGATCGACACCTATGGGGGCCTCAACGGTCCCCTTTTTGCTAGTTTGGTGGGGAGAGGGGTCGAGACAGGAGCAGAACTAACAGTCAGGGCCCGAAAAGATCTTTTTACCAAGGTTCGGACCGCGTGGTGCGTAAAACCCTACTCCTGGATGCGTTTAGTTATTCGTTTTGGGGGTTACTATAGTCTGTCCCTTTTTACAGCCCTTCGGTTTAACAAAAAGCCAAAAAAGCCTCTACTACTGAGCCTCGGGCCTCCTTTTATAGGCGAAGGGGCCACCACAGTGGCTCAGTGGGTGAACGGTGGGTTCACGAGTGAAACAACGCCGACCGATAGTTACATTGTTACTGCCTTGTCAGAGGTGCATTAAATGCTTCGACAGACTTACCTGACCTCGTCACGGGGGATTGGACACGTACCCACACGTGGCAACCCCGTGGTGTTGTGCTGGCGTGTGGGCGGATGCGTGGCTCATGCATCATCGGTGGCGTGCTCGTCGGTGGGGGCGTTCGCAGGTCACGAGGGCGCCCTGGCCCCGCGACTCTCCTCGGGCTTTCTCTTCCTTCTCGGCAGTGTTACCTTGCCGGGGTCTTCCTCTTCCCCTCGGCAGGGAGGTGATGGCCTGCAGAGGCCTTGTCAATCTTGCCGACAAGGGTGGCTTGCCGGGGCTTAGTCCTTCTTCCTCGGCGGGAGGGTCTTGCCGTGGCACAGTCTATCTCCCCGGTAGGGAGCTCCTGTCGGAATTTCTTCTTCCTTCCCAGCAAGCGAGTGCTTGCTGGGGCTTGCAATCAGCATTTGGTGGCTTCTGAGTCTTGCTTCCGCCCTAATCTCCAGCGACGCGCCTTGCCACTGCGGAGGGGCTGACGGTGTCCGCACACTAGTCCGGGGCACTGGAGATCCCAGTCTTTAGTGTACTTACACATTGTCCCTACCGTATTGTCCTTGAGCTAAGGACACACAGTCCTCACCCAACACTCGTGGTAACTCTTCAGGCCAAACTTCCAAACCCTCACAAACTCGGTCACCCGGCAATCCACAATTGAGTGCTGGATACTCTAGACCATGAAGCCTAACCGTCTGGAGGATACACAGTCCTCAAAGGTAACAAGCGTTGGTTCCACATAGGAACAACTTCTTTAGTGATGCTTAATCACTTGGTTTTTTGGTTTGGGTTTGGTGTTTAGGGTATTTCCTCACTTGATGATTTTCTCTCGAAGACTCTAAGGAATTTGGCTTGCTCTAAATGAAAACTGTGAGTTTCTCTCGGAGAAGCCAACCAACAAGTGGTTGTGGGGGCGGCTATTTATAGCGTGGGAGCATCCCAACATGATTTGATATAAATGCCCTTTAATAATATGACTGTTGGGTGGATAAGATCAGTGAGGTGGCACATGGCGCAACAACGGTGGGAACTTTCAACTGTGAAAGTCCTTATGTCTCTCATATTCCTCACTTTGAGGCTTTGGTAGATTTAGGCTTGGGTTGAGCATCATGAGAAAAATCATTCTGTAGTTTTACCTCGACCCCCTTTAAAAATATGGTGTTACTATGACTCAAGTGTAAAGGAAATGAAATAGAAAGAGTAAATCTTCACGCTTTAAAGTCTTCAGAGTGTTTTCTTCAGGACACACCAAATTCCTCATCTTCAATATGTTCATGAGGAATATCAATTTCTTCGCAATTTCTTTGTTATCAAATCTTCAAGGAAGGGCCAAAGTCTACACTCGAAGACATACATTTTTAGGTGTCGAAATTCACTGAATAACTGAAACTCCTCAGCGACTTATAGAGCATGTGTATACTCACAAACATATCAATCACTTAACCTATAAGTCTTCAAATCACCAAAAGCTCTAAGGGGCACTAGATGCACTTACAATCTCTCCCTTTTTGGTGGTTGATGACAATTAGATTAACTTTTCAATGGGGATAATAATATGCAATGTAAGTACAGAGTTTGAGGAATTTGAAGTCAAGATAGAGAGAAAATCCCCCTCAAGATGTGCATATTTTGAGGAATTTGCTTTGAGCAACAGATGCACAGTGATGATTCATATCATGGAGATCTCCCCATATATCTTGCAATTCATGGATGCATTTCACATATAGTATTATGCATTAGACATGCAAGATGAAAAATGGTGTCTACCGAGTTTCAGCATGCGTGCATTAATGAATTTTAAGGAATAAGCATGCAATCAAAACACCATGGGGCTTAAGTTACAACTCATTACATAAAAAAAACTTCAGAAGAACCAAGAGTTTGTAACTTAATAAAGTTTATAAGCTCATAATTAATCCCGCTTCAAAACTAACTCTCTGATTTCTCCCCCTTTGTCATCAAGTGACGAAAAGGAACAAAACTGAGGACTAACGTCGTTGAAGAAATTCACTTCTTTGTTGATGCGGAGGCGTGAGTATCCTTGGAGACAGACTTCTTTCTTGGACCAGTTGTAGTGTCCTCTGGTTCTGCATCTAATTCTGCAGTGCGAAATGAAGAAAATGAGGTGTCCTCCAAGTCAGGAACTGGAATAGGATTTAATTTCTTCTTTGGAGGCCACGACTAGTCAAAGTCTTGAGTAAATTCCATTTCTTCATGTTCCTCGGGAGTCTTAAGGTGAGCCAGGGTGGCCCAAGTGTGATCAAATACCTCACAAAGATAATAGTGGTTTTTCTTCACTGCATTTTGAGTCTCATTGAGGGTTTTCACAATGGCGCCAAACTAGCATTTCACCCACTTGTGATTGCGATCGACTTTCTGGTGAAGACTGAGGAGAAGCTCTCTGTTATTCATCACCCTCGGGGCAGTTGGGCTTGAGGGGTATTGCGTAGCAGTGTCATCATATGAGGAATATGAGTCAACCTTGCGAAATTGGCCATCTAGGGGCTTATTTCCTTCATCAATCACGGACATGCCTTTGCCTTCAACTGGTTCAAAATATTGCTTGATGACTTTGATAGGCGGCAGATAGCCGAGGTGATTCTCAAAGTCAGCTTGATAGTTGATGCGAGATCTATTCCTGATGAATCTCATGATACAAGGTGCATAAATCTTCAGCTCATAAGGTGTCAAACCGTTGTCAGCCACAGTCCTCAAGAAGAAATCATGAAGATTCATAGGGATGCCATGAATGACATTGAATAGGATATTCTTCATGATGCCTACAACCTCTTCTTCATTGCCATGCCCTTTGATAGAAGAGAAGGAATATGACAAGATTCTATAGACAGTTTTGGGCTCGTACTTTAGATCCTTCACTAGGAATCTGGTCCTTGGAGGTTGGCCTTGATCCAAAGGCTTCATGAGGACTTCCATGAGCTTGTTTGGCAGTTCTCTTTCATCATATATCCTGACTGCATCTTGTGAAGGAATTGATATTGGAAGAGCTCGAAGCAATTCTGTGGCTGGAGCTTTGTAATGCGTGTACTGAATCATCCAGTCCATGACCCATGTTTTGACGTCTTTGGGGTCGTGTGAGATATGCAGTGTGGCATAGAATTGAAGAGTTATGTTCGTATTCCAATCATTGATATCTATACATAATGGCAGTAGCCCTGCTTCGTGAAGAACATTGAGGACTGGGGCGAAGCAAGCTATTTCCTCCATGTCACACTGAGGAATGTGAGTGTGATGAAATATATTCTTTCTTCCACAGAGCACAGAAGCATAGTAGTTGAGTTGATTTCTGGTCTAGAACTTTCTGTGCCTGATGCGAAGCCTATCATAGGGATTTTCTGCTATGAAGTAATGGTACTCATCAAAGAATGCTTCCTTCTGAAAGCTCGGCCTCTTTAAGAAGGGTTGATGAGGCTTTGGTTGAAGATTATGCTGTTGTTCATCTTGAGGAGTTGTGGCCACCACAATTGCAGTTTCAGGATTCATCACTACAATTGCAATTTCAGCATTTTGAGCAGGAGCATTTTCTTCAGCTTGAGGAATTTTCTGATCTGAGGAAGTAGTTGCAGTTTTTGGTGCTGTGTTTTCTTCAGCTGATGCAGCTGATTCTTGGTCTTGTGCTGATTTCTCATGTGTTCTTTTTCATGAGAGCCAGTAAGAATCTCAATGGAAGTCAGAGTTTGAGGAATTTGAGCTGTTCTTGGTGAGTTTGGGTGAGCCTGTTCCCAGATCTTGTCATGGATCATGGGTGTGCTGCATCCAATTTCTTCATCACCCTCCTTTTCTTCAGTAGTCATCGAAGGTGTTGTGGCTTGACGAATATCATCAGCTTGAATTTCCTCATCCATCGGTGCGGATGCACGAGAGCGATTGTCTGCCATTTCTTCATCCTCTTCTAGAATGATGTATTCCTCACCGAATGGAACAATAATATATGATGGGGCTACAGTTAGGGGATTAGCATCCACTTGGGCTGATGAAGACTCCGAAGGCATATTCTTCAGACATTTTGCTTTTGAAGATTCTGAAGCAATTGATGCTTTTCTCTTCTTTGCTTCTTTTTCAGCAGCTTCAGTTCTCTTCACGTCTGCTACAGACCGAGGTGTCATTTTCTTCACCCTTGAAGACTTAGGTGAAGGAGCATTTTCATCACGCACTGCTTCATCAGTGTCAGGCCTGGCAAATTCTTTAGCTGGAATATTCTGAGGAATTTCTTGAGCTGCTGGTTCTTCATTTGTTGGCTGCTTTGAAGCGGCAACCCTGCTGTTGTATTCATCAACTACTGCAGTTGCGGCTTTGACGAATTGCAATTTGGCACCCTTTAGATCCGCATGAAGACTTGTATATCTGTCCATGAGATTCTACAACTCAGCCTGAGTAGAAACAAGTTTCTCAGGGAATAAGTTGAGGAGGTTCTGTTTCAATAATTTATCCTTTTTGATCTTTGCAAGCCTAGCTTGTTTGGCTTGTTGATCCTTCCATTTTGCTTCATTGATGAAAGTGGCAACCATATGGCTGACGCCACGAGGAAGCTTCAAATCATCAATTGGAGTGTTTGGATCCTCATGCTAAAGATTAATGAAGTTTAGCAGTTCCTTGCTTGTTTCAGATGATGGCTTGAAGAGTTTCATCATCATATTCTTCATTTCCTTCTGATGCAGAAGGAATGTTGATGACTTTGCCCGGTCTTGGCCTGGTACCTCTACCAGCAGTCATCTTAGTCTTCAACAGACATGGTGAAGATTTTGAAGCTGAGCCCATGGCAGATGGCACCGAGGAACTTGGGTTTTCAGATTGAAGCTTACCGAGCTGCTTTTGCAGAGGAGGTGAAGACTTTGCTATAGTTGAGGATTTTGTAGTTGTTGCTACTTTCTGTGGAAGTTGCTCTTTTGATACTGTTGTTGAGGCTTTTGGCTTGAGACTTGGTTTCTTCAACAGAGCCTTCTTTTGAGTATTTTCTGTAGTAGAGGCCTCAACAGCTGAAGAAGTGGTAGCAGTAGCTGCAACAGCAGAGTCCTCATTGAATTTCGTGATAGCGGCTTTAGCCTTTTTTCTGTAGCTTAGACAATTATTGTCTTTTTCATCAGGGTAATCCTCAATTGTGGCTACGCTTGAGGGATGTGATGGTTGTTGATCTCACCGTGGCAACCTTTTGCAGGGAGGCTTGAGGGCAAACTTCTTGGCATACTTCGGAGTGACATATCTTTGGAAGCCATATCTTGCGCTTTGTCATGGTCTCTTTACCATGAATTTCCTCATCAAATGTACAATACTGAGCATAGATCTCCTCAGGGATCTCAAAGGCAGTGTTTTGTTCTAGCTTCTTGCCACCTTTCAGTTTTCTGTCTTCCTCCATTTTGTTCAGTTGAGGCTTTTGCTGAGGAATTTTCATTCTTGATGATTCTGAGGACATAGGTAATGTTTCTTCTAGAAATGCTGCAAATGAGTTAAGTTGATGAGAACCTACTGATTCATCAACTCACATTTTGCACAGGTGAACAGAGTATATGTGCGTAGAATTTGGAGAGGTCATATGCGTTCTCAGATTTCAGGAAATTGAAAAATTACCTAAGTTGAGCAATTTGACCAGTGAGTTGAGGAATTTGACTGAGCATTCTGATCTTGGGTTCGAGAGTTGTCCAGATTCAAAAATTTACACAATTGAGGAATCTCGTGAAGAATTTACTGACTAAGTGAAATTCATGAAGTGTTCTAGACATGGGTGTGGACAGCTGAGAGAATTTGTGAGGAAAAACTGATTTTGCGAATCTAAGAGAGAATTAAAAGATACACATGGGTAGCAAAATATGATTTTATTTACCCTTTGCGAAGAACACGATGAACTAAAGCAGTAAAAAGAGGAAGTTCTTCGGTCCAGATCTTTAGTGCCCTAACTTGGCGACTGAAGACAGCTATGGCGGCGGTGGAGGAAGATGTTCCGCAGTTGGCGTGAGTCCGGCGAAGGCGACGGTGACGGCGAGGCAGTGAAGCTTTTCGTCACCAGCGACGGAGATGCTAGCACCGGCGCTAGGGTTTGAGCTCGAGCGGAGAAGATGAGAGGAAGAGAAGAGTTTTAACTGAGGGGGGTTGTAAGTGCATCTAGCGCCCTTAGTGATTTTGCTGGTTTGAAGACTTATAGGTTAAGTGACTAATGTGTTTGTAAGTGTGCACATGCTCTATAAGTCGCTGAGGTGTTTGAGTTATACGATGAATATCGACACCTAAAAAATGAATGTCTTAGGCTAAAGAAATTGGTCTTAACTTGAAGACTTTGACCGCGTAGAAATTGCGATGAAATTGATATTCCTCATGAAGATATTGAAGATGAGGAATTCGGTGTGTCCTGAAGAAAAATAGTCTGAACACTTCGAAGCTTGAAGATTTACTCTTTATGGTTCATTTTCTTCACTCTTGAGTCATAGGAACACCGTACTGTTAAAGGGGGTCGAAGTAATACTATGGAATAAATTTCCTCATGATGCTCAACCCAAGCCTAAACCTACAAAAGCCTCAAGTGAGGAATATGAGAGACATGAGGACTTTCACAGTTGAAAGTTCCGACCGTTGCCACGACACGCGCCACCCTACTGATCTTATGCACCCAACGGTCACATTATTTAAGGGCATTTATGTCAAATCATGTCGGGATGCTCCGAGGCTATAAATAGCTGCCCTCCACAACCACTAGCTGGTTGGCTGCTCCGAGAGAAACTGGCACTTGTCATTTAAAGCAACCCAAATTCCTCAGAGTCTTTGAGAGAGAATCATAAAGTGAGGAAATACCCCAAACCAAAACCAAGTGATTGAGCATCACTGAAGAATTTGTTTCTGCGTGGAACTGAAGCATTTTACCTTGGAGGACTGTGCATCCTCCAGACGGTTAGGCGTCATGGTCTAGAGCATCCAGCAGTCAATTGTGGATCGTCGGGTGACCGAGTTTGCAAGGGTTTGGAAGTGTGCCCTGAAGACTTACCACGAGTGTTGGGCGAGGACTGTGTGTCCTTTGGTTACAATACCAAGCCGCTCCAAACCAGATGTACAACTGTCACAGCAGTTGGAAATGGGTCATCAAGAACTGTCTTCATCAAGCTACGGGTTCTATTTCTTCAACTCTTTCATTTCCTCAGAATTGTATGTTGAAGACTTTCATCTGTGTTGTTTGAAGAATCTGTCTAAAGACTTTCTCTGAATTTTCTCAACCTCAAATTCTTCATTCGAGTTAATCTTCACCTGCATTGTGTGTACGTGCATACTGTGCAAGCCGATTCTCATAATCTTCACCAAGTAATCTGTTGTAGTAGTGTTTGCACTTCTAATCCTGAGCTATTTCCGCTACACGTAATTCATCAGTGAGGAATTTCCTCACAAGGAATTTCCTCACAAGAAATTTCCTCAGCAATTAAATTCTAAAAATCGCCTATTCAACCCCCCTCTAGTCGATATAACGCACTTTCAGGGGTAAGGGGCTATTTATAGCTCAGGTGAAAAATGGTCCGGGCCAAAACTTTCGGACCGAACTGCCCTTGCCCTCTCGTCTCCGCATGACACGTGTTACCCACGATTGAAGCGGTGGAGATCGTGGTTATCCAAACGTGAATAGTGGGTGCGGTTAGTGTGGTAACGTTAAAAGTAAATTTTGAATTTTGAGGATTTCGTTGCAAAAGTCCTCAGTTGACAAGGACTGAGTGAGGATTTTGAACAAGTATCAAACAGAACGCATATGAAGAATTGAGAATAGACTGGGTTGAGCTTAGCATAGAGGGGAGTCGGGTCCGATCACATTCACTTAGAGGAAATATCAAATTAAAGACTGAGCAATACGTGAATGATGTTGAGGACATTGAAAGCTCATTAATATATATATAAATACATACATACATATATATATATATATATTGAAATGAAGATCATCACAAAAAGTTTTGACAAATTTGAAGATTTTGAAGACTTTGAAAATTTGAGGTTTTGTGACAAAGTCTCACATTGAAGAATTTCCAACATGAAGAATTTCAAAGTTGGGTGGTGGAGTGACCCACCATATAAGAATGATGATTTCACGCGCCGCATACAATTGTCGTAGGGCCCTGAGAACCAAATTCTTCATTGATTTCTTCACACTTAGAGTGATATTCTTCATTGATTGAAGAAAACGGTTACATTGTGTGTTGCACATCTAAGTCATCAATTTTGCATAAGTGTTACGATGTGTGCATATTTACAAGACATTCGAAGATTCTAGGATATTTAGCTGAGAAGCAACTTGCAAAACCTTCTCTCATCCAAGGGCTTTGTGAAAATATCTGCTAGTTGATCATCAGTCTTCACATGGTCAATGATGATATTTCCCTTGAGGACATGGTCACGAAGAAAATGATGACAAATCTGGATGTGCTTGGTCTTCGAGTGTTGTACTAGGTTGTAGGCGATCTTGATTTCACTCTCATTGTTGCAGTAGAGGGGCACATTTTTCATGTTGCTGTCGCAGTCTCTGAGGGTTCCTTCATTCATAGCATTTGAGCGCAGCAAGATTCAGTAGCAATGTACTCATCTTCCCAAGTGGAGAGTGATACATAGTTCTGCTTCTTTCAGGACCAGCAGACTAATGATCTAACAAGGAAATGTCATGTGCCTGATGTTGACTTGCGATCCACCGGTCACCAGCATAATCAGAATCAGAATATCGAACGAGGTGAAGATTTGAGCCATTGGGGTACCATAATCCTAGTGTTGGTGCGTGTGCTAGATATCGAAGAATGTGTTTCACAGCCTTATGGTGTGATTCCTTCAGTTTTGCTTGAAAATGAGCACACATGCAAACACTAAGCATAATATCTAGCCTAGATGCACATAGGTACAATAAAGAGCCAATCATAGAACGATATACCTGTTGATCGAAATATTTACCATTTTCATCAGTGCAGAGGTGGCCGTTGGTAGGCATAGGAGTCTTGACGCCTTTGCATTCATGCATGTCAAATTTCCTCAGAACATAATTGAGGTGTTTATCCTATGATATGAAGATGACATTGCGTTGTTGATGAATTTGAAGACCTAAGAAGAATTTCAGCTCCCCCATCATGGACATTTGATATTCTTCACCCATCATGTAGGCAAATTCATCACTGTAACGATTGTCAGTACAACCAAAAATAATGTCGTCGACATATATTTGGCACACAAATAGTTCATTGTCATAGGATTTTGTGAAAAGAGTAGGATCAAGTGAACTGGGTTTGAAGCCTTTCTTTATGAAGAATTCCTTCAATGTAACATACCATGGCCGAGGGGCTTGCTTGATACCATAGAGTGCCTTTTTAGTCTGAATACTTTGTCCGGATGATTGGGGTCTTCAAAACCTCATGGCTGAGCAACATATACTTCTTCCTCAAGCTTACCATTGACGAATGCATTTTTGATATAGAGTAATATTATGATGGTTAGCATAAGCAAGTAATTTTTGAATAGCTTCAAGCCTAGCAACAGGTGCAAAAGTTTCATCGAAGTCAATTCCTTCAACCTGTGTGCAGCCTTGGGCTACAAGCCGTGCCTTGTTCCTCACAACCTCACCATCCTCATCTTGCTTGTTTCAGTGCCTATGATATTGTGCTTGCAAGGATCTGGTATTTTGACGAGTTCCCACACATCATTTAGCTTGAAATGAAGAAGTTCATATTGCATGGCTTGAATCCACTCAGGTTCCATGAAGGCTTCAACAACTTTTGAGGGATCTGTGATAGACACAAACGAGGAATTCCCACAAAAGTTAACTAAATATGAAGCTTTTGAGCGAGTGAGAGGACCTGGCGTATTGATGTCATCGAGGATTTTGGAAACTTCAACTTCATTTGCAATCCTTCGATGAGCTGGTTGAAGACTTTGGTTGGGCTGACGAATTTGATCTGAAGCATTTCCCTCAAGTGCACTTGCTTGAATTTCCTTAGTGTTGGGGAAGACTTCTTCAACAAGGGGTTGTTCCTCAGTAGGAATAATATCTCCAGTTGCCTTGAGCTTGATGGCTTCCTCAGGAGGTAGTTTATCTCGCACAAGAGGCAGTTGCTCTCTTTGCGAGCCATTAGTTTCATCAAACCGCACATCTACAGTTTGAACAACCTTGTTGTGATAGGTGTTGAAGACTCTGTAGGTGTGCGAGTCCTTTCCGTAACCAAGCATAAAACCCTCATGTTCTTTAGGTGCAAACTTTAAGCTATGGCGAGGATCTCTAATCCAGCATCTCGCACCGAAGACTTTGAAATAACTTACATTGGGTTTCTTGTCGGTGAGGAGTTCATATGGGGTTTTCTTGAGGAATTTGTGAAGATATACCCGGTTGTTGATGTGGCAAACAGTGTTGATTCCTTCAGGCCAGAAGCAACGAGGATTCTGATATTCTTCAAGCATAGTCCATGCCAATTCAACCAGAGTCCTGCTCTTGCATTCAACGACTCCATTCTTTTGAAGAGTATAAGGAGCAGACAATTCGTGAGTAATACCAAGTTCATCAAGATAATTATCAAAGCCAGTATTTTTGAATTATATCCAAATATCACTCCTGATGTGGTTGATCTTGATGCCGAAGTTCGTTGAGGCCCTTGAGGAAAATCGTTTGAAGAGTTCCTGCATTTCAGTTTTATACAGAATGATGTGTACCCAAGTATAGCAAGAATAGTCATCAACGATGACAAAGCCATATAAAGATGCTGCATTGGTTAGAGTAGCATAATGAGTAGTTCTAAACAGATCCATGTGAAGCAATTCAAACGGGCTATTAGTTGTCATGATAGTCTTCGAGGGGTGTTTGGATCTGGTTATTTTTCCAGATTCACAAGCACCACACAGATGGTCCTTGAGGAATTTGACGGATTCGATGCCAATGACATCCTTCTTCTTCGCTAGTGTATGCAAATTCCTCATGCCTGCATGACCAAGTCGTCGATGCCATAGCTAGCCTTCTGAGGTTTTTACTAGTAAGCATGTGGCTGGTTGAGGACGTTTGGAAAAATCAACAATATACAAATCTCCTCTCCTAAAGACTTCGAAGACTTTGGATTTGTCAGATTCCATGACGACTACACATCTATATTTTTCAAAGATGACAATCATATCAAGATCACAAAGCATTGAGACTGACAAGAGGTTAAACCCAAGGGATTCGACAAGCATGACTTTGTCCATGTGCATGTCCTTTGAGATAGCCACTTTGCCAAGTCCCAACACCTTGCTTTCACCTTTATCAGCGTAAGTGATTTGCTTCAGTGGTGATGGAGTTAGTGGAATATTCATCAACAAGCTTTTATCAACAGTCATGTGATTTGTGCAACCACTCTCAAGAACGCATTCTATATTCTTGGGTTTGTCATCCTGCAAATGAATTAGTACATCTTACCATCTCATATGCTTCAGACTTGAAGAATATGATATCAATTTCATCACATAAGAATTTCATTATAAATAGTAAATTTTAGGACATGTGAAATGTTATCATTTCAACAATTTTAGCTTGCATCCAATCAAGCAATTTCCTCAGGTCTCCAGCAAATTCTTCAGATGATGACTTTCATTTGGGGACTTGACCTGCAAAAGTGATTAGTTCAATTTCTTCACTACCCACATCCGAAGGGGTGGCAAAGAGTTCATCATCCTGTGAGCGCCATATGAGAATGGAGGCATTGAAGCTAATGCACTTCTTTTCATAGTAGGGCGGTTAGAGTACTCAAATGAATAGGCAGAGAAATTCTTTGAGGACTTATGAACATCATGATTTGAGGAATAGCGCTCATATTCATGCCCCTTGTAGTTTCCCTGCATATCAGAAGCATTGGAGCGAGTATTAGCATAATATTGACCATTTGAGGAATTTGATCCTCGTGAAGACTTTGGTTCACGTGAGGAATTTGATCTCGGGTTCTGATTCTTCACTGGTGGTGTCATGAGGACATTCACCTGAAGATTTTCCAAGCAACTTTTGGGGACCCAGATTTTCCTTAGGGGTAGTCCATTCATGCAGTTAGTTCCAACATATCAAGCAAATACTTCACGAGATTGATTTTTGAACATTTCATAGTTGGAGTCAAATGACTTATCAGAGGAATAGGACATTTAACATGCAAAGCCTGTTAGAGTGTATGGATCAACGAGAGGGCCTTTAGCAGCAACCCATGAGGTTTTGGGGTACTGCTCAGGTTTCGAGTATGATCCATCGGCATTTAATTTCCTCTTGAAGGCAATGCCTTCTTTCCTTGGGTTCCTGTTCAGAATCTTCTTTTTGAGCACAACACAAAGGGTTTGATGCCCTTTGAGACTTTTGTATATGCATGTCACATACAATTCCTTCAACCCTGCATTTTCGTCACTAGCATTTGTGGTTTCTTCAAGTGAAGAATTTGATACCACAGGAACAGTTGAAGAATTTGTAGCAATAGAAGCATTTGATAATTCTGGTGAGGAATTAGCAGTTTCACGCTCGATGCATTTCATACATGGTGGAATGAATTGAAACTGAGCGGTACTGATCTGTTGAGCAAGTAATGAATCATTTTCCATTCGAAGATCATCATTAGACATTCTTAACTTCTCAAGATCAAGTATCCTTTGAAGAAATTCATAGGAAAGATTCTCATGATCAGCCAAGAGTATGCCATAACAATATTGAAAACTATCAAATCTAGACTGAAGACTTTTTACATCTTCAGTGAGGACTTGAGTACGATTCATTTCATCGTTCAATAGATCATCACTTCTGTGTAGCAGTTTCTGATGTTTTTCAATGGCAATTTGTTGCTCAGTGGGAATGTTGCCAAGTTTATACTAATTGGGTTTTTGATAATCATCAGGTTCACAGTCACTAGAATCAGAGGATGAAGTATGGTTTGGTACATTTGAACCTTTTGCCATGAAGCAATAGGTTGGAGCGAAGTCATCAACATATTCATCAGTGTAGATAGTGTTGTAATTTTCTTCAAGGTTGAAGATTGACTTGCTAAAGAATAGGGTAGCGAGTGCAAGACTTTCCACACCCGACTCTGACTCCACTTAAGAACGTTCCTGTTCATCACCTTCCTTAGATTCTTCTTCGTAATCCATTTCCTTACCAATGAGTGACTGAGCCTTTCTGAAGCTGATCTTCTTGTGCGATGAGGACTTTGCAGATGAGGATTTTGAAGATTTCTTCTTTTTCTTCGAGTCATCAGAACTTTCATGCTTGTATTTCTCGTTCCTAGATTCTTTCACCCAGCAAGGACAATCATCAATGTAGTGACCAGATTTCTTGCATTTGTGGTAGGTTCTTTTCTTGTAGTCCTCGGATGAGGATTCTAATTTCCTCATACCTCTTCTTGAAGATTTATAAAACTAACCACGCTTTGTAAACTTTTGGAATTTCCTCACGAGCATTGCAAGTTCCTATCCAAGTTCTTCAGGGTCACCAGTGCTGCAATCAGAGTCTTCTTCTTCATATGAGGAAATAGCCTTAGCCTTCAGCGCACGAGGTCTTGAGTAGCTTGGTCCATACAAATAACTCTTTTCTTCTTGTTGGAATTCATGAGTATTGAGTCTTTCAAGTATATCAGCAGGATCAAGCATCTTGTAGTCTCTTCGTTCTTGAATCATCACAACCAGTGTATCAAATGATGGATCAAGAGATTGTAGCAGTTCCTTCACAACTTCATGGTCAGTGACGTCTCTAGCTCTCAGTGGTTGCAGTTCATTTGAGATGTCAGTGATGCGATCAAAGCTATCTTGGCAACTTTCATTGTCAAGCCTCTTGAAGCGATTAAAGAGATTGCGAAGAATATCGACACGAGAGTCACGCTGTGTGGAGACTCCCTCATTGACTTTGGATATCCTATCCCAGATAAGCTTAGGTGTGCCCAAAGCACTCACTCTGCCATACAGAGCTTTGCTCAGATGCCCACAGATGATATTCTTCGCTTGCGAGTCAAGTTGCTTGAACTTCTTCACATCAGCGGCAGAGATAGTAGCAGTGATGGAGGGAACACCATTTTCCACAATATACTAGAGATCATTGACAATAGCTTGAAGATGCATTTGCATCTTGGTCTTCTAGTAGGGAAAGTTCTTTCCTTCGAAGGTAGGACATCCTGTAGTAACCTTGATCATACGAGCGGTCGACATAACTAAAACTCCAGACGTCAAAAAAATCACACAGAACAAGGGAGTACCTTGCTCTAATACCAATTGAAAGTGTGTTATATCGACTAGAGGGGGGGTGAATAGGAGATTTTTATAATTTCATCAGTGAGGAAATTCGTTGTGAGGAAAGTACTCAGTTATCAACTGAGTGCAACGGAAGTAGTATAGGATCTAGTTTGCAAAGACGTCTACAGCGAAGTACTCGATGAGATTTTAGAGATTCAGTTTGCACAGTTCGCAAGTACAGATTAAGCAGCTGAAGATTAACTCAAGTGAAGAATTTGGGGTT
The DNA here is from genome assembly GCF_904849725.1 of Hordeum vulgare subsp. vulgare. Taxonomy (NCBI): domain Eukaryota; kingdom Viridiplantae; phylum Streptophyta; class Magnoliopsida; order Poales; family Poaceae; genus Hordeum; species Hordeum vulgare. The sequence continues at coordinate 160,155,257 of NC_058522.1, forward strand.
GAGGAAATTCAGAGAAATCTTCAGAAAAATTATCCAAACAGGACAAATGAAAGTCTTCAACATACAATTGAGGAAATGAAAGAGTTAAAGAAACAAAACCCGTAGCTCGATGAAGACAATTGTTAATGAACCAGTTCCAGCTGTTGTTATAGTTGTATGTCTGGTTCAGAGCGGCTTGGTATTGAAACCAAAGGACACACAGTCCCGGGACACAGAGTCCCTACGGTATTCTCCTTGAGGTAAGGACACACAGTCCTCGCCCAACACTCGTGGTAAATCTTCAGGGCATACTTCCAAAACCTATCAAACTCGGTCAACCGGTGATCCATAGTTGACTCCTGGATGCTCTAGACCATGATGCCTAACCGTCTGGAGGATACAGGGTCCTCAAAGGTAACAAGCGTCGGTTCCACATAGGAACAACTTCTTTAGTGATGCTCAATCACTTGGTTTTTTGGTTTGGGTTATTTCCTCACTTGATGATTTTCTCTCGGAGACTCTCAGGAATTTGGGTTGCTCTAAATGACAAGTGTCATTTTCTCTCGGAGCAGCCAACCAACAAGTGGTTGTGGGGGCGTCTATTTATAGCCAGGGAGCATCCTGACATGATTTGACATAAATGCCCTTTAATAATATGACCGTTGGGTCAATAAGATCAGTGAGGTGGCGCGTGGCGCGGCAACGGTCAGAACTTTCAACTATGAAAGTCCTCATGTCTCTCATATTCCTCACTTTGAGGCTTTGGTAGATTTAGGCTTGGGTTGAGCATCATGAGGAAAATCATTCTGTAATTTTACCTCGACCCCCGTTAACAATACGGTGTTCCTATGACTCAAGTGCAAAGAAGATGAAACAGAAAGAGTAAATCTTCACGCTTCAAAATATTCAGAGTGTTTTCTTCAGGACACACCAAATTCCTCATCTTCAATATCTTCATGAGGAATATCAATTTATTCGCAATTTTTTCACGATTGAAGTCTTCAAGGAAGGACCAAAGTCTTCACCCGAACACATACATTTTTAGGGGTCGATATTCATCGAATAACTCAAACTCCTCAGCGACTTATAGAGCATGTATATACTCACAAACATATCAGTCTCTTAACCTATAAGTCTTGAAACCACCAAAATCACTAAGGGGCACTAGATGCACTTAAAAGTCTGATTCCACTTTAGAACCTTCCTCTTCATCACATTCCTCAGATTCTTCTTCAGAATCCATTTCCTTGCCAATGAGTGTCCGAGCCATTCTAAAGCTGATCTTCTTGTGCGATGAGTACTTTGAACATGAGTACCTTGAAGATTTCTTCTTTTTATTTGATTCGTCAAATTTTTCGTATATGTACTTCTTCTTCCTTAATTCCTTCACCCACCGAGCACAATAAGCAATGTAGCGACCAGATTTCTTGCATTTATGGCAGGTTTTTTTCTTGTAGTCCTCAGCTGAAGAATATGATTTCCTCATGTCTCTTCTTGAAGACTTTCCGAACTGGACACTCCTTGAGAATTTATGAAACTTCCTCCCAATAACAAAGAGGTTAAACCAAAATAACAAAGAACAAGGGAGTACCTTGGTCTAATACCAATTGAAAGTGCGTTATATCGACTAGAGGGGGCTGAATAGGCGATTATTACAAATTCATCACTGAGGAAATTCCTAGTGAGGGAAGTCCTGAGTCATGAACTGACTGCAGCGAAAATAGTACATAAACAGATATGCAAAAGCGACTACAGCTAAGTACTCAGAGTGAGTTGATAGGTTCGGTTTGCACATGTCACGTAAATAGGATACGCATGTGATGAATAGCTCAGGTGAAGAATTTGAGGTGAGGAATTCAGAGAAAGTCTTTAGTCAAATTCTTCAAATAGTATAGATGAAAGTCTTCAACATGCAATTGAGGAAACGAAAAGAGTTGAAGAAATAGAACCCGTAGCTCGATGAAGACAATGGTTGATGACCCAATTCGAACTATTGTGACAGTTGTACGTCTGGTTTGGAACGGTTTGTTTTGAAACCAAAGGACACAGTCCCGGGACACACAATCCCTACCGTAGTCTCCTTGAGCTAAGGAGATGCAGTCCTCGCCCAACACTTTTTGTAAGTCTTCAGGGCAGAATTCCAAATCCTCACACACTCGGTCACCCGACGATCCACAATTTACTGCTGGAGGCTCTAGACCATGATGCCTAACCAAATGGAGGATGCACAATCCTCAAAGGTAACAGCGTCGGTTCCACACAGGAACAATCTCTTCAGTGATGCTCAATCACTTTGGGTTTTGGGTTTTGGTTTGGGTGTTTGGGGTTTTTCCTCACTGGATGATTTTCTCTCAAAGACCTCGAGGAATTGGGTTGTTCTAAATGACAAGAGTCGGTTTCTCTCTGAGCAGACAACCAGCTAGTGGTTATAGGGGCGGTTATTTATAGCGTAGGAGCATCCGGACATGATATGACATTATTGCCCCTAATGATATGGCCATTGTGTGGATAAGATTAGGGACAGGTGGCGCACAGTGCAGAAAAGGTTGGAACTTTCAACCGTGAATGTCCTCATGTCTCTCATGTTCCTCATGTGGAGGATTCGGTAGGTGTAGGTTTGAGTTGAGCATCATGAGGAAATTCTTTCCTTAGTTTTACCTCGACCCCCTTTAATAGTACGGTGTTCCTATGACTCAAGAACAAAGAAAATGAAATAGAAAGAGTAAATCTTCACGCTTCAAAGTCTTCAGAGCATTTTCTTAGGGACACACCGAATTCCTCATCTTCAATGTCTTCATGAGGAATAGCAATTTCTTCGCGATCAAAGTCTTGGAGCAATGACCAAAGTCTTCACCTGAAGACATATATTTTTAGGGGTCGATATTCTTCGAATAACTCAAACTCCTCAGCGACTTATAGAGCATGTGTACACTCACAAACATATCAGTCTCTTAACCTATAAGTCTTCAATCCACCAAAATCAGTAAGGGGCACTAGATGCACTTACAATCTCCCCCTTCTTGGTGTTTGATGACAAATAGGTTATGTTTTCAACGGGAATAAAAATATGAAGTGTAAGTATAGAGTTTGAGGAATTTGATTGCATGATATAGAGAAACTCCTCGTGAAGATGTGCATATTTGAGGAATTTGCTTTGGACTGCAAATGCACATTGATGATTTATATCATGGAGATCTCCCCCTATATCTTGTAATTCATGCATGCATTTAACATACAGTATGAGGAATTTGAAATGCATAATGAAAAATGGTGTGTGACGAATTTCAGCATGAATGCATTAAATTAACTTGAGGAATAAGCATGGGAGGAAAAAGTTCAAAAGTGCGAAACCACCACATGTCTTAAGGTACAACTCACTACACCAAAAACTTCAGAAGAACGAGAGTTTGTAACTTAATAAAGTTTATAATAGCCATAAAGTAGATCCGCTTGAAGACTAACTCAGATTTCTCCCCCTTTGTCATCAAGTGATGAAAAGGGACAAAATCTGAGGACTAACACCCTTGAAGAAATTCACTTATGAATCGGAGGAGGAGCGTTGGGGTCGGTCGTTGTAGTAGTGTTATCAACGTCTTCATCTTCGTTGGTTGTGCAGGTTGAAGAAAATGAGTTGGCCACCAGTTGAGGAACAGGGATCTTCTTGAACTTCTTCTTCGGAGGCCAGGACCAGTCAAAGTCTTGTTGGAACTCCATCTAAGAAAGTTCCTCAGGAGTTTTGTGGTGAGACAGAATAGCACATGTGCGATCAAATATCTCATGAAGATAATAGTGATTTTTCTTCAGTGCATTACTGGTTGCATTGAGATCCTTCACAATTTGTCCAACATGACGCTTGACCCATTTGTGGTTGTGATCAACCTTATGATGAAGACTTAGCAGTAGCTCACGGCCAGTCATAATACACGGTGCAGTTGGACTTGGTGGTTCTTGGGATACAGTGTCATCATTTGTGGAATATGATGCTGGTTGCGAAATTATCCATCAAGGGGCATTGAGCCTTCATCAATCACTGATTTTCCTGTGCCTTCAATTTCACCAAAGGAGCTCCTGACGACTTCAATTGGAGGCATATATGTTTGGTGATTCAGAATGTCGGCCTTGTATGGAATCCCTGACCTTTTTTTGATGAATTTCATGATGCATGGAGCATAAGACTTCAAATAAAGTGGTGAGAGAGCAGAGTGGGACAAAGTCCTCACGAAGAAATCATGAAGGTTTATGGGGATTCTGTGCATGATGTGAAAGAGCAAATTCTTCATGATGCCCACTATTTCTTCATCATTTCAGTCATGCCCCTTGATAGGACAAAAAGTATTGGCTTAGATGCGATAGACTGTCATTGGCACATAGATTAATTCCTTTGTGAGGAATTTGGTTCTTGGTGGCTGACCAGGTGCCAATGGCTTCATAAGGACATGCATATAGTGCTCTCCTAGTTCAAGTTCATCATATACGCCTCTGGCTCCATCTATGGTATTGGCACAGGAAGAGCGTGAAGCAATTTAGTTGCAGGGGCTTTGAAGTGTGTGTCATGTGTAATCTAGTCCAGAACCCATGTATTGACATCCATGGGATATCTTGACAGGTGCAGTGTAGCATAGAACTGAACAATGATTTCTTCATTCTAGTCAAAGATGTTGGAGCAGAAATTTAGCAGGCCAGAACAATGAAGAATTCTCACTACAGGTTTGTGTGAGGGAAATTCCTCCATATCTGGATGAGGAATATGCATGTGAGGAAATACCCTTTCTTTGTCGAAGAGCACAACGTTGTAGTAGTTAATTTGACTTTGAGATGAAAATCTGATGTGCATGTACTAAGGAGATTCATATGAACTGGGGACAGTGAAGTAATGATGTTTATCAAAGAATTGGGCCTCGTCAAACTTTGGCCTTTTTCCTTCGTAGGGTTTGATACCCTTCAGCTCACGATTTGGCTTGAACCCGCTTCCAAGTTTTTGGGTATGTCCTTCTTGAGGAATTTGAGTCACCACAAATGATGTCTCAGGATTTGCAACATGTGGTTCACCAGAAGATTCTTCATTTTGTGCTGGAGCAGAGTCTTCCGGCACATGTTCTTCAGTATGAGGAATATGTTGAGTGAGTGTATTAGTTGCGGGCACAGAACTTCCGTCAACATTTGCATTTTGTTTAGCTGATGCAGCTGATTCTGTAGCAGGAGCAGAATTCACTAGAGTGCTCTTTTCTTCACAGCCAGTCAGAATTTCAGTGGCTGCAGGGGACTCAGGGATTTGAGGAATTGGAGGAACCATTTGTGAATTTGGATGAGTTTGTTCCCAAAAGTCATCATGAATCACATGTGTGATGCAGCCAATGTCTAGATCGTCCTCCTTTGCTTCAGCAGTCATCTCAGGGTTGTGAGGAAGACGAATTGAGGCTTGAGGAATTTGATCAGCTTGAATTTCCTCATCTATGGATGTGGAAGCACCAGACTGATTTTCATCCGTTTCCTCATCCCTTTCTTGAATGACAAATTATTCACCAAAGGGTACAATCATGTATGAAGATGCAACACTGAGAGGAGTTGCATCAATTGGAGTAAATGATGAAGTAGTCAAAGTATTCCCACATTTTGCCTCAAAAGACTCTCAAGGTGTTGACGTCTTTCTCTTCTTGGCTTCTTTCTCAGCTGCTTTTATTTTCTTCACTTCTGATGCAGAAGGAACTGTGACTTTCTTCACCTTTGAAGACTTTGGTGAAGGTGCATTTTCTTTAGGTATTGCATATGCAGTTGCAGGCCTGGCAGATTTTTTAGCGGTTTCATCAGCAGCAAGTTCATCATCTTCATCAGCCAGGTCTACAGTGTAGCTGGCTTGAGGAATTGATGGTTGCGCTGGGACTGCATCCCTATTGTTGTACTCAGTAATGTCTTCAGTAGCATCCTTGACAAACCTCACTATTACTCCCTTACTATCAACTGGAAGACTTGTGTATTTCCCAGTGAGGGATTTCACCTCAGCTTGAGTGGAGACAAGTTGCTCTCACGTCAAGGTCAGAAAATTTTGTTGCAAATACTTCTCCTTTTGAACCTTTGCTTTCTGAGATTGTTTGGCTTGTTGTGCCTTCCACTTTTCTTCGCTGATGAATGAGGCCACCATGTGACTAGGTCCAGGTGGAAGCTCCAAGCCATCAATGGGTGTGTTGGGTTCTTAGTACCAAAGATCGATGAAATCCAGAATCACCTTCAGATCCTGTGCAAGGGGAATGGTGGTACCCTTAGCTTGTGCAACCCTTTCTTGTTTGTTTCTGATGATGGCTTGAAGAGTTTCACCATCATATTCATCACTCTCCTCTGATGTAGAGGGAACATTGGGGATCACTATGTTTGGACTGGGCCTTGTTCCTCGCCCAGCAGCTGTCTTTGTCTTCAGTATGCCATTTGAGGATTCGAGGACAATACCGGAGGCTGATGGTTTTGAGGGAATTGAGGTACATGTTGGTTGCTGACTCGACTAGGGTTGTAGAGGAAGTGAAGACTTTGCTATAATTGAGCACTTTGCAGTCGTTGAGGACTTTGCAGCCACAATTGATTCTGCCCGAGGAATTTGCTGTTTGGACACTGTTGTTGAGAATTTTGGCTTGACACCTAATTTCTTCATCACTGCCTTCTTGGGAGGTTGTTCAGTGGCAGAAGCCTCAACAGCAGAAGAGGAGGCAGCAGCAGCTGCAGCAGTAGAATCCTCATTGAACTTATTCACAACTTCTTTGGCATTTTTTTCTCACTTTTGCTAATTACTTGGCTTTTTCATGAGGATAGTCTTCAATAATGACCATGCTTGAGGGATGGGCAGTTTGTTGTTGTCCCAAAGAAGGTTGGGACTGGAGGATTTGACAGCAAACTTCTTGGCATAATTAGGAGTGACATACTTGTATCTCTTCCCCTCCTGAGCCCATCTTCTTTCAATCCCTTAAAGCCTAATCTTGCGCTTCGCAGAGGATTCTTTCCCATTACTCTCTTCATCGGGTGTGCAATAATCAGCATAGATGTCCTCAGGAATCTGAAAGGCAGTGTTCTTTTCTGGCTTCTTGCCATCCTTCTGTTGCTTGTCATCCTCCATTTTCTTTAGTTGAGAACTTTGCTGAGGAATTTGTATTCTGGAGGAATCTAATGACACAGGTATATTTTCCTCAACAAACACTGCAAACGAGTTAAGTTGATGAGAACCTAGTGAGTAGTGATTTATCAGCTGAGATTTTGTACCTGTGAACAGAGTATAGGTGCGAAGAATTTGGAGAGGTCATATGCGTTCTCAGATTTGAGGAACTTGAAGAGTGACTCAAGGTCAGGAATTTGACCAATTTAGAGTTGACGAATTTCGCTAAGTGTTGGGGATGTTATCCCGTTATAAGACCCGCCTATGAGGCCAGGTCAGGAGAATGGAGGCTCTACCTCCATTATCAAAATGGACCGTTATTTCATAGGCGGAAGGCGCGAGGCGTACGCTGTGAAGAGATGGTTGGCCCAAGACTCAAAGAGGGCGATATGCGGCCCGCATAAGGAAGGAGTCACGTGAAGATTCCTTGCGTGAGAGACAAGGCGAGTTAGAGATAGACTGGCTCACAGATTGTAATGAAAGTTGGACTCTTGTAAACCTAGAGCCTCGACCTGTATATAAAGGCGACTCTCTAGGGTTGATAGGGTTAAGTTAACATCAATCGAGAGCTAGGTCAGGCGAATCTGCATCCTTGTAATCGATTCCCACAGCAATATACACATAGCAGGACGTCTGCTTTTACCACAATCTGAGGGGCCGAACCTGGGAAAACTCGTCTCTTCTTTCCCGATCAACCCCTTTGAGTTGCCACATAGCTGCGATGGCCTCATCACTAAGTCCTTACACGAGGACATCTGTCGTAACAAAACCATGACAGTTGGCGCCCACCATGGGGCCTGCCCACGGTGGAGTTGAGTTCTCGAAGGGAGCCCTTAGAGGGTTCGGGAGTTATGAGGTCGGCCTTATGACTAAGAGTTGCCGCGGAAAGTACTACATTGACAATTCAAGCTGGGGTACCCATGCCGGTTCAATCGAATTCGGGTACCGGGTCCCCTTCAGCAAGATCCACGTCTTCATCGGCAAGATCGGAACGCTGGTTCCCAAGCCAGACATCTGCACCGACATTGTCGAGCCGGCTCGGCTCGCCCAACCCGCCACGCGTCAGCTCAGACAGCGTAGCGTTGTTGTTGGCTTCACGCAAGGAGTCGCCCTCCCAGAGGAGCCAGAAGCTGGCGGTGACACCCCTGTCAACTCCGATGGCAAGTCGTCGATTGGAGACACTGATTCAATCCGCCCTCTCCATGAGGGAAGGCTGGGTGGTTTTCGTGAGGCGGTGATCTCCGAAGAACCACTGGAACACCCCTGCCAAGTCGCCATCTATATGGCAGGAGCTATGGCGGCTCAGGACCAGCCAAACGCGGCAAACGCCAATGGGCCGAGCGGGTCAAGCAAAATCCCACCTCAGGCCATGTCAGATCTGAAGGCAGATATGTCAAAACTCATGACGATAGTTGTGACGGCTAACAACCAGTCGGAGGTTAACGCTGAATTGGCTAAACTTCGTTAAAAGATGGCCTAGATACAGCGCCAGATCGATGCAGAGAAAACCCGGATGATGGATCAACAAGACCAGAACGACAAAGAGGAAGAGCGTCTGAAGTTGGAGGCATGGCGACTTGAGCACCGACGAGTTGTGACGGAAGCTGTTTATGAGAGGAGGCGCCAGAGTCGCATCCTGCCCAAACTTAATCCAACCCGATTGTTCAACAACCATCAAACGCTCGGAGCGGATCGCAACCCGCTAGGCCAAAGCAATCCACATGGGGAGATTGTTCAACAGCCGAGGCAACACCCGATGAATCCGCAGGTGACTCGGCACTTCCAAATGCCTCAGGGTCACTTCTCCAATCCGGTGGATAACGTGTTGGCTGCAACCCGCCACTTGGAGTCCCTCCCCATTCGTGGGAATACTGCCCTAGAGGTGGACGCACGAAACGCCATAAGGATGTTAAAGACTGCGGTAGTCCAACAGGATCAGTTCTCGTACAGTCGCGATCGTCTGCACTCCATGCCACAGGCGAGCCACACGAAGAGTCGCCCAGACAACCCTCCAGCTGTTTCCAGTGACACTCGTCGACACCAACCTCAGATCAATATACCAGAGCCGCTAGCTTCCAATGCTCAAGCGCTTGTCAACGCTGCCCGAGCCGCCCGGCAGGCCGAGGCGGAAGCAGCGACGGCCCTGGCGGGTCAAGGAGTTCCGGGTTATGCTCAACCAGCCTCGGGATATGGTGGACAAGGCAGGAACGTCGGGGTCCCTTGCCTGTCTTTCGCTGTGCGCAATGAACGCATGCACAAATATTTCAAAGGTCCTCGTAAGGTGCCCAACTACACTCCTCATCTTGAGCCGGTGACGTGGGTGGAAAGTTATGAATTGGCCATGGATATGCTCGATGCCAGTGATGCGGTCTACGCCAAGTACTTCACCATGATGTTGGAAGGGCCAGCTCATACGTGGTTGAAGAACCTACCGCCCAACTCCATCAACACCTGGGCAGCATTTCTTCCAGAACTTTCGCACAACTTGCAAACGTCCGATGACCGTTGTAGATCTCCAACACTATGTTCAGCGGGCTGACGAATCCGCTCACCATTGGACCTGCTGGGTCGCGGAAATCATCCACTCTTTGGACGATATTACGGTGGCTAAGGCCGTGTTGATTTTGGAGAAGAATTGTCATTATGAATCCCTGGTGTTGAAGCTTGGCCACCTCAAGCGAAAGGTGTAGGATATGGGTGAGTTGATGGACACCCTCACTAGGTATGCTGAGTCGGACGGGATGAAGGACGCCGACTCTGATGATGAGAAGGTCGGTGAAGCTAAACGTGGAGAGGGAGGCAAGGGCCACCTCCAACATTCTAGACGTAATAATAACCAAGGAGGTCACGGAAAAAGGAGGCAGCAGGATGGCGTTCCGATTTCGTTGCTAACACCAACGCCGGGCCATGTAATCAACGACGGAACACAAATCAAGGCGGTTTCCAAGACCGAGGCTTCACTCGGAGGAAGCCACGCAATTATGAGGAGATGCTCAAGGGATCTTGCCCGAAGCATAGTACCCCAGGTGCCCCGTCTACTCATTCTTGAGGAAATTGTTTTGTGATGCAGGAGTTTACCCTTCACACGTCTCGGGGTCATCAAGGAGGAGGTGAAGGCGCCCAGCAGGTTCAGTTTGGCCCGGGCGGGTCACGTGGCTCCTCGTTTGGTGATTTTTCTAACCCGGGGCTCAAGGGGGAGGCGACTTGCATCGCGATGGTGGACAATCATCAGGCACTGGTGGACAGGAGTATATCGACCGGGGCGAGTTCCAGTAGCCAAACAACCAGGGCGAGTTTCAGAGCAACCCTATGCAGTTGAATGGTGGACAGTACCCTGTTTTTACAACGAGCACTTGCAAGAGAGACAAGAAGGTAAGGCAGAGGACTGTTAGTATGGCTGAGCCGGCGGTTCCCAAATACTTAAATTGGTCAGAACAGCCTGTGACGTGGAGCAGGGCCGATCACCCGCCTCAAATCTATAACCCTAGCGAGTTGGCAATGGTGGTGGCGCCTCAGGTTGGAGGGTATACACTTTCTAAGGTCCTTATGGACAAAGGTAGTAGTATCAATATTTTATACTATGACACCTTCCGGCGGATGAATTTTAAGGAAAAGAACTTGATGCCCTCGACCATGGTCTTTCACGACATTATCCCGGGTAAGACGGCGTACCCTATTTGGCGGATTAAGTTGAATCTGGCTTTCAGTGATGAGTCCAACTAAAGAAGGGAGTCATTGACGTTTGAGGTCGTCAAGATCAAGAGCCCCTATCATGCTTTGTTTGGGCGGCCGGCCTACGCCCGTTTCATGGCCCGGCCTTGCTATGTATACCTCAAGCTTAAAATGTCGGGTCTCAAAGGCACCATTACCGTTGATGCATACTGAAAGATAGCCCAAGAGTGCGAAGAAGGGGACGCCGCATATGTTGAGTCGGCGTGCGCGGTCGAACAACTGAAGTTCCATAAAGCCAATGTGGATCCAGCTGACATGATTCCATTGAAGAGACCTACGGTTGATTCTGAACCGCCCCTTAAGTTCAAACCGGCATACGATACCAACCAGATGGATTTTGTCCCTGGCGACTCTTCAAAGCAGTTCACTATTGGGACCGGCTTGTATCCCAAATAGGATAGCGCGCTCATCGAATTCATCCATGAGAGTCGGGACATCTTCGCATGGAAACCTTCTGACATGCCAGGTGTGCCAAGAGAATTCGCTGAGCATCATCTCAAAGTAGATCCGAAGATGAAGTCGGTTCATCAATAGCTCCTTCGTTTTAATAAGGAGACGCGCAAGGTGATTGGAGAAGTAGTCGCTCGGCATTTAGCTGCTGGTTTCATCATCGTAATTTTTCACCCTGAATGGTTGGCTAACCCAGTCTTGGTTCTCAAGAAGAATGGTATTTTCCGCATGTACATTGGCTATGCAGACCTTAATAGAGCTTGTCCCAAGGATCATATTGCCCTACCTCATATTGATCAAATCATTGGCTCTATGGCGGGTTGCGAGCGGCTATGCTTTCTGGATGCGTACTCAGGATGCCATCAGATTAAAATGGCCAAGGAGGATCAGGAGAAGACGACCTTCATCACCCCCTTTGGTGCTTTTTGCTATGTCTCAATGCCTTTTGGGCTCAAGAGTGCAGGGGCGACTTATCAGTGTTATATCGAGAACTGACTGCACAGTCATATTGGAAGCAACGTCCATGCTTATGTTCATGACATCTTGGTAAAATCGCAGAAGAAGGAAACGCTTCTAGGTGATATCAAGGAGACGTTTGAGAAACTCCGGGTTTATCAGATGAAGCTTAACCCAATGAAGTGTGTGTTTGGGGTTCCTGCAGGAAAGTTGTTTGGGTTTTAATATCTGAGCATGGCATAGAAGCTAACCCAGACAAGATCAAGGCGATTACCTCACTGGGAAGCTAGCTAACACTAATCATGTCCAACGTATGGCGGGTGGTATCGCAGCGCTTAGTCGTTTCATAAGTTGCCTGGTGTCGGTGCACTAAAGACTGGGGTCTCCAGTGCCCCGAACTAGTACACTGTCACGCCCAAGATGCGACCCTATCCTCAATTTGGTACGAGGGCCTCATCAGGGATAGAAGCGCATCTCGTCGTGTCGCAAGAATGGATATCGTTACATGTACATGTACTAAAAAGAAGAGATATATAAAGAGTTGGCTTACACTCGCCACAAGCTACATCAGAGTCACATCAGTACATTACATAATCATCAAGAGTAAGAGCAGGGTCCGAAAACGGACGAAAACAAACGAGAAAAGAAAGAATGACGTACATCCTTGCTATCCCAGGCTGCCGGCCTGGAACCCATCCTAGATCGATGAAGAAGAAGAAGAAGCAACTCCAAATGAACAATCAACGCGCTCGCGTCAAGTAACCTTTACCTGTACCTGCAACTGGTGTTGTAGTAATCTGTGAGCCACAGGGGACTCAGCAATCTCATTTCCAAAGGTATCAAGACTAGCAAAGCTTAATGTGTGAGGCATGGTTAAGTGGTGAGGTTGCAGCAGCGGCTAAGCATATATTTGGTGGCTAAACTTACGAGTACAAGAAATAAGAGGGGGAAGATCTACGCATAACGGACGTGTCTACTGATGATCAAATGAATGATCCCGAACACCTACCTACGTCAGGCATAACCCCACCGTGTCCTCGATCGGAGAAGGAACTCACGAAAGAGACAGTCATGGTTACGCACACAGTTGGCATATTTTAATTAAGTTAACTTCAAGTTATCTAGAACCAGTGTTTAACAAAGCTTCCACATTGCCACATAACCGTGGGCACGGCTTTCCAAAAAGATTTAACCCTGCAGGGGTGCTCCAACTAGTCCGTCACAAATTACCACAAGCCGCATAGAAATCCTCAATCACGACACTCGCGATCTCGTCAGATTCCCTAGTGGAAAACCTCAACTCTGAGATTACCCAAAGCATCACCGGAATCCCGATGCACAAGATATCTCGTCAAAGGTAAAACTAATCCAGCAAGGCCACCCGGTGTGTCGACGAACCCGATAGGAGCCGCGTATCTCGTTCTCAGGACACACCGTCTATGCAAAGTGGACGGGAACCAAACCTCGACTTGCCCCGTGGTGGCACCGCCGACTACTAGGTGGGTGGACCAACACTCATGAGGAGCACAGGCCCGGGGGTTGATTAAATATCCTCGGGTTAATTACTCCCTATGCAGTTCATTAGTGATTAGGCAAATGTAGTACCAAAGTTGGGCCCTGCCAGACCAGCTTTAATCTAAAACGAATTATCAAGGGGGTCCCTATAACAACCCCGATCGTGTTAGGAGTGCTCATTTATGGAACCTAACACCGGTAACCGAGAACTAAGGGGGCAAAGGTGGAACAAAACACCAGGCTAGAAAGGCCGAGCCTTCCACCTTTTACCAAGTATATAGGTGCATTAAATTAACTAGCATTAATATGGTGATATAACAGGGAACCCATGTTATCACATGGAAGCAACTGCACCTGCAACTAGCAACGCTATCAACAGGATTAAGCAAGCAGTAACATAGCCAATCAGTGGTTTGCTAGGTCGAACAGGTTGAAGGTTAACATGGAATTGTTGAGAGGCTGATATTTAACAAGTGGTAGGCAACGAGACATAATCGATAGCATCGAAATAACTAGCATGGAAATGATAGTAATGGTATCTGGGGAAATGATCATCTTGCCTGAGATCCCGCTTGGAAGAAGAATGCCTCCATGAAGCAGACGAACTGACGTAGTCTAACGGGTCCTCACAATCCGGCACGCTGTGGCACTCTATCGAGACGAAGCAAACCGGAAACACAAATCAACACACAAAATTCACCACACGATGCACTACACATATGATGCGTGAGCTACTGAATACATGCAAGTCACGGCATGGCAATTCACACAATCAAACACTACACATTAAGTGAAGTTCAATATGCAAAGAGTTGCATATTGACGAAACTCCACGTTTATGTATTTAGTTCTGTCCCGATTAGATACACGGCAATATTAAATGTGGTTAAACATGGAAAGAGGTGAAGCGCAAATAAACTACATATCTAGGCATTTTAAATGAGGTCGGAAATGTCATATAGCACCTCCGAAACAACCCCACATGTTAATTTACAATTCTGTCCAAATCTGAATTAACACCTTTAATTAGTTGTTATACAGCAAAACAAATAGGTTCACGTGATTCTATGCATCAAGGCAAGCAATCTACACATAAAGAACATCTCCAACGGAGCTACGGATCAAAAGTTACAAGCATCGCAAGATATGATGGCATGAATGCAATATGTGTGCAACGACGGTCACAAGCACTTCAAAACATGGAAACAGCAAGAGAACATGAACCTACACGAGATTCTAAGCAAGTTTCATGTAGGACACGATCAAATCGGAGCTACGGTTCAACACCTACGAGCAAAACAAGAAATGACTACAATCTGCCAAAATCAGCCACATAGCATATTCTATGCCCCACAACTTCGGCTACACAACTTCGATAAGCTCAAGCAAGGCATGGCACGGAAGAGGGCAAGAAGCACTACTACAAACAACTAACAACAACTAGCATGGCAGCAAGGAGCACTAGGAAAAGAAGACACAAAATGGCATCCCACACACTATTTCAGACTTAGTGAAAATTACACCTCATGAAAGTGCAGCTTTCGATCTGAAGCAATATTGACAGCAGAAAAACCTATAGCTATAGGACTCCAAATGGCATGAAAATTTACAGCATTCTAGAGAAACACAAGGGGTATAACTAACTCCATTGGACCAACCTCAAAAGAGCTACAGATCACAAGATGCAAGCAAGACAAGACAGCAACAAAATATAACAGATTCCAGACTTAGAAATATTTCATCTCCTCTAAAACAGCACTATTTCTAGCAACTTGAGAGCAAGCAAACAACACCTAAACATGCATTTCTATTGCAACCAAAAATACCAGGGGCTAAACAAAACATCCAAGATCAACTCTCTAGTTGACAACTCCGTCAAACGACGCACGGAATAAATCCTACGAATTAAACAAAAGGGCAACTTAGCAAAATATCTTGCGAACTAACTTACTCAAAAGCTAAAACTAATTGCACAGAAAATTCCCATGGATTTTTCTACCCCGGAAACATATAAAATATGTGGGGTTTGCAACACAAAATAATGCCACACATTAATGCGAGATAATCACCTATACGCGGGAAAATAAATTACCGGCAAATCCCTACACGTAAGAATACGAATGACCGCTCTGAAGTACACGGAAAAATAGTTCCTAAAACATGGACATTTAATCTACGGTATACGGGTAATCCGGACACGCACGAGAAATAACTACGGAACAGTTCCTATTGAAACAGCACACAAACGATGCATTAGGCACTTCAAACTGCCTCAACTAATTATGCAAGTTAGAAATTCGGAATCTACGCGGAAAAATACCTAAGATACATAAGCTACACGTCGTGATCCGAATTACGGGTTAAAAGATACCTGCGTTTTTATATCGTAATATTTTCTGGAATTTAATTACAATACCGAAAATACCTAATAAACTATTGGGCCGAACAGGGGCGCAAAACAACAACATGGTGCATAGGCGCTAGATAGCATGAGGGAGGAGCTGCTCGCCCATGAGCTTGGGCCAGATCTGGGGGAGGAGGCAGGCCTGCTCGGAGGCGCCTGGGCAATGGGCCAGGAGGAGCTGGCCTGGCGCTGGTGAGCGGGGCCCACGCGGCTGGCTGCTGCGGTTGGGTGGCCTCCCGATCCGGTTGGATCGAGGACCAGGACCAGCGGCGGCACTGCTCTGGCAGCTGGCGGAGCGGGGCAAGGTGCCGGCGGGGAGCCGCGGGGATGGGATCCGGCGAGGGAGGCGCATCCGGCGCGGGGCTCAGGGCGGCCGGCGACGAGGTCTTGGCGGCACGGCACGATGGCGAGGAAGCCTGTGGATCTCACGCAGGGCTTCCGGTCGGGGCAGCTCGGGAAGGCGGCTCTACGGCGAGCGGCGGCCGGGGGTGGGTCTTGGCGGCGGCCGGCAGCGGAGGGAGCTGCACAGGGCACCTCGGCGAGGTGCTGGCAGCGGAGGTGTGGCGGCGGGGAATAGCCGGCGGCGCTGGGCACGGGAGGCAGGAGCGCGGCGCAGGGAGAGCGGGGGCGGTGGCGGCTCGGGCCCGGGCGGCGGTGCTCAGATCGGCCCGGCGGGCTCCAGATGGGCCTGGGCGGGCCTGCGGGAGGAGAGAGGAGGCTGGAGGTGGATGGCTGCGCGTTTAGGGTTAGGAGGGGCACGAAAAACGAGGCACAGGGAGAGTGGCTCTCTAATTAATGGCATGGGGGCTATATATAGACAAACGGGGGGGGCTCGGTTAACCGGAATCGCGTTCCGGATCCAACCGCGGGGTCGGATTCGGACAATTCCGAACGCGGGTATGGTATGCGGCCGTGTAGAGGGGATATCTGGAGATGAGAGGGAGAATGGGCGGCGCGGCACGAATTTTAAAACACCGAGAGACGTCCGACAGTAGACCGAATACGGTGCCGCTACGGACGACCGTTCGGGTACCAGACGGTCTCCGATCGCGACGAAATTCGACACGCGGTCTAGCGATAACTAATTACGACCGCATGTCAAATCTCAACCCGATCAGAGAAAGTTTTAAACGCACTTTAAAAACAGGGTTTCGAACGATGCCGCGGGCGCGTGCGAGTGCGGTCGGGCTCAGAACGGACAATGACGGATACCGGCAACTACTAACGGATGCAAGTTTTGAAAACTAGCGGCAACGGAGATGTCGATGCAATGCAGATGGTGCGAATGATGGGATGATGATGCGACAAAATAAAACAGACACACGACGAAAACGGAAAGGAAAGGGAATCTTCTGGGACGTCGGCATCGGGCTGTCACATACATGGACTCTGGCAACCCCCTTCACAAAGAAAAGGCGCATCGCTAGAGCATAGAGCGGAAGCAAGGCTCGGAAGTCCACCAAGCGCAGACTACAAGCCCCCGGCAAGCGCCCTCTTGCTCGGAATGAAGAAGAGGCCCCGGTAGGGAGCTCCCCGCCGGGAAGGTAGACACTGCCAAGGAGGGACCCTCCCGCCAAGGAAGAAGGATTGAGCCCCGGCAAGCCATGCTTGCTGGGAAGATTGACAAGGCCTTGGCAGGACAACACCTCCTGAAAACGTCTCCATCGTATGTACTTTTCCAGACTCTTTTGCCCTTGTTTTGGTCTCCAATTTGCATGATTTGAATGGAACTAACCCGGACTGACGTTGTTTTCAGCAGAATTGCCATGGTGTTTTTTTTGCGCACAACTAAAAGTTCTCGGAATGACCTGGAAATTTACGAGCATTTTTTGTGGAATATATAAAAAATACTAGCGCAAGAATCGAGTGGAGGGACGGAGCTAGGAGCTCACAAGCCCACCAGGCCCGGCCCACCCCCCTTGCGAGGCCTGGCACGCTTGTGCGCCCCTCGTGGCTCTCTAGCCTCCAATTCCATCTCTATATATTCTCTTTCAACCAGAAAAAAATCAAGGAGAAGAGTTCATCGCGTTTTATGATACGGAGCCGCCGCCACCACCTGTTCTTCCTATGGAGGGTAGATCTGGAGTCCGTTCTGGGCTCCGGAGAGGGGGAATCGACGTCTTCGTCATCATCAACTATCCTTCAGCGCCAATTCCATGATGCTCTTCACCGTTCGTGAGTAATCTCATCGTAGGCTTGCTGGACGGTGATGGGTTGGATGAGATATATCATGTAATCAAGTTATTTTTGATGGGGATTGAACCCTAGTATCCACTATGTTCTGAGATTGATGTTGCTACTACTTTGCCATGCTTAATGCTTGTCACTAGGGCCCGAGTGCCATGATTTCAGATGTGAAACTATTATGTTATCATCAATATATGTGTGTTCTTGATCTTATCTTGCAAGTTGTAGTCACCTACTATGTGTTATGACCCGACAACCCCGGAGTGACAATAGCCGGTACCACTCCCGGAGATGACCATAGTATGAGGAGTTCATGTATTCACTAAGTGTTAATGCTTTGTTCCGGTTCTCTATTAAAAGGAGACCCTTAATATCCCGTAGTTTCCATTAGGACCCCGCTGCCACGGGAGGGATGGACAATAGATGTCATGCAAGTTCTTTTCCATAAGCATGTATGACTATATACGGAATACATGCCTACATTACATTGACGAACTGGAGCTAGTTACATATCTCTCCATGTTCTAACTGTTACATGATGAATGTCATGCGGCATAATTTTCCATCACCGATCCAATGCCTACGAGCTTTTCCTACTGGTCCTTGCTACGTTATTTTACCGCTACTCCTGTCACCGCCGCTACTGCTTTCACTACTGCTACTGTTACCATTGCTACCGTTACTATCACACTACTTTGCTACTGAAACTTTGCTGCAGATACTAAGTCTTTCAGGTGTGGTTGAATTGACAACTCAACTGCTAATACTCGAGAATATTCTTTGGCTTCCCCTTGTGTCGAATCAACAAATTTGGGTTGAATACTCTACCCTCGAAAACTGTTGCGATCCCCTATACTTGTGGGTTATCAAGACTATTTTCTCGCGGCGTTGCCGGGGAGGCCTAGCTCTATTCTCTTAGTCACTTGGGATTTACGTTTGTTGATCACTATGAGGAATCCGAGAGATCCAAAAACTAAAGTTTTTCCCTCAACTACGAGGACAGCTAAGGAATTGCCATCTAGCTCTGCACTTGATTCACCTTCAGTTATGAGTAAGTTTGCGACACCACCTCCTGCTAGAAATTCTGATATGTCGCATGTGCTTGATGATGCTACTTCTGCTATCCATGATGCTTATGATGATGCTTTGGTTGATACTGCTTTGCCACTTGGTGCATTCCTTGATGCACAAATTGCTAGAGTTGCTGCTGAATGTGATGATACTTCTGAAACTGCTGAAATTATGGAAGTAGAACCTGTTGTTTCACCTGTTAGAACTAGATCTCCTAGATATGAATTGCATGATATACCTGAGGGTTATGTTATGGAGGGAGAGGTAGCTGAGGACTTTCTTGCTTTTAAGGATAGCTATGATCTTGAGAATTTACTGCGCAAGTGGAAGGAAAAATCTCGGAACGCTAGAATGAAATACGATCCTAAGTTTGCTACTTCACCCATCTTTGCAACCGATAAGGATTATGAATTCTCTGTCGACCTTGAGTTAATCACTTTGGTCGAATCTGATCCTTTTCATGGTTATGAGTCTGAAACGGTTGTAGCACATCTTACAAAGCTGAATGATATAGCCATCCTATTCATGAGTGCGGAAAAGATTCGCCATTACTATATCCTTAAGTTGATTCCTTTCTCGCTAAAGGATGACGCTAAGGCTTGGTTTACTTCTCTTGCTCCTGGTTGTGTGCGTAGTCCCTAGGATATGATCTACTACTTCTCTGAGAAATATTTTCCTGCCCATAAGAAACAAGCTGCCTTGCAGGATATATATAACTTTGTGCAAGTTGAAGAAGAGAGTCTCCCACAAGCTTGGGGGAGGCTTGTCCATTTACTGAATGCTTTGCCTGATCACCCTCTTGAGAAGAATGAAATGCTTGTCCATTTATCTTGCAGGATACATATTGATGCTTCTAGGGATCACCTAGATAGTTGTGTTGGTTGTGTTTTCAGGGAACGAACTATGGAACAAGCTGAAGTTCTATTGAACAATATCTTGAGCAATTATAATGTTTGGACTATTCCCGAACCACATCCGAAGCCAACTCCGAAGAAAAGAGGTATTCTATTCGTCAGTCCTAAAGATATGCAAGAAGCCAAGAAATCTATGCAAGAGAAAGGTATTAAATCTGAAGATGTTAAGAATCTACCACCTATCAAAGAAATACATGGTCTTGATAACCCGACACTGGTAGTAGAGGTAAATTCTCTTTGTAGATTCAATGAGAGTGATATTCCTTTTGATAAACCTGCTAGCTTATGCTTAGATTAATTTGATAACTTCGTTGGCAAGCAACAAAGTTTCAATGATTATGTTAGCAGACAATTGGAACAGAATGCTCGTATGCTTAGTCATATAAGTTCTTGTGTGGATAGAAATGTCAATGATCTTAAGCTTTTGAGTAAACATGCCTCTATGGTCATTACTCAAGTAGAACAAGTACTTAAGGATCAAAATGACTTGCTCAATGAGTTGAATGACAATTCTGTTAGAGTTGTCACTAGAGGTGGTAGAATGACTTAGGAACCTTTGTATCCTCACGGCCATCCTAAGAGAATTGAACAAGATTCTCAAGGAGTTAGAACTGATGCATCTAGTCATCCTAGTGATAGGAAGAAAAATAAATATGTTAGGAACTTGCATGCTAGCAAACCAGCTGCCGTTACACCTGAGAATCCAAACGATATCTCTGTTTAAAGCCGATACACAATCTGGTGATGAACATGAGCCTAGTGATAATATCGATAGTGGTGTTCATGATGATGCTCAACCTAGTAATGATAAGGATGTGGAGATTGCACCCAGTGTTGATCTTGATAACCCACAACCTAAGAACAAGAGATATGATAAGAACGAATTCATTGCTAGGAAGCATGGTAAAGAAAGAGAACCATGGGTCCAGAA
Source organism: Hordeum vulgare subsp. vulgare (assembly GCF_904849725.1). Lineage (NCBI taxonomy): Eukaryota > Viridiplantae > Streptophyta > Magnoliopsida > Poales > Poaceae > Hordeum > Hordeum vulgare. Next base: position 160,176,031 of record NC_058522.1, read on the forward strand.
ACCCATGCCCTTTCCTCCCAAACCATCCAAGGAAAAGGATGATGAGGATTTTGAGCGCTTTGTTGAAATGATTAGACCTGTCTTTCTGCAAATGCGTTTGATAGATATGCTCAAAATGTCTCCTTATGCTAAGTACATGAAAGATATTGTGACCAATAAAAGGAAGATACCTGAGGTTGAGATTTCCACCATGCTTGCCAACTACACCTTCAAGGGTGTAATACTAAGAAACTAGGTGATCCCGGAGTGCCCACTATACCTTGCTCCATTAAAGGAAGTTATGTTAGAACCGCTTTATGTGATCTTGGAGCTCGTGTTAGTGTTATGCCTCTCTCTCTTAATCGTAGACTTGAATTGGATAAGTTGACACCCACTGAAACCTCCTTGCAAATGGACGACAAATCAACTGCTTTTCCTATCGGCATTTGAGTGGATGTGCCTGTTGTGGTTGCTAACGTTACTATCTTAATGGACTTCGTTATTTTGGATATTCCCGAGGATGATGCCATGGCGGTCATCCTTGGAAGACCCTTTTTAAACACTGCAGGGGTTGATATTGATTGCAACAAAGGAAATGTCACTTTCCATGTTAACGGTAATGAGCATACGGTGCTCTTTCCGAAGAAACAATATCGAGTACATTGCATCAATGCTATTGAAAAGACTTCATCAATTCTTATTGGGAGATTTGAATGCCCTATACCTACTGTTAAGATGAAGTATGATTTACTTGTTGGGGATATGCACATCCTGTTGAGGTAACCTAGTGATTATTCGAAAATTCTCCGGTTTTATGTGTTTCGAAAAAAGTTTGTTAAGGAGACTTGATCAACCTCATTGACGGATTTATTTTGATGACCATGAGATGGATGAATCTAGGAGTCACAACCCTCTGTTCCCAACTTGTACTATCTGTTGCTTAGAAGAAAAATGATAAATTTAGTTTTATTTTACTGTTTTCTCCTTTCTCCGTCTCTTTGAAAAGTGTCCCGAAAATTGAAGTTCTCCAAATGCCCTGAAATTCAAGTGTGATTTTTTCTGGAATTTTTGAAAAATTCTGAGATAGAGAGCTGGTCAGGGGTATGTGCGAGTGGGCCACAAGCCCAGGAGGCCCAGCCACCCCCCTGGCCGGGCCTGGCAGTCTTGTGGGCCCCACGTGGCCCCCCTCCACTTACTCCATCCCCCATCTCCTTCTCCTACCTCAAACCCGTGTTCTTGCTCCTCTTGCTACATTTTTGATCTCCTTGTGCAAAGCCCCATTCACCGAACTGTTTTGGGAAAATTGTTCCTTGGTATGTGACTCCTCCATTGGTCCAATTAGTTTTTGCTCTAGTGCCATATTCATTGCGTATTTTCGCTACCTTGGTGACCCTATTCTTGATCTTTGCATGTTCATTTTAGTTGGTCCCAAGTTGTTTTGATGCCTGATATGGCCTCTAGGCACTTGAAGGAGTACACTACTAGGAAAAGGGCTACAGATAATATAGACACTAATGGCGCACCAGACAAGTGGTGCGCCACTACTATATAGCAGTGGCGCACCATGTGCAGGTGCGCCATTAGTGTGATGGACACTAATGGCGCACCACACACACAGTGCGCCACTACTAACAAACTTCTTTTTCCAAAAGTACTAATGGCGCACCGGGGCAGAGTGCGGCATTACTAGTTTAACTAGTAATAAACTAGTAATGGCGCACCACTCACCGAGTGCGCCACTACTATATTTTTTTGTTGCAAAACTACTAATGGCGTACCACATACCAGGTGCGCCATTAGTAAGCCTGGTTACCAATGGCGCATTCCTCGAAGGTGCGCCATTAGTAACCCAGTCTTACCACCACTACTAGCACAACACCGCACCGCTCCACCCCCCGACCCGCCCTCCCGTTCCCCTCTCCCATGGACGACCTCTCGCCGCGCGTGGAGATGGCCGAATCCGACGCGCCGGCCGGGAAGATGGCCAACGGCGAGGCCTCCGACGACAACGGCCGCGCCATCGAGGTCGTCGGTGGCGAGGACACCCTCCCCACGGTGCTCTGTAGCTTCGTGGACGGCGTCTCGCCGCCGCCCGGCAACGACGGAGATCCGCTGCTGCAGCGGCCACGCGGCTCTGGGACGCCTCCAGGAACTTGGACCACGACCTGATCCCCTGGACCAAGCAGGGCAGCGCCCTCCGTGCCATCCTCGTCATCTCGGTGAGCCTGCCCCTGCCCGCCCTCTGCTTTCGCTCCCCGATCCGTCCCAGACCCAAACACTGTTTAGCACCGTGGCAAATGGTGCACTAGATGTGCTTGAAATGTTGGAGTATAATCTAGGGGAAAACGTGTGAAGAATTGAGGAGTGTTGGATGCTGGATTGGTGATTGGATTAGTTGTGCTGTGAAATTCGTCTATCTGTGCTCATTACCGCCAATTTGTACATGATCATTCTTGGAAATACGTTTTACATGTCTCTGTAAGAGTTAAAAGGATGTGCTGATTGTATGGAAACAATAGTAGATTTATATATACCTAATGTGGTGCTTAGGCCCATCGATGTTGGATGTAGGAATCATTTTAGGTAAGTCATATACCGTTTGTTTATCTGCTTGATACTGGCGTATGCTCATCAATGTTAGATCATCTGAAACCACACAGAGGCCCCATGGAACCCCCCTCCTTATCAAGTGACTCTTCTCAGGCCCGACCCCCTACCTCTCCTGTACTTTGAGCTATACCATGCTATGTTTCAAATTCTGAAGGTCTGTACTTGAATCTGAAACATGGTTAATCCCTTCAGGGTATATATGGCAAGTTAGGTGTTCGCTGCTGTCTGAGGTTAATCCCTTAATTGGTTGTTGTTTAGGGTTGATTAGATTATCCTTCTCCAAGGAAATATGGTATATATTTTTGACATCTACGGATATGCCTTTCTAATTGTAGAGTGACAGCTTTAACCAAAGTCTGTTTACTTCACTCAGCCTTCTATTCATTGATTTTGTACATGGTTCTTGAAAGTAGAGCTTTCTAAGCATTTTAGAGTGTTCGAGTTTGCTTAATCATTGCGCCTATGTGCTCTGGGTTAAAATTCTAATTTTTCTCTTTGTAGGAGCTTCAGAAGGGTTGCTCACAAACGAACTAGAAGATTGTTTTGTCCTGGACACCCACATGATTAAGGAAGAAATTGCTTATTCCTGGATGTGCTATGCAGATCAAAGATGAGCTCATCCTATTTTATTTCTTCAATCTTATCCAAAGATTTATCTCTGGTTTCCTTGCATTTGTCATGCTGGTTCTTTGTGTAGATGTGCCAGCTAGCTTAGAATCGGTATCATCATCTTTGTCTTTGGGTAGAACTGAACTAGGGATTTTCTTTTTTGCATCTTAACTGTGTGTCCTTTGATGTGCATTACTCTATAGAGTTATTACCCCGAACTGACGAAAGGACTTCTAGAGATAAAATTATTGATTGCTAGGGCCTCGATTTATTAACTATTCTATATTTTTACAAACTGAAAGCCAAATCATTCCTCTTTGGGATGAAACAGATCATATATGTGGCGTCGAATAAGACCATAGTCTGATCATACAAGGCCTTATTGATTGTTTAACCTACTTGCATGGTCTGATCTATCCGGGGTGCAACCAAGATCAGGAGAGAACAATGTTTCGAGTGTTTCAACTACTTCCTTTTTAGTGCTTATTATTTTGCATTGCATGATCTGTAGTTTAAGGTATAATAGTCATCCATTGTTTAGGTGAGGTGCTTCATACTGTGAAGTGAAATTGAGGTGCTTCTTTATTGGTTAGCTCATGCCTGCATTTTGGTGCTTGGATTGTGATCGTTTGTTCTATGCAGAAATCTCGAGGGAAGCGTTGGTTTCAGGCTCAGGCTACCTGGTTGTAGGGCTGGTGTTGCTTGTTTGATTTGTTGAGATGCTTATTCGCTTGTTATCCAGTTGCGACTTGGCTTTGAAAGTTGCGGTCTATTTCCTTTTAAGATGCTGCAAGGGTTGGCTACTTTAGGGATTGTTCCTATGTTGTGTGCCTATAGTTTGCACTATTTTTTTTGTTTCTTCAGGCATGCCACTACAGATTGATTTGATGATTAAAGCATGTATCAGTGATGTAGTCCTATTGCGAAAATGCTTATTGTTTCATTTCTGTAATGTAGGAACATGTATATCCTTTCAAGTTCACTGATGTGGTTACCACTACAACACACATCCCTCCAAGGACCAAGGGTGGGCATGATCTTCTACAAGGTTGTTGTCTATGACTATTAGGAGGTGATAAACTTTGCGGTGTCCCCATCTCTACAAGTCAAGCTAATAGAGCTAAATGCAGCATTGCATTCATAATGTTCAGTTATACTTAAGAAAGATGCACACGTGTCTTTAGATCCTATGGAGAATTCCTAATAATGACCATCTATTTAACTATCTTGGATCATTACCATTACAAAATGCAGCATGGCATTCATAATGTTGAGTTATTCATAAATGTGGCAGTTAATTCTTCTCCTGGCATGATATTTAAGCATGTTGCATATACCAATATGTTGATGATTCAATCATTGATTCTGATGTACAAACAGGCAAACCCATTGCTTGTTTGGATGATGCACATGAGTGTGTTTTTGTTAGTTTTCGATGATGTATGTCGTAAAGCGGGACGGGTGGACGGAGATGGTGCACTTTGACAAGATCACGGCGCGGCTCAAGAATCTCAGCTGTGGGCTCAGCCAGGAGAACTGCGACCCCATGCTCGTCGCGCAGAAGGTCTGGGTCGGGATATACATGGGTGTCACCACCAGCCAGCTCGATGAGCTCGCCGCCGAGACCGCCGCCACACTCAGGGCCTCCCAGCCCGACTATGCCTCCCTACATTCCCTCTTTCGATTTGTTTCTCCCCTTCCGGTCTATTCCGTTCCCCCCTCACGGCGCCCGTGTTCGTGTCTCCTGGCCTGACGTATGTGCGTGTGTGGTTCTTCTGCAGCTCGTGGCGAGGATTGTTGTGTCCAAACTGCCGCCAAGTGGCTAGCCGCCAAGTGGAAATAGTTTGTGTGGTGCTCGTAAATAGAGAGCATTTTGGTAGAAAGGCAGAGGAAAGAATAGGGAAACTTCTGTCATTTTCTTTGGTCTCTGAAAAATAAATGGTGATGTGGGCTGATAGCCTGATACATTGCTAAATTACATGATACAAACTCACTTCTCTTTTTTGATTTTTTTTGTTTACTTCGTTGTGCTACAATGGCTCTCCTAGGAATGTTCTCGCATGCTTTGATGTGCACAATCCAGAAAGTGCATGCATCCAGAAACCAAATAGGATTTTTTGTGTGTTATCTTCTTATAAATTTTGTGCTCGTCCAATAAGAATAAGGTTTGGTGGTATTGTTTTTGTCCGTCACCCGGTGGATTTCAGATTTCAAGCTAGCTGCAGGTATTTCAAGTTGTATGTGCAAATCCTTGGTGTGACATGATTGGTAACTAACCATGAATACATTGCAGTTTGATGTCTAATTCTTGATTTATGTGGTACCATGGTCGAAAAATTGCTCCTAAAGATACATGGTGTTTTTGTACAAAGTAGATATAGTTATTTTGGAACGGACGGAGTATTAGATTATTTTATTTATTTTTAATTTGGTTCTAAAGATATAGTTTCAGAGTGTTCATTTTGCAACATCCAAGCATGTCGTTGTTACAAAAAATTGTTCTATTGTCGTCAATTCACTTTCTCGGTTTTTTACTGCCACAAGCATTATTGTTCCATTTTTTTAGTTACTGATCATGCCATTTTTCTATCTGCGTTTGTAGCTGAAAGATTAGTGAGACTGACTAAATTCTGAACATGTTCCATGTGAGAGAAATGGCATGTTGATTTCATCTTGAAATAATATAGCTGGGGGAGAGGTTCGTAACTGAGAGACATGTGGAGAGATGGAGGAAGAAGTTGTGAGGCTTGGAACTCTCCTTGCGATGGGCTCAGGGACAGCAGTGAGGACAATGCCTCTTTAGTTGTAATTGTGATACTCCTGATGTGTAAGTAAACACTCCTATGATACTCCTTATGCTAAAATGTCGGTTGTTAGTACAGAGGCGGTGACATTATTTGGTTCTCTGATATTGATTTCATGGTTTGTGGTTAATACATGGTATAATACAATCGACATTGCATTATATTTCTAGTTACTCAATACTAACATTCTTTCTAATTGGCTTCTTGCGCCATTGGCGCAACCGTGTCATCTAGTCATAATAAAGAATGAGGGGGGAGAGAGAGGGGGGAGAGAGAGGGAGAGAGAGGGGGGAGAGAGAGGGAGAGAGAGGGAGGGAGGGAGGGAGGCATCAGCTGAATGTGGATGAATTTCAGGATTGTGTTCCTTATTTCCTTTTGACATATGTAATTTCCCTTTAATCATTGGGACTAAGCATGGGTTTGAGCTCTTCAAAACATGTAAGTAGAGATCATTTGACCCATTTGAAGATCAAATTTATAATTAGAGTCCATTCTTTAAGATCTTCATGATTTAGAGTGTTAAATTTGACATGTTGATGATTTCATCTTGTAGGTTGCCACGCGGATGCTCTATGGACTACGATATGGACATCAAGGATTTTTTTTAGAGAAGAAGTCCATTTTAAACCTTGAATTTATACAGGTAAGACGAAATGAACCCTCTAGTCAAAATCCCGGTCGATTGCACCCTAAACTATGCAATCCCGGTCTAAATCAAACCCTGACGTCGTTTTAGATAAAAAAATAGTGACCTGGCAAGGATTCATTTCATGGGCCGACCCGCTATAAAATTTTCCGTACGACTTGACAGAGAACAGCTGGCCAGTGAGTTTTCAGGCCACATCGCATACGTTTCACTATCTTTGTTGCTGCGTTGTAGCTCCCATTTTTTTTACCTTGTAGGGAATCTAACCATGGATCTCTTGTTACAGGTTGCACTCCCCAAACCAGCAAAGCAAGCGAGCATTTCGGATTAATTGTAAGCATCAAATTTTAAGAACCAACCCACAGGGCAGCTCTGAATGGTTTTCTAAAAAAATGAAATATTTTAGAAAAGCATGCCATTTTTCAAAATCACAAACACTTTTTCTAAAACCGAACATTTATGAAATTCCAAACAAAACTGGGTAAATGCAAATATTTTTAAACTCCCCAGTAAAATTTGATAAAATATATTTTTAAACCTGGCCGCGAAATAGAATAAGTTACTGCAGCGATATTTTTTGTTTGAAAAAGTGTGCTTTTTTAGAGTGTACATTTTGGAAATGTGCAAACATTCTATGAATTTCTAAACAAAATTTAAAAAAGTGAAAAAAACTCTTCAATTTATAAAAAAATGTGTTGAACAATTTTTCAATATGCATTGAACAATTTTTTTAAACTACTCGTGATTTTTCCCAGAATTTCTTCACGTTTTTACAAAATTCGTTAATTTGTTCAAGTGCTTTTTGTTTGCCAAATTCATGAACATTTTATTATTTCCGTGAACTATTTCAAATTTTTTGAAAAAAAATATCGCTCATCCTTTGCAATCCCGGTTTGACAAACAGTTTGAGGGTTCAATTTAGACCGGGATTGCATAGTTTAGGGTGCAATCGACAGGGATTTCGAGTTTGGGGTTCCTTTCGGCGAACCTGTACGAGATCCGGGTTTAAAATGGACTTTTTCCTTACTAATGCCCACAAAGTATCATTGTGTATTATATTTGCTATGGAGCTATGTATGTATGGATGCTATGGAACTATATGTATATATGGATGCTATGGAATTTTCGATGTATGGATGCTATGGAATTTTGATATATGGATCATGAAATTTGTTATGCAACTTTGCATATATTTTATGTGTTGTGGATCAGTAAAACTATTGGGCACACATTATGTATTATATATTTGATATATATGTTATGTGCTGTTGAATTTGTGGTTTTGAAACAAAACATATATATGCCAGAATCTTTGATGTCATGGGGCTCTCAGCAAAGATTTTATGCTCTCAACAAAGATTTCATACTAGTGGCGCACCACTCAGCACTTTAGTGGCGCACTACAAAAAGCACACTAGTGGCGCATCGTCAACTAGTGCGCCATTAGTAAGCCAGGGCACATGGGTAAATATGGCCCCTGGGAGGCATACTAATGGAGCACCATGGGCTATACTAATGGTGCACTGCCTGGTGCGCCATTAGTATACCAGATACTAATGGCGCACCTGTGGTGCGCCATTAGTAAAAAATTCTATTGGCGTGATGCTAGTGGCGCACCTGTAGTGCGCCATTAGTAGCCAAAACAGGTGCGCCACTAGCAGGCCTTTTCCTAGTAGTGGTAGTGGCTATGAGTTTTGTTGAGCCTTGTTCACTTCTCTTTTGAGTCACTAAAAATTTCAGAAATTTTCAAAGAAAGAAAAAGGAAGAGATGAGGAGGTTCCTCAGAGGCTCTTCAAGCCGTGACCCCAAGGAAGATGACAATGAGAAGAAGAAAGCCAAGTATCCGGTCCCCCGAGTTGCAGAAGTTCGAGCATGCGAGTGGCCAAGCGATGTGTTCTTACGTGTCGCTGGTCTTTATGAGGATTTTTATTACTTGGTGGAGAACACAGGCCTTACCGCATTTGTCGAAGATAAGTGTCCACAATACCTCCTCCTCACTAATAGTTTCGTGCAAAGCTTTAATTTCTATCCAAGGAAGAACCCTCCTATGGTTGAGTTTAAGTTATATGATATCCCCCAGCACATGTCACTTCAGGATTTTTGCAATGTTTGCAAATTACCTTATGTTGGGGATATTCATGAACCTCGTCCACGGACTTGGAGGCCTTCATTGATACTATTGTTGTAGGAGAGGAGAGAGGAGTGTCTTGCGCTAGAGTTGCTAGTGTACATTTTCCCGTTCTTCGGTATCTCTTATTATTCGTGGGAAAATGTTTGATTGTCCGTGGGAAAGCTGGGGCTCTTAGCTCCCCAGATCTTGCGGTATTGCACGAAGCTCTTTATAATGAGAAAACTTATAGCTTGGGTGCTATAGTGGCTCCACGGTTGAACACGAACCGTACTAAAGGCGTTGTTTATGGAGGTATCTATGCTACCCATCTTGCTAAACATTTTAAGATACCTATTAGACTGTACGAGGAAGAAGAGATGCTTCTTCCTGAGAGATATCTAGATTATGATAGCATGGTTCGCCATGACTTTCTTGATAAAGATATAAATAAGAGCATGATTTATAACTTGGTATTTAGCCAAGGTACTCGTGAGACTATTACCTTGCCTGCTCCTTCTTTGTTCAATCTTCATCTAGGCAGGTACATTATTATGCCCCCGGACATCAACGCATATTGGGGCATAGCGCCACCACACGCGCCCGTGCCCGAGTTACGAGTCGAGTATCAGACGCCAGTTTATCAATGGGAGCCAGAGGAGCTCACCCAGCAGTGGCACCCTCGGTACACTCCAGAGTACCCCGGAGACGGTTATTTCCCTCCGTGGGAGTAAACCAACTTAGGCCAAAAGCCTAAGCTTGGGGGAGTACGTGTTTCTCACCTACTTTATATTCATGCTCACACTTTCTCTTTGTTCACACCTTGTCATTGTATCATCCATGCTAGTTTATTTCTTTTTCTAGCTTTCTTCTCGTGTGTTTGTTTAATTTGAGAAAAACAAAAAAAATAGTTGTAAGTTTGCTTTCTAGCTTGCTTAGTGTTTTTTTAAAAGACAACCCAAAAACATTTCCCTTTCTTATTTTGATTGTTGGGAGCTTTCCCGTGTAAATAGTTTTATTTTTTCTTTGGGTCAAGGTAGAAGACCATGGTTAAAATGTTTAGTGGATCTCACATGCATATTTATTTATCCGTCAAAGAGCCATATTACTTTGTCTTCTCCTATGTGTTTGCTTCCAGATTCCAGCTTAGTCCAATGCACGAACACTCTCATTATGATTCACATCATTCGGTCGTGCAAGTAAAAGGCAATAATGACGATATATGATGAAGTGACTAAGCCTGGAAAAGCTCGTATGAACTCAACCTATTTTGTTTTTGCAAATATGACTAGCTCATCGTTCCTAATTCAGATTTTTATGAGAGAAACATGTTTGCAATGACAACTTAGAGATCATAGTTTCTAATGCCATGCTTAATTAGCTAGGAGCTTATAATGGTTTGTCTTGGATGCCAACATGAATTTCAAGATGATTATGATGTAGTATGATAGGATGGTATCCTCCTTCGAGTGATTCAAGTGGCTTGACTTGGCACATGTTCACGCATGTAGTTGAAACAAAATCAACATAGCCTCTATGATATTCATGTTCATGGTGATTTATGTCCTACTCATGCTTACACACAATATTGATTAACTTCAATGCATTTTGATGAATGTTGTCGCTCTAGTTGGTCGCTTCCCAGTCTTTTGCTAGCCTTGACCTGCGCTAAGCGAGAATACTGCTAGTGCAACCACTTCCATAAACCCAAAGTTGTTCCATACGAGTCCACCATACCTACCTATATGCGGTATCTACCTGCCGTTCCAAGTAAGTTTGCATGTGTCGCTCTCTAAATCTTCAAGTAATAATCTGTTTTGTATGCCCGAATTGCTCATGTGTTGACAAGGGGCGGTCAGCATCTTCCATGCTAGGCGTGTTATCCTCGATATGTGTTTATTCACTATCACTCACGAGAAAGGGGCCGATAATTGGAATGCCCAGTTCCATGCTCAAATCGAAAAGATAATTGCAAACAAAACTGCCCCTGGATTGTTGTTGGTATGGATGGCACCCGAGGATACGGCTAGTCGTGGAGTGTGATTGATCAGTGGTGGTGGAGTCAAAACTTTACTTTTCTGTTTGGGAACCGCCTATAGTATGTGTAGCATGGAAGATGGTGAAAACTCTTGGTCATCGCGTTGACAATGAAAGCATGCCACCCAAAATTATTTATCTCTGTTTTAAAAGATTGAGCTCTGGCACCTCTGCAAATCAATACTTCCCTCTGCGAAGGGCCTATCTATTTACGTTTCTGTTGAGTCATCCTCTTCTTATAAAAGGCACCAATTAGAGAGCACCACTGTCATTTTTATGTTTTCTTTTAATTGATATTGAGTATGACTGTGACTGGATCTTCTTTGCCATGAATTACAATGTTCAGTCAACCCTTGGTCTTTGAAGGTGCTCTGCATTTATGTTTTGCGGTCTCAGAAAGCGCTAGCGAGATACCATCTGTTCATATTGCTTCATAATTGTTTCGATTGAAGTGTTGACGTTTGAAACTTATTCTTATTGCTTGCTAGTTGATTATACAATTGATATGAGTACATCATGAGACCTAAATGTCATTGCTTATGTGGTTAGCTTATGATCTTGCTGAAAATCTGAATATGAGTTAGAAATAATTACAACAGCAAGGTCAAACAGAGTTCATAAAAGTTTTTCTTTTGTCTCTTTCAGTTTGTCAACTGAATTGCTTGAGGACAAGCAAGGCTTTAAGCTTGGGGGAGTTGATACGACTCCATCGTATCTACTTTTCCAAACTCTTTTGCCCTTGTTTTGGTCTCTAATTTGCATGATTTGAATGGAACTAACCCGGACTGACGATGTTTTCAGCAGAATTGCCATGGTGTTGTTTTTGCGCAGAAATAAAAGTTCTCGGAATGACCTGGAAATTTTCGAGGATTTTTTGTGGAATATATAAAAAATACTGGCGCAAGAATCACGTGGAGGGACGGAGCTAGGAACTCACAAGCCCACCAGGCCCGGCCCCCCTGGCCGGACCTGGCAGGCTTGTGTGCCCCTCGTGGCTCTGCAGCCTCCAATTCGAGCTCTATATATTCCTTTTTGACCGGAAAAAATCAAGGAGAAGAGTTTATTGTGTTTTACGATACGGAGCCGCCGCCACCACCTGTTCTTCCTTTGAAGGGCAGATCTGGAGTCCGTTCTGGGCTTCGAAGAGGGAGAATCGACGCCTTCGTCGTCATCAACCATCCTTCATCGCCAATTCCATGATGCTCTTCACCGTTCGTGAGTAATCTCGTTGTAGGCTTGCTGGACGGTGATGGGTTGGATGAGATCTATCATGTAATCAGGTTAGTTTTGATGGGGATTGATCCCTAGTATCCACTATGTTCTGAGATTGATATTGCTACTACTTTGCCATGCTTAATGCTTGGCACTAGGGCCCGAGTGCCATGATTTCAGATCTGAACCTATTATGTTTTCATCCATATATGTGTGTTCTTGATCCTATCTTGCAAGTAGTAGTCACCTACTATGTGTTATGACCCGGCAACCCCGAAGTGACAATAGCCGGTACCACTCCCGGAGATGACCATAGGATGAGGAGGTCATGTATTCACTAAGTGCTAATGTATTGTTCCGGTTCTCTATTAAAAGGAGACCCTTAATATCCCGTAGTTTCCATTAGGACCCCGTTGCCACGGGAGGGGTGTACAATAGATGTCATGCAAGTTCTTTACCATACGCACGTATGACTATATACGGAATACATGCCTACATTACATTGACGAACTGGAGCTAGTTACATATCTCCCCATGTTATAACTGTTACATGATGAATGTCATCCGGCATAATTATCCATCACCGATCCAATGCCTACGAGATTTTACTACTGGTCCTTGCTATGTTGCTTTACCGCTACTGCTGTCACTGCCGCTACTGCTGTCACTACTGCTACTGTTACCATTGCTACTGTTACTATCACACTACTTTGCTACTGAAACTTTGCTGCAGATACTAAGTATTTCAGGTGTGGTTAAATTGACAACTCAACTGCTAATACTCAGGAATATTCTTTGGCTTACCCTTGTGTCGAATCAACAAATTTGGGTTGAATACTCTACCCTCGAAAACTGTTGCGATCCCCTATACTTGTGGGTTATCACCTCCCTACCGAGACGTACAAGAAGAGCCCCCGGCAAGGCAACCCCTGCCGGGGAGGAAGAGAAGGCCTGAAGAGAGGTGCGGGCCAAGGGCACCTTCGTATCCTGTGGATGCCTCCACCGACGAACATGTCACCGCCAATGCATGGACCACGCGTCCGCCCACACGCCAGCGCAACACCCCGATGTTGCCACGTGTGGGTACGTGTCCAAGTCCCCCTGACAAAGAGAGGAATCATGTCCAAGCATTTAATGTGCCATAGTAACACTGTGGCAGACAGTCGCCGCTGCTCCACTCGTGAATCCACTGTTCACCCTCTGGGCCACTATCGTGACCCCTTCGCCTATAAAAGGAGGCCCGAGGCTTAGTAGAAAGGACTTTTGGCTTTTTGACCAATCGAAAGGCCATAAGAAGGACGAATCTACAATAAACTAAAACAAATAACTAAACACATGCAGGAGTAGGGTTTTACACATAACGCGACCTGAACCTGGGTAAAAACGATCTTGTCAGGCCCTGACTATTGGTTATGCTCTTGCCGCGACCCCTCTCCCTACCAAACCAGCAAAAGGGGACCGTTAAGGCCCCATAGGTGTCAATCCTTTCACCGACCTCTTTGGCACGCCAGGTAGGGGGATCGACGGAAGTAGGCCGGTGTCAGTGCCCTCCCGATCCGACGAGCCATTCGACGGCTCCATGGATCTCAGTTCGACACATCATCCTCCCGGAGCGGGAGGAGGCAGTGGCTGCTCTGCTCGTGCGTGAGAGCACATAGCACCTCCATGGGTGCTATGCGAGCACAGGTGGAAGGAGCGGAAGCCCCGAGCTCTACATCGCCTGGCCGACACACCTCCTTGGAACGCCCGCGCTGCTGTCGAGGGCGTGACAGGGGGCTTCGGCCAGGCCTTCGATGCTTACTCCGGCCATCGCACATCTCCAGAGTGCTGCATGGTCATCGAGGATGCGTCTGATGCCCTGAACCGCCCCGCGCCCTCCGTCTCGCATTTCTCCTTGGAGCGTTGTGACGCCGGGAAGATGCGCTCGGGGGCTCCGCCAACAAACCTCTTGCAAAAGAGATGAGAAAGTGTTGCGCCCGACGCGCCTCTTTCCTTCAGTGTGGCCAAAATCCACCGATGAAAACTTCTTCGACAAGGAGTCCGCACGGGGCAACGTCAGCTCGCTGGGGCTGCAAGATGGAGCTTGCTAGGATCAGAGCACTCTGACTTCGTTTCGAGCCTGTTTAGCGGCTTGAGCGGCCACAGAGCGCCCTCATCTCGTTTGGAACTCGTTAAACGTTTTGGACGGCTACGTAGCACCATATTTTGCCTCGAGCCGCGCTCGACGATTTACATGGTTGCACTGAGTGCGGCAAAGAGTCTTGCCGGTGACGACCTCCTCTGTTGAGTTTTCAGAGGATCCGCTCCTCTAAGTACTCGCGACAGGATAAGTCAAGCTAGCAAGCATCCGGAAAGTACAAGAGAATAGTCATACAAGATGAGAGTCGAATAAAGGATACATCTATTCATTCATTCGTGTGGATACATTTGATTCCACTTACAATGCGTTGTTGTCCTAACCTAAAAACTCTGTCTTTTGACGAGGGACGACCTACGAGAAGGAGTGAAGTTCAAAAACACAAAGTGCGGGCCAACCCCCGGTGCAACCCAGGGTGGCCCTCCTGGACCAGCATTGCACAGTGGAGAGCAGCGCCGGAGGTCAGCGCGGCCGGAGGAGATGAAGCGGCCGGAGCAAATGGTCGCACCGCCTCAAAGACGAGGCGTCGATGCGGGATATGGCAAGGTGCCCCCGCTAGGCGGGGGCAGGGCATGAGCGCGTCCCGGCGGCAGGGTCAGCGGTCAGTCGGAGCTCGGGGAGTCGTACTCCGACTTGACCCGCCGGGATCCCGACCTGCCAAGAGCGCCACTGCCGCCGCTGCCCCCTCGTCGCTATCTCTTGAGGAGGGACACTCGGCGTCACTCGAGCCCCTTCGCAGCAGCCGAGACGCACACATGTGCGCGCGTAAAACTTGACGGATAGCATATTAACCTCCACTAGCTTAAAGCGGAGGATATGCCCATCCTCGAGGCTATGGGCGCGGGCGAAGGCTTTCCAGCCCCGCTCAAGCAGCATGGATTGGTTCTTCGGATACTCCACGCGTGCCTGCATGGCGCCATGGGAGCAGCCGCACACCCACAACCACAAGACTGGGGCCTGGCGGTCTCCATCGCCCTAGCGAAAGGGCGAGGGAGGTGCACATGACCCCGCGGAGCGCCGTGCAGCTCCCTGACGAACTCTAGCATCGTTACGTCCGAGTGCCCGAAAAGCCCATGAGAAGGCGGAGACGCTGGAGTAGCACTCCGCCTCCCTTGACCACGTCATCGGCCCCTCGAGCCTCTCCCGCTACGGTCGACGGGGTTGCCGCTGGCTGCGGCCCCAGAAGTTGTGGCATGATCCGAGAGGGATGCCCTTGCCGCCCTGGCGGCCAACAGAGGTTGGCCCCGTCCCCTAACCATAGTTAGAGATGGGTGCCATCGGGAAAGATGAAAAGAAGCAAGAGAGACAAGGCGACTGGCGTTGAAGGCTTCGAGAGTGAGATGGATGGGAAAAACCTTCGCGCAAACACCCTAATTTGTAGGGCAAATCTCGGAGGCCACCCTACTCGCTCCAGGAGTCGCCGCCCCTCTTGCCCAATCGCCCTCAAGTCACGAGCGGAACATGGAACCGCCCTGATGCGCCAATGCATGCAGGGGCTGGCCCATCCACGCCCGCCGCTTTTGAGGCCACGATCGCCACTTGCCCGACCGCAGCTGCGCATGCCCTACGCTTGGCAGTGGCATTTCTAGGGAATAAAGGGGCCATCATGCGCACGTCAAACACCCTCCCACTTCGCGTGTTCAATGCGCGACGTGGGGAAAGAAAACCTGCAACAGCTTGATTCCGATAAGCCCAGCGCCTACGAGTCCGCGCACCGCTTTGGGCCTGACCCAACAACGCGTCGCATGCATGTGTGGCCCAGGCCCGGGTGCTCCTGTCGGTGCATGATACGTCTCCGTCGTATCTTCTTTTCCGAACACTTTTGCCCTTGTTTTGGACTCTAATTTGCATCATTTGAATGGAACTAACCCGGACTAACGTTGTTTTCAGTAGAATTTCCATGGTGTTGTTTTTGTGCAGAAATAAAAGGTCTCGGAATGACTTGAAAATTTACGGAGAATTTTTCCGGAATTAATGAAAAATACGTGCGCAAAGATCCACCGGAGGAGGTGAGCTAGTGGGCCACAAGCCCAGGGGCCGCGGCCACCCCCCTTAGCCGCGTAGTGAGGGCTTGTGGGGGCCACGAGGCTCCACCGCCTCCAAACTCAGCTCTATATATTCCGTTTCACCCAGAAAAAATCAGAGAGAAGGATTCATCGCGTTTTATGATATGGAGGCGCCGCCACCTCCTGTGCTTCATCTGGAGGGCAGATCTGGAGTCCGTTCTGGGCTCCGGAGAGGGGAAATCATCGCCATCGTCATCATCAACCTTCCTCCATCGCCAATTCCATGATGCTCTTCACCGTTCATGAGTAATCTCATCATAGGCTTGCTGGACGGTGATGAGTTGGATGAGATCTATCATATAATCGAGTTAGTTTTGACTGGGATTGATCCCTAGTATCCACTATGTTCTGAGATTGATGTTGCTACTACTTTGCCATGCTTAATGCTTGTCACTAGGGCCCGAGTGCCATGATTTCAGATCTGAACATATTATGTTGTCGCCAATATATGTGTGTTTTAGATCCTATCTTGCAAGTTGTAGTCACCTACTATGTGTTATGACCTGGCAACCCCGGAGTGACAATAGCCGGAACCACTCCCGAAGATGACCATAGTATGAGGAGTTCATGTATTCACCATGTGTTAATGCGTTGGTCCCGTTCTTTATTAAAATGAGAACCTTAATATCCCGTAGTTTCCATTAGGACCCCGCTGCCATGGGAGGGATGGACAATAGATGTCATGCAAGTTCTTTTCCCTAAGCACGTATGACTACATACGGAATACATGCCTACATTAGATTGACGAAACGGGAGCTAGTTACTTATCTCTCCGTGTTATAGCTGTTACATTATGAATCACATCCGGCATACTCATCCATCACCGATCCACTGCCTACGAGTCTTTTACTATTAGTCCTTGCTACGTTACTTTGCTGCTACTGCTGTCCCTCCTGTTACTTTGCCGCTACTACTGTTACTGCTTTTTTACTCTGTTGCTACTCATGTTGCTCTGCTGCTACTGTTGTTCCTTGCTACTGCTTTCACTACTACTGTTACTTGCTACTTTGTTGTTACTTGCTGCAACACTTTACTGGCGCCATTGATACAACAAGTCAGGAATGGTCTGCCGTCAACAGATTCTTTTCTGGCACCGTTGCTATCACACCACTTTGCTACTGATACTTTGCTTGCAGACACTAATCTTTCAGGTGTGGTTGAACTGACAACTCAGCTGCTAATACTTGAGAATATTCTTTCGCTTCCCCTTGTGGCGAATCAATAAATTTGGGTTGAATACTCTACCCTCGAAAACTGTTGCGATCCCATACGCTTGTGGGTCATCAACGCTATTTTCTGGCGCCGTTGCCGGGGAAGCACAGCTATATTCTCTGAGTCACTTGGGATTGACGTCTGCTGGTCACTATGAGGAATCCGAAAGATCCAAGAACTGAAATCTTGCCTTCCACTACGAGGACAGGTAAGAAACTGCCATATAGCTCTGCACTTGATTCACCTTCAGTTATGAGTAAGTTTGTAACATCGCCTCCTGCTAGAAATCTTGATATGTCGCCTGTGCTTGATGATGCTACTTCTGTTGTCCATCATGCTTATGATGATGCTATGCTTGATACTATGTCTGATGATGATATGCTTGATACTATGCCTGATGATGCTATGCTTGATACTGCTTTGCCACTAGGTGCATTCCTTGATGCACAAATTGCTAGAATTGCTGCTAGATGTGATGATACTTCTGAAACTGCTAATACTATTGAAGTAGAACCTACTTTCCCTGTTATGCCTGGGCACTATGTTATGGAGGGAGAGATAGCTAAGGACTTTCTTGCATGTAAGGATAGCTATGTAATTCTTTTTTCTCTCTCTCTTCTTTTCGTGTGTCTGTCTAGTTTGAGAAAACCCAAAAAGACTTTCTTTTCTTCTTTTGCTTGTTGGGAGCTTTCCCGTGTAAATAGTTTTCTTTTTCTTTGGTCAAGGTAGAAGATATTGGTTACAATGTTTAGTGGCTCTCGCATGCATACCTATTTAGGTTTCAAAGAGCCATATTACTTTGTCTTCTCCTTTGTGTTTGCGTGGAGATTCCAGCATAGTCGAATGCACGAGCACGCTTACTATTGTTCACATCATCCGGTCATGCAAGTGAAAGGCAATAATGACGATATATGATGAAGTGACTGAGCCTGGAAAAGCTGGTATGAACTCAATCTATTTTGTTTTTGGAAATATGACTAGCTCATCATGCCTGATTCAGCTTTATTGTGAGAGAAACATGTTTGCAATGACAACTTAGAGATCATAGTTTCTTATGCCATGATTACTTAGCAAGGAGCTTATAATGTTTTGTCTTGGATGCCCACATGAATGTTGAGATGACTCTGTTGTAGTATGATAGGATGGTATCCTCCTTTGAATGATTCAAGTGGCTTGACTTGGCGCATGTTCACGCATGTAGTTAAAAGAAAATCAACATAGCCTCTATGATATTCATGTTCATGGTGATTTATGTCCTACTCTTGCTTGCACTCAATGTTAGTTAATCTCAATGCATTTTGATGACTGTTGTCGCTCTCTAGTTGGTCGCTTCCCAGTCTTCTGCTAGCCTTCACTTGTACTAAGCGGGAATACTGCTTGTGCATCCACTTCCATAAACCCAAAGTTGTTCCATATGAGTCCACCATACCTACCTATGTGCGGTATCTACCTGCCGTTCCAAGTAAATTTGCATGTGCCACTCTCTAAATCTTCAAGAAATAATCTGTTTTGCATGCCCGAACCGCTCATGTGGTGACAGGGGGCTAAAGGTATCTTCCATGCTAGGCGTGTTGTCCTCGATATGTGTTTATTCACTATCATTCACGAGAAAGGGGTCGGAAATTGGAATTCCCAGTTCCATGCTCAAATCGAAAAGATAATTGCAAACAAAACTCCCCCAGGATTGATGTTGGTATGGACGGTACCCGAGGATTCGGCTAGCCGTGGAGTGTGATTGATTGGTGGTGGGGGAGTCAAAACTTTACTTTTCTATTTGGGAACCGCCTATAGCATGTGTAGCGTGGAAGATATTGAGAACTCTTAGTCATTGCGTTGACAACGAGAGCATGCCACCCAAAATTATTATCTCCGCTTTCAAAGCTTGAGCTCTGGCACCTCTGCAAATCAGTGCTTCCCTCTGCGAAGGGCCTGTCTATTTATGTTCATGTAGAGTCATCCTCCTCTTATAAAAGCACCAATTAGAGAGCACCTTTGTCATTTTTATGCTTTGTTTTTAACTGTATTGAGTATGACTGTGACTGGATCTTAATTGCCATGAGTTACAATGTTTAGTCAGCCCTTGGTCTTTGAAGGTGCTCTGCATTTATGTTTTGCGGTCTCAGAAAGAGCTAGCGAGATACCATCTGTTCGCACTGCTTCATGTTGTTTTGATTGAAGTGTTGACATTCGAGGCTTATTATTATTTGCTCGCTAGTTGATTATGCCATTGATATGAGTTTACCGTGAGACCTAGATGTCATTTGCTTATGTGGTTAGCTTGTGATCTTGGTGAAATTCTCGTTATGAGTTAGACATAGTTTCAACAACAAGATCAAACAGAGTTCATCAAAGTTTTTCTTTTGTCTCTTTCAGTTTGTCAACTGAATTGCTTGCGGACAAGCAAGGCTTTAAGCTTGGGGGAGTTGATACGTCTCCGGTCGTATCTACTTTTCCGAACTCTGTTGCCCTTGTTTTGGACTCTAATTTGCATGATTTGAATGGAACTAACCCGGACTAACGTTGTTTTCAGCAGAATTGCCATGGTCTTGTTTTTTGTGCAGAAATAAAAATTCTCGGAATGACCTGAAAATTTACGGAGAATTTTTCTGGAATTAATTAAAAATACCTACGCAAAGATCCACCGGAGGAGGTGAGCCAGTGGGCCACAAGCCCTAGGGCCGCGGCCACCCCCCTGCCCGCGCCGTGAGGGCTTGTGGAGCCCACGACGCTCCACTGCCTCCAAACTCAGCTCTATGTATTCCATTTCGCCCAGAAAAAATCAGAGAGAAGGATTCATCGTGTTTTACGATACGGAGGCGCCGCCACCTCGTGTTCTTCATCTGGAGGGCAGATCTGGAGTCCGTTCTGGGCTCCAGAGAGGGAAAATCGTCACCATCATCATCATCAACCTTCCTCCATCGCCAATTCCATGATGCTCTTCACCGTTCGTGAGTAATCTCATCGTAGGCTTGCTGGACGGTGATGAGTTGGATGAGATCTATCATGTAATCGAGTTAGTTTTGACGGGGATTGATCCCTAGTATCCACTATGTTCTGAGATTGATGTTGCTACTACTTTGCCATGCTTAATGCTTGTCACTAGGGCCCGAGTGCCATGATTTCAGATCTTAACCTATTATGTTGTCGCCAATATATGTGTGTTTTTTATCCTATCTTGCAAGTTGTAGTCACCTACTATGTGTTATGACCCGGCAACCCCGGAGTGACAATAGCCGGAACCACTCCCGGAGATGACCATAATATGAGGAGTTCATGTATTCACCAAGTGTTAATGCGTTGGTCCGGTTCTTTATTAAAAGCAGAACCTTAATATCCCATAGTTTCCATTCGGACCCCGCTGCCACGGGAGGGATGGACAATAGATGTCATGCAAGTTCTTTTCCCTAAGCACGTATGACTACATACGGAATACATGCCTACATTAGATTGACGAATGGGAGCTAGTTACTTATCCTTCCGTGTTATAGTTGTTCAATGATGAATCCCACCCGGCATACTCATCCATCACCGATCCACTGCCTATGAGTCTTTTACTACTGGTCCTTGCTATGTTACTTTGCTGCTACTATTGTCACTGCTGTTACTTGCCGCTACTATTGTTACGGCTGTTGTTACTCTGTTGCTACTGTTGTTGCTCTGCTACTACTTCTATTCCTTGCTACTGTTGTCACTACTATTGTTACTTGCTACTTTGTTGTTACTTGCTGCAACACTTTACTGGCACCATTGAAACAACAAGTCAGGAATAGTCTGCCGTCAACAGATTCCTTTCTGGCACCGTTGCTATCATACCACTTTGCTACTGATGCTTTGCTTGCAGACACTAATCTTTCAGGTGTGGTTGAACTGACAACTCAGCTGCTAATACTTGAGAATATTCTTTCGCTTCCCCTTGTGGCGAATCAATACATTTGGGTTGAATACTCTACCCTCGAAATCTGTTGCGATCCCATACGCTTGTAGGTCATCAGTGCACTAATGCGTGGGGTCTCTAGTGCCCCGGACTAGTGCACGGAATCCGGCAGCCCCCTCCACGTCGGCAAGGCGCATCGCTGGAGCATAGAGCGGAAGCAAGGCTCGGAAGGCCACCAATCGCAGACTACAAGCCCCCGGCAAGCGCCCGCTTGCTGGGAATGCAGAAGAGGCCCCGGCAGGGACCTCCCTGCCGGGAAGGTAGGCACTGCCAAGGCGGGACCCTCCCGCCAAGGAAGAAGGACTCAGCCCGGCAAGCCATGCTTGCCGGGACGATTGACAATGCCTTGACAGGCCATCACCTCCATGCCGAGAGGTAGAAGAAGAGCCCCCGGCAAGGCAACCCCTGCCGAGGAGGAAGAGAAGGCCCGAAGAGAGGCGCCGGCCCAGGGCGCCTTCGCGTCGTGTGGATGCCTCCACCAACGAACACGCCACCGCTGATGCATGGACCACGCGTCCGCCCACACGCCAGCGCAACACCCTGACGTTGCCACATGTGGGTACGTGTCCAACTACCCCTGACAAAGACAGGAAGCATGTCGAAGCATTTAATGAGCAGTAACACTGTGGCAGGCGGTCACTGCTGTTCCACTCGTGAACCCACCGTTCACCCTCTGAGCCACTCTGGTGACCCTTTCGCCTAGAAAAGGAGGCCCGAGGCTCAATAGAAAGGACTTTTGGCTTTTTGACCAATCGAAAGGCCATAAGAAGGACAGATCTATAGTAAACTAAAACAAATAACTAAACACATGCAAGGGCCCTGACTGTTGGTTCTGCTTTTGCCATGGCCCCTCTCCCTGCCAAACCAGCAAAAGGGGACCATTGAGGCCCCCATAGGTGACGATCCTTTCGCCAACACCTGGGTGAGAAGGCTATCCCGTTCTATCAATTGCTGAAAAAGAAAAATCACTTCATCTGGACCGATGCGGCCCATGGGGCGTTTGAGGCCCACAAAAAACAACCTGCTGAGCCGCCCGTGCTGGCATCCCCAGCTGACAAAGAGTCGATGCTCTTGTACATTGCCGCTAATTCAAAAGCGGTGAGTGTGGCGGTGGTTCTGAGCACAAGGAAGAAGGCAAGGAATACCCAGTCCAGCGGCCGGTGTATTTCGTTAGTGAGGTATTAACCCTGTCCAAGCAGCGGTATCCACATTGGCAGAAGTTGTTCTTCGTGATCTTCATGGCTAGCCAGAAGTTGAAGCACTACTCTTTGGAACACCCCATCACCGTGGTCAGTTCTGCACCCATCGAACATATCATACAGAATCGAGAAGCTACTCGGCAGATTGCTAAATGGGCGATAGAGCTTGGTCCCTATCATGTGAAGTATGCACCTCGTAATGCCATCAAGTCTCAGGCACCCGTGGACTTTATCAATGATTGGACCGAGTTGCAAGTTCCAGAAGACAAGCCAGACAACACCTACTGGACGATTTATTTTGATGGCTCTAGACAATTGGAAGGTTCAGGAGCCGGAGTGGCGTTGACGTATCCAGGAGGAGACAAGTTTTGTTATGTTCTGCAGCTCATGTTTCCTTGCACAAATAATGCAGTTGAGTATGAAGCTTTGCTCCATGGGCTCAGGATAGCTAAAGAGATGAATCTGAGTCGAGTCAGGTGCCTCGACAACTCAGATTTAGTGGCCCAGGAAGTGTGAGGAACCTCGGATTCCAAGGATCCCTTGATCGGGGCTTACACGCATGGGGTAACCGAGGTGGTGGGTTATTTCCATGGCTATCAGGTTGACCATAGTAATTGTCGACAAAACGTGGCGGTTGATGCTCTCTCCCGGCTTGGGTCACAGCATAAGCCTTTCCCTCCTAATATATTCTTGGATGCTTTACATAACCCTTCTGTGAAATTGCTCTCTGAAGAATACATAGCAATTCCTGACCCGGAGTCACAATTGGTGGCGGTACTCGGAGCAATTCCTGATTGGATGATACCCTACAAGGCTTATCTGGCTCAAGCCGAGTTGCCATCTGATGAAGTTTTCGCCAGGCAGATCGTACGACGATGCAAGTCCATGGTTATACATAAAGGCAAGTTGCATAAACAAAGCACATGTGGGATTTTACAGCGTTGTGTTTCGCCAAAAGAGGGGAGAAAAATTCTCAATGAGATACATGCGGGCAACTGTGGACATCACGCCGGGTCATGATCTTTGCTGACAAAATCTTTCCGTCACGATTTCTACTGGTTGACGGCTCATGCCGATGTTCAAGAAATAGTGTTGTCGATGTGATGGACGTCAGAAGTTCGAACATCAGATGCATGTGTCGGCTCCGGAATTGCGCATGATCCCCATTACATGGCCTTTTGCATTTTGGGGGCTTGACATGGTTGGTCCCTTTAATAAGTCTCCTGACAAAAAGACACATCTGCTGGTTGCAGTTGATAAATTTACCAAGTGGGTTGAGGCGGAGACGGACAGTAATTGTGAAGCAGAAACGGCGGTTAAGTTCCTCAAGAAGCCGATTTTGCGCTTTGGTTACCCTCATAGCATCATCACCGATAATGGTACTAATTTGTCTAAGGGGGCAATGAAGGATTTTTGTCAGCGAGAGCACGTCCAGCTTGACGTATCTGCAGTAGCTCATCCACAATCTAATGGTCAAGTTGAGCGGGCTAACGAGGAGATCTTGCATGGGATCAAGCCCCGGCTCATCATCCCTCTGCAGTACACTCCGGGTTGTTGGGTTGAAGAACTCCCCTCTGTACTTTGGAGTATCAGAACAACAACTAACAAGTCTACTGGTTACACTCCTTTCCTTCCTGTCTATGGGGCAGAGGCGGTTCTCCCAAGCAATATGAAGCACGATTCTCCGAGAGTCGCCGCATATGTTGAAGCTGATAATGAGCGGACATGTCAAGATTCTTTGGATGCTCTCGAGGAGAATCGTGATTTGGCCGCAGCACGGTTGGCGATTTACCAACAAGACCTACGTCGTTACTATGTTCGGTGTGTCAAAAGTCGGGTCTTTCAGGAGGGTGATTTTGTGCTTCGATTGATTCAAGATCATACGAGTATGCAAAAGCTTTCACCCCCTTGGGAAGGGCCTTTCCTCGTCAGCAGGAACCTCCGCAACGGCTCGTATTACCTGATTGACTTACGGCCCGACAAGCCAACCACGGAGGAAGAAACAACCCGCCCCTGGAATATTGCTCACTTGCGGCCCTATTATACTTTGAATCATTGGCTCCTTATCTATGTACATACTTATATCATTGTGTACTCTCCACATTACATCAATAAGCCGACGCCCATGAAATTCGGGGTCTCTACCGTTTCATATCTGAGTGTGAGTCTTTATTGATTAAATTAAGTCGCCCCAGAGGATGAGTCACCATCGGGGAGGCCATTCAAACATGGACGCTACTGGCATCAAAGAGAGTAAGTCTCCTTGATGTGACCACTCAAACATAGGTACTAGTAAAGCAAAAGAGGATCAAGTGCCATGATGCACGGTTCAAACAGAGGTGCCTATGTATGATCATGAACGATAAAAACCAGCTTAGTTGGGGGCTACTAGTTCACAAGTCGTTTTGCAGTAATAGCATTGTCTTCTGCTATCCTATGCCCATTTTTCCTTGATCATAGGTCATTTGGGGGCTTCTGACTCATTGAGTCCCGCCTTAATACCCTCTTCGCAAGCAAAAAAATAACGCATTACTAAATGGTTATACTGGATGTGTGTTTCGTGACTCCCCCATAAGGCCTATGTACTCTTGGCGAGTCAATCCAAATATGGACCCTAAACTTCCAAGGTTAAAACATTGAGGTACTTGCGAGAGCCAGCATATGGAAAATAGACAAACCATGGGTTAATTGTACCTGCCTCACTAAAGCTTGACTTGAGCCTGATCAGCCAATCTACATACATAAAGGTTTTCGCAAAAACATCTTCGGTTATGATTAGAGACTTGCGAGCCCATCTACCCGCTGTGACTCACAGAGCCGGCTCATTTTCAAACTTATATGCTGATTATGTTTTCAAGCACACATTCAACAGCCACGATTAATTAATTTAAGATGAGTGGTGGTCAAGGAAGCAGCACAATATTGCTTCAAACCGCCAATAGCCAAATCAAGGTGAGTTATATTGCAAGGTAATGCTTGGGAGATTTGAGATTAAAAGGTGCAAATAGAAAAGCAGTTTTGAGCATATTCCAAAGCAAGATTACATGGCTCGTCAAGGCCAGAAATTTTCAATGTTAACCCGGCAGTAAGATGTCTCCGGGTTCAATCTCCTCTGTGGGATGAAGCTTCAAAGGGCCGCCATGCCTAGGTCGCCTCCGTCTCACCCTGTGCTGAGGTTTCGGGGTCTTGGATCTGGAAGTTGTCCACATCCCACGCGCAATTGATTAAGGCATGAAATTCAGCTTCTTCCGTCAAGATGGTTTACGTGTCAGAGTGAGGGGCAAAAAGAGGCTTACGGCACTGAGGCGTTAAGTCCAAAGACGTGAAACTAGGAATGCCACACGCTTCCCACCGGCATCATAGGCCGCCTGGTACTACATCAGATCAAGGTTTTCAGCAAGGGAGCTTGCCGCAGGACAAACATTCATTACACATTGCGCGTAGTCTTCATGCGTGAACTTTGAGCCGTCATCCTAGTATCCAGGGAAGCCGCCGGCTATTTCATCCGGCTTCAGTTTAGGAGCATGCGCTATTTCCCGGCTCATGGTTGCCATCACGCCCTTTCGCGCAGATGATTTCCTCATTACGGCTATGTGCCGAGGAATGGTTGAGAGCCATTGTAGCATATCCTTGATACACTTCCCTGGGTCTTTGTCCCCCAAGACAGCCTTGACAGTCAGCAAGCCGCCAGCATAAAGTTGCTCTGTCAGAGTGTATATTGCCTTTAGCTTCAAAACCGAATCATCTTGAAGATTGGCGGATCGAGCGCCTATAAAGAAACAAGTAAAGCGTAAGTCACCGAGCACCTTGTGTCCTTTACAAGAAGTGATAACAGATTTTATGAAGGACTTACCAAAGATAGTGTTGGTCATATGGGAGATATGTCGACGGAGACCAGTCAATTCTGTTGTGGCTTGTGTCAGTTGACCCTCGGCCTTCTCTCCTCGTTTTGCAAGGGCAGTTTTTTCAGGTGCGGTTGATTCCTTGTTGCTAAGATATTCAGCTTTGACCAGGTAAAGTTCTGCCATTATAACTCGAAGTTTTTCCTCTGCTCGGCCCTGGCATCTTGCTGGCATCTCAGACTTTTTCTCATCTCGCTTAGGGATGCGTCATTTTGACTAATAGTCTCCTACAAAATCAAGTGGAAGTATCAGTGACCTTAATATTATTTGGTTGCGTTGACAGGCGGACAGTCAAGTCTCAAGCATATTGCAAGCAATACATTCGACACTTGGGGGCTAATGTATTGGCTTTTCTAAAGGAAAGGTAAGTTTTCACTTTATTAAGAAAGACCCGGCTCATCTTCAAGAAGATGACCCGGCCCTTGGGGGCTACAGGTTGAAGCTTTTCAGTTTATTAAGCAACACCCGGCTCATCTTCAAGAAGATGACCCGACCCTTGGGGCTACAGGTTGAAGCTTTTCAGTTTATTAAACAAGACCCGACTCATCTTCAAGAAGATGACCCAGCCCTTGGGGGCTACAGGTTGAAGCTTTTTAGATTATTAAACAAGACCCGACTCATCTTGAAGAAGATGACCCGGCCCTTGGGGGCTACAGGTTGAAGCTTTTTAGTTTATTAAACAAGACCCGACTCATCTTCAAGAATATGACCCGGCCCTTGGGGGCTACAGGTTGAAGCTTTTCAAAGATTATTTCACAAGAACCGGCTCATCTCCAAGAAGTTGACCTAGCCCTTGGGGGCTATAGGCGAATATATAAGGCAATTTGTTCCATAAATACCTCGTATCTTTTCTTCATCATGTTCACTAAGCCAGCTTCAAAACCTCGGCTCGCAGCAAGGGGGTTCAAATATGCTCCGTGAAGTTCTTCGAAGTTTAACTTCTCGATATTAGGGAGATCAAGTCCAAATTTTCCTTTCGTCATCTTGGTAGAGATGTCCCCGGCAGTATGCTTTGCCAACACATTGCGGACAAGGGTCGTATGACCTGTCCCAATAATAACAACAGCATCATCTTCGGGCGAGGCGCCTTTGGATGACTTCACGGGACTTGGCGGGTTGCGTTTTTCTTTATGACTTGGCTCCACGGCGATATCATCAGTTCTTGGTGGGATGACTTGGGCATTAGTAATATTGTCCATAGTGGCAACTTCTGAAGGATCAGGATAAGCCCCGATATTTTCATCTGGAATATCAGGGACAAGAGCGTCTGTTTCGTCCACTCCAGGCTTGTCACCGTTTAGAGTTGACCCGCTAGTCTTGCGTTTCTTGGCTTGAGCTCTACAAAGATGAAAGGTCGGGATAGACTTAATCAAATATCATGTTAAGAGTTCATACAACAGACAATATCATACCCAGCTACAGGAACAAGGGGTGGTAATTTGGAGGGTGCTGAGTCGCCCAATGAAGGAGGAGAAACCTATTATAGTCACAAAGTTTGATGAATACAAGCAAGGTTGTCAATAAAGCCTCATAATAAACGAGAAGGTACCTCAGTACGACGTTTGCGGCCGGATGATTTTTCAGGCAAACCCGCCATAAGAACACCTGAAGAGCTATGGGTGTGGCATGTTGGAGTATATAAAGCCTTCTTCGAAAGGAAGTTAGGATCCAAGTGAGCATTTGGGTTATTCATAGGAACTTTCCTACAAACCCGCATTTGAGGTCTTTCCAAGGAAATACTTGAGTTAGAAGATATGGAAATTGCCTCAGCCTCTTCAGCATCACTTTCCATGTAATCTCCTAGGAATTAAGTAAATGGTTAGAACAAATATATGATGCAACAAGGGGATGGTCCAAGTATTTACCTTAGACGCGTCTTCAATGTGTGGTGACTCGCCCACGACGCATGACTCACCGGCACCTGATTTGCCTTTCTTCTTCTTGGCGAGGGTCTTCACCCTTTTCACGAGCGGTTTTACAATCCTGCGTTTCCAGAAGGGTGTATTTTTCTGCAAAAACGGGAAGTTAGTTCTACCAAAGAGAAAAACAAGGTATCAAATAAAACAGATGAGAGGTAAATTTATTTACTTGAGGAGCAGGATTAGCAATGCAGAATGGATTCACACCAATTTTGGAAAAAGCCTCTTTGGGTTCACCACATAGCTTCTTCCCGAGACTATTGATTTCTTCACAGTCAAGCATGACATTCATGAAATGCTGAGCATTGTTCAAATTGCCGTCATAATGAAACATCAGACCCTCAAAGCGGCTGAGAGGCATGATCCGCCATTCAACCCAGTATCAGATCAAGTCGATTCCGGTCAAACCTTTGGCGTTCAAAGCCCTCAGCACAGGCCAAATAGATTTGTGGGCGGCTTGTTCCTCTTGAGTCAGAGACTCGGGGAGTTGAAAATCCATTGGAAGACGATCTTCCGTGTAACCTGGTAGGGGATTTTCTTGATCTGGAGCACTGTTTTTGAAGCAGAACCAGGTTTTTCCCCAACCTTTGGGATGGCTGGGTAAGGCAGCAGTAGGGAAGCCGGTTTCACGCCGCCTCTGGATAGTGACTCCACCAAGTTCTAAGCTAGGGCCATCAGCCCATTTCGTTTGGCGATTCAAATAGAAAAATTCCCTAAGCAAGGCAACAATGGGTTCCATTCCTAAGTATGCTTCACAAAAGACCTGGAACTGGCACAGGTTACTGATTGAATTAGGACCTAAATCTTGTGGGTAAAGATTGAAAAAGCTGAGGGCGTCTCGGAAGAATTTTGAGCCAGGAGGGGAGAAACCTTGATCTAAATGGACTGCAAAGACTACTACTTCCCCTTCGGCGGGTGGAGGTCGCACTTCTTTGGCACGAGCTCTCCATTCAATCACTTCTTTGGGGGACAAGGTTCCCATTGACATAAATCGTTGCAAAGTGGCTTCGTCAATATCAGAAGGTAACCAATCACATTTTGATGGCTTTGACATATTGTTTAGAGACAGAAAATGCCAGCTGCATGGATACAAATGGCGGGTTATTTTAATGACTAGCACATGAGATATCATAATATTTTAGGTCGCTTAAGAATGAGGGGACACATGATGATGGCAGGTCACGAAAAAGACTAAGCTGGCTTCATAATAAGTCGCTACTAGGTCATGAAGAGACTAAAAAGATTGAATTCTGCTAAGTGTTGGAAGAACAGTTTTTTGTCAAAACTACAGAGCAAAATGGATCTACCAGTAGTGCAGAAAAGAAAAATTAATGGCTGACACTACAGAATCAGCTTCTTTTCCGTCAGCCATCACCGACGGCAAAGAGGACTCCACCGATGGCAAAAATTCTGAATTCCAACAGTGTGAACTAAATAGCGAAGACACTCTTTGCCATCAGCCAGCGGACGGCAAAGATTTGGCATACGGCAAAATAATAAATTCCAGTAGTGTGAACTAAATGGCGATGAACGGAGATGGCAACAGCTAAATGGTGACGGGTTTTTGTATGAAGATATGAGCAAAGCTTATACGAGATTCAAATTGCATCCTTTCCGCTACTTATTAAGGGGGTTTGTTGTGCTAATGGGTGCACGAAATAGTGTTGCTAATGGTGGTACAATGAACCCTAGAAGAACTCCAGCGAACTACAGAACACGACCTGACTAGATCTATTACAAAGGGATGAGGGCGTACCTAATAGCGCAAACCGGAGGAGGAAGAAGACCGTGGCTCGACGCAAGAGATGAACAGAGATGGAATCTGTGCTTCGAAGAAGTTTGCAGGAAGATATGCAGTAGCATAGCATCGAGGGATGAAAGGCTCGAGGAGGAAGAAGACGAGCTAGGGTAAAAAGTGAAAGAAGATTCCCTGTCGGTATTTAAAGATCGGAGGGTGGGAAAGGAAACTGCACGCACGGGAAACTAGGAGGTTATGTAAATTCAGAATTGATGGCGCCTTGAATTTCGTGCTGGAGAGACAAGATCGAAAGGAGCCGTTGGGTGACATCATAAAGACTCCTGGAATTTCAGAGCAAGTGATGTCATTAATCCATGCGACGGAAAGTCAGAGAAAGTCCGCAAGCCGGCAATCTTTCCGCTGGGGATAGGATGACGTTTCAATTAAGTCGCCAAAGATTAAAATAAGGTCTATTGACATGGATAAATTCAAGTCAATCTGGGGCCTAATGTTGGCGATGTTATCCCATTATAAGACCGGCCTATGACACCGGGTCAGGAGAATGGCGGTTGTACCTCAATTATCAAGACGGGTCATTATCTGAGAAGGGGAAGGCGCCACGCGTACGCTGTGAAGAGATGGTTGGCCCAAGACTCAAAGAAGGCAACTTGTGGACTGCATAACGAAAGAGTCACCTGAAGTTTCCTTGCATGAGAGACAAGGCGAGTTAGAGTTAGACCTACTCACGGATTGTATTGAAATTTGGACTCTTGTAAACCTAGAGCCTCGACCTATATATAAAGGCGAGACTCTAGGGTTGATAGGGTTAAGTTAACATCAACGGAGAGCTAGGTCAGGTGAATCTGCACCCTTGTAATCGATTCCTATAGCAATATACACATAGCAGGACGTAGGCTTTTACCTCAATCTGAGGGGCCGACACTGGGTAAACTCGTCTCCCATTTCCCGATCAACCCATTTGAGTCGCCACATAGCTGCGGTGGCCTCATCACTAAGTCATTTCACGGGGACATCTCCCGTGACAAAACCACGACACTAAGCATTCTGATCTTGGGTTCCAGAGTTGTGCAGATTCGAAAATTTACACAATTGAGGAATCTCGTGAAGAATTTAGTAACTTAGAGAAATTCATCAGGTGTTCTAGACATGGATGTGCTCATCTGAAGGATTTTTTGAGGAAAAACAGACTTCACAGATCTAATGAAAATAAATGGATCAACAGGGGCAGTAAAATTAGATTTTAGTTACCCTGTGTGAAGAACACGACAAACTGAGGAAGTGAATACTGAAGCTCGTCAGTTCAAATCTCCCGTTCCCTAACTCGACGACTGAAGACAGCTACGATGACGACGGAGGTACATGAACCACATTTGCGTGAGTCTGGTGACGGTGATGTCGAGGCAGTAAAGTTGTTCTCACCGGCGACAAAGATATCCAGCAGTGGCGCTAGGGTACAGCTCGACCGGGGGAAGATGAAAGCGAGAGGAATAGTTTTCACTGAAGGGGGTAGGGTCTATTTATAGCTTAGGTGAAAACGGTCTGTAGTGAATCTTTCAGACCGAACTGCCCCTGCCCTTTCCTCTCTGCTTGACACGTGTTACCCACGTACAAAGCGGTGGAAATCATGGAGATCGTGGTTATCCTATCGTGAGTAGTGGGTGCAATTAGAGTGGTAACAGCAAAAATAATTAAGTTTGAATTTTTTTAGGATTTTCTAGCAAAGTCTTCAGCTGACAAGGACTCGGTGAAGACTTTGAACAAGTGCCAACTAGAACGCATATGAAAAATTGAGAATAGTTTGGCTTGAGCTTAGCATAGAGGGGAGACGGGTCCGATCACATTCACTTATATGAAAATCCAACCTCAAAACTTAGCAATAAGTGAATGTTGTTGAGGACATTGAAATCTAATATATATGTATATATATAGTCAATGAAGATCATGAGAAAAATTTAAAGACTTTGAAATTTTTGAAGACTTTGAAAATTTGAGGATTTGCAAAAAGTCTCAGTTTGAAGAATTTCGACCTTCAAGAATTTCGAATTTGCATAATTCCAAATTTCGGTGGTGGAGTGTCCCATCATATAAGAATGATTATTTCAGGCGCCGCGTACAATTGTCGTAGGGCCTTCAGAATCAAATTCTTCATTAATTTCTTCACACTAAGAGTGTTTTTCTTCATTGATTGAAGAAAAACATTACTTCGTGTCTTGCGCATCTAAGTCATCAATTTTGCAAGGTGTTAGATGTGTGCATTTTATAGAACATTCAAGGATTCTAGGATATTTTCCTCACACTGCAACATGCAAAACCATTTCTCATCCAAGGGCTTAGTGAAGATATCCGCTAGCTGGCCTTCAGTCTTCACATGGTCGATGACGATGTTGTCCTTGAGTACATGATCACGAAGAAAATGATGATGAATCTGTTTGTGCTTGGTCTTCGAGTGTTGTATTGGGTTTTAGGATATCTTGATTGCACTCTCATTGTCGCAGTAGAGGGGCACATTCTTCATGTTGATGTTGTAGTCCTCGAGGGTTTGCTTCATCCACAATAGTTGTGCACAACAAGATCCAGCAGCAATGTATTCAACTTCAGCAATGGAGAGTGATACGCAGTTCTGCTTCATTGAGGACTAGCAGACTAAGAATTGTCCGAGGAAATGACATGTACCTGAGGTTGACTTGCGATCCACATGGTCACGAGCATAATCAGAATGAGAATATCCAATGAGGTGAAGATTTGATCCCTTGGGGTACCATAATCCAAGTGTTGGTGTGTGAGCTAGATATCAAAGAATATGTTGCATAGCCTTATGGTGTGATTTCTTCGGTTTTTATTGGAAACATGCACACATGCAAACACTAAGCATAATTTTTTTCCTAGATGCACATAGGTACAATAAAGCACCAATCATAGAGCGATATACCTACTGATCGAAATCTATACCATTTTCGGTAGTGGAGAGGTGACCATTGGTAGGCATAGGAAATTTGATGCCTTTGCATTCCTTCATGCAAAATTTCTTCACGACATCCTTGAGGTATTTCTCTTGATAGATGAAGATACCATTGCGATGTGGACTAATTTGAAGCCCTAGGAAGAATTTGAGCTCCCCCATCGTAGACATTTGATACTCTTCACCTATAGGCAAATCATCACTGTAACATTTGTGAGTACAACCAAAAATAATATCATCCACATATATTTGGCATAGAAACAGTTCAGTCACAGGATTTTGTGAAAAGAGTGGGATCGAGTGAATCGGGTTAGAAGACTTTCTTCACAAGGAATTCCTTCAATGTATCATACCATGCCTCAGGGGCTTGCTTGAGGCCATAGAGTGCCTTTTTTAGTTTGAAGACTTTGTTTGGATGCTTCGGGTCTTCAAACCCTGGGGGTTGAGCAACATATACTTCTTACTCAAGCTTACCATTGAGGAATGCACTTTTCACATCCATTTGATATAGTGTAATATTGTGATGGTTAGCATAAGCAAGCAATATACAAATAGCTTCAAGTCTAGCAACAGGTGCAAAAGTTTCATCAAAGTCAATGTCTTCAACCCGTGTGTAGCATTGGGCTACAAGTCGTGTCTTGTTCCTCACAACTTGACCATCCTCATCTTGCTTGTTTCAGTAGATACACTTGGTGCTGATGATATTGTGCTTGCGACGATCAGGTCTTTTGACGAGTTCCCATACTTCATTTAGCTTGAACTGAAGAAGTTCATCTTGCATGGCTTCAATCCACTCAGGTTCCATGAAGGCTTCATCAAATTTTGAGTGGTCTCTGATAGACACAAAGGAGAAATGCCCACAAAAGTTAACTAAATGTGAAGCTTTTGAGCGAGTGACGGGACCTAGTGCATCGATGTCATCGAGGATTTTGTCAATTTCCACTTCATTTGCAATCCACGGATGTGTTGGTTGAAGACTTTGGTTGGGCTGAGGAATTTGATGTGGAGAAATTTCCTCAGGTGCACCTTCTTTAATTTCATCATTGTTGGGGACGACTTATTCAACAAGAGGTTGTTCCTTAGTAGGAATGATATCTTCAGTAGCCTTGTGCTTAATAGCTTCCTGAGGAGTCAATTTATGTGGCACAGGAGGTAATTGCTCTATTTGCGAGCCGTTTGTTCCATCAAACCATACATCTACAGTTTCAACAACCTTGTTGTGATAGGTGTTGAAGATTCTCTAGGTGTACGAGTCCTTTCCATAACCGAGCATAAAACCCTCATGTGCTTTTGGTGCAAATTTTGAGCTATGGTGTAGATCTCTAATCCGGCATCTTGCACCAAAGACTTTGAAATAACTTACATTGGGTTTCTTGTCTGTGAGGAGTTCGTATGAAGTTTTCTTGAGGAATTTGTGAAGATATACCTTGTTGATGATGTGGCAAGCAGTGTTGATTGCCTCAAGCCAAAATCGACGAGGCGTATGATATTATTCAAGCATAGTCCATGCCATTTTAACCAGAGTCTTGTTCTCGCGCTCAGCAATGCCATTCTGTTGAGGAGTATAAGGAGCAGACAATTCATGAGTCATACCAAGTTCATTAAGATAATCATCAAGGCCAGTATTCTTGAATTATGTCCCATTGTCACTCTTGATGTGTTTGATCTCGACGCCGTAGTTCATCGATACCCTTGAGGAAAATCGTTTGAAGACTTCCTGCACTTCAGTTTTATACAAAATGATATGCACCCAAGTATAACGAGAATAATCATCAACGATGACAAACCATATAGAGATGATGCATTGGTTAGAGTAGCATAATGAGTAGGTCCAAAAAGATCCATGTGAAGCAATTCAAACGGACGAGTAGTAGTCATGATAGTCTTTGAGGGGTGTTTGGATATGTTCATCTTTCTAGACTCACATGCCCCGCAGAGATGATCCTTGAGGAATTTGAAGGTCTCA
This sequence comes from Hordeum vulgare subsp. vulgare, assembly GCF_904849725.1. NCBI lineage: Eukaryota > Viridiplantae > Streptophyta > Magnoliopsida > Poales > Poaceae > Hordeum > Hordeum vulgare. The sequence goes on from NC_058522.1 coordinate 160,211,088, forward strand.
ATGCCAATGACATGCTTCTTCTTCGCCATGTGTGCAAGTTCCTCATGCCTGCATGACCATGTCGTCGATGCCATAGCCACCCTTTTGAGGTTGTTGCTAGTAGACACATGGCTGGCTGAGGACCTGCAGAGAAATCGACAATATACAAGTCTCCTCTCCTAAAGCCTTCAAAGACTTTGGATTTGTCCGATTCCATGATGACTACACATCTATATTTTCCAAAGATGAAAATCGTATCAAGATCAAAAAGCATTGAGACTACACATCTATATTTGTTAAACCCAAGGCATTCGACAAGCATGACTTTGTCCATGTGTCGGTCCTTAGAGATAGCCACTTTGCCAAGTCCAAATACCTTGCTTTTACCTTTGTCAGCGTAGGTGATGTGCTTCAGTGGTGATGGAGTCAGTGGGATATTCATCAATAGGCTTTTATGACCAGTCATGTGATTTGTACATCCACTGTCAAGAACCCACTCTGTGCCCTTGGATTGATCATCCTTCGAACCTTTTGCCATGAAGCAATAGGTGGGAGCGAAGTCATCATCATAGTCATGCGTGTTGTTGACGTTGTCATTTTCTTCAAGGTTGAAGATGGACTTGTTGACGAATGTGGTAGGAAGTGCCAGACTTGCCACACCGGACTCTAAGTCCACTTCAGAACCTTCCTCTTCATCACATTCCTCAGATTCTTCTTCGGAATCCATTTCCTTGCCAATGAGTGTCCGAGCCTTTGTGAAACTGGTCTTCTTGTGCGATGAGGACTTTGAAGATTTCTTTTTTTTTTTCTTCGAGTCACCAGAACTGTCATCCTTGTACTTCTTCCTTGATTCCTTCACCCAGCAAGGACAATCAACAATGTAGTGATCAGATTTCTTGCATTTATGGCAGGTTCTTTTCTTGTACTCCTGAGGTGAAGATTTTGATTTTGTCATACCTCTTCTTGAAGACTTTCCGAACTGGCCACACCTTGAGAACTTCTGGAATTTTCTCAAGAGCATAGCAAGTTCCTGACCAAGTTCTTCATGATCACTAAGACTGCAGTCAGATTCTTCTTCTTCAAATGAGGAAACAACCTTTCCTTCACCGCATGAGGTCTTGAGTAGCTCGGTCCATAAAGGAATCTATTCTCTTCTTGTTGGAATTCATTTGTATTGAGTCTCTCAAATATATCAGCAGGATCAAGAATCTTGTAGTCTCTTTGTTCTTGGATCATCAATACCACTGTATCAAATGGTGGATCAAGAGATCGTAGCAGTTTCTTCACGACTTCATGATCAGTGATGTCTCTAGCGCAAAGAGTGTGAAGATCATTGGAGATGTCAGTGAGGCGATCAAAGGTATCTTAGCAACTTACATTATCCAGTCTCTTGAAGCGGTTGAAGAGATTGCGAAGAACATCAACTCGAGAGTCATGCTGTGTGGAGACTCCCTCATTGACTTTGGACAGCCCTTCCCAGATAAGCTTCGCAGAGCCCAAAGCACTCACTGTGCCATACTTACCTTTTCTCAGATGGCCACATATGATATTGTTCACTTGCGGGTCGACGTGCTTGAATTTCTTCACATCAGCAGCGGTGATTGTTGAAGTGACACAGGGAACACCGTTTTCCAAAATGTAGCAGAGATCGTTGTCAATTGCTTCAATGTGCATGCGCATCTTGTTCTTCCAGTAGGGGAAGTCCTTTCCTTCGAAGGTCGGACAACCCGCAATAACCTTGATCATACCTATGGTCAACATAACTAAAACTCCAGGCGGTTAAACCAAAATCACACAGAACAAGGGAGTACCTTGCTCTGATACCAATTTAAAGTGTGTTATATTGAACACAGGGGGTGAATGGGCCATTTTTACAAATTCATCACTGAGGAAATTCCTAGTAAGGAAAGTCCTCAGTCATGAACTGAGTGCAACGGAAATAGTACTTAGACAGATATGCAAAAGCGACTGCAGCAAAGTACTGAGAGTGAATTGATAGGTTTTGTTTGCATACGTCACGTAAACAGGATAGGCAGGTGATGAATAACCCAGGCGAAGAATTTGAGGTGAGGAATTCAAAGAAAGTCTTTAGTCAAGTTCTTCAAATAGTAAGGATGAAAGTCTTCAACGTGAAATTGAGGAAATGAAAAGAGTTGACGAAATAGAACCAGTAGCTCGATAAAGACAGTGGTTGATCACCCAGTTCCAACTGATGTGACAGTTGTATGTCTGGTTTGGAGCGGCTTGGTAATGAAACCAAAGGACACACAGTCCCGGGACACACCGTCCCTACCATATTTTCCTTGAGCTAAGGACACACAGTCCTCTCCCAACAATCGTGGTAAGTCATCAGGGCAGACTTCCAAACCCTCACAAACTCGATCACCCGGCGATCCACAATTTACTGCTGGATGCTCTAGACCATGACACCTAACTGTCTATAGGATGCACAGTCCTCAAAGGTAACAAGCGTCAGTTTGACACACGAACAATCTCTTTAGTGATGCTCAATCACTTTGGGTTTTTGGGTTTTGGTTTGGGTGTTTGGGGAATTTCCTCACTTGATGATTTTCGCTCAAAGTCCTTGAGGAATTAGGTTTCTCTAAATGACAGGTGTCAGATTCTCTTGGAGCAGCCAACGAGCTAGTGGTTCTGGGGGCGGCTATTTATAGCCAGGGAGCATCTTCACATGATATGACAATATTGTCCCCAATGATATGACCGTTGTGTGGATAAGATTGGGGATAGGTGGTGTACGGTGCGGCAACGGTCGGAACTTTCAACTGTGAAAGTCCTCATGTCTCTCATGTTCCTCACGTGGAGGATTTGATAGGTGTAGGTTTGAGTTGAGCATCATGAGGAAATTCTTTCCTTAGTTTTACCTCGACCCCCTTTAACAGTACGGTGTTCATATGACTTGAGAACGAAGAAAATGAAACACAAAGAGTAAATCTTCACACTTCAATGTCTTCAGTGCATTTTCTTCGGGACACACCAAATTCCTCATCTTCAATGTCTTCATGAGGAATAGCAATTTCTTTGCCATCAAAGTCTTCAACGCATGACCAAAGTCTTCACCCGAAGACATACATTTTTAGGGGTCGATATTCTTTGAATAACTCAAACTCCTCAGTGACTTATAGAGCATGTGTACACTCACAAACATATCAGTCTCTTAACATATAAGTCTTCAATCCACCAAAATCACTAAGGGGCACTAGATGCACTTACAGACTCCTTCTCAAATGATGCCCAGATTTTCCATACCCGAAACATGTGACGGGAATCCAGAGGTTGTACACATCCTTGGGTTAAGATGTGTATGGTTTGGCAAAGCAGCTCTCGTGTGACATGTAGTTCCTCACAGAGTTTATGGACTCTTTAATCGGGTTGTGAGCCAAACTGTCGACGGAGAGGCTGAAGTTGGTGTGAAAGCTGAGTTGTTTGCCATCCTCCATGGATGAAACCAACATGTGACTCTCTCCAATGACGTCCTTACTAAAAGGGAAGTAGCGAGTATGAAAGCACAACTTCTCCCTAAGGTGGTTTTGGTATTTAATAACAACATATGTCTTATTGAACTAATGATCGTATCTAAGTATATTTTAGAAAAATTCAAAGATGCATTGGCTAAGGATTGTGAGGAGAACCCCTTGATACAAAAAAAGGAATAGGATTGGCCAAGCTTCAAGCTACAAGACTCTACATTTTATATTTGTGAAAAATCACACTTGAGTCCATAGGAAAGCCAATACTATTAAAAGGGGGTGAGGTATCTATGATGAATTGCATGCTCAAGTGCTTAGAGATAGCTACCAAAAATACCCATCCATTCTCCCACAAAAGTTCTCTCTCCAAAGCCTATATAGAAAAATCGATGCCACCAAGTTTTCCCATTCGGCCATACCGATTTTCCACCAAACAGAACCTTTGCCAAACCCTACAGTCTCGGTACCACCACTGAAACCAGTGACAAAGTTTCTGGTATGTCGTATTCAAGAAACAGAAATTCCGAGTCTTGGAATCGGTCCCACCGAGATTTGGAAATTGTCCTAGGTCATCCATATCGGTACCACCAAGATTCCTATATCGGTCTCACCAAGAATACAGAAGTTGCCACATTTTGTGCAAATCGGTGCCTCCCAAATTCACTTCGGTTATACCGAGTTGGGCAATAATGTTGTAACAGTTGGGATTTTGGAGATACCTATATATACCCATCCACCACCTCTCATTCGCAGAGGAAGCACTCAGAACACACATACACTTTCCATATCCATTTTTCTGAGAGAGAGCTACCTATTCATACGTTGAGATCAAGATGTTCCAATCCATACATCTGAAAATTGATCTCTAGCCTCCCCAAGTTGCTTTCCACCCAATCAATCTCTTCTACTCATGCCAAATCTATGAGAGGGTGACTGAGTGTTGAGGAGACTATCTTTTAAAAGGCAGGAGCAAGAAGTTCACCGTACTACCGCATTTATTACCTTTTGGAGGGTTGTGCCTCCTAGATTGGTTAGATGTTGCTTGTTAACCTCCTACTTTGTGTTGTGGACTTGAACCAAGAAGTTTGTTAGGGAAGGAGATCGCCTAGTTCATGAAGATCTACCCCAAGTGAGGCTAGTCCTTCATGGACATAAGACATGATGGGATAGACAAGGTTGCTTCTCCATGGACCCTCCGTGGGTTGAGCCCTCTGTGGACTCGTGCGGCCATTTCCCTCAGTGGGTTGACACATAGCCGGCATGTTTGAGCTCCAAGATGTTGTTTTTGGTAATGCGATGAGGCCTCCCACTTGCCTTTAGAACCCGAACCGGCCATGTCCTAATTGGGGAAAAGGTTTGAAGAGATTGGGGAAGGATGGAGCTTGGGAGCTTGGGATCTTGGAGCTCATATGATTAAGGAAGGCGATGGCGATGTGAGATCTGAGAAGCACGTGGAGGCTATGGTGGCAGTTCCCTTTTTATAAGTCGTTGTAATGCCAAGAGCCCCTTTGTTGTGCCATAGACCTCGCCACTTCCCAATAAATCGTACAGTTATGCGCGCATGGGATAGCCCAAATCGTAAACCATATCCCCTGAAAATCCTGGCACGATCTCCATATTGATGGAACGTGCCAATGAAAAACTACCTCGGACCGCGGACCGAATTCTTGTAACTGGTCAGTGGTCATGACCGGTCATGACCTTTTGCTAAAAGTTTGTCTGATAGAAGCGTTGTGCACACTTGAACGGTTGGCCTTGGAGGATAAATAACACATATTGTTCGGAAACATGGAAATCATTGGTTCCAAACTATTACCGGTTGAATATAAATGGGGAGAGGAACTCGTGCCGCGAGCTGAAGACCTTGGACACAAGAAGAAGCTAGGAATCATGACTACGACATTAGAGGCGAGTTCGGGAGCTACTGAGGGAATTCGGGACTAAGGGGTCCTCGGGCTGTTGACCTATCTTCACGGGCCAGACTCATTGGCCACCCTATGATTATAACTGAAGGCCAAACTACAAGACGACCCCGTGTCCGGAACAAAATCTTCTGAAGCCTTGGTGTATGGTCCAAGTCAAGATGATCATATCGTCATGTTTACTCCCTGACGTAACTGACATTGTGTAACCCTAGGTACCCCTGGTATCTATATGAATCAATGGTTTTTAGTCCGTAAGGCAGATTAAGATGAACACTCCTAGGCTTTAAACCACATCATACGATCTCGATGTTGATCAACTATGTACTTGATACTTCATCATCAATACAAACAAAGCAGGATGTAGGGTATTACCTAAGAGGACCCAATCCTGGGTAAATGTCGTCCCCCCTGTCTCCTGTTACCCATCGATCCAAGATCCATAGTTCGAGACCCCCTACCCAAGATCTGTAGATTTTGACACTGACAATGACCATGAGGTAGATGCTTGTTATATTATCACACTTATTTGAATCCCTAACTCACCATTGCATACTTGTTCCCATGATGACTTTTCTTGTGCTCAATTTATATGCTTATATGCCATGACACAATCCCTTGTCACACCATATGCTATGCATGACGACGACACTTGTTCGGTGAATAACCGCTTTAATACTTGGTTTTGCACTAACGCTAACCACATTTGTTTATCAAAGTTTTTCCTATTTGCTCCTTTTTTCAATAATTACAAGATGGTGTGACATTGGAGAGTGCCCATTTCGATCTTGACGATAATAAGAGCTTGGTCATCATTCACTTCTACACGGTGACGCCATCTCTTTCTAGATTCGGATTTCCATTTGAGGATAGATATTTCCCAAGGGGGAGGGGATGATGTGGAGCATCCTACGGACGTCACCATGAGAAGAGTCTGTTTGGCAAGTGACACGTCTGACATCCACTTCACATGCATCAAGGTGAATTGTCTCGTTTACACATGTTAACTTAATCCCTTTGAGGATGGTATACTACTTGACACTCCTCTCATGTGCATAGATAGGTATTGTCGGAGCTTCACGGATAACGAGCAAGAGTGCCAGTGCCAAGGAAAAACTACACCATCCGTGAGGAAAGCTTGAAAGCAACTCGGAAAAAGACACGGGTGCTGAAGCAACAATGGCTAGACATCCGGCCCCAACCCGGACATCCGACACCTCACGAGAGGGCAGACATCCGGACCTAGCCAGACATTCAGCGCCTGCTGATACTTGTGATTTGCGTTGGGATTTTGTCGGAATAGGAGGAGATGATGCAGTACATTATAGATAAGTATTTCTCTCAGTGAGAACCAACGTTATCAAACCAAAAGGAGGATCGCACAACTCCCATCTTCAGCGCCTACGCCCAAAAGAGCAAACACTTGCACTCAACTAAGGCAAGAGGGTTGTCAATCCCCTTGAACCCATTACTTGCAAGCAAATAAGTAGTGTAGATGATAGTTGGATAAATATAAAGTGGAAAATATGTAAAAAGTAAATAATGGCAGCAAGGAAACAGTAGCGTTTGCAAATATATATGTGAATAGACCCAAGGGTCATAGTGTTCTCTAGTGGCTTCTCTCTCGAAGATGACATATGGTGGGTAAATGATACTTGTGATCTGCGATGGATTTTCAGTGAAGAGGAACAGGTAATCGTAGCACAATACGGGTAATTATTTCCCTCGATAAATAAACCAAGGTTTATAGAAACAATAGGAATATCAATCCTCTACTATCTACAGCGGCTCCACACAAAAGACCAAACAACTTGCACCCAACACGGACAAGAAGGTTGTCAATCCCCTTGATCTCGTTATTTGCAAGCAAATGTGGTGTGTAGATAATTGTTGATAATTGTAACTTGCAAATTAAAATAAAATATAAATAATAACAGCAAGGAAATTATAAGTTTTCTGAATATATATAAGTGAATAGACCCAGGGGACATAGTGTTCTCTAGTGGCATCTCTCATGAAAGCAACATATGGTGGGTAAACAAATTACTCTTGGGCAACTAATAGAACAACGGATAGTTATGCGATTTTCACGGCAATGATCATGTGTATATAGGCATCATGTCCATAAGAAAATAGGCCGACTCCCGTGTCAGGGCAGATTTCCAAATAATATAATTATCGTAAATCAGCCATGAATGTCATCCAACGTAGAAAATTATTCAAACTGGTAGACCAACTTGATATAAAAAAACCAGTAGTACTTGATATTAGACAGGGTAGAGCGGAGGCCGCTCAATAGTTTATTATAGACGCGCCAATACTTGACATAAAGGCGGTTATCTCACAATGGTCATGGGAACACTACTACTCGCATAGACAGGTGGACATGTCACCTCGAAGTGAAGCGACATGGATAAAATACTACTACATGCCAAGCGTCAGAGTGAGTCTTGACAATTATTCATGGTGGCCGAAGTGGTGAAATAATACAATGACAGACTCCAAGATCACAAGACTGACTCGGACTCCTCTAGGCATCAAATTCGCTATCGTGCTCTTCATCCATGAGATCACCTTCATAAATATCTGGCCACATCAACAAGCGAGTGAGTACTTTGAAAGTACTCGCAAGACAATATGCACATAAGATAAAATGAATGCAAGAAATTTCATATGCATGGTTAATTACACAGTTGAGGATATTGCTTATCGTTATCGTCTAGGTCAGCTCAGCATTAGAGATTAATAAGAAATCGGCCAATTAATCGATTTTACCGGTCGACTATTAATCACACATTTTTGGCAAATCCGAGGTTCCCAACACTAAAATATGCTATATTTAACACAAAAATATATTGGAAAAAAGTGTTAACTTTATTCCTAGCCTGCGAATACTCGTATATTGACAAATAAAATAGGGAAATAGTACATATTGCATAACAATGTACACAAAACACAAATAAACATAATTTTTGCAAACATGGTGCTAGGAATAGGCCTGATTTATCGGAAGATTCCCGATAAATCACTTATCGGTCACTCCACGAGTAGCGACAAATCAGACGATAAACCGCTGAATCGGATGATTTTTTGAATAGTGGTTAATTATCATAGTTATCACGGTAAATAATTTAGCAGTGTGTTAAGTCAGGGTAGATAAGTCGGGCGGTAGTCCTCCTGAAATATCCAAGAAAGTAAAGTGCACCGATCGGGTGTGTGAAGCAACGCCTCGAAAGGTTAACCAACAAAAATAAAGTGCCATCGTCGGTTGTCTAAGCGACACCGCATACAAGGCTTAATAATAACTTAACAAGCCACACTCGGGCCTCTATGCGACACCAAGGAAAGATCATAGTAAAGTAAATAACTAGCCACAGTCGGCATCTCAGCGACACCACGGAAAGGGCATAATAAAGAAATTAGCTGGCCTCAATCGAGCTTCTCAGCGACACCACAGAAAGGGCAAAATAAAGTAAATGAATATCCGGGTGGTACAACGAACCTTCGGGATATTCAACACAACCATGTCTCATCAAGTTAGTTTCAAACGTCACAGCCACATGTCAATAATAAGCACTTTCATAAGTAAAAAGTTGTTCTCCATAGACACACACGAAGAACGACACTTGACCTATCAACCAGTCGTCCTTAAATAGATTTGACTCTGCAGAGCGTGTACTCTTTACCCATAGCCAACGGGTTCCCATAGCCACAAGTAATAATCTCGTGTACGGTATTTTAGAAGTAAACACACAAAACCAGCACACAGACCCATTTTTACCCAGCGGGGTCCGGAATAACCTGAACTACGCTTCAAGGGAAAAAACTATAAGACAGACAGGCCAACATCCTCGACTAGCATGGGATCAAATTTATACCGCGCAGTACAAGGGGGTGCACCCTCCCCCCCCCCCTCTCCGTCCAAACCGGAAACACCAATGCCCCTTGACCTGATGACTGGCATTATTCTAGGGCCATGGGACCTTCACCCAGCCCCTCTACTTCGTGTGCACATGGAGTTAGAATTACGACCTACTCAACCGCATTCCCTTTCAAAAATACCTACGGCAGTACGTAGAAGTAAGGTGACACACTCAAAAGACTCGATCTATGTTGATACTCGAGATTAAATTTGTATTCACATACTGTCGTGCATTCGGCATGACCAGGTCACAACCTGTCACGTCCCACGTGCTAGGGTGTCCACGGCCTATCATCATTCCACAAGTTGTTAGTACACCCATGCATGAAATCATACCACATACCATGTTGTAAGTTATGATGTAGCAAAGTTATCAAACAATCATATCAGCAAACATCACATCAAACATGCAAACATACTTGCTTGATTCGACGAATTCGGAGTCTAGCTCGGTGGAGTTGACGGGCAGCGTCTCCCCCTTCGGTATCTATGCCACACAAATACCAGTTCAATTGTAAATACCGAGCGCGTATAAAGTTGTCTCACAAATATTTTGGAATAAATATGATAAAAAATAGATCACAGACTAAAAGTTTTGGAAAAATAATCAATTCAAAAGCCCTTTTATTTTAAAACTCACGAAGGAAATGAGATTAGGGACCAATTTGTGATAAACAGAAAGTTTCCCACGGGGCGCATTGGAAAAGAAGAAAACGGCTCAGCAAAAATGCACAAGCCAACATAGAAAATGCCTTCTGCGAAAGGCCCCACTCGAAAATGGTTCGGAAAAAGAAAGAATCCTGTTAGTGGACCAGCATTATCAGGTTTGAACCTCCTCGCCGACGGTAGAGGCATCGCGGTGTCGCGGGCGATGTGCTACTGCGAAACACAGGGGGGGAGCGAGCGCACTCACCGAGGCCTTTCGCAACCGAGGGAGGTGGAAAAGGTAATCGACGAGCACCACGACGACGGCTACTCTCACTCCGACGGACGGTGGTTTCAGGCGTTGGCTGACGTCGATGGAGAGGGCTGCAAACACCAAACTGAGGCGGGGCTCACATGGGCGGATCCTCAAAATTTGGGCTGCAGGGGCTAGATCACGTGAGCGAATTTTGCTAGAGCACGAAGCTCATCGGGGCGGCCGGAGGTGGAGAATATGACTCTCCGAAGCTCCTCCGAGGGTTGGGAACGGCTCTCATGTGGTGTGCAGTGGAGCTGGGGCTGAGGGCATGCTCGGGACTATCTATTTATAAGCTGGCGGGGGGAGGCCGAACGTGTCTTAACTCTGGCGCTGATCACAGCGAGCCAGGGCGATCAGCAGGGGGTTAAGGCGACACAGATAGCTACAGCAGCTCAAGGGGGTCCCGTTTTATCCCTAAGCTTGCTCTATTTCACGGTGATGGCGCCGCTCAACAGAACAACACGACACGGCGACTGCACAGAGCATGCTCTACACATCTAAGGCACAGCGATGAGCTGCAGCGTGCACAGGGGCAGGGCAAGGACACGCGGAGGCTTCTGGTGGTATCGGCGATGCCGGGCGGCGTGGCTTTGCAATGTGGCACGCTGGTGGACGAAACGGGCGTCGATGGCGCCACTGCCACGGCCAGCGTCATCACGCCAGCTCACCCCCTACGACCACAAACCGGCCAAACGACCGTGCGGCACCCTGGATAAGGCGGAGCCAAAGTGCGCAAGCAACCAGGGCGAGCACTGGCGAGATTGTCATTGTTTCTTGGTGTTCACTCGAACGGTGCACGACACCTATTCGACTATATGCTAGAGGCATGAGGGCAGGGAATTTGAGGCTAAATTTTTTTGGAGTGTTGTCTCTCTCGCTCTAGAGACTGCCTAAATTTTCTCAGAATTTTGAAGATAGATAAGATGGGTTTTTAACAAAATCATCAAATATGGGTCAAACTTCAGTCAAACATATTTTGACATTTTTGAACAGCAAAGCAGAAAGTTTTTAATGTTATCGGTTGAGGGTACCTAGGGCTACAACGGATAGTCAACTTGGGTTCAGAAGCCAAAGCGAACCATAGGTTCCTTTGCATAATTTTGAGGTCCAAAACTGATTAGAGAAAATACTTGGGTCATTTTAAAATACATAAAATTATGAAACCACCCCTAATCTTTGAGCAACTGATTTTAAAAGTTGGCCTGAGTATAGAGGGGGTCATAGGTAAGATATCTTTGAAAGTGGGAGAGGGGAAGAATTTTAGTGAAGATCTTGGTTAGCAAAATTTGAGCATAACCTACTTATAGGTTTTTAAAAGAAAGAGAGATGGATTCCAACAAATAAAATTTTGTCAAATAAGAGTTATGCAAAGCTCTTGCCAAACGAGAAATGCTGCCAAGGAAATCTCAAGTGAATTTTCTCAAGATAGAATTTTCAAGAAGATTCCAAAAGAGCTTCTCATAAAAAATTAAAAAACTCTCTTTAAAAATAAGTCAAATCAAGAAATCCAAAAGTAAAAAAATTGAGGGTGTTAGCACACCTATTCCCCTTAGGAAAAATCTCGTCCCTCAGATTTCGGCCATCCTTCAAGCAAGTGCGGGTGTTATTTCTGTAGAAACTCCTCTCTTTCCCAAGTGGCTTCATCCTCGGAGTGATTACTCGAGTGTACTCTGAACAACCGGGTGACCTTCTAACATGTCCTCCTTTCTAATTCCTCTAATATTCTTACTAGCTGCTCCGATAAGTAAGATTCGGTTGAACCTCTATGTCGTCGTGTGATACTCGCTTGTTTGGATTGCTCACACATTTTCTTAACTGAGATATGTGGAAGACGTCATGCATGTCTCACAACTCAGCAGGTTGTTCTAGTTGGTAGGCAACCTTGCATGTCCATGCAATTATTCGAAATGGTCCGATGAAGCGAGGTGCCAACTTTCCCTTGACCTTGAACCTTTGCAAACCCCTCACTGGGGATACCTGGAGGTATACATAATAGTTTAGCTCAGAACTAACGTCACGATGTCTTCGATCGTAATAGCTCTTCTAAATAATTTGTGTTGTCTTGAGCTTATCTCTGACGAGTTTTACTTTGTCCTCGACTTCCTGGAGGATTTGTGGACCGAAGGTATGGATATCCCCAGTTCGTGACAAATTCAATGGTGTACGACATCTTCGTCCGTACAATGCTTCAAAAGGCAACATTTGCAGACTTGCCGTAGTTGTTCTTGTAGGAAAACTCGGCATACGCAAACTGTCTTCCCAACTATTTCCGTAAGTTAGCACACATGCCCTTAGCACGTCTTCCAAAATATGGTGCGCACGCTCGGTATGTCCTCCTCTATGGGGGTGATATGATGTACTGAACACTAACTGTGTTCCCAAGGCTTGCTGTAAGTGATCCCAAAACCTTGAGGTAAACTGAGTGCCTCGGTTGGATATTACAGTCTTCGTAATTCTGTACAAACAGACAATACGAGCGAGGTAAGGCCTGGCCAGCTTCTGTGTAGAGTAGGTGGACTTCACTGGAATGAAATGGACCACTTTGGTGAGTAAATCAGTGATGACCCATATGGTGTTGTGTCCATGTCGGGACCGGGGCAGTCTGACAATTAAGTCCATGCTGATCTCATCCCATTTCCACTCAGGTACCTTCATAGGTTGTAGTAAGCCTGTTGGTTTCTGGTGCTGGACCTTGATTCACTAACATCAATCGCATTGTGCAATAAAAGAGGCGATATCCCTCTTCATTTCGTGCCACCAATATTTTGTCTGAATGCCCTTGTACATTTTTGTGCCTCCTAGATGTATCAATTATGGCATGGTGTGGGATTCTTCTAAAATTTTCACCTTGAGGTCTTCTTGGTCATGTACACACAGTCTGTCACCGTACCATAATATCCCTTGCAGATCCACATTAAACTCTAGGGCTTTGTCGAGAATTATCTTCTTTTTTATTCCCTCAATACTTGGATGTCCGTCCTGAGCTTCCTTGATTTGTTCGTCCAATGTGGTCTGTATCTCCAGGCATGCAACGGTGCCTTCAGGATGAGGAGCATGTTTAGTTTGGTGAACTCTTGGATAAACTCGGGTCTCAAATTCTGTGTAGGGCTGTTGTCTGGGGTTGGGTTCCTGCTGAGAGCATCCTCTACTACATTTGCCTTTGCCGGGGTGGTAATGAATTCCCACATCATAGTCTTGGATTAACTCTAACCAACGGCATTGTCGCAGGTTGATCTCTGGCTGCGTGAAAATATACTTAAGACTTTCGTGGTCCGTGTATATCTCACATCGATTTCCATGTAGGAAATGCCTCCATTCCTTGAGAGCGTGTATTACTGCGGCTAGCTCCAAGTCATGAGTAGTATAGTTTTCTTCATGTCATCTTAGTTGCCCTGAGGCTATTCCACGACTTTTCCTTCTCGCATGAGTACACATCCGAGGCCTTTCCTCCAAGAGTCACAATATACTTCAAAATCTTTGTGCAAATAGGGAACTATCAGTACCGGTGCAGTGGTTAATCTCTTCTGCACTTCTTGGAAACTATTCTCGCATGCTTCAGTCTACTCCAACTTCTTATTCTTCTTAAGTAACAGAGTCATTGGTTTGGCTATTGTGGAGAAACCCTCAATGAATCTTCTGTAATATCCTGCCATTCCAAGGAAACTCTATTGGAAATATGCCCTAGAGGCAATAATAAATTAGTTATTATCATATTTCTTTGTTCATGATAATCGTTTATTATCCATGCTATAATTGTATTGATTGGAAACACAGTGCATGTGTGGATACATAGACAAAACACTGTTCCTAGTAAGCCTCTAGTTGACTAGCTCATTGATCAAAGATGGTCAAGGTTTCCTGACCATAGGCAAGTGTTGTCACTTGATAACGGGATCACATCATTAGCAGAATCATGTGATGGAGTAGACCCAAACTAATAGACATAGCATGTTGATCGTGTCATTTTGTTGCTACTGTTTTCTGCGTGTCAAGTATTTGTTCCTATGACCATGAGATCATATAACTCACTGACACCGGAGGAATGCTTTGTGTGTATCAAACGTCGCAACGTAACTGGGTGACTATAAAGATGCTCTACAGGTATCTCCGAAGGTGTTCGTTGAGTTAGTATGGATCGAGACTGGGATTTGTCACTCCGTGTGACGGAGAGGTATCTCGGGGCCCACTCGGTAATACAACATCACACACAAGCCTTGCAAGCAATGTGACTTAGTGTAAGTTGTGGGATCTTGTATTACGAAACGAGTAAAGAGACTTGCCGGTAAACGAGATTGAAATAGGTATACGGATACTGACGATCGAATCTCGGGCAAGTAACATACCGAAGGACAAAGGGAATGACATACGGGATTATATGAATCCTTGGCACTGAGGTTCAAACGATAAGATCTTCATAGAATATGTGGGATCCAATGGGGGCATCCAGGTCCCGCTATTGGATATTGACCGAGGAGTCACTCGGGTCATGTCTACATAGTTCTCGAACCCGCAGGGTCTGCACACTTAAGGTTCGACGTTGTTTTATGAGTATTTGAGTTATATGGTTGGTTAACGAATGTTGTTCGGAGTCCCGGATGAGATCCCGGACGTCACAAGGGTTTCGGGAATGCTCCGGAAATGAAGATTGATATATAGGATGACCTCATTTGATTACCGGAAGGTTTTCGGAGTTACCGGGAATGTACAGGGAATGACGAATGGGTTTCGGATGTTCACCGGGGGGGGGGGGGGGGCAACCCACCCCCGAGAAGCCCATAGGCCTTGGGGGTGGCGCACCAGCCCTTGGTGGGCTGGTGGGACAGCCCAAGAGGGCCCTATGCGCCAAGGATAGAAAATCAAAGAGAAAAGAAAAAAAAAGAGGTGGGAAAGGAGAGAAGGACTCCACTTTCCAATCCTAGTTGGACTAGGATTGGAGGAGGACTCCTCCTCCCTTGGTGGCGCAGCTCTTGGGGCTCCTTGAGCCTCAAGGCAAGCCTCCCCTCCCTCCTCCTATATATATGGAGAAATTAGGGCTGATTTGAGACAACTTTTCCAAGGCAGCCCTTCCACATAACTCCACGGTTTTACCTCTAGATCGCGTTTCTGCGGAGCTCGGGCGGAGCCCTGCCGAGATTAGATCACCACCAACCTCCGAAGCGCCGTCATGCTGCCGGAGAACTCTTCTACCTCTCCGTCTCTCTTGCTGTATCAAGAAGGCCGAGATCATCGTCGAGCTATACGTGTGCTGACCGCGGAGGTGCCGTCCGTTCGGCACTAGATCGTGGGACGGATCGCGGGACGGTTCGTGGGACGGTTCGCGGGGCGGATCGAGGGACGTGAGGACGTTCCACTACATCAACCGCGTTCACTAATGCTTCTGCTGTGTGATCTACAAGGGTACGTACATCGGAAATCCCCTCTCGTAGATGGACATCACCATGATAGGTCTTCGTGCGCGTAGAATTTTTTTTGTTTCCCATGCGACGTTCCCCAACAGTGGCATCATGAGCTAGGTTCATGCGTAGATGTAATCTTGAGTAGAACACAAAAGTTTTTGTGGGCGGCGATGTGCGTCTTGCTGCCCTCCTTAGTATTTTCTTGATTCCGCGGTATTGTTGGATTGAAGCGGCTTGGACCGACATTACTCATACGCTTACGAGAGACTGGTTTCATCGCTACGAGTAACTCCGTTGCTCAAAGATGACTCGCAAGTGTCGGTTTCTCCAACTTTAGTTGAATCGGATTTGACCGAGGAGGTCCTTGGATGAGGTTAAATAGCAATTAATACATCTCCGCTGTGGTGTTTGCGTAAGTAAGATGCAATCCCACTAGATACCCATGGTCACCACGTAAAACATGCAACAACAATTAGAGGACGTCTAACTTGTTTTTGCAGGGTATGCTTATGATGTGATATGGCCAACGATGTGATGTGATATATTGGATGTATGAGATGATCATGTTGTAATAGTTAATATCGACTTGCACGTCGATGGTATGGCAACCGGCAGGAGCCATAGGGTTGTCTTTAAACTAACGTTTGTGCTTGCACATGCGTTTACTATATTGCTAGGACGTAGCTTTAGTAGTAATAGCATAAGTAGCACGACAACCCTGATGGCGACACGTTGATGGAGATCATGATGATGGAGATCATGGTGTGACGCCGGTGACAAGAAGATCGTGCCGGTGCTTTGGTGATGGAGATCAAGAAGCACGTGATGATGGCCATATCATGTCACTTATGAATTGCATGTGATGTTAATCCTTTATGCACCTTATCTTGCTTAGAACGACGGTAGCATTATGAGGTGATCTCTCACTAAAATTTCAAGACGAAATTGTGTTCTCCCCGACTGTGCACCGTTGCGACAGTTCTTCGTTTCGAGACACCACGTGATGATCGGGTGTGATAGACTCAACGTTCACATACAACGGGTGCAAAACAGTTGCACACGCGGAACACTCGGGTTAAGCTTGACGAGCCTAGCATGTGCAGACATGGCCTCGGAACACATGAGACCGAAAGGTCGAGCATGAACCGTATAGTTGATATGATTAGTATAGAGATGCTTACCACTGAAACTATTCTCGACTCACGTGATGATCGGACTTGAGATAGTGGATTTGGATCATGTACCACTCAAATGACTAGAGAGATGTACTTTTTGAGTGGGAGTTCTTACGTAATATGATTAATTGAACTAATTGTCATGAACATAGTCTAATGGTCTTTGCGAATTACGATGTAGCCTGCGCTATAGCTCTACTGTTTTTATATGTTCCTAGAGAAAATTTAGTTGAAAGTTGATAGTAGAAAACTTTGCAGACTGAGTGTGTAAAACCGAGGATTGTCCTCGTTGCTGCGCAGAAGGCTTATGTCCTTAATGCACCACTCGGTGTGCTGCACCTCGAGCGTCGTCTGTAGATGTTGTGAACATCCGACATACACGTTTCTGATGACTACACGATAGTTCAGTGCAAAATACTTAATGGCTTAGAAGCAAGGCGCCGAAAACGTTTTGGAACGTCGCGGAACATAAGTGGTGTTCTAAAGAGATGAAATTGTGATTTCATGCTTGTGCCCTTGTTAAGAGGTACGAGACCTCCAACAAGATTCTTTGTCCACAAAGTAAAGGAGAAAAGCTCAATCGTTGAGCGTGTGCTCAGATTGTATGAGTACGACAATCGCTTGAATCAAGTGGGAGTTAATCTTCCAGATGAGATAGTGATAGTTCTCCAAAGTCACTGCCACCAAGCTGTCAGAGCTTCGTGATGAACTATAACATATCAAGGATAGATACGATGATCCTTGAGCGATTCGCGATGTTTGACACTGCGAAAGTAGAAATCAAGAAGGAGCATCAATAGTTGATGGTTTGTAAAACCACTAAGTTTCAAGAAAGGCAAGGGCTAGAAGGGATACTTCGTGAAACGGCAAAAAACAGTTGCTGCACTAATGAAGAGACCCAAGATTAAACTCAAACCCGAGACTAAGTGCTTCTGTAATGAGGGGAACAATCACTGAGGCAGAGCAACTCTAGATACTTGGTAGATAAGAAGGCTGGCAAAAGTCAAAAGAAGTATATTTGATATACATGATGTTGATGTGTACTTTACTAGTACTCCTAGTAGCATGAGGGTATTGGATACCGGTTCGGTTGCTAAGTGATTATTAACACAAAATGATAGCTACGACATAAAGACTAGCTAAAGGAGAGGTGACGATACGTGTTGGAAGTGTTTCCAAGATTGATATGATCAAAACATCGCACGCTCTCTCTACCATCGGGATTGCTGTTAAACCGAAATAATTGTTATTTGGTGCTTGCGTTAAGCATGAACATGATTGGATCGTGTTTTCTGCAATACGATTATTCATTTAAATAGAATAATGGTTACTCTATTTTCTTGAATGATCACCTTTAATGGTTTATTGAATCTCGATCATAGTGTTACACATGTTCATGATATTGGTGCAAAAAGATACGAGGTAATGATGATAGTACCACTTACTTGTGGCACTGCCGCTTGAGTCATGTTGGTATAAATTGCATGAAGAGGCTCCATGCTGATGGATCTTTATACTCACTTGATTTTGAATCACTAGTGACATGCAAATCATACCACATGAGCAAGTCCTTGTTTTCATTGAGATGAAACAAGATAGTAACTTGTTGGAAGTGATACATTTTGATGTATGCAGTCCAATGGGTGCTGAGGCACGCATTGGATATCATTATGTTCTTACTTCAATGACGATTTGAGTAGATACAAGAGTATTTACTTAATGAATCACAAGTCTGAAATATTGAAAGGTTCAATTCCGTTTCGGAGTGAAGTTCGTCCTAACAAGAGGATAAACTGTCTACGATATGATCATAGAAATGAATATCTAAGTTACGAGCTTTGGTACGCAGTTAAGACAATGTGGAAATTGTTTCGCAGTTCATGCCACCTGGAACATCATAGTGTGATGATGTGTCTGAACGTCATAGCCACGCACTATTTGGTATGGTGCATGCTATGATGTCTCCGATCGAATTAGAACTATCGTTGATGGGTTATGCATTAGAGACAACCGCATTCACTTTAAATAGGGCACCGCGTATTCCCGTTGAGATGACACAGTATAGACTGAGGTTTAGAGAAATCTAAACTATCGATTCTTGAAAGTTTGGGGCTTCGACACTTATGTGAAAAAGTTTCAGTCTGATAAGCTCGAACCCAAAGCGGGTAAATGCATCTTCATAGGATATCCAAAACAGTTGGGTACATCTCCTATCTCAGATCCGAGAGCAAAGTGTTTGTTTCTAGAAACGGATCCTTTCTCGAGGAAAGGTTTCTCTCGAAAGAATTGAGTGGAAGGGTGGTAGAACTTGATGAGGTTATTGAACCATCACTTCAACCAGTGTGTAGCAGGGCGCAGGAAGTTGTTCCTATGGCGCCTACACCAATTGAAGTGAAAGCTGATGATGGTGATCATCGAGCATCGGATCAAGTTACTACAAGCCTCGTAGGTTGACAAGGTCACGTACTACTGCAGAGTGGTACGGTAACCCTGTCTTGGAGGTCATGTTGTTGAGCAACAGTGAACCTACGAGTTATGGAGAAAGCAATGGTGGGCCCGGATTCCGACAAATGGCTGAAAGCCATGAAATCCGAGAGAGGATCCATGTATGAAAACAAAGTGTAGACTTTGGAAGAACTACTTGATGGTCATAGGACTGTTGAGTAAATATGGATCTTTAAAAGGAAGACAGACGATGATGGTGATAAGTCACTATTAAGAAAAGCTCGACTTGTCGCAAAGATGTTTTCGACAAGATCAAAAAGTTGACTATGATGAGACTTTCTCACTCGTAGCGATGCTAAAAGTCTGTTAGAATTATGTTAGTAGTTGCTGCATTATTTATGAAATATTGCACATAGGATGTCAAAACATTGTTTCCTCGATTTCCTTGAGCAAACATTGTATGTGATACAACCAGGAGGTTTTGTCGATCCTAAAGATACTAGCAAGTATGCATGCTCCAGCGATCCTTCAATGGACTGGTGCAAGCATCTCGGAGTTGGAATATACACTTTGATGAGATGGTCAAAGATTTTGGGTTTGTACAAGGTTTATGAGAAACTTGTATTTCCAAAGAAGTGAGTGGGAGCACTATAGAATTTCTGATAAGTATATGTGGTTGACATATTGTGGATCAGAAGTAATGTAGAATTTCTATAAAGCATACAAGGTTGCTTGAAAGGAGTTTTCAAAGGAACACCTGGATTGGCTACTTGAACGTTGAGCATCAAAGATCTATGGAGATAGATCGAAAGCGCTTAATAGAAGTTTCAACAAGATGCATGCCTTGACAAGTTTTTGAAGGATTTCAAAATAGATAAGCAAAGAAGGAGTTCTTGGTTGCGTTGTAAGGTGTGAATTTGAGTAAGACTCAACACCCGACCCCGGCAGAATAAAGAGAATAGACGAAGGTCGTCTTCTATGCCTTGGCCGTAGAATCTGAAGTATGCCATGCTGGGTACCGCACCTGATGTGTGCCTTGACTCAAAGTCTGTTGAGAGGTACAGAGAGTGATCCATGATTGAATCACTAGCAGCGGTCAAAATTTATCCTTAGTAACTGATGGACTAAGGAATTTTTCTCGATTATGGAGGTGGTTAAAAAGTTCGTCGTAAAGGGTTACGTCGATGCAAGCTTTGACACTAATCTGAATAACTATGAGTAGTGAAACGGATTCGTATAGTAGAGTAGATATTTGGAGTATTTCCGAATAGCACATAGTAGCAGCATCTATAAGATGACATAAAGATTTGTAAAGAACACACGGATCTGAAAGTTTCAGAACCGTTGACTAAAACCTCTCTCACGAGCAAGACGTGATCAGACCCCATAACTATATGGGTGTTGGATTCGTTGGAATCACATGGTGATGTGAACTAGATTATTGACTCTAGTGCAAGTGGGAGACTGTTGTAAATATGCCCTAGAGGCAATAATAAATTAGTTATTATTATATGTCTTTGTTCATGATAATCGTTTATTATCCATGCTATAATTGTATTGATTGGAAACACAGTGCATGTGTGCATACATAGACAAAACACTGTCCCTAGTAAGCCTCTAGTTGACTAGCTCGTTGATCAAAGATGGTCAAGGTTTCCTGACCATAGGCAAGTGTTGTCACTTGATAAGGGGATCACATCATTAGAAGAATCATGTGATGGACTAGACCCAAACTAATAGACGTAGCATGTTGATCGTGTCATTTTGTTGCTACTGTTTTCTGCCTGTCAAGTATTTGTTCCTATGACCATGAGATCATATAACTCACTGACACCGGAGGAATGCTTTGTGTGTATCGAACGTCGCAACGTAACTGGGTGACTATAAAGATGCTCTACAGGTATCTTCGAAGGTGTTCGTTGAGTTAGTATGGATCGAGACTGGGATTTGTCACTCCGTGTGACGGAGAGGTATCTCGGGGCCCACTCGGTAATACAACATCACACACAAGCCTTGCAAGCAATGTGACTTAGTGTAAGTTGCGGGATCTTTTATTACGAAACGAGTAAAGAGACTTGCCGGTAAACGAGATTGAAATAGGTATACGGATACTGACGATCGAATCTCGGGCAAGTAACATACCGAAGGACAAAGGGAATGACATACGGGATTATATGAATCCTTGGCACTGAGGTTCAAACGATAAGATCTTCGTAGAATATGTGGGATCCAATATGGGCATCCAGGTCCCTCTATTGGATATTGACCGAGGAGTCACTCGGGTCATGTCTACATAGTTCTCGAAACCGCAGGGTCTGCACACTTAAGGTTCGACGTTGTTTTATGCGTATTTGAGTTATATGGTTGGTTACCGAATGTTGTTTGGAGTCCTGGATGAGATCACGGACGTCATGAGGGTTTCTGGAATGGTCCGAAAACGAAGATTGATATATAGGATGACCTCATTTGATTACCGGAAGGTTTTCGGAGTTACCGGGAATGTACCGGGAATGACGAATGGGTTCCGAATGTTCACCGAGGGGGGGGGGCAACCCACCCCGGGGAAGCCCATAGGCCTTGGGGGTGGCGCACCAGCCCTTGGTGGGCTGGTGGGACAGCCCAAGAGGGCCCTATGCGCCAAGGATAGAAAATCAAAGAGAAAAGAAAAAAAAAGGTGGGAAAGGAGAGAAGGACTCCACTTTCCAATCCTAGTTGGACTAGGATTGGAGGAGGACTCCTCCTACCTTGGTGGTGCAGCCCTTGGGGCTCCTTGAGCCTCAAGGCAAGCCTCCCCTCCGCCCTCCTATAAATATGGAGCAATTAGGACTGATTTGAGACAACTTTTCCAAGGCAGCCCGACCACATAACTCCACGGTTTTACCTCTAAATCGCGTTTCTGCGGAGCTCGGGCGGAGCCCTGCCGAGATTAGATCACCACCAACCTCTGGAGCGCCGTCACGCTGCCGGATAACTCTTCTACCCCTCTGTCTCTCTTGCTGGATCAAGAAGGCCAAGATCATCGTCGAGCTGTACGTGTGCTGAACGCGGAGGTGCCGTCCGTTCGGCACTAGATCGTGGGACGGATCGCGGGACGGTTCGTGGGACGGTTCGCGGGGTGGATCGAGGGACGTGAGGACGTTCCACTACATCAACCGCGTTCACTAACGCTTATGCTGTGCGATCTACAAGGGTACGTAGATCAGAAATCCCCTCTCGTAGATGGACATCACCATGATAGGTCTTCGTGCGCGTAGGAAAATTTTTGTTTCCCATGCGACGTTCCCCAACAAACTCCATATGTCTGTCACGTTTTCTATTTGTTGCCAGCCATTTACGACCTTGACCTTCTCGGTGTCCACGACAATGCCTTCTTGAGTGAGTACGTAACCGAAGAATCCGACTTCTTTTAGCCAAAATTCACACTTGCTAAATTTGGCATCCAACTAATGTTTACAGAGCTCACCTAATACAATTCTTAGGTGTTGTGTGTGCCCTTCAGCTGTCTTGGAGTAGACCAATATATTGTCTATCAAAACCATGACGAACTTGTCCATGTACTTCATAAAGAGCTTCTTCATCAGGTGCACAAAATATGTTGCGGCGTTCGTTACTCCGAACGGCATCAGTGTAAACTCGTACAATCAGTATCGGGAAGTAAAGGTTGTCTTAGGGATATCTTCTGGCGTATATTTCGCTCATTATACTCCAACCTTAAATCAATCTTTGAGATAACTTTTGCATGTGCGAGTTGGTCGAATAAATCATTTGTTCGAGTCAGTGGGTACTTGTTCTCGATAGTGGTCATGTTGAGAGATCGATAATCAACACATAGACTCTGTGTGCCATCTCTCTTTTTGGCAAACAGTATTAGTGATCCCCATGGTGAGGAGCTCGGACTCATATACCCTCTGTCGAGTAATTCTTTTATTTGCTTCTTCAACTCAACCAATTCGGTTGGTGCCATTCGGTAAGACTTCTTGTAAATTGGAGTTGTATCGGGTGCAAGTTCGATGAGGAACTCTATTTCTCGGTCTCGTGGCATACCTCACAATTCCTCTAGAAGTATGTCTCGGAATTCACACACCACCGGAACCTTCTTTAACTCCAAAATGGCCATTTTATTCAGCCTGGCCTGAGGTGGTGTGGGTCTCTCCATGGCTCCAACTCTGACCCTCTTTCCATGATGATGGGTGAGTGTCACAGACCGGTTGAAGCAGTCAATAAATCATTTGTTGGTATTCAACCAATTCATTCCCAAAAAAACATCAAGGTTGTTGCTTTCTATCACAACCAGATTTTCCCAGAATGTCAAACCTTTGATTTCAATGGTAACACCCATGCAGTAACTTTGAGTAACTTGTTGTACTCCAGGGGATTTGATGGTCAATGAATTTTCCAATGGAAGAATTGAAAAAAATTATGTTTCAAGGAAAATCTCTCCATAATGAACGAATGGGAAGCTCAAGGATCAAACAAAACCATGGCAGGAATTGTGTTGACAGGAAACTTACCAAGTACGATATCTGGTGTGTTCATAGCCTCTTCATTGGCCACATGATTCACGTGACCCTTCTTGTGGTTGTTGTTGGGGTTGAAATGGTTGCGCCTTGTGTTGAGTTGTTATTGGGATTGTTTGGCTTTGGTGCAGCATTTCCTAATTTTAGGCACTGTCTGGCATAGTGGAGTGCTTCTCCACAAGCAAAACAGTTATTGCATGAGCGATGAGTGAAATCCTTGTTCATGTATAGTAATTGTTGCTTGGGTTGTGAATTGGTGTTGGAACTCGGGGTGTTGAATTCCTAGGGTTCTCAGTCTTCTGCGTGTGGTTGCGAGAATGCACAGAATTATTATGACGATGCTTACGAATGTCGTCCATGTTGCGACATTCGGTCTCGAGCATAATGGCCTTGTCCACGGGTGCCTTGAAATCTGGAAAAATGTGTGAACAACTAGTTGACACTTCAATGTTGCAGCAAGTCCATTTAGGAATTTCTCCATCCTTTTCTCTTTTGTCTTATGTTCATCACCAGCATAGCGAAACAATTGGTTGAACTAGTCCAAATATTCCATCACAGTTGAGCTCCATTGTTTGAGGTCTTCAAATTCCCTCTTCTTGATTTTCATGACGTTGTTGGGGATATGCGCACCATGAAAGTTTCCTTGAATTCGACCCAGGTGATGTTGTTCTTGTTTGGGTATATGCTTAGGAAATTTTCCCACCATGATGTTGCTGCTCGAGTCAAATAATGAGGTGCATACAACACCTTCTCGTAGTCTAAGCACTAAGAAATAATCAATTTCCTTTCGATATCACACAACGAGTCATGTGATTCCATTGGTTTATCGATGTGCGAGAAAACTGGTAGACGAGTTCTTTGCAATTGAGCCAACCGGGAACGCTATTGGTGAGGTCCACGGTGATTCTCCATGTTCAAAAGTTGGTTCATCATCTCTTGGTGTTGCTGCTGGCTTTGCTCATACAGGCAACAAACTTGCGAGAATGCTGAGTCACTATCTTGCCGACTGCCCTTGAGTAAAGTTGTTACCTGTTTGAGTGCAATAATTCGCTTCCGGTGGACTGGGCATGGTGCGAGTCCAAGGACGATGCATTTTAACTCTGGAGTGTTGTTGCAAAAATCAAATGAGAAAATCTGAGTAAATGTTGAATTAAATATGTTTCCGAGCCAAGAAAAATACCAAATATTTTTCACAAAACATTTATCATGGTCGGAGGAGGACTGCAGATACATATCTTACAACAAGCATAATTATATAGTACATCACTCAGGATGTGCTCACTCTTCCTGACTGTTATTTAGCTAGTGCACTCCTCCTGATCCTACATGATGCAACACGACTACTCATCTTCGGCCTACAACCATATCAAACATATCATACAAAGCGTCCTGACGTACTGCTACACCACTTCTAGCTCGAGGTGGATGGGACATTGATTGGTTGTCCAAGGGTAAGTCCCAGACGAGGTGATGGTGACTCAACCTCCTCCTGGACAGGTTCTAAGCGAGCGGTGCGGGGCTGCGAAGCAGGCACGGGGCTAGTAGGAAAGGCGGTCCTAATAGGGGTAGGAGCAATAACTTGATTGAACTCCTCAAGGGATGATAGCTGGCGGCTAACTGGCTGGACTTGCGGCATGCATGATGTAGAAGATGAAGAACATGACCGAGGCGGCGCGGGACAAAGAAGTTCAGTCCTGTTAGGAGGACGTGCGTGAGGAACATCCATGCGAGCGGCCACCAAGTCATCCACTAAGCCATCAAAAGTTGATTCCAAGGCCATGAGGTACTGCACGAGCAGCTCAACAGCCTCATCATTTTGTCTTCTAGTGCTAGCAAAAGCATAGTGGCTAGTGTACGGAACATGACAAGGGAGGTAGTGATAAGGATGAGTCTTCATCACTAGAAGGATGTCCTGGAGGTGTGCAATTGCCTCCCTAGCTGCCAACTGCATAGCCTACCTCTTCGTAGGGACCGCTCTCCTGACGAAGCAAAGACGTCATGTCGGGGATATACCCCGTGATGTAACCTGGCTTGAAGTATGACCCGGCTAGGACTTGGAGACTCACTGACAACTCATCAGTGACCTGGCGGGCGGCTCATACGTGATCCCACGGATGACTTAGACAAACAACAAAGACTCAATGGCCCAGAAGGTGGCTCATGGGAGGGTCGACTCACAGAGAAGGCCCAAGGAAAGGAAGGACTCCCTTACAAAGGAAACAAGACCCGGATTAGGATTCAAGAGATGTTAGTCCTTGTTCTACTCCTAGTAGGACTCTATATGTAAACCTACCCTTATACCTATATAAGGAGGGGTAAGGCGCCCCAAGAGGGACAAGTTCAAGTCAATAGAGATAGTAAAATTAGAGGCTCTCGAGACTAGAGGTAGGAAAACAGCACCCTTGTAATCGAGATCATCCTCATCAATAATACACACAAGCATGACGTAGGCTTTTACCTTCATCGGAGGGGTCGAACCTGGGTAAACTCGCGTCTCTCGATTCTGATCAACCCCTCTCAAGCCGCCACATAGCTGTGATGGCCCCACACCTAAGTTCTTGCACGAGGGCATATGCCGTGATAAAACCACGACATTTGGCGCCCACCATGGGGCAGATTGCATGGTGGTATTGTGTTCTTGGAGAGAATTCTTCAGGGATCAAGGAGCTCGCGATGAGTCAGATGGCAATAGATAGCACTAAACAATTATGAAGGATAACCCAACATGGAACAACTTCGAGATGAGCCGGTTGCTAGCTCAACAAATAAAAATACAAGGGGAGATTCAGTGACGACAATCATGCGGCTCATCGAAAAGTTGTCCTGATGTGGCGGTAGTACTGGAGAAAATCCGAGTCCTGATGCAGAGATTCTTCATTCGGATGGGACTCAGAAGCTAAGAGCAAGTACAATAGAGATGAGTCAGCTGGCTATAAGGAATAAAGTAGTATATTTTTGCTTAATTGGAGGAGAGAGAAGAGGAGAGAGAAGGTAAACGGGCTCTTAGTTAAGAGCCAGCTCTAGCACGTGCTCCTGGACAGTTTGTGAAAATAAAAGATGGGCCATATAATAAATAAGTAGTACACTCTTCTAAACAACTATTAGGGCATCTTCAATAATCGTATGATCATCATCGGTAAAATTGCCACATAGACAATTTTGATGACATGGCACATAATAAAAGAAGAGAGAGAATGAAATCGTATGAACTTGAAGCAGCGGTTCAGGCACAAGCTCCGAGGCAAACATGGTCATTTCTTTAACATTTAGTGGACCCGCTTAGTTATTTTACATATGATTAACATACACTCTATTGAAGAGCTTGTATGATGTACTGTTGGCTGTTGACATGGACACTTATACCAACGATTGAACATACAGACTGTTGAAGATGCTTTTATACATGTTAGCTATAAGATAGACTATAGATGACATGGCATGAGCTTACAGCTGGCAGCCGACTCTACTATTGTCCTTGCTCTAATAGCCTTCAACATGTGCGGCAATTTGAAGCAGTACTAATTTTGAGACGGAATCAGGAATAAACAAAGAGGGCAAAGTCCCAAAGAAGAAAAGGAAATAGACCAACACGTCACGATCAGGACGAGAAATAGAGTACCACTCATGATCTGTACAAACTTCATGTGCAGTAGGAGAGAAAAATTAGCATCATGGTATCTAGTCCCGATAAGAAAAGGGGCAAAGTATAACCACCAGTTCAGATGGCTGCAATGAAACATCATGTGAGGTCAATAGGAAGGAGAAAATTGGGTATTTGCCACTTTTAACATGTGGTTTCGTAAAACTGTCATTGCCAAGATGGGCTTCGTAAAATTGCCA
The DNA here is from genome assembly GCF_904849725.1 of Hordeum vulgare subsp. vulgare. Lineage (NCBI taxonomy): Eukaryota > Viridiplantae > Streptophyta > Magnoliopsida > Poales > Poaceae > Hordeum > Hordeum vulgare. The sequence goes on from NC_058522.1 coordinate 160,238,733, forward strand.
GTCAGCTCGTGTCCATGTTGACTTCCATTCCATTTCCCACCTTTTATCAATTTCCCTTTTGTTAAGGACTAGACTGCCCCTGGTTCCGTGCATTGCTTGGTGTGGTCAAAATGCTGAAATGCTGGCTTCCTAGCGTTGCTCGCCGATGTGGCTCATTCACTCCTTCGCGCGCCAGCGAAGCTCGCTGCTGGCTGCTCATCCATTCCTGACCTCACCTCCTCATCATGTAGCTCGCCCACACACTTGTGCACCATCAAAGCGTGCTCTCGTCTGCTCCGCGTTGCAGCTCGCCCAGCCTGCGCGTGATGTCGCAGCTCTCCCATGCATGCGCACCTGTGAAACTTGCCGTCGGATGCAGCTCACCTCCCCTGCTCGCCCACATCTGCGCAGCACTCGCCGCTGCAACTCGCCCCGCAGCATGCTGGTGGCGTGACAGAATGGCGAAGGCGGCAACGAACAGCAAGCACAAATGTACACCCTTGTGAGGTGTACTTGGGTAGAACCTGTACTATTTGTTCACAGATTGGCTTAAGGATCTAGCAAACAAAGCCAAGAGAAAGAGATAATACAATATTATTCAGACGGACTAGGTTCGCGGTACTGCCATATCGGGGTGCGTGCTGTGCAGGGTGATTGACGGCGGTGACGTCCAGGAGATCGACGTCGAAGTCGATCGGCATCACAGCGACGTCCAAGAGATTAAACTTGTAGGCTCTGCATCTTGCGGTGTTTTCGGCTGATTACGTGCACGTTAAGCAAAGTACTCCATACACGATGCGATCAAACACATGTAGTTATTCAAGGGCAGTCTGATCCTTTCAGATGCATGTAAATGAGAAAACAAAAGAAAAATCAATAAAAAAGTGGAAATGGCATTGTAATCAAAGTGACCATGAACTGGATGACAATTTTATGAAACCCATCTTGACCGTGGCAGTTTTACCAAGCAACATGTTGAAAATGGCAAATACCCGATTTTCTCTAATAGGAACAAATGGCCGAGTTAACTTTGACCGCAACAACTCTCACACGCCAGGAATTCGGCTGATCATTGATACACGGAATACAACCTTGATCGCAACAACTCTCACACGCCAGGAATTCATCTGACCATTGATACACGGAATACAACCTTGATCGCAACAACTCTCACACGCCAGGAATTCGTCTGACCATTGATACACGGAATACAACCTTGGCCGATCCGTCTCCTGTCGAGCCGCCACCCCTAACAGCAAGTCGTTCCGCTCTTGCGCCTGGCACATCCGCACCTCGTCCCGCCAGGTTCCTGCTGCACCGCGCCTGGACGGCTGACTCGACCACGCCTTTTCCTCTCCTTGCTCCGCGCTTGCTGTCCAAGGTTTTGCTCTGCCACCGTCCTTGCTCACCGATTCGGCCGCCGCCGTGGCCTTGCCTCCACGCCTACAACGAGTCGGCCTTTTCCCGCCGCAGCTCCACCTTGCCGGTTCGCCCAACACTGAGCCGCTCCCTGCTGTACATCGCTCTGCCTCCGCTACCACTGGCCGCGCCGCGCCGCGCCGGCCACATGATCCGTTCGCCTACTGCTGAGCCGCCGTCACCTTGCCCCATCATAGATGTAGCCAGAGCGACTTCCGTGATCCATCAACCAATGTTGGATTTGTGTTAGATAAAATGAGATCAACGAGACACGAGAGACACGGATTTTTACGTGGAAACCCTTGCGGGAGAAAACCACGAACGCACGAAGGCGCAATCACTATGAGCGTGGAGTATTACAAGCACGAGACGACAGACCGTCTTTAGGTGCGACTACATGAAGTATTTATGAGGGGCAATACATGAGAGTCATTGGAGGACAAGTAAACGAGTTGTACTCGTACGCGTCGATACCAACGCAAAGGCCCACACCGTTTGTACTACGTCTAGTTCAATACGGTAGAATTTGGATCATAATTTAACAATCTCCATCTTGAGCCAAATTCCCTTCAGTAGTCGAAGAAAGTAAATAACTCCATCCAAACCAGCATAAACACATTGTGCGTCAAAGTCCGTAGGACTAGTGAGAAATATCAACTAAGCCTGAGCAAAGCTCAAACTTATTGGTAGGAACTGGCTTTGTCATCATATCAGCTGGATTATCATGAGTACTTATCTTGCATACCTTTAAATCACCTTTAGCAACAACATCTCGAACATAGTGAAATCTGACATCAATGTGTTTTGTTCTCTCGTGATACATTGGATTCTTTGTAAGATATATAGCACTTTGAGTGTCAGAAAATATGTAGGGCAAGATGAATCTCCACAAAGCTCAGTGTACAAACCTCTCAACCAGATACCTTCTTTGCATGCCTCAGAAATAGCCATATACTCGGCATCAGTAGTGGAACAAGCCACAATAGACTGCAAAGTTACTCTCCAACTCACAGCACAACCACCAATGGTGAAAACATAACCTGTGAGCAATCTTCTCTTATCCAAATCACCAGCAAAATCAGAATCAACAAAACCAACAAGTCCATCTCTAGTTTTCCCAAATTGTAAATAAGCATTAGAAGTACCTCGTAGGTATCTGAAAATCTACTGAACTGCATTCCAATGCTCTTTTCCAAGATTAGCCATGTATCTACTAACAACACTCAGTGCATAAGATAAATCCAGACGAGAACAAACCATGGCATACATAAGTGAACCAACTGCACTCGAATAGGGAACTCTAGACATGTACTCAATATCTGCATCTGACTCAGGACATAAGGCTGATGATAATTTGAAGTGTGCAGCTAACGGAGTACTTACTGGCTTGGCATTATGCATATTAAAACGACGAAGAACTTTATCAATATATCCCTTCTGACTGAGATATAATTTTCTAGACGGTCTATCTCTGGATATTTCCATGCCAAGTATTTTCTTTGCTGCACCCAAATCCTTCATCTCAAATTCATTACTCAATTGCTTCTTTAGTTCATCAATCTCTGACATGCTCTTTGCAGCAATTAACATATCATCAACATAAAGGAGCAAATAAATAGTTGAACCATTGATAGTTTTCAAGTAAACACAACTATCATAATTAGACCGATTGAAACCTTGAGAGAGCATAAAGGTGTCAAATCTCTTGTACCACTGTCGAGGGGATTGCCTCAATCCATAAAGAGATTTCTTTAACTTACAGACAAGCTTTTCTTTTCCAGGAATAACAAAACCTTCAGGTTGTTCCATATAAATATCCTCTTCTAATTCTCCATGTAAGAATGCAGTTTTAACATCCAATTGTTCAAGCTCAAAATCATTCATGGCAACAATACTAAGTAAAGTGCGAATAGAGCTATGCTTCACAACAGGAGAAAAGACTTCGTTATAGTCAATACGTGGAATTTGGCTATAACCTTTAGCAACCAACCTTGCTTTATATCTTGCCTCATCATTAGGAGAAACACCTTCCTTTATTTTGAAAACCCACTTGCAACGAATAGGTTTCTTCTCTCTAGGTAATCTTACTAAATCCCAAGTGTCATTCTTTTCAAGTGATTCCATCTCATCATGCATAGCAGTCATCCACTTATTACTATCAACAGAAATAATAGCCTCGGAATATGAAGAAGGCTCAGCATTACCTTCAATTTCTTCTACAACAGATAAAGCAAAAGAAACAATATTGCACTCCTCAATTAACCTTTCAGGTGCATTAATACCCCTCCTAACTCTGTCACGTGCGAGATTCCAACTGGGTGGAACAATAGGCTGATTTGGAGTGACATGTTCATCATCAAAGCCGGGTTCATCATGTGCATCAATATTTTCCTTATCAGAAGTATCACCTAAATCGATAACATGCTCCACCTGAACAGTAGGCTGCTGAACAGTAGGCTGTTGTTCACTCTCAATTGGAACATTAGTAGATGCAACATCATGTAACATAGCAGATTCATTAAAGATAACGTTCCTGCTAATAACAATCTTTTGTGTTTAAGGATTCCATAATTTAAAACCTTTAACACCAGATTTATAACCAAGAAAGATGCACTTAACAGCCCTTGGCTCCAATTTTCCATTATCAACATGAGCATAAGCAGTGCAACCCAAAACTCTCAAGTGTGAATAATCAGCAGGTGAACCAGACCATACCTCAATTGGAGTTTTCTTATTAAGAGGAATAGATGGTGAACGGTTGATGAGATAACAAGCAGTGGAAGCGGCCTCAGCCCAAAAATGCCTATGCAACATGAGCATAAGCAGTGCAACCAAAAACTCTCAACTTTGAATAATCAGCAGGTGAACCAGACCATACCTCAATTGGAGTTTTCTTATTAAGAGGAATAGATGGTGGACGGTTGATGAGATAACAAGCAGTGGAAGCGGCCTCAGCCCAAAAATGCCTATGCAAACTTGCATTGCACAACATGCAACGGGCTCTGGAAATAATGGTCCTGTTCATTCGCTCAGCAACACCGTTTTGTTGAGGAGTATAAGGAACGGTGTGGTGTCTGACAATGCCTTCAGACTTGCAATAATTCCCAAATTGCTTAGAACAGAATTCCATACCATTATCAGTGTGAAGTATTTTTACCTTGTTTTCAGTTTGTCTCTCAATCATAATCTATCACTCCTTAAAAGCTGAGAAAGCTTGCCATTTATGCTTCAAGAAATAAGGCCAAACCTTTCTCGAATAATCATCAATAATAGTCAACATGTAACTAGCACCACCTAATGACTTTTTGCGAGATGGTCCCCATAAATCAGAATGCACATAATCAAGAATACCTTCAGTTCTATGAGTTGAAGTGTTGAACTTCACCCTCTTGTGCTTGCCGAAGATACAATGCTCACAAAATTTCAATTTACCACTTTGATATCCTTTAAAGAAGACCTCTCTTATTTAACTCTGCCAGACCAAGTTCACTCATATGTCCAAGACGCATATGCCAAAGGTTAGAAGCATCACAATCAGAATTCTTTGAAATAACCGGAGTAGCGTTACCTGAAACGGTAGAACCTCGAAGGTAATAAAGACCATTGGTCGAACTTAAGTCACCTTTCATCACAATGAGAGAACCTTTGGTGACCTTCAAAACGCTATCTCCACCTGAATACTTGTACCCCTTTGCATCAAGGGCGCTCACAGAGATAAGATTTCTCTTCATCTTCGGAATATACCGAACATCTCTCAAAGTTCTGATTGTGCCATCAAACATCTTGATTCGAATGGAACCAATGCCTTCAATCTTGCATGGTGAATTATCAAAACCCAAAACGGAACCAACAGCAGTAGTAGAATCAAAAGTAGCAAACCAATATCTATGCGGGCACATATGAAAACTACACGCAGTGTCAAGTACCCACTCATCATTGGTCTCAGCACATCCAGCAATAACAACAAGAGCATCATCGGAACTTTCATCACGAGCAACATTAGCAGAATTTTCACCTTGTTTGTTACCTTTCGGTTTATATGTGACGTTCCTCTTTTCCTTGTTCTGTAACTTGAAACATTCTGAGATGTCATGCCCGTCTCTCTTGCAATACCTGCAAGACTGCTTCTTGTCTCTGGATTGCGACCGGCCCCTCTGGCCGTTCTTACTTTTGCCAAGGTTTCCATTATGTGAGTTCTTCTCCTTTGTCCTGCCACGAACAGATAATCCCTCGGCTTGGGATGAACTTGAACCATCATGAGGCACCATTAATTTCATCTTCTCCTTAGAGTTCAAAGCTTCTTAAACTTCATTAAGCGTGAGAGTATCACGACTGTATAATATGGTGTCTCGAAAATTGGTATAAGAACTTGGCAGCGAACAAAGTAACATTAAAGCAGTATCAGGTAACCTGTGCATGAATAATTTTTACTTCAGATGCATCTTGCTCGTGAGATCTTTTGTCATACAAATCCCTTCCAGCTTTAACCATAGAGCGGCGGCAGTTTTCTCGCTCAAAACTTCCTGCAAAATAGTATTATGCAGATGGAGTTGAATTTGTGACAAAGCCTTACGATCCCTTCTTTTCTCATCAGCAGTCCAGTCCTCAATTCTATTCTTCCCAAAACTATCCAGTGCATCATCATAGTCGGCCTGCGCCAACAACACCCGCATCTTGACTTGCCATAGAGTAAACCTTGTGTCATAGTCCAGCAGCGGAAGATCGTACTTCATGGAAGCCATGAGTAGATAAATCTGTGTACACGAAGTAGTACAAGCCGGCAAAAAATTCTTGATAGAATTAATATGCGGATGAAACGGAATAGGATAAATAGCACCTGGTAGCTCTCGGGTAGATGTAGCAATTGAAGGAAAAAATAATCCGATCTACTAGTAACTAGTACTAGTCTGCTCCTTCATGTGGTGATGGATGGAAAAAGAACAAACGGATCTGGACTTGAAGCACAGCGGATCGGTGTTCTCCTCTGGATGTACGTGTACAGCGCAGCGGACGGGAACAGTGCTCAGCGCAGCTTCGCGATCGATCGACACAGGAGACACCGCGAAGCAGCTTGCGGGCGTGTTCCCCCAGGACTGCAGCGTAACTCAGCGATGGATGATGTCGTCGGGAGTAGCAGCAACTTGCATACTTGCGATTTGACGGCTCGATGGACCAGCAGCAACTCGCGGACAACTGATTTAACAGCGGCGGCACCGAATCCTTGTCGAACTCGGCTCCGTACACCGACACCCCAGAAATCGATCCGGCTTCGGATGGCCAGGTCGCGTCGGTTGCGGCAGGTCGCCGAACCCTAGCTCTCTCGTCTCGGACGAATCTCGTATCCTTATTAGAACCTCAACTCTGTATACCACTTGTTAGATAAAATGAAATCAACAAAACACGAGAGACACGGATTTTTACGTGGAAACCCTTGCGGGAGAAAACCACGGACGCACGAAAGCACAATCACTATGGGGGTGGAGTATTACAAGCACGAGACGACAGGCCGTCTTTAGGTGCGACTACATGGAGTATTTATGAGGGGCAATACATGAGAGTCCTTGGAGGACAAGTAAACGAGTTGTACTCGTACGCGTCGGTACCAACGCAAAGGCCCACACCGTTTGTACTACGTCTAGTCCAATACGGTATAATTTGGATCATAATTTAACACTTTGAAGTCGCGAGGAAAAAGAACCTGCTCAGCGAATGAGTTGTGCATGCACGCGCTGCAGCAGTTGTGGCTTACTAAAGGAAAGAAGGAAGGAAAAGGCTATTCCAATGCGAACATGATTTGATGGCCAGGCGACATTGTGCAGAGATAGAAACCGATTTAGAGGCTAACCCGGAGTGTCATGCTCTGCTTAGCTCAAGAATAGAAACAGGGGATTTATGCTTGAGCTAGCTACTTTACTCACTGAATTATGGCCTGAGGCCGAGGTTATGTTAGAAAGTCCGGCCAGGAACACTGGCGGCGTAGTAGGGGGCAACCCTAGAAAAGATAAGACCGTCTTCTCGAGCTAGGATCATGGTTTTTATAGCCTTACAAAGAGGAGAGGGACGGGAAAGCTAGAGAAAGAAGAAAAAGGAAAGGTGATCGTGCCGGAAGAGCTACAGGGACGCTCGGGGGTACTATCACCGCACGATCAAGGATCCACGGCTATCGAGTTTCCACTTAAAGCAAAACGGTACGATGGCTTGTTCCGCGTTGGATCCTTGATGGACAATCTCTGTTGCTTCCCGCCAACTTCAACGTTCGAAACAGCTTGATCATCACCTGTAGAGCTTGGGTCCTGACAGTTCCCCCCGAGTAACACCAGACTTGTCCTCAGGGCTGAAATGCTGGGAAGATTTTCTGGATGAAGGAGGCATCCTCCCAAGTACCATCTTTCTCCTCCAAGTTAGTCCATTTAATCAGCCACCAAACAATTGGGACCTGAATATCACCTTGCACTCTTGGGATCAGTTTTCTCTCCAATAGTTTCTGAGGTTCTAAGAGTATTGTTCCATCAATGTGCGGTAGTGGCATGTTGGGGTCTGGGATAGCTTGAGGTCCAAGGTGCTTTTTGAGTTGACTGACATGGAATGTAGGGTGTAACTTGCAGTGCTCAGGTAATAACAGCTTGTAAGCTACAGGTCCCACTTTTTGGATGATTCTGATGGGCCCATAGTACTTCGAATGCAACTTGAGGCATCTGTGCAAGCTAAGTGTTGTATGCATGTAGGGTTGCAACTTTAAGTATACCATATCTCCTACTTCCAATGTCCTTTCTGATCTTTTTCTGTCAGCATACATCTTCATCCTTTCTTGAGCCTTGAGCAGGTTTCCTTTGATCTGGGCTGCAATCTACTCTGCATTGAGAATGGAGGAAAATTCTTGGGCCAGATCAACAGGATATAAGGCAGCTTCTGACAACATATTTGGTGGTCTGTTATACAGAGCTTGGAAAGGAGTGAGCTGTAGTGAGGAGTGATAACTAGTGTTGTACCACCACTCAGCTAGGGGAAGCCAATGGAGCCACTTTTGTGGTTGTAAGAAAGCCATGCATCTCAAGTAATTCTCCAAGCATTTGTTAACTCTTTCTGTCTGTCCATCAGACTGGGGATGATAGGATGTGCTCATGTGGATTTTAATGCCCAGTTTCTTGAATAATTCCTGCCAAAGGTGACTTGTGAATATCCTGTCTCTGTCAGTAACAATAACTGATGGGAGGCCATGTAGTTTGAAGATATTTTCAGTGAAGGCTTTAGCAACAGTAGTGACAATTATAGGGTGTTTCATTGCAATGAAATGACTGTATTTGGTGAACCTGTCCACTACTACCAGGATCATGTCCTTTGCTTGTGAAGTGGGGAGGCCCTCAATGAAGTCCATGCTGATGTGGCACCAAGCAAAGTCAGGGCCTGGGAGAGGTTGCAAAAGACTAGGATATTTGCAGTGTTCTGGCTTGTCGATTTGGCAGGTAGGGCACTGTTTGATAAAGTCCACAATAAACTTTTTCATGACAGGCCAGTGGAAAAGGAGCTTCATTCTCTGATAGGTTGCTCTGTGCCGAGAGTGGCCATCCAGTTTAGAGTTGTGTAAAGCAGACACTAGTTTAGTTCTCACGTCAGCGTTTAGTCCAATGACAATTCTGTTTTTGTACCTTAACAACCCCTGTTTGAGAGCATAGTTAGGGACAACATTTTCTGAAACTGCAAGTTGGGACAGAAGATCCTTGCATCTCTGGTCATTAACATAACTATTAACCACTTCAGTTAACCATACTGGTTGAGCCTGACTTGCAATTAGTGCTTGCAATCTGTATTTAACTCTAGATAGGGCATCAGCAACCTTGTTGTTCTTCCCTTTCTTGTATTCAATCCTGAAAGTGTATCCCAACAACTTGATCAGTAGTTTGTGCTGGATTCCTTCTATGAGCTTTTGATCTTGGATGTATCGCAAGCTCTGTCGATTGGTTCTTATCACCAGGGCAGCAGCAGCAAAATAATGTTTCCAGTGTTTAAGAGCTTCAATTATTGCTAGTGCCTCGTTATCATAAGTTGACATAGCAGCAGCCTTTGGTCCAATGGTTTTGCTGAAGTAGGAAAGGGGCCTGCCTTCCTGCATTAGGACAGCACCAATCCCATAAGCACATGCATCTGTTTCCAATATGAAGGGCTGAGAAAAATCTGGTAGGGCCAACACTGGAGCTTGGGTCATCTAGTGTTTTAGTGTATTAAAAGCATCCATTTGCTGAGGCCCCCAAGTGAAACTGTCCTTCTTTAGGGAGTTAAACAGAGGTTTGCAGATAAACCCATAGTGCTGAATAAACCTTCTGTAGTAACAAGTTAGTCCCAAAAAGCTTCTCAATTGGGTGACATTTTCAGGTGCTGGCCATTGTGTGATTGCCTCAATTTTTGTAGGATCAGTAACAACTCCATCTCCTCTGATGACATGTCCCAGATACTCCACTTGTGGTTGAGAAAAAGAGCACTTGCTCAACTTGGCAAACAGTTGATTAGACTTTAAAGCTTCAAGGACCAGTTGTAAGTGTTGCAGATGTTCCTTCATATTTTTGCTATAAATGAGGATATCATCAAAGAAGACCAGGACAAATTTTCTTAAATAAGGAGCTAGGATGGTGTTCATGAGTAGTTGGAATGTTGCAGGAGCATTAGTTAAGCCAAAGGGCGTCACTATGTACTCATAATGCCCACAGTGTGTGCTAAAAGCAGTCTTTTCAATGTCTTCCTCCTTCATTCTGATCTGGTGATAACCACTTCTTAGATCTAACTTAGAGAACATTGTGGCTCCCTTTAGCTCATCCAATAGATCCTCAATAACAGAGATGTGATATTTGTTCTTTACTGTTTTCTCATTAACTTTTCTGAAATCATTTACCAATCTCCATGTCATGTCCTTCTTTTTCACTAAGAGAGCTGGTGAGGAATAAGGGCTATTGCTGTCTCTTATCACTTTAGACTTGATCATGTCCTGCACTATACTTTCCATTGCATCTTTCTAGTGATGTGGGAGTCTATAAGGCCTCTTATTAATCACTTTAGCTTGAGGTGTGAAAGTAATCACATGATCTATAGCTCTCTTTGGAGGTAAGGAAGTAGGAGTGCTAAAGACAGGAGAGTAATCATCCAGAATTTTCTGCACTGGCTCAGGCACAATTTGGTCCACAGGTTCTTGCACAATGATCCTGTTGAGTATTAGGACAACACCACAGACATGCTCATTTGGTACTGCTTCTGTGATAGCCAGTTCTTGAACTTGAACAGTAGGTAAGCTTTCATTCTCCATCAGGTAATGTGACCTTTACATGCATTTCATCAAAGTCAAGCTCTATAGGGCTGTAGGAGGCCATCCAGTTAGCTCCAAGGATAACATCATAGCCTTTTATCTGTAACACTCTGAAGTCTGTGGAAAATGCAGTGCCTTGCAAGGAAAAAGGGCAGTTTAATGCAATAAACTCTGACCAAAGTGTATCCCCATTTGCCACAATTACTTGTCTTTTCTTGGTGGGGGTTAGAGCACACTTAGCTTTCTTAGCTAAGGTTGGTGTGATGAAAGTTGCAGTACTACCACTGTCAATTAGTGTTGTGGCAGGTGTAGTGCCTATCATGACTGTGACTGTAAAACTTAGCTTCCTAGCAGTTCTAATTCCCATCAGAGCATGCATGGAAATGTGAAGAGGAGGATCATCCTGATCAATAGGGGGAGGAGTTTCTGCTTCATCACTCTCTACAGTGTAATAGACCAACTCTGCATCTTCAGGGTAACACTCTTGCAGTGCCTGAATTTGTACTTGGTTTGCTAGCTTACAAACTTTCTTGTGTCCAGGAAACCATGGGTCTTTGCACTTGTAGCAGATGCCTTTCAGTTTTGCTTGTTGAATCACACTAGCATTGGAACTTGTAGGTAATTTACCAGGGTCAAACTGAATCTGTCTTTTCACTGCTTGGTTCAGAAAAGGTGGAGTAGGCTTTTTAACAGGTTGTGCCTGCTCCATTCTTCTAGCTAACTAAATAGCTTTCTGTAGGTCAGGTGGTTCATGACATTGCACATGATGTTGGATGCTGTCAAAAAGGCCAGCAATGAAACTTGCCTTGTAATAATCTAGTGGTAATGCAGGGTTATCTCTTCTGATGAGATTCATGGACTGTTCAAACTTCAACACATAATCATTGATAGTTCCATTTTGATTTAAGGCATGGAATGTTCTGACATTGTCACACACTGAAGTTTCAGAAAATCTATCACCAAGCAGTCTACAGAACCTATACCAGGGCAGGGTGTTTGCTATGATTCATGTTCCTCTCCACCATTAGATAGCAGGCCATGTTAGATAGGTGACAGCAAGTTTAGTTTTCTGTTCCAAGGGAGTCCTAGCAGCTTCAAAGTACATTTCAATAGTTTGGATCCAAGAATCAGTATTAGAACCATCAAACTCTGGGATATTATACTTAGCAGGTTTCACTAGAGTGTGCATTCTTCTATTTTCCGGAGCCCACTCTCTGTTGGCAAGGCTAAATCTCCTCTCCAAGTGTGCATTTTGTGCATCACCTTGGTCCTGGTCCACATGTATCACTTGTTGGCCCAGTCCAGCTTGTTGAGCAACAACTAGGTTTTTGACCTCTACATGAGTTTGCTTGTTATCAACAAAGTGAGGATGTCTGTATGGCATCTTGATTGTACCATCCAAATTCAGCTCCTTTCCAGAGGTTTTGTCCACTAAGGTTGCAGATCCAATAGTTGCAGGGGATGGTTGTGCTTCCAAGAATTTGTTCACAGTGCCCTGGGGTGAGTGAGCAATTGTGCTGGCTTGGGGAACCTCTTGAGGGTGGTGCTGCACTTCTCTAGGTTTTGGAAAACCAGAGATGAAAGTGGCCAAGGAACCCTGCAAATCACCCAAAGTTTTCTGCAGAGACTGAAAGTTATCATGCACCAGATCTCTGAATTCATCAAATTCCTATTTATCTTGCTCTTTGTGTTTCTGAAGCAGTTGGACATCTAGTTGGAGAGAGGTAAATTCGAGCTTATGTGTGGAAGTGGAGTCTGAAGGACCCACCATCTTTGCCATGAGAACAATCAGAGAGGGTTTTGACAGTGAAGTTCAGTTACCTCACTGATGACCAACAGACCAAAGAGAGGAATTTTACGAGAACCGCAGCTGCAACCCGAACTTGGTGTTCTTAGTCTTACCACCGCCGACACCGTCGCCGTCGCCGCGCCACCTGAGTACACCGGATCTGGGAGGGTGGTGGTATTTTACTGTCCAAGCAATGAGCTTTAGCAACCATTACCTGACCAAAACCTGTACTGAATGATCGCCGCCACCATGGTGTCACCGCCGCCTAGATCGGGAGGGAGGGAGGGTTTTCACTGCTCACGCCCCGGCACCACAGCTACCAGATCTAGCACTATGTCGAGGAAGAACTGGCTCTGATTTCCATTGTCATGCTCTGCTTAACTGAAGAATAGAAACAGGGGATTTATGCTTGAGCTAGCTACTTTACTCACTAAATTATGGCCTGAGGCCGAGGTTATGTTACCAAGTCCGGCCAGGAACACTGGCGACGCAGTAAGGGGAAACCCTAGAAAAGATAAGACCGTCTTCTCGAGCTAGGATAATGGCTTTTATAGCCTTACAAAGAGGAGAGGGACGGGAAAGCTAGAGAAAGAATAAAAAGAAAAGGTGATCGTGCCGGAAGAGCGACAGGGATGCTCGGGGGTACTATCACCGCACGATCAAGGATCCACGACTGTCGAGTCTCCACTTAAAGCGAAACAGTACGATGGCTTGTCCCGCGTTGGATCCTTGATGGACGGTCTCTGTTGCTTCCCGCCAACTTCAACGTTCGAAACAGCTTGATCATCACCTGTAGAGCTTGGGTCCTCACACGGAGAGGCAATTCACTTTTGGAATCCATATCCGCCTCGTCGGTGAGCTCACGTAAGGTTGGAAGGATCGGTTCAAGCATAATGAACCAAGGCCAAGTATTACTACTATTTTATTTCCCACGTGAAATCTCATCTACTAGTCCAAATATTTTGTTCATCTACCCAATACATACTACAAGCTGCCAAAAGTTGCTACACATAGCAAGCTAAACTTGACCGAGTCGACCGATCAAACACGTGTGGACAAGATCAGTTTACACGTATATAAACCGGCTATCTGTTTTTGGTCAGACTTCAAAAATCAGCTAATATCTATCCTATCTTTTTTTAATATATATTAATTCATTCAAGAACAATTACTCTGGCTTTTAATTTTTTACTATGCAGGACAATTACTCATTACAAAAGCGGCATCAAAAGGCGAGTACGAGGCTCGTGTTAATCAACGCCACGGGGACTCACTATCCACATCGGCCTACAAACGTCATGGGCGATTCACTGTCCGCGCCGGTCTACAACGACACGGGCGACTCACCGTTCGCACTATCAAGATGGCTTACAATGATGGGGCCAACTCTCACGTCCACGCCGGCTTACAATGATACGACCAACTCTCATGTCCGCGCGACCGAGACGGCTTACAGTGACGCGGCCAACTCTCATGTCCGCGCGACCAAGATGGCTTACAACGCCACGATCCACTTTTTGCGTCCGTGCCAAATCGCCGGACAACTCTCGCATTCAACTCAACATATCGGTGCAGTGCTCGCCCATTCGAGCCACCGAACGGATGCGCACAAGCCGCCGTTCCACGGTCCATTCTGTTGGAAATATGCCCTAGAGGCAATAGTAAATTGGTTATTATTATATTTCTTTGTTCATGATAATTGTTTATTATCCATGCTAGAATTGTATTGATTGGAAACTCCAATACATGTGTGGATACATAGACAACACACTGTCCACAGTGAGCCTCTAGTTGACTAGCTCGTTGATCAAAGAGGGTCAAGGTTTCCTGGCCATAGGCAAGTGTTGTCACTTGATAACGGGATCACATCATTAGGAGAATGACGTGCGGACAAGACCCAAACTATAAACGTAGCATATGATCGTGTCAGTTTATTGTTACTGTTTTCTGCATGTCAATGTATTTGTTCCTATGACCATGACATCATGCAACTCCCGGACACCGGAGGAATACCTTATCTGTATTAAATGTCGCAACGTTACTGGGTGACTATAAAGGTGCTCTACAGGTATCTCCAAAGGTGTCTGTTGGGTTGGCATGGATCAAGACTGGGATTTGTCACTCCATGTGACGGAGAGGTATCTCGGGGTCCACTCGGTAATACAACATCATAAAAAGCCTTGCCAGAAATGTGACTAAGGAGTTAGTTACGGGATCTTGTATTACGGAACGAGTAAAGAGACTTGCCGGTAACGAGATTGAACTAGGTATGGAGATACCGACGATCGAATCTCGGGCATGTAACATACTGAAGGACAAAGGGAACAACATACGGGATTAACTGAATCCTGTACATAGAGGTTCAACCAATAGAGATATTCGTACAATATGTAGGAGCCAATATGGACATCCAGGTCCCCCTATTGGTTATTAACCGGGGAGTGTCTCAGGTCATGTCTGCATAGTTCTCGAACCTGCAGTGTCTGCACACTTAAGGTTCGGTGACGTTTCGGTATTATTGAGTTATGTGTGCTTGGTAACCGAAAGTTGTTCGGAGTCTCGGATGAGATCCCAGACATCACGAGGAGCTCCGGTATGGTCCGGAGGTAAATATTGATATATAGGAAAGTGGGTTTTGAACTTCGGGAATGTTTCGTGCATTTCCGACAGTGTACCAGGAGTGACGAATGGGTTCCGGGGGTCCACCAGGTGGGCCCACCCTGTGGGGACCCCGACTTACAAGTCGAGATCGCCAAATGATCGTGCTGAGTGATCCCACAGATCAATGCTCACCGAAAACACAGATATTGAAATAATAAGTGTCTTACATCCGAGTACCGAATTATTACATCACATGACCGAATGATCAAGTTCACAAGGTTGGACCTAAGGCCAAATCATACTGATAAAGTTAATAGCAGAAAACATAGGGGCTAAGCTGGTGCCCATACCATCAAGCCTACACCGACAGGCATTCTGACTTGGAAGCGTCCTAGTTCGCAGGGGCGTCCCCGAAGACGTACTTGTCTCCAAACTCTAGTCCCTCCATGTATGGTCAATAACATAAGCAGTGGCAAGCGAATGAGTACTTTGAATGTACTCGCAAACAGCCCATGACATGAACAATGAAAGTGAAGGATAACAATAACATGCATCTTTGGTGTAACTCGTCTTGGTGGAATGATCATGAATATGCATCAAGTTAAAGAATTACTTTTGAAGAACAGGTTACAGATATCAATATATCTGTCGGGGGCTGAACCATCCGGGCTCACCCTATACGCCAAGTCACCAAACTTGGTCATATCGTTGCTTTCATAATAACTCCCTTTTAGCACCACTCGCACACACTTGGTTTATGCGGAAATAACTAGACGTAGTTTAAGCAGCACCACCCAACTGTCCTTGACCGTGGACACGGCTATTCGAATAGTTTTACACTCTGCAGAGGTAGTACGATGGATCCACGAGATTCGGGACACTTCCGTGACATCCACGACTCATGGTATATAACATACCCGAGGTAAGTACACGATCAATGCCTTTCCCCTGACGATACTAAACAAAGAGGTCCACTCGATTGGTACCCAACCCGCATGTTGTACGTCTTACGAGCACCGACTCTGGACAGCAACAACCATGCGGGGACCAACGGTGTGCCTAGAACTCATAAAAATGGCATAGTCGTCCTACCTGGCACGACCCCATCACGAGAATGACCACACATCACTCCCACCACTAGTAATGTGGCTCTTTGCTAGCACCGACCAGAGTAATTAATATAGCCCCGTCCCACAAGGGGTAACATGGTCGTAATGGTAAGGTTGGGGCGGTCGACACATCAAAAATCTAATCCCATTTCCCAAACCATACTCACTCAAAATACCCGATGCACCACTTCACCAAAAGTGGCCACCTATCTCATCGTCACCCTCCGGCATTAGTGGCACCCGACGGGGTTTTCATAAAACTTTGATTTATACAAATAACATGCTCATGCTATTATTCTAGTATTACTTGTCAACATGATAATAGAGTGATCCTCAAAGGGGGTAGGATCAAGCTCAATGCATGTGCTCCGGAGGAGCCATCGGTAACATCACATCAAATGATTTACCGGCACTTATGATTACATGCAACGGAAATACTTGCTATTTTAACATGCAATATAACATATGCTCAGTCATGGTCAAAGGGTTGCTTGCCTTGGACAGCTAGGTATCTGGGGTCTTCGAGGTCTTCCGCTCCGATTCCCTCGTCACACGGATTTTCTATTGTCGTCAAATGAATAAATAAGAAATAGCTCACTCAAAAACATATCAAAAAGTTGTTTTAAAAATGTTATTTATTACTGATTAATCTAAGTTGTTATTTAAAAAAATACTTGCCTATGTTTCCAATGAAGGAACATTTTAAAATCAACCAAACAGAAGCAAAACTATTCCAATTATTCCTTTTTATTATTGCAAAACAGAATAGTTGTTTGAAAAATTCATCTCTAGTTATTATTAAATACTACATATTTTTAGAAGACTAACACTTGAAAAATTATATTTTTACACTCATTCAATGTTTTTATAAAAATCTTGGAAATCAGATTTTAAAAATAAAAGAAAAATGGGCTAAGTTCGTGGCCTGGCTCGACCTGGAACTGGGCCAACCCAAGGCCAGGCAACAACCTGCCCAGGCGCGCGCATCGTTAGGTTTGAACCTGACGTGCGGGGCCCTGCGATCAGCTTATGCGGGCAGCGCGGGGGAGGAGGTTGGGGCACCGACAGGTGGGGCACACCTATCGGGGTCGTCTCCTAACTCTGGTTAGAGAGGAGGAGGAGCACGCGTTCTCAATCCCCAACGAGGACAAAAATGGGCTCATCATGACGCCACCTACCTGCTGGTGCTCGGAACAACGTCGGAGAGGCAAGGGTTCGCTGAAGACGAGAGGGCCGCGGCGGAGGAGTTTTGGGAGGTGGTCGAGGAGGTAGCTAGGGGCTCGGAAATTCTCGGGTGAGTTGGGGAAAGCTTCCTGGGGTTGAGGGGATCAGTCTGCTGGGTAGAGGGATGCAGGAGTCGTCGTGTAGCCGGAGATCGACCGGAGCTCCGAGGCGGAGGGGCCTCGATCGATCTCGTGCACCGGGGCTCTGCTGGTTTGCTAGGGTGGCTAGGGAGGTGCTAGTGGTCGTGGCAAAGCTATCTGAGGGGTGCAGGAGCGAGGGGGGGCTATAAATAGGCCCGCAACGGTGAGCCGATTTGGTCCCGCCGGTGACTCAGCGTGGCGCGCATGTGGGTTGAAACCACGGTCTCAGGATGTGGTTTTGGACTGTAAGAACCATCTGCAGCAGAGGGAGAGAGAGAGAGGAGTCGAGCCTCCGTGGCCGCGCAACCTTGGTCGGTTCTGGTGCGCGCGGGCACACGTTGCACGAGCTCTAGCGTGGGAGAGGAGGGGCCCTAAGGGTTGCTCGACGCAGAGGGGTTGTCGGGGAAGAGGTTGGACACCTTGGAGAGGCTGGAACTGGCCGAGAACGTCGCCCCCACCTCGGTGGCTTCCTGTAGCGCGCCCAGACCATAGTTTTGGCATGCCACAGCATGCAGGTGCGCTCTAAGGCACTTTGGACGTGTCTAGCATGTCCTGGCACTGGCTGGGAGTGAGGCTAGCCGTTTGGGTCTTGTGCGAGCTTCGACTGGTCAAGGGAGACAAGAAATGTTGGTGCTGTCAGCCTTGAACTGAAGCTTAGATTGGGGTTTTTTGGCATTTCCACTTTGAACCAAAGAGGGGCCAGTTGACTGGGGTTAGGCATCGATACTGGCCACCTAATCTATGAGTTTGGAGCAAAGGGGTTGGGTTTAGCTATGTCTAAGAGGGCTTTTTCCCATCTGTTAGAAGGTGCTCGACCGTGGTTTGAGGGGGTTGCATTCCACCACTGGTGCTGCAACTTAACAGGTTTGGGTTTGGTGCTAAAACATGGGGTTTCACCAAGTTTGAGCTCCATTGGACAAGCTTAGCTTTGTAAACTTGAAAACACCACTATTTGACAAGATCTGTCCCTTCCAAAGAGAGTGTGGGCTAACTAAGTCCCACAAATCCCATTTTTGGTGTGGAACCCTCATTTAAGGTATTAGGCACTCGTGCAAAGTATCAGCATCATAAGACAAACTTTGCTATGTAGACTTGCTCTAACTCCAATCTGGACAAAAGGGGTTTTAGGGTTATTTGGGGTCCTTAATCACCTTGGATCAAGGTGATACTTTAAGTGGACACCAAATATGTCTTAGGGATACCAGTGGAATTTTCTAGGATTTTATTGAGAATATTTCCTTCGGAAATATTTCAAAAGGTCAAAACAGACAGAAATGGTTTTCAGGGTTTTACTCAAACAATAATAATATAAATAGGGATTTAAAATCCTATGTATGGAAAATATATGTCCTTCTAATCATCTCTAAATTTAATTAGATTTTTCTAAGGCAGAAAAGTATTTTTCCATGTAGGAATACCAATTCTGGCCTCAGAAATGGACATGCAAATAAATTAGGAAAACAATTCTAAAAATAATTATTTTTGTGGTTTTGGGATATAAAAATAAATTAAAATTAGATCACCAACTTTGGGTAAAAACACTTCTTGTCATCAAGGGCATGTAGTGCAACTCAAAGTAGGGTTTTACCTTGATCAGAAACAAGTAAAGATTTTTAGAAATAAATCAATATTGTGAAATGGGGTTTTTATCATCACATGATCACACACACAAGCATACAATGACAATCATGGCACTCACATCATTAGTTTTGAAAAAGTTTTAACAAGCTCAGATTTTTGCATTACAAAGAAAGTGGTAGTAAAACAGGGTGTGACAGACATATCCCCCTTACAACAATCTCGTCCCCGAGATTCCTAAGCTAGGTGCTAAAAAGGTCCGGAAACTCAGATCGGAGATAGTCTTCATGCTCCCATGTTGCTTCAGCTTCGGTGTGTTTTCTCCACGGAACCTTGAAATACTTGATGGTGCGGCTTCTGGTGCAACGCTCAGCTTCATCCAGAATGCGGATCGGCTTCTCACGGTAGGTGAGATCCGGCTGAAGGTCGATGGCCAGATGGTCAATGTCCTTGTAAGGATCGGAACGGTTTGGCGCTTTAAGACACTTCCGGAGTTGCGACACGTGATAGACGTTGTGCACACCCCGAAAGTTCCGGAGGTAGCTCTAACTGATAAGCAACTTCTCCACGCCTTGCCGTGATCTTAAAAGGTCCAATGAACCTTGGAGCGAGTTTCCCTTTAACATGGAAACACTTGGTTCCCTTGAGAGGTGTGACACGGAGGTAAACCTGGTCTCCGGGAATGAACTCCACATCCCTGCGACGAGAATCCGCATAGCTCTTTTGTCGCGATTTGGCTGCCTTTAGATTTTCTTGGACAAGTTGCACCTTCTCTTCTGCCTTGTGCAAAACTTCCGGCCCGAAAATCATCCCTACACCGGTTTGGGACCAGTTGAGCGGGGTGCGGCACTTTCGTCCGTACGGCACTTCAAATGGGGCCATTTGGAGACTGGACTGGTAGCTGTTGTTGTATGAAAACTCAGCGAACGGTAGAAAGTCTTCCCATTTGGCACCATGTGCCAAGACACAAGCGTGGAGCATATCTTTGAGTATTTGATTCACTCTTTCCATTTGTCCGCCCGTTTGTGGGTGGAAAGCGGTGCTGAAAGAGAGCTTGTTCGAGGGCTTCTTGGAACTTCTTCTAAAATCTTGAGGTGAACTGCGTGCCTCGGTCAGATACAATCTCCTTGGGAACTCCGTGAAGGCTCACGATATGATGGATATATAGACTGGCCAATTGGTTTCCATCGTACGTAGTGTTGACCGGAATGAAATGGGCCACCTTAGTCAGGTGGTCGACAATGACCATATGGAGTTGTGCCCTTTGCTGGACCTGGGCAATCCAGTGATGAAATCCATGCCGACTTTGTCCCACTTCCATTCTGGCACTTGGAGTGGTTGTAACAATCCAGCAGGTCGCCGATGCTCAGCTTTGACTCGCTGGCATACGTCGCACTTGGCAACGTAAGATGCTATCTCCCACTTCATGCCATACCACCATAATCTTTCTCGGATATCTTGATACATCTTGGTACCTCCAGGGTGAATAGAGTAGGGTGTATCATGTGCTTCCTGTAGGATCAAGTCCTTGAGTTCAGCCTTGTTGGGTACGCATATATGTTTCCCAAACCACACTACTCCTTGTTCATCCACCGAGAATCCTGGGGCCTTGCCTTCTTGAATCTTCTTCTTGATGCCTTCGATGCTCTTATGACCCTTCTGGGCCTCCTTGATGTCATCCTCCAGCGTTGGTTTGACTTCGAGGTTAGCTAGGAATCCTGATTCTACTAGCTCCAATCCAAAGTTCTCCAATTCCTCATACAAGGCAGGTTGCCTTTCCTTGAACATGACGTTCAAGGTGCTGGTGTTCTGGCTTAAGGCATCAGCCACTACATTGGCCTTATCGGAGTGATATTGAATACTTAGGTCGTAGTCTTTGATTAACTCCAACCATCTTTGTTTCCTCATATTCAATTCCCTTTGGGTGAAGATATACTTCACACTTTTGTGGTTAGTGTATATTTCACATCGCTTCCCTAGAAGGTAATGTCGCCATGTCTTCAGAGCATACACTACTGCTGCCAATTCGAGATCATTGGTGGCATAGTTCTCGTCATGTGGGTGCAGTTGTCATGACAGATACGCCACAACTCTGCCATCCTGCATTAGAACACCACCGAGCCTGGTTCTGGAGGCATCACAATATATCACAAACTCCCTGTTGATATCTGGAGTGGCCAATACCGGGGCGGTAGTTAATCTCTTCTTCAATTCTTGCAATCTTGCTTCACACTCCGGCGTCCATTCGAACTTCTTGCCCTTCTTCAAGAGTTGAGTCATAGGTCGAGCGATGCGGGAGAATCCTTCTACAAACTTGCGGTAATATCCCGCGAGTTCGAGAAAACTCCTGACTTCCTTCACATCAATTGGCGATTCCTAGTTGGTTACCGTAGTAATCTTGGAGGGATCAACTGCCAAACCACTTGTTGTCATGGTATGACCCAAGAATCCAACTTCGTTCAGCCAATTTTGGCACTTGCTGAACTTGGCATAAAGTTGGTGCTCTCGAAGCTTTTCCAACACTAACCTCAAGTGTTGTTCATGCTCTTCTTCGGACTTGGAAAATATTAATATGTCATCAATGAATACGACAACAAACTTATCCATGTATTCCATGAAGACCTTGTTCATGAGGTACATGAAGTAAGCTGGGGCATTAGTCAATCCAAAAGACATGACAGTGCATTCGTACAGACCGTACCGGGTTATGAACCTAGTCTTGGGTATGTCTTCGGGTCGAATCTTCAATTGGTAATATCCAGATCGGTGGTCGATCTTGGAGAATACCTTAGCTCCGTTTAACTGATCAAACAAGTCTTCAATCTTGGGGTGTGGATACTTGTTCTTGATCGTGACCTCATTAAGAGAACGGTAATCGACGCACCATCCTTCTTGGACACGAAAAGAACAGGTGATCCCCAAGGTGACGCACTTGGATGAATAAACCCTTTCCTGAGTTGCTCATCCAGCTGCTTCTTCAACTCCGCTAGATCTTCGGATCCCATCCTGTAAGGCTTATTATAGATAGGCCTTGATCCGGGCATGAGCTCTATAATGAACTCGATGTCTCGGTCAAGAGGCATTCCTGGTAGCTCATCAGGGAAGACGTCCTGATACTCATAGACTATTGGCACTCGATCGAGTTCTACCTCTGACAGGTTGTTAACCCGTGGTACTTGAGAGGGTACTGGCTCAAAGACATACTTGACCTTGACCCCTTGGTCGCTTGTCATGGTAATGGCCATGTTGGCACAGTCCAAGATGCTTTGATGCTTGGCCAACCAATCCATGCCGAGAATTACTTCTAGGCCTCGCGACTTAAGCACAATGAGATCTGGTGAGAAGCTCGTCCCATTGATAACTATCCCGACCTTCCTACATCCTAGGTTGGTCCTCAATACTGCTCCCGGGGTTTGAATCTCCATTTGCCTGCGAAGTAGGGTAGGTTTTAAACCACATTTTCCGCAAATCCTTCTGTAACAAAAGAATGCGAAGCACCACAATCAAACAATACTATTGCTGGGGTACAGTTGACGAGGAACGTACCTAGAATGCAGTCTGGGTCTTCTTGCGCCTCTTGTGTGGAAATATGATTAATCTGCCCCTTGCTGTGATACTGCTGATTGCGGGGAGCCTGATTCCAGCCTGGTGCTCCTTGGCCTGGATTTGGTGCATTGGGGTGCGACGCGTCGGGCTTCTTATTGGGACACTCCCTCGAATAGTGCCATGTTTGTCCACATCCAAAATAGGTAACTTGTGCTGGAAGATTGGCCTTGACTCCACTGTTGTTCGGCGGATTGATTGATGGCTTGGTTTTGACTTGCTGCTGAAGCTGGTAGTTCTGGCAAAATGTTGGATACTTCTACTGCTACTGCTGATAATTGGGTCTTGCTGGAGCTGACTGTCATGGGCGTGGCTTCAGGTTACTCGATCCTCTACTACCCATTAGCTTGCGCTTACGGGTGTCGTCCATAGCACGACGCTTGTCTTCCAACATAAGGGCCTTATTAACGAGATCGCTGAAGGTCCGGCATTCACAAACAACCAGCTGATACTAGAGTGACTGTTGCAATCCTTCCATAAAGCGTTCCACTTTGGCAGCCTCAGTGTTGACGTCTTCAGGTGTGTATCTTGACAGGAGGTTGAATTTCTACAAATACTCCTTAACGGATACACTGCCTTGCCTTAAGGCTCGGAATTCCCGCTTCTTAATGGTCATCATTCCAGGAGGAATGTGAGCAGCGCGGAATCCATCTTTGAACACAGCCCAAGTGATGACTTGCCCTGCTCGCATGATCTGAAATCCATCCCACCAAGCTCTGGTTGTGCCACCGAGAGAGTGAGAAGCATAGAGGACTTCTCATGATCATTAGTGCATTTGACCAGCGCGAGGAGGTCTTCGATATTACGGATCCAGTCATCGGCATCCAATGGTTTAGTCGTCTCCGTGAATATGGGTGGCGTAGTCCGCATGAACTCACAGAGAGTAGGGCGACCATTGCCATTCCTGTTCTGCGGTGGGTTGTTTACCAAGGTTTGAGCTAGCTGTTGAATAGCGGCATTGTTGGCTTGACGTTCCTCTTGAAGAGCTTGAAGGAACTGAGCCATAGTCAAGCTTTCGGGAGGAGGCGCTGGTGGTGGAACTTTGCCTTGCTGCTCGTGGTGATCTCCATCTTGAGCTTCCCCTCCGGTTCCATGCTGCTGACCTGAAGAGGCAGAGCAGGGGTTGCCGAAGGTGCTGTTGCGAGTAGCATTCACCATCCTGTCAGGGGAGTAGACAGGTCAATTTGCCACACTGGCTGAATCATAAGGGATGATTCTCTAGTAAAGAGGGGGTCTCGTGTTGTGCTAGTGTGAAAAAAATGTAAGCCAAGGTTTTTGGAAAGCTAATGCATTAGTTTAAAACAAGCGATGTAGTCGCTCAGAAGCTGCCTAAGGAAAAATGCGACTTGCATCCAACATGCATACACAACACTCGTGGTTCACTGAACCGATACATTAACTCCTACGCTCGGGGAGTAACTCCTAATTGCCTACGCTACTAATGCGAAGCGGCAGACTGTGCGGTCTCATAAGCGGGTTCTACGGGATCTTCGTCTTCATCTTCATATTCATCTTCATCAATGCTTCCCTTCTTTGCAGGTGTAGTAGAACGAAGCAGACCATCACGACGTCTCTTGGTTGGCGAGGTAGCGAAGAATTCGGTGTACTCTTCCAAAGTCAAAAGCGACGGCTCTGAAGAGGAGTGGCCTGAAGCGGTGGTATTCCTCCTCGAAAAGCAAAACCAGTTGGTCCTTCGGGTGCTCCTTCCTTTTTCACCTTGCGGTTCTTCATCTTCTCCATGCGAAGCAGATCCTTGACTTGATGCAGCTCTCGACGAATCTTAGTTTTCTCCTTGATAAAAAAGGTGCGTTAAAGTGTCGGAGGAGAGACTGAAGTAGGTCTAAAACCTCAGTGGCGTCCCATCCTCGGAAGATGGGTTGAGTGTCCAACTCCCGTCTACCCCGTCCTTTACGAAGGGTAGGTGACGAGTAGCTGGCTCGTCAGCCATCTCGGGAAGGATGTCGCGGAGTCGCACGAGCGCCTCTGGTGTTGCGGTCTCCACTGCCAACATCAGATCCTCCATCTGTGGTCCTTCAAAGAACCAACTAGTCGGGGAGTCATTTGCCATCACTATCACATCCATGTGATATTCCTTAGTGTCGGCGTTGACCCAGTGCTCGTGGTAGAGGAATATGGGCATGCAACATACTTGGCACTTCTCGAGGCTATCACTCAAAAGTAGAAGAAAGCCCGTCTCCAAAAGCATCTCAGGTACGACGGCCATCTCCAAGATGTAGAGGAGAGGGGTTAGAAAGTTTTTAGTGGGTGCAGAATCTCAGGTTAAGGTCTGCTTGCACTAGTCGTCTTTGCTATCGTCCATGCTACCTAAGGCTTCCTATAGTCAACCTGGCTCTGATACCAGCTCTGTAGGGACCCCGACTTACAAGTCGAGATCGCCGAATGATCGTGCTCAGTGATCCCATAGATCAATGCTCACCGAACACACAGATACTGAAATAATAAGAGTCTTACATCCCAGTACCGAATTATTATATCACATGACCGAATGGTCAAGTTCACAAGGTTGGGCCTAAGGCCAAATCATACTGATAAAGCTAATAGCGGAAAACATAGGGGCTAAGCGGGTGCCCATGCCATCAAGCCTACACCGACAGGCATTCTGACTCGGAAGCGTCCTACTTTGTAGGGGCGTCTCCAAAGATGTACTCGTCTCCAAACTCTAGTCCCTCCATGTCTGGTCAATAACATAACCAGTGGCAAGCCAATGAGTACTTTGAATGTACTCGCAAATAGCCTATGATATGAACAATGAAAGTGAAGGATAAAAATAACATGCATATTTGGTGTAACTCATCTTGGTGGAATAATCATGAATATGCATCAAGTTAAAGAATTACTTTTGAAGAACAGGTTATAGATATCAATATATCTGTCGAGGGTTGAACCATCCGGGCTCACCCTATATGCCAAGTCACCAAACTTGGTCATATCGTTGCTTTCATAATAACTCCCTTTTAGCACCACTCACACACACTTGGTTGATGCGGAAATAACTGGACGTAGTTTAAGCAGCACCACCCAACTGTCCTTGACCATGGACACGACTATTCGAATAGTTTTACACTCTGCAGAGGTAGTACGCTGGATCCACGAGATCCGGGAAACTTCCATGTCATCCACGACTCGCGGTATATAACATACCCGAGGTAAATACCCGATCAATGCCTTTCCCCTGACGATACTGGACAAAGAGGTCCACCCGATTGGTACCCAGCCCACATTTTGTACGTCTTACAAGAACCAACTCTGGACAGTAACAACCATGCGGGGACCAACGGTGTGCCTGGAACTCGTAAAAATGGCATAGTCATCCTACCTGGCACGACCCCATCACGAGAGTGACCACACATCACTCCCGCCACTAGTAATGTGGCTCTTTTCTAGCACCGACCAGAGTAATTAACATAGCCCCGTCCCATAAGGGGTAACGTGGTTGTACTGGTAAGGTTGGGACGGTCAACACGTCATAAATCTAATCCCATTTCTGAAACCATACTCACTCAAAATACCCGGTGCACCACTTCCCCAAAAGTGGCCACCTATCTCATCGTCGCCGTCGGGCATTAGTGGCACCCGACGGGGTTTTCATAAATATTTGATTTATACGAACAACATGCTCATGCTATTATTCTAGTATTACTTGCCAACACGATAATAGTGTGATCCTCAAAGGGGTAGGATCAAGCTCAATGCATGTGCTCCGGAGGAGCCATCGGTAACATCACATCAAATGATTTACCGGCACTATGATTACATGCAACAGAAATACTTGCTATTTTAACATGCAATATAACATATGCTCGGTAACGGTCAAAGGGCTGCTTGCCTTGGTTAGCTAGGTATACGGGGTCTTCGAGGTCTTTCGCTCCGATTCCCTCGTCACACGGATTTTCTATCACCATCAAAAGAATAAACAAGAAATAGCTCATTCAAAAATGGATCACAAAGTTGTTTTTAAAATGTTTGTTATTATTGATAAATCTAAGTTATTATTTTGACAAATACTTGCCTCTGTTTCCAATGAAGGAATATTTTTAAAATCAACCAAACAGAAGCAAAACTATTCCAATTAGTCCTTTTTATTATTGCAAAACATAATAGTTGTTTGAAAAATTCATCTCTAGGTATTATTAATTACTACATATTTTTAGAAGACTAATATTGGAAAAATTATATTTTTACACTGGTTAAATGTTTTTATAAAAATCTTGGAAATCAGATTTTAAAAATAAAAGAAAAATGGGCTAAGTTCGTGGCCTGGCTCGGCCTAGAACTGGGTCGGCCCAAGGCCAACCGACAGCCTGCCCAGGCGCGCGCGCGGTCAGGTTTGAACGTGACGTGCGGGGCCCTGCGGTCAGCGGCTGCGGGCAACGCGGGGGAGGAGGTTGGGCCACCGACAGGTGGGGCACACCTGTCGGGGTCATCTCCTACCTCTGGCTAGAGAGGAGGAGGAGCACGCCGGCGATGCTGTCGACGTTCTCAAGCCCCAACGAGGACATAAATGCGCTCACCATGACTCCGCCTGCTGGTGGTCGGAACAACGTCGGAGAGGCAAGGGTTCGCCGGAGACGAGAGGGCCGCGGCGGAGGAGTTTCTGGAGGTGGTCGAGGAGGTAGCTAGGGGCACGGAAATGCTTGGGTGAGTTGGGGGAAAGCTTCCTGGGGTTGAGGGGATGAGTCTGGTGGGTCGAGGGATGCAGGAGCCGTCGTGTAGCCGGAGATCGACAGGAGCTCCAAGGCGGAGGGGCCTCGGTCGATCTCGAGCACCGGGGCTCTGCCGGTTTGCTAGGGTGGCTAGGGAGGTGCTAGTGGTCGTGGCGAACCTATCTGAGGGGTGCAGGAGCGAGGGGGAGGGCTATAAATAGGCCCGCGACGATGAGCCAATTCGGGAGCGCTGGTGACTCACTATGGCACGCATGGGGGTGTAGGGAGGAGCTGGTGTTGAAACCACGGTCACAGGACGTGGTTTTGGACTGCGAGAACCATCTGCAATAGAGGGAGAGAGAGTGGAGTCGTGCCTCCGTGGCCGCGCAACCTTGGCCAGTTTTGGTGCGCGCGGGCACGCGCCGCACGAGCTCTAGCCCGGGAGAGGAGGGTCCCTGAGGGTTGCTCGATGCAGAGGGGTTTTTGGGGAAGAGGTTGGACACCTCGGGGGAGGCTAGAACTGGCCGAGAGCGTCGCCCCCACCTCGGTGGCTTCGTGTAGCGCGCCGAAAGCGCAGTTTTGGCATGCCACGTCATGCTGGTGCGCTCTAAGGCACTTTGGACGTGTCTAGCATGTCCTGGCACTGGCTGGGAGTGAGGCTAGCCGTTTGGGTCTTGTGGGAGCTTGGGTTGGTCAAGGGAGACAAGAAATACTGGTGCTGACAGCCTTGAAGTGAAGCTTAGATTGGGGTTTTTGACATTCCACTTTGAACCAGAGAGGGGCTAGTTGACTGGGGTTAAGCATAGATACTAGCACCTGATCTATGAGTTTGGAGCGAAGGGGTTGGGTTTAGCTTTGGCTAACAGGGCTTTTTCCCATCTGTCAGAAGGTGCTCGACAGTGGTTTGAGGGGGTTGCACCCCACCACTGGTGCTGCAACTTAACAGGTTTAGGTTCGGTGCTAAAACATGGGGTTTCAACAAGTTTGGGCTCCATTGGACAAGTTTAGCTTTGTAAACTTGAAAACACCACTATTTTACCAGATCTGTCCCTTCCAAAGAGAGTGTGGGCAAACTAAGTCCCACAAATCCCATTTTTGGTGTGGAACCCTCATTTGAGGTATTAGGCACTCCTCCAAAGTTTCAGCATCATAGGACAAACTTTGCTATGTAGACTTGCTCTAACTCCAATCTGGACAGAAGGGGTTTTAGGGTTATTTAGGGTCCTTCATCACCTTGGATCGAGGTGATACTTTATGTCGACACCAAATACGGCTTAGGAATACCACTGGAATTTTCTAGGATTTTATTGAGAATATTTCCTTTGGAAATATTTCAACAGGTCAAAATAGACAGAAATGGTTTTTAGGGTTATACTCAAATAATAATAATATAAATAGGGGTTTAAAATCCTATGTATGGAATATATATGTCCTTCTCATCATCTCCAAATTTAATCAGATTTTTCTAAGGCTGAAAAGTATTTTTCCATGTAGGAATACCAATTCTGGCCTCAGAAATGGACATGCAAATAAATTAGGAAAACAATTCTCAAAATAATAATTTTTGTGGTTTTGGGATATAAAAATAAATTAAAATTAGATCACCAACTTTGGGTAGAAACACTTCTTGCCATCAAGGGCATCTAGTGCAACTCAAAGTAGGGTTTTACCTTGATCAAAAACAAGTAAAGATTTTTAGAAATAAATCAATATTGTGAAATGGGGTTTTTATCATCACATGATCACACACACAAGCATACAATGACAATCATGGCACTCACATCATTAGTTTTGAAAAAGTTTTAACAAGCTCAAATTTTTGCATTACAAAGAAAGTGGTAGTAAACAGGGTGTGACTTACCCACCACAAAGGGTCTCAAGGGATGTGGGAGGACGTGGACCAGCCCTTAGTGGGCTGGCCGAAGCCTCCACTAAAGCCCAAGGCGGATTGTAGGTGGGAAGGAAAGAAACCCAAAGGTGGAAAAGGTGGAAAGGGTTTCCAAGTGGAGAGGAGGAATCCTACTCCTAGTAGGATTGGATTACGACTCCTCCACCTCCAATTTTGGTCAAACCTTGAGGGTTTGAGGCTGCCTCCTCCCCTCCCTCCCTCCTATATATACTAGAGGTTTTAGAGGTGAGGGCTAACCCTAATTTCCATGTGCTCCCTCTACTTCTCTCTAGATCTACTTCTCCACTAGTCTAGTTCGGTAGGGCTTAGGCGAAGCCCTACTAGACTAGTTCACCACCACCACCACCACCATGCCGCCATGCTGGAGAACTCATCTACCTCTCCGCCCCTCTTGCTGGATCAAGAAGGCGAGGATCGTCATCGAGTTGTATGTGTGCTGAACGTGGAGGTGCCGTCCGTTCGGCACTAGATCGGGATGGATCGTGATGGGATCACGGGATGGATCGTGATGAGATCGCGGGACGGGCTGTGATTTGGGTCACGAAGATGTTCCACTACAGCAACCGCGTTACATACGCTTCCTCTTAGAGGTCTACAAGGGTATGTAGATTCACTCTCCCCTCTCGTAGATGATCATCACCATGGATAAATATTGCATGTACGTAGGAATATTTTATTTCCCATGCGATGTTTTCCAACATATTCTCCGTCAACATATCAGTGCAGTGCTCGCCTATACGAGCCACCTGACAGACGCGCGCAAGACGCCACCCCTGCTTTCCGGATGACATCAACCCGTCGATGCTGTGCTCGCATGTACGAGACACCCAACAGACGCGTGCAAGACACCGCCCCCGCAGTTCGGTTTTATATCAACACACCGGTGCCGCACTCGCCTATATGAGTCGCCCAACTGACGAGCGCAAACCGCCCCCACGGCTAGTCTTCTGCAACAACACTAGACTAAAGGAAAAAATGACATTCATGTCTTACACAAAATCATCAACACACGCACCATCTCCTACTCGTGCCTGGTTGCTCAATGGATAGACGCATTGGCCCATTATCCTGGCAATAGTATCTACTTCAACATGTCCAAAAAACAAGAGGGTTTGTCATGAAGGAAACATCCATGGTGAAGTTACAAATTGAGTCGGCCATCGTTGAGCCGGTAATTCAAAACAAACGACAAGGAAAAAAGAAAAATGGCCCTGGACGAGCCAGAAGAGCCGGACTATCAAAGAATGAAGCATGGGACAAGAGGCATATACACTTCGTTTGGCCACGATATTTTCCAAAGACATATGATGAGCGCCACAATTATCATCAGCTCACTCCGTCATCTCCAATTTGTATAAAGTCCATCATTCAGCCGCCAACCTTATGCCGACTTATGTCACCATCAAGTATGGAGACTCTCAAGCCGCCTCCTTGAGTCGACTTAAAACTCAAGGGTTACACAGACATGGCTTGGAAAATTCAACTGGGCTGAATAATTCAAGAACCCCGGATCATTACAGGCAAGTTAAGCCGGTCCCAGGGGCTGCTGCCTCATTGGTGAAAAGATTTAAAGTTGCCCAAGAGGACGAGCTGCCCTGATGCGACCGTTCAAACATGGGTGCCCTTCCTCATTGGCGGGTGATTTAAAAGCCGCCCAAGAGGATGAGCCGTCGTAAGGAGGTCATTCAAACCTGGACGCTATTAGTATCAAAGAGGATGAGCCGCCATGTTGCGAGCGTTCAAACATGGGTGCTGATAAGCCAAAGAGGACCAGTTGCCATGATGCATGGTTCAAACATAGGCACCAATTTATGTTCTGAAGAATCAAGCTGGCTTACTTGGGGCTATTAATCCCCAGGTTGTTTAGCAGTAATAGCATTGTCTTCTGCAATCCTATGCTTGGCTTTTCCCTGATCATAGGTGGCTTGGGGGCTTCCAACTCATTGATTTCAGCTTTCTTACCCTCTTGGCTTGCGAAAAATTGCCGCTTTACAACGGTTATACTGGACTATATGCCTTTGTGACTCCCCTTATTCGCCTCGTGTACTCTTGACGAGTCAATCCATTGCAGACCCTAACCTTGTCAAAGTTAAAGCATTGAGGTGTCGTGTGAGAGTCGGCATATGGAAAATAGATAAGCCATGGGTTCATGAAACCTGCTTCATTGAAGCTTGACTTGAGCCTGATCCGCCAGTCTAAATTATAAAGGTTATTGCAAAAACCTATCTTAGGGTATGACTAGAGCCTTGCAAGCCCGTCTACCTGCGGTGACTCACTGAGTCGGCTTATTTGAAATAACTTGATGCCATATTATGGTGTTGCCTTTTCTTAGAATACCAGAACTATTGTATCATATACATTCATCATCCTGCATTGCATCATGCATCATACATACATATCATGCTGGTCTTGAAACCGAGTTAAAGCATAAACTTCTGCAGGAGAAAATAGATATTTGATAGCCAATATGGTTGGATCTTCATCATGGTTTATCATAACCAGTGTTAAATGATTGGGGTTTTTAAGTCAGCTCGAAAGAATTGATTATTTTCGAAGAGCCACCCTATTACATATAATGTTGGGTCATCTAATTAACCGTCTCTTGGATTTTTTAACTTGTGCTCTATAGTAAACTACAACCCTTATGGATCTCTCAAATATATATAGGTCGGATTACATTACAACCATGGTCAATGGATTTCTTTCATCGCAAAGGCATCATCAGTTCACAAAGTGGATATATTTTTTCTACAATGAAAGGAATAGTCCCGAGTCGTTGCAGGCACACGACCCGCCACTTGGGGGCTACATTATTCAAATCAAGATTACATCAAAGTATGAAAGTCTCATGTCGCTGCAAGCATGCACCATGACACTTGAGGGCTAATGCAAATTGCTTTTCAACTTATCACATTATGAGTAGACCCGTCTATCTCAAAGAGATAAGCCGGCCCTTGGGGGTTACAAGTCGCTCTTCATTCAAGTATGGATTCAAGGAACAACCGGCTCATCATTTTTATAATGACCCGGTCCTTGGGGGCTACACATTGCTACTCAAGTTTACATAATCAATCTACAAAGTCCGTGCTCATTATAACATAATGACCCGGCCCTTGGGGACTATATCGTATGATGTTTTATTTTCAAAGGAGAAGAACGTGCAAGTCTCGAGTCGCCGCAAGCAATCAACCCGGCACTTGGGGGCTACACTACTCACATCAAAATTTCAGAAGTCCCAAGTTCATGCATGCAAGACAACCCGGTCCTTGAGGCTATA
The DNA here is from genome assembly GCF_904849725.1 of Hordeum vulgare subsp. vulgare. Lineage (NCBI taxonomy): Eukaryota > Viridiplantae > Streptophyta > Magnoliopsida > Poales > Poaceae > Hordeum > Hordeum vulgare. The sequence continues at coordinate 160,271,317 of NC_058522.1, forward strand.
GTATTCAGATGTTTAAACAGATTATAAGGTCCAAATTGAAGACACGGTCCATCACACACTGATTAGCCGACCTTTGGTGGCTACACCAGCTGAAGCTTTATAAAGAACAAGACATTTACAAGTCACAGGTTGTTGCAAGCAAGACAACCCGACACTTGGGGGCTACATGGTCAAAGATATTACTGCAAACCACCAAGTCATCACGAACTGATAAAGTTGGAGCTTGGGGGCTACATGTAATATGGATATATCGAAAAATTTAACAGCACTTTCAAGATGTCAATTGCGAGACCGGCTCAACATATTTTTATCTAGTTGAAGAAATGAAAGACCGGCTCAACATCATATGGATATCTTTAATCCCAATAACTTGATCAAGTTAATTGGAATTCAGTTTTTTGACCAAGCATTACCAACAATCATGACCCGGCATTATCAATCATAACCCGACAACTTCGATGATCGCAACTTGACAAGCTCTAAACATCCTCAAGCCAGAAGTATTCAAAGTTGGTTCAGCACGAGAAGGGTATTTTAAATCTAATATTTTCATCAAGCCAAAGCATTGGAGGCCGACTCAATGGCATATGTATTTTATTGCAAAGGACACGTACATGCAAGATGATTGTGAAGACGGCTCGAAGAAACCCGGATTTTCAAGGAGACACTTCATTAAATCAAGACGGCCAATGGAGCAAGCTGGTCCCTTAACATATTTGTTATTCTTATTTTAGGAGCCTACTATGAATAAATTCCAGCTAACCTGGGAGCTAATGTCGGGGATATACCCCGTGGTGTAAACCAGCTTGAAGTATGACCCGTATGGGACTTGGAGATTCACTCGCGACTCATCAGTGACCTGGCGGGCGGCTCATACATGCCCTCGCAGGCAACTCAGACAAATGACAAAGACCCAACAGCCCAGAAGGCAGATCACGGGAGGGCCGGCTGATAGATAAGGCCCAAGGAAAGGAAGAACTCCCTCAAAAGGAAACAAGACCCGAATTAGGATTCAAGAGATATTAGTCCTAGTCCTACTCCTAGTAGGACTCTACATGTAAACCTACCCCTTCCACCTATATAAGGAGGGGTAAGGCACCCCAAGAGCGACAAGTTCAAGTCATTAGAGATATAAAAAGTAGAGGCTCTCGAGGCTAGAGGTAGCAAAACAGCACCCTTCTAATCGAGATCATTCCTCATCATTAATACACACAAGCGGGACATAGGCTTTTACCTCCATCGGAGGGGATGAACCTGGGTAAATTTGCGTCTCTCAATTCTGATCAACCCCTCCCAAGCCTCCACATAGATTCGATGGATCCACACCTAGTCCCTTGCACGAGGACATATGTTGTGATAAAACCACGGCACAGCGGGTCTCGGTGCATCCACCTTTGAACTATTCTTGGGCGTGATGCATAGTCAATGAGTCGCTGATCCAGTGGTGGTAGAGTGTGTGCTCAGTACGAGTCGTTGGTCCAGTCGCGATCCTCACAATGATTGAGAGGGGTCGCGAAAATCCCGCCAGCTCATTGGCGAATAGCTGTGATGGACAACCGTTGCCACCCATCTACGCAGTAGACGAAAATTTCCACATAGTCATAACATAAATATATGTTGACTAGCAAAAAAATCTATAGTATGTAGAACACTCAATTTAAACAAAACTAGTTAACCGGTTAGCGATCGCACCTAGTGGCTTCCTACAGTCAGCCTGGCTCTGATATCAAGGTTGTCAGGGACGATTTCCAAATAATATAATTATTGGAAATCAGCCATGAATGTCATCCATTGTAGAAAATCGTTCACACTGGTAGACCAACTTGATATAGAAAAACCACTAGTGCTTAATATTAAATAGGGTAGAGTGGAGGCCATTCAATAGTTTATGACAAACGCGCCAATACTTGGCATAAAGGCGGTTATCTCACAATGGTCATGGGAACACTACTACTCGCATAGACATGTGGACATGTCACCTCGGAGTGAATACTACTACATGACAATCGTCACAGTGAAGCTTGACAATTATTCATGGTGGCGGAAGCGGTGAAAAATACAACGACGGACTCCAATATAAAAAGATTGACTCGTAGTCCTCTAGGCATCAAATTCGCTATCGTACTCTTCATCCATGAGATCACCTTCATCAATATATGGCCACATCAACAAGCTCGTGAGTACTTTGAAAGTACTCGCAAGACAATATGCACATAAGATAAGATGAATGCAATCAATTTGATATGCATGGTTAATTATCACAGTTAACACAGTAAATAATTTAGTAGTGAGTTAAGTGAGGGTATATAAGTCGGGCGGTAGTCCTCCCAAAATATCCAAGAAAGTAAAGTGCACCGATCGGGTGTGTGAAGCGACCCCTTGAAAGGTCAGCAAATCAAAATAAACTGCCACCGTGAGGTGTCTAAGCGACACCACATACAAGGCTTATTAATAACTTGACAAGCCACAGTCGGGTGTCTATGCAACACCACGGAAAGGGCATAGTAAAGTAAATAACTAGCCACAGTCGGGCGTCTCAACGACACCATGGAAAGGGCATAATAAAGTAATTAGCTGGCAATAGTCGGGCGTCTCAATGACACCACTGAAAGGGCATAATAATGTAAATAAATATTCGGGTGGTACAACCAACCTTAGGGATATTCAACACAACCAAATCTCATCAAGTTAGTTTCAAACGTCCAATCAGATGTCAATAATAAGCACTTCCATAAGTAAAAACTTCTTCTCCAGAGACTGACACGAAGACCGACACTTGACCTGTCAACCAGTTGTCCTTGACCGTGGACGTAACTACTTAAAAAGATTTGACTCTACAGAGGGTGTACTATTTACCCACAGCCAATGGGTTCCCATAGATACAAGGACTAATCCCGTGTATGGTATTTTAGAAGTAAACACATTAAACCAGCACACACCCATTTTTACCCAGCAGGGTCCGGAATCACCCAGACTACGCTTGCAGGAAAAAACCATAAGACAGGGAGGCCAACTTCCTCGACTAGCATGGGATCAAATTTATACCGCATGCTACAAGGGGGTGCCTCCCCTCTCGGTCCCACACCGGAAACACCCATGCCCCCTGACCGGATGACTGGCATTATTCCAGGGCCATGGAATCTTCACCCGTCCCCTCTACTTGGTGTGCACATGGATTTAGGATTACAACCTACTCAACCGCATTCCCTTTCAGAAAGACTTGTGGCAATACGAAGAAGTAAGATAATTCACTAACAAGACTCAGTCTATGTCGATCTTGGAGAATAAATTTTAATTCACATACTGTTGTGCATTTGACACGACCGGGTCACAACCTATCACGTCCCACGTGGCTAGGGTGTCCACGACCTCTCATCATTTCACGAGTTGTTAGTATATTCATGCATGAAATACTGCATACCATGTTATAAGTTATGATGTATAAAAGTTATCAAACAATCATATTAGCAAACATCGCATCAAACATGCAAAAATGCTTTCCTGGGTTGACGAATTCGGAGTCTAGCTCGGTGGAGTTGACAGCAGCATCTCCCCCTTCACTATATATGCCACACACATACCGGTTCTACTGTAAATACCGAGCGCGTATAAAATTGTCTCACAAGTATTTTGGAATAAATAAGATAAAAAACTAGACAATAGAATAAAAGTTTTGGAAAAAGAATCAATTCAAAAACCCTTTTATTTTTAAAGTTAGGGAGGATTAAGGACCAATCTATGATAAACAGAAAGTTTCCCATGGGCACACAAGACAAGAAGAAATTGGTTCGGCAAAAATGCAGAAGCCAATAGAGAAAATGCCTTCTGGCGAAAGGCGCCACTTGAAAATGATTTAGAAAAAGAAAGAATCCTGACAGTGGGCCAGCACTGTCAGGTTTGAACCTCCTCGCTGGCACCAGAGGCATTGTGGTCTCACTAGTGACGTGCTGCTATGAAACAAAGGGTGGGAGGAGTGAGCGCGCTCACCGAGGCCTTCCACAATGGAGGGAGGTGGAAAAGGACATCGGCAAGATCCACGATGACGGATACTCTCACTCCGGCGGACGGCGTATCCGGGCGTCTGCTGATCTCAACGGAGGGGGTTGCAAACTCCGAATTGAGGCGAGGCTCAGATGGGAGATGCTCACCCAGCCTACTCGCAAAATTTGGGCTGCAGGGGCTAGCTCACCTGAACGAATTTTGCAGGAGCCCGAAGCTTATCGAGGCGACCGGAGGTGGAGAAGATGACTCTCCCGAGCTCCTCTGAGGGTTGGGCGCGGCTCTAGTGATGTGTGGATTGGAGCTCGGGCTGAGGGCCTGCTCGGGACCCTCTATTTATAGGCTCGCGGGGGAGGACTAGACATGTCTTGACTCCGACACCGATCACGGCAAGCCAGGGCGATTAGCAGAGGGTTACAATGACAGGGATACCATAGTAGCTCAAGGGAGTTCCGTTTTATCTCTAAGCTTGTTTTAATTCATGGTGATGCCCCCGCTCAATGGAACGACACCGCTCGGGCACGACGACTATAGATGGGGCCCTGTGTGCAGCTCACGCCAGAGCAATGAGCTGCAGCATGCAAAGGGGCGGGGCAAGGAGACATGGAGGCTTCTCGTGGTATGGGCGATGCTAGACGGCGCGACTTTGCACTGGGGCACGCGAGTGGCTGAAACGAGCGCCAATGGCGGCGCTGCTACGGTCGGCATCGTCAGGCCAGCTCACCCCCGACGACCACAACCGGCTAAACGACCGTGAGCCGCCCTGGATAAGGAGGAGCCACAGTGCGCAAGTACCCAAGGCGAGCATTGGCGAGATTGTTACTGCTGCTCGGCGTTCACTCGAATGGTGCATACCACTTGTTCGACGATATGCTACACACATGAGGGCAGGGAGTTTGAGGCTGAAATTGTTTGGAGTGTTGTCTCTCTGGCTCTAGAGACTGCCTAAATTTGCTAAGAATTTTTGAAGATAGATAAGATGGGGTTTTCACAAAATCATCGAATCTGTGTCAAACTTTAGTCAAACATATTTTGAAATTTTTGAACAACAAAGCAGAAAGGTTTTGATGTTATAGGTTGAGGGTACCTAGGGATACAATGCATAGTCAACTTGGGGTCAGAAGCCAAAGCAACCCATAGGTTCCTTTGCAAAATTTTGATTAAACCCCAGGACGCAAAGTAAACTCAACCAATATGAATAAACCACATCGTTTTATCCTTAGTGGAAGCAACACAAAGACGCAACTTGTCCACTTCTATCACTGGGATATAAAAACTCGCCAGGTTAAACCCACTACAACGCACCGCTCTCACTGAAGAAATACCAAACTACATGTCCAATTCAATTCAATAGATCGAGGAGAATCTCAAAGCTGCGATGATCATGCAAATGAGAACCATAAAACTCAGAGAAGACTCAAATATTTTTCATGAATAATCTGAACATAAACCCACAATTAATCAGATCCAAACAAACACACCATACAAAAGAATTACATCAGGCAGATCAAAGCGAAGATGCGATGATCATTGTACCGAAGATCAAGATGGAGCGAGTGAGAGAGAGAGAGAGTTATCGTGTGACATCCTTAGCTTTTGCTACAGTGTTGAATGTAATTAAGCTATAGTGATCCAACGCTAATGATGCCACGTCACCGTGATTTCTATCGTTGATCTCGTGTTAGTCGATATCGAGTCAAATTTAAATTTTAAAAATAAGTCGAACGAGAAAAGTCTTAGAATATTAAAATAAAAATGTCAGGTGAGTTACAAATATTCCTTAATAATTTATAGAATTGAATCAGGCATTTTTGGAATTAAGTAAAAACCATAAATAATTAAAACAGAAACTATAAAAAATAATAATAACTAATAAAAAACCAAAAAGCCCACGGTCAACTCGGCCAGATGGCCCAACACCCACACCCCATCCGCCTGGGGCTATAAGACCCCCACGGGAACCCTAGCCCCAAACCCCCGCTCCCTAGTTCACTGCCCCGCCACCAGGGCCTTAACACGTCGCTCCCTCCCTACTCCCCACGAGCGCCAGGGCCATCCCCTCGTCAGCCCCCCCTCGCTACCCATCCCGTCGCCCAGGCTCCCTCCCCTTCTCTCGCTAGCACACCTCCCGCTCGAGCCCCATCTCTCCTGTCACTACCTTGCCACCCTCGCGAGCACACCCCCACGCCAGCGCATCCCGTCGCCCCTCCCTCCTATCGCGCGTCGTGCCCCCCACTGAACCTCTCGCTTGTCCCCTCCCACCACGCCATGCGCCGGCCCGCGCCGGCCCTCCCCATCCCTCGCACCGCCGGCCGCAGCCCCGTCGGTGCTGCGCCGCCGGTCGCCATCGCCATCGCCGGCCCGCATCGCCTCTCCTCCGGCCGACTCCTTCAACGGCCCCTCCTCCGCCTCGTCGGGCCCTCTCCGGCCACCACTGCTCTACCCCGTCGGTCGACGCCCCCCTTCTCCCGGTGCTCCACACCGCCCCGACGGGAGCTGCCACGGCCACTAGCGCCGGTACCGGCCATGGTGCGGCGACCACACCGGCGCCACCAACCCCACCGGATCCACCGCCTCTTCGTCGGAACCTTCACTATCGGTCACCTCTACATTGGGCCACTGCTAAGTCTATAGCGCGGTGAGCCCATTCAGGCTCCTCCCACCCTCTCCTTCCTCCCCCTACTCCGGCGATTCGTCGGTCGTGTGCTCGCGTGCACTCGTGTCCACCTCCATGTTAGACACGGGGATAACCCCTATGCTTTGTGCATTATGAATGTAACAGAAAAAAATGAAAAGACAAGGGAACTATGTATATGTATGAATATGTATGTATCCATGTGAATATGACGGTGTATGTATTTATAATAGACATTACAGGATGTGTGTGTATGTGTGTTGTGTATGTGTGTGTTAGACCGATGGGCCACTTCCATGCGGGGCCAATCCCCCACCCCACTCCCACTAACAGGGAGGCCCCACACTCTTTGTTGAAATAATAAAATAATAATAATATATTTAATAAATAGTATAATTAATTAGTGAATTATTTAATTCATGAATTAATTAGGTAATTATAATGATTATGAGTAATTAGCATAATTAAGTAAATCTGTTAATATAGATAAGCATTTATCCAAACTCAGTATGATACGTGGGTCCCCCACTAAATTAATCTCATTAATTATTAATTAAACCTTAATTAATAACTGTGTCAATGTCACGTAGGACCCATTGGTCAGTTGACCACTCAACTGTTGATGTCAGCATGGCATCATGCTGATGTCATAATATCATTTAATTGAATTAATTAAATCTGTTTTTAATTCCTAAATATTAATAAAACTTTGAAAATTAATATAAAATAAACCGTAACTCAGATGAAAATATTTTCAACATGAATGTTGATTAGCAGAAGGAAACGAACCAGGATAGGCTCTCCATTCGTCTGTCACGCGTCCCTATCATAGCAAACGTGGAACTTTTCCATCGTTTTTCCTTTGACCGGTAGTAGCGAGACACCCGAAAAATATCGTCAGATATTCTTCCGACCCGTCTGCGACATGTGTTGCTGCGTTAGCTCATGCCTAGCCTGCATATTGCCATGTCATGCTTAGTGTTGCACATGTTACAGTTATTTATTGTTTCCCCCCTGTTCTTACCGGTAGACCCCAAGACTGACGCTCTTGTCGGGTACTTCTACCCTCTTGACGACCAGCCCTTTGCCGCAGAGCAACAAGGCAAGCAAACCCCCTTGATCATCCCTATATCGCCTATGTCTTTCCTCCTCCTGCTTGCATTAGAATTTTGCTACTGTTGTAGTTAGCTCCTATATCTGATGCATAGCCTGTTTTTAATGAACTGCTACTTTCAGTACCACACTAACTGTTTAGTATAGGTGGAGCACTCATCCCCTCTGACCCCTTAGTCCAGTTGCCCCGCTTTGTCATCAAGTCTCGATCCCTGATCGACGAGCCAGACCCGGCACAACACTTACACCCCCTTAGTTGTGCGACGCTACAGAGATACTATCGAGTACCGAGGGTGACACCTCGTGAAGTACTCGTGATGATATCTCTGTAGTACAGCTAGTCGGCCGTGGTTATCGAGGGTGATTCCTCTTTCACCATTCCCGATGATGCCTCTGTCGTGCAACCCCTCAAGTGTTGGACCCTCGAGGGTGATTCCTCTAGGTCTACCTTAACGGATACATTGTTCGGAATCCAACGAGGGTGATACCTCGGATTCCCCCTGATGTTTCTACCACACAGTTACTTGACCATGTTACTGGGATCTTTGATGAATAGATATTAGGCGGGTGGATTCCCGCGTGGATTTGTCGATGACATAATTAAAATGATAATGGACTTAGGTATTTGATCTGGGTTGGTTAGAGACCTTTTTGCACTAACCGGCTACGCAGGAAGAATTATGGGTACTCGACGTCGCGGTATCAGCCGGAGCTCTTCAGACGTCAGCGATGGAGCGGCGCGCGCCCGAGTGATCCCGAGATGCATCGTGCTTGTGATTAAGGGGTGCTAGGACTAACATGGGCCGCCCTTGCATCGTGCAGGAGCGCAGAGGGCAAGTGGGCCCACGACCCCTTTGTGCTTAGGATTTAGACCGGTGGGCTGGCCTCTCTATTGAGCTTAGGTTTGGCTGCGACGTGTTGATATTCTGAGGCCGGGCATGACCCAGAAAAGTGCGTACGGCCAGAGTGTTATCGAGCATGACGGGAACTTGGTGCACCCCTGCAGGGATGAAAATTAACTATTCAGATAGCCGTGTCCACGGTTACAGGACGACTTCGATTTGTTCCCTGATCTTATACAACTATAATTTTTACTTAACTAGAATTGTTGCCCTGGGATTGTTTCCTCGCAGGGAGTCGAGGAAGGATCTCTGGGCGTGACCTCATATTAATATTGCTACAACAATATGACTATTATATTTGTGATACCCTATTCTACTCTTGTCTATTGCTGCAAGACCCCTGAAGATTCTATTCTTCGATAGGAGTAGGCCTTCTCTCTATTCTCGCATTGCTGCAGTCAGTCCACATATAACCCCTCCCTTTCTTTGATATTGTTGCATACTTAGCTTAGTTCTGATGCAAGTCTTGCGAGTACTTTGGATGAGTACTCACCGTTGCTTTACTCCCGCTTTGTCCCGTGATCCGTTGCTGCGACCAGATGATGGAGCCGAGGAGATGGAGTTTTATGCCTACGCCTGCCACCCCAACGGTGACTTCTCCGTGGAGGCCGCTGAAGACCAGGAGTATTTTACGATGTTCCCACGCAAGAGGCCTCGCCTCGTTCGATCGTGTTTCTTTTGTGATAGCCTTCTCTAAGGCACCCCATGTTTAATGTCTGTTCTCAGATATTGTTGCTTCCACTGACTCGTGTGTTTATCGAGCTTCTGTATTCTAGCCCTCGAGGCCCCTGGCTTGTAATATGAAGCTTGTATTGTTTTATTTGTGTCTAGAGTTGTGTTGTGATATCTTCCCGTGAGTCATTCAGTTTGATCATACGCATTTGCGTGTATGATTAGCGTACGGTTAAATGGAGGGCGTCACAAGTTGGTATCAGAGCCGACTGCCTGTAGGTAGCCCCCTTTCCAACTCCTTGGCCGAAGTTGAGTCTAGTGTTTGAAAAACTTTACTAACACTGATGTTGTGGCTTATACGCCCACATCTCAATTGGGTGGTATTAGTATCTTTTACTCCTTTCCTATACTCTGGGCTCTACTCTCTCTTCTCTTTTGGGATAAATATTTTACTAACTCTAACATAAGGTTCTCATAAATACTTCCTCCCGGAGAGTCCCGTATTCCAAACGATGGCTTTATCCGTCAAAAGAACTGCAATTACTCTTCGATGTTCTCTGGAGATCTTGTGCTCATTGCTTGTGTAAATTCCCCTCCTCCGTCAACCACTATGGATGACTACATACAAATGGCATTCATATTTTCCCTTTAGTTGCTCTTGTTTTTATGAGATGCAACGAATTATCTTATGGGGGATTCGTCCATCATCAGTTGTCATGGGTTTCGAAAGTTCTTCGAATTACTATTCGATCTTTCGGAATCCCAGTAGCCTATTGTTCATGACCTTTCTCACCTGCTTGCATTATGGTTAAATCCATATGTCTAGCCGCATTCATTAAAATCCTTTGTGATTTTCCTGTGATCTTATTGATTCTACCTTTGTGTGAATGCACACAATCATCTGTTGATACTCATAAATTACTTTCCGGCTTAGACGTCCTTCCAGACAGAGCTGGTTCTCGACAAATAAACCTTGATTGATTGTCCATCTAAGTCCATTCAGCTTACTTGTATTTGATCGGAGCATCTCATTATGATACACCAACCTGGAAATCCTAATTCCTTTGGTAATTAAATATGAGTATTTTCCAGATGTTCTATAACCCGATGCATTGCATCCTATCTCCCTCTGATTGAGTACCAATACTCACATCAGGCCCTTGGTGGATTGCCACACTCATTGCTGGGTTATTATCTGATGACATCCTTTACATTAAAAAAAGTTCTTGTGATATTGTTCCCTTGATACATAATGCCATTGGTAAATTGTGTCTTCTCCCTCTGATAAGTTGTACCCTATGCTTTTGTCAGCAATGCCCTTCAAGCATGTGTTAATTACTCTTGGAGTGTATGGTATATTTTCTAAGATGCCCCGATGATTTGAACTTATGCCTTCCTAAATTAATATGACTCGAAAAGTTTTCATGAGTCTTACTCTTCTGGTGCTTGCCGAATATCCTTTCAAAGCTACAACATGATCAAAGGCGAGGAGTAAATGGCAGGTGATGAATGGATGAAGTGGGAGTCGACCTTGAACTTTGTGTTCATGCCCATGGAAACGACGTTGATCCTGTGTTTTGAAATTCGGCCGAAAAAAATGGATTTCGGCCAAATTTCGGCCATCTCGGCCTGGGACGAGATCTAACTTTCCGCCGAAATTGGTCAAATTTGATGAATTTTGGTCAAATTTAGTCAAACTTCAGTCAAATTTTGGTCAAAATTCGGCCGAAAAAATTGAAAATGGCCGAAATTCGTCCATCTCGGCGTAGGGCGAAAAAATTGTCAAACCGAAAATCAAAATGCTGCGTTGATCCTATCATAGAAACTTCTCGTATCAATAATCATTCATAATGTGGTTTAAATCTGGTATCTGTGATCTTGTCCTTTGCAATCGTGGTTCCGGCCATGTTGTCCTACCTTGATTTCATTCTTAGACGAGTTAAAGTACTTGTCTTCTTTAGATCAATACATGGGTCCATGCCTTAATGTTGATCTACCTTCGAGTATTATTCGTTCTAGCTCGAGGTTATGACGGAGCTGTATAACTTCTTGTGAGCTCCTCATCAACTATGATATTTTCATTAATTCCAGTTTCCTCGTGTTTGAGTTGTTGTACACGCGAGTACATCGATAACTGAATCGAGTACGCATTGCGATTCAACAACTTTCAGTAATCTTCCTTGTTTACGAGTTTGTACTCGATCATGTCATTCCAAGCTGTTAAGCTACACCATCATCGTCATGTTGGAGCTCGACCATCCTATCTATACCCTTCATCCCTGGAACACAATTCCAATTGTGCGTTAAGCTTGCATCGAGCTTTCCACATCATATTGGTTGTTTTGAAAGGCTATTCTGATTCTGAGCTAGTAGTCTTAACTGTGTTCCCGACAACCTTTAGCTTCACCATTCCTTTGCTTGATGTCGTCGCTGATCGATTACATCTTCGTGAAGCTTCTTGACAAATGTGTCGTGATCATCATCAGCATTCTAAGCTCTCCAGGGCATCGATGGGATGCATGATGAGAAATACCATCCTTGCCCCTCGATGATTTGTGTTATCATCGACAAACCTTATTGCCTTCCCTCCAACAGAAATTTTATCATGTTTTGTGTTGTCCCTTAAATTCCTTGATATACAGCTTATGTTATCTTCTATGTTGGAGTATTACTATCTTTTATGTCAAGAATGTCGTGAGAATTGCACACGTCTTAGGAATTCTTGATGTAGTAATACTTCTCGCAATCACCATTCATTTATTGGTCCCGTGTTATTTCAAACCAGAATACCAACAAGTGAACTCTAATGGGTGATTCCAATACTTCTAGCAACCCTGTTGCCTTGAGGCTAACAACTGATTGTTTCATTCTTAGTGTGATGGGTATTGACTCATCAGTTTTGACATTGGTTGTGCTACTCCGTCCGTACTTGCGAGGGCCACCTTCGACCAATGTTTAGTTATTGATGTTCCCTCGAGCATACGTCATCATATCATTTGATCCGACAAATTCTATCTCCTTGTTCCTATAATTCTGGAAATTCATCCCTATCGAAATATTGAGGGATTGTTGTTGAGCCCATCGGCCACGCCCTCAACTTCTCCATGGTTCGTGATGGAGCTTTTGAAAGCACTATCCTTGTGCCTAGCTCATGAAGAATATATTTGATAAGAAGAAGTGTTTTCCCAAGGTTCACGTACTTCCTTGCCGCCGTGAATATGTGAAATTTTTGTTTCACTTCCTCTCGGGTAATACCAAATCATTCACGCATGTGCGAAGTGGTATATGTTTTGAAGGTTGCTATCTTCACTTCATATTACTTCTCCTAGCACCCCAAGCCACTGACTGATTTGATCAAGGAAATTAAGTTCCGGCATAAGAACTAGTCCAGGCTTACGCAAGGACCCTGATATCCTTGATGGTGGTTTCCAAAATAGAACTCAGTCGCATTTTATTGTAAGAAATCCACGTGGGCACGAATGTCTTACAATCAAACTCATGATCCAATACTTGCTTCTGTAGTTCATGCCCCCTGAATCTTGCATCACTATCTTGTCGATTTTGTCGCCCCCTTTTCTTCTCAGGCATCCCGAGCCTCAGGTATCCTGACGCCAATCAGATGTGCATCTCAGGCAGATATGATGGTAGGGACATTTCCCAATAAATATAACTTTGGTATTTATGTAACCTGGTACGGTGATGTCTTGTCTAGCACACCGGGCTGAGGGACCTTTTGTTATATTATCTCCCTTGGTAATGTTAGCCATTCTCTCGTGAGGAAATTGTATGACTAAATTTTATAAGTTGTTCCTCATGAATCCTTTTGTATACCCAACGTCTAACCTTTGTCGGATGACCATGTCGATGCTACCCCGAAGCACGGATGTGGTACTTCAAATTTCAACAGGAACATTGGAAGCGTAATGCTAAATTGTTCTTGATCGAATATCAAACCAGTATGGTATGCGTAAACATCATGATTCTTCTTGCCTCTTTATCAAAATGGTTATGTACTGGATGACCAATCATGTATACCATACTCTATGTTTTCCTCGGGAATGGTATACTCTAATGCTTGTGTGTGTGAACACATTTTTCCTGATGTTTCTACCACACAGTTACTTGACCATGTTACTGGGATCTTTGATGAATAGATGTTAGGTGGGTAGATTCCCGTGTGGATTTGGCGATGACATAATTAAAATGATAATGGGTTTTGGTATTTTATCTGGGTTGGTTGGACACCTTTTCGCACTAATCGGCTACGTGGGAAGAATTATGGGTAGTCGACGTCGCGGTATCAGCCGAAGCTCTTCAGACGTCAGCGCTGAAGCGGCACGCGCACGAGTGGTCCCGAGATGCATCGTGCTTGTGATTAAGGGTTTCTAGGACTGACATCGGCCTCCCTTGCATCGTGTAGGAGCGTAGAGGGAATGTGGACCCACGACCCCTTTGTGCTTAGGATTTAGACCGACGGGCTGGCCTCTCTTTTGAGCTTAGGTGGGGCTGCGACGTGTCCATATTCCGAGGCCGGGCATGACCCAGAAAAGTGTGTCCGGCCAGAGTGTTATTGAGCGAGACGGGAAACTTGGTGCACCCCTGCTAGGATGAAAATTAACTATTCGGATAGCCGTGTCCACGGTTACAGGACGACTTGGATTTGTTCCCTGATCTTATACAACTATAATTTTTACTTAACTGGAATTGTTGCCCTAGGATTGCTTCCTCGCAGGGAGTCGAGGGAGGATCTCTGGGAGTGACCTCATATTAATATTGCTACAACAATATGACTATTATATTTGTTTTACCCTGTTCTACTCTCGTCTATTGCTGCAAGAGCCCTGAAGATGCTAGTCTTCGATAGGACTAGGCCTTCTCTCTATTCTCGCATTGTTGCAGTCTGTCCACATATACCCTCCCCCTTTATTTGATGTTGTTGCATACTTAGCTTAGTTATGATGCAAGTCTTGCGAGTACTTTGGATGAGTACTCACCGTTGCTTTACTCCCCCTTTGTCCCCTTGATCTGTTGCTGGGACCATATGATGGAGCCCACGAGATGGAGTTTCCTGCGGACGCCTGCCACCCCGACGGTGCCTTTTCCGTGCAGGCCGCTGAAGACCATGAGTTGTTTAGGAGGTTCCTAGGCACGAGGCCTCGCCTCGTTCGATCGTGTTTCTTTTGTGCTAGCCTTCTCTAAGGCACCCCATGTTTAATGTCTGTACTCAGATATTGTTGCTTCCGCTGACTCGTGTGTTTATCGAGCTTCTGTATTCTAGCCCTCGAGGCCCCTGGCTTGTAATATGAAGCTTGTATTGTTTTATCTGTGTCTAGAGTTGTGTTGTGATATCTTCTCGTGAGTCCTTCAGTTTGATCGTACGCATTTGCGTGTATGATTAGCGTACGATTAAATGGAGGGTGTCACACATCGATATACTAACTACGGACCCGTAGGTCTATGGTGAACTACTCACACATCATCACGAGGGCAACAAGGTTTATGAAGAGGCCCTCCATGATCGATCCCCCTCCTGCAGGGTGCTGGAATGAAGCTCCAGATGCGATTGCCATGGAATAGAGACTTGCGACAGCCTAAAAAGTATTTGGCGATTATATATAGGGTTTTTGGAATATATGTGAATTTATAAGCTAGAGAACTGAGCAAGAGGGGCCACCAGGCAGGCACAAGCCATCAGGGCGCGGCCACCACCCCCCTGGTCGTGCCATGTTGGCTTGTGGCCCCCTCGTGTGGCTTCGCGTCTCCTCGTGAAGCTTCCAGGTCTTCTTTTGGTCCAGAAAAAAATAAAAAAGTTTTGTGGCAATTGGACTTCGTTTGGTACTGAAAACCTAAAAAACAAAAAACATGCAAAAAATGGCAACCGGTCATGGGCAATCGATTAATAGGTTATTGCTCGAAAATAATAGAATTTGGTGAATTATGACCCAAAAAGTATCCTAGGATGATAATATAGTATCATGGAACAATGAAAAATTATAGCTATGTTGGAGACGTATTAGTAAACAAATTATTGTTGGGAAATTGATAAAGAAGTGCATAGTTATGCAATATTTATTCATGGCAATGATCATGTGTATATAGGCATCACGTCCGTAAGCAAGTTGATTGACTCATGCCTGCATCTACTATTATTACTCCACCCATTGACTACTATCCATCATGCATCTAGAGTATTAAGTAAAATAGAGTAATGCTTGGAGAACAATGACATGATGTAGAGAAAGAAAATCGAATTAATATGAATCAACCCCATCCTTTTATCCTTAGAGACAGCAATACAAATACGTGTAGTGTCTCCTACTTTGTCACTGGGATATAGAGAATTGCAAGACTGAACTCACTACAACACACCCCCCTCACTAAAGATAGACCAGTCTAGTTGGCCAAACCAAATCAATAGATTGGAGAGAATTATGAAGCTATAATGATCATGCAAATAAGAACTAAATAAAAATTTAGAGAACACTCAAATATTTTCATGAATAATCTAAACATAAACCCACAATTCATTAGATCCCAACAAACGCACCGCACAAAGTGATTCCATTGAATAGATCATCTCGGAGATGCGATGAACTTTGTATTGAATAACATAGAGAGAGCCATATAGGTACTAGTTATGGACCCATAGGTTTATCGGAACTACTCGCACATGACCATGGGAGCAGGAAGGTTGATGTAGGGGCCCTCCATGAACGACCCCCCCCCCCCTCCGACAGGGCACCAGAACAGGGCTCCAAATGGGCACACGGCGGAACAGAGACTAGCGGCGGCGGAAAAAGTGTTTCGGGGCTCCCCTAGGATTTTTGAAATATTTGAGAATTTATAAGCCATAGAACGAGGTCAAAAGAGCCGGGAGGGGGCCACAAGCTAACAAGGCACGGTGACCCGTGAAAGCACATATGCTCCCTTGGTGGTTTTGATAATTCATCGCAACATACATTTTCTCTTGGACTAACACTTTTACCTAGTATATTTCACATATAGTCCAGAAAGAGCTTTGGTTCTAGTATTGTGAGGAGATGCCCCTTGATGAAGGAAGGAATAGGATTGGCTCAAACTTCAAGCAAGAAGACTCTTCGTTTTACACTTTGTGAGAAATCACATTTGAGTCCATAGGAAAGCCAATACTATTAAAAGGGGATGAGGTATTATGATGAATTGGTTCCTCAAGTGCTTAAAGACATCCAGCAAAAATACTCACCCACTCTTCCACAAAATATATTTGTCCCAAGACAAATATGGAAAATCGGTGCCAGCAACATTTCTCACTTGCCCATACCTATTTTACACTTAGATCGATCCTATGCCGATCCAACAATCTCTCGGTACCAAAACATTCCATTTGGTTCCACCAAAATAAGCGACCAACTTTCTGGTTAGCCATTTTCAAGAATCGGTACCACCGAGTTTTGAGAATTGGTCTCACCGAGATTTGGACCAACTTTCCAGTTAGCTGTATTTAAGAATCGGTACCACTGAGTTTTAAGAATTGGCTCACCGAGTTTTGGACCAACTCTCTGGTTAGCCGTTTTCAAGAATTGGTACCATTGAGTTTTGAGAATCGGTCTCACCGAGATTTGGAAACTGCCTAGGACACCAATATTTGTACCACCGATATTTGTATATCGGTTCCACCGAGATTCAAAATTGCTACATTTTGAGAAAGTCGGTACCACCTAGTTTGTAACTTCGGTGTCACCGAGTTGGTCAATTATGGTGTAACGGTTGGATTTTGAGGGTTTCCTATATATACCCCTCCACCTACCTCTTATTCGTAGAGGAATCACTCAAAACACACTTACACTTGCCAGATCCATTTTTCTGAGAGAGAGCGACCTACTCATTTGTTGAGATCAAGAGATTCCATCCCAACCATTTGAACCTTTATTTCTAGCCTCCCCAAGTTTCTCTTCACAAGATCAATCTCTCCTATCCATGCCAAATCTGTGAGAGAATGATTGAGTATTCAGAAGACTATCTTTAGAAGCACAAGAGCAAGGAGTTCATCGTTCTACCACTTCTATTACCTTTTGGAGGGTGCTGCCTCCTAGATTAGTTAGGTGTTGCTTGGGAGCCTCCTACTTCGTGTTGTGGAGTTGAACCAAGTTGTTTGTAAGGTCAAGGATATAGGCTACTTCATGAAGATCTACCGTGAGTGAGGCTAGTCTTGTGTGGACGGAAACCGTGGTGGATTAGAAAAGGCCGCTTCTTCGTGGACCCCTTGTGGGTGGATCCCTTTGTTAACTCTCGCAATCGTTACCCTCCATGGGTTTAAGTCTCCACTAACATGGATGTAGGATAGGGCTGCCTATCGGAACCATACTAAAAATCTTCGTGTCAACTTCTTCGTGTTTGATCTTCTTAAACTCTATTCCTTACTACATGTGCAAAGTCTTTATTTTCCGTTGCCATATTTATTTACTAGCATGTGTAGGGTGCACTAGACTTGTTAGAATCGCTAAAATCAGCCAACCATTAAATTGGGAAAAGGCTAGGATTTTAATTATGCAAGTAATCTATTCCCCCCCCCCCTCCTAGACTCCTCTTCTATCAATCTCTCAATTGGTATTAGAGCAAGGTCTCCAAAACCTTATTTTAAACACCATTGGAGGAAGAAGGATGTGCCTAGATTGGAGAATATTACTTGTAGAGTGTCTATTCTTGATGGGGAATATTTTAGACAATGGAAATATGAAATGCTTGATATATTTCATAAATTCCATTTGCGGAAGTATGTTAAATATCCCTATGAGCCTCCCATTGATCCTTTGAATCCTTCTCATGATGAAGCACTTGTTATGCTTGGTAATCTTAAAACTGTAAATCCAATCATTAGAGGACACCCAAGAAATGTTCTTAATCAATTGCAAAATTTTGAGTGTGCCCACACTTTGTGGGAAGACTTAGAGAAAAAATATCCTCACTATTCACTGAAAAATCTTCAGATCATTTTCCATAAATGCATTGTCGTTCACAAAATGAAGCCAACCGATTATAATTTTGATAAATGCCTTTTCGAGCTTCGTGACCTCATGCATGTTGAAGAAGATGGCATTGCCGTTAACAATGTCATTGTTGAAGCCATTCGAATGCATAAATATGAACATTGTCATAGTCAAAATTTTGATGAAAATCTTGTTTCGTATGACGAGGATATTTTGTCCGATGACGACAATGTGGAGCATGGCTACTTCGATGAATATGAAGAGTTTGACAACGAGTATGAGAAGAACATGAGGAACCTTAGTATTATGGTGAACCTTGGAGACTACATTGTTCGTGGAAAGGAGTGGGTTCTAGACAGTGGATACACCGATCACATGACCGGAGATAAAGACATATTCCATGAGATTACACCAAACCGTGGACCTCGAAGGTATGTGACCTTTGGAGACAAGGGTATGGTACTTGGTCTTGGTAAGTCGGCCATATCTCATGATAGTTCCATTAAAAATGTCATGCTTGTTGAATCCCTTGGCTACAATCTACTTTCCATATCTAGACTAGCAGACTTTTGTTTCAATGTGCTATTTACGAACGTTAACTGCCAAGTGTTTCGTAGTGAAAATTATAACATGGTCTTTACTGGTATCCGTAGAGGTGATCTATAGATTGTCGATTTCACTAAAAATCCAAACCCTGTACATGTCTTATTGCAAAATCTTCTAAAGGTTGGTTATGGCATAGAAGGTTGGGACATGTAGGTATGTGTAACCTTGACAGGCTTAACAAAGGTGATCATATTCTTGGTGTTATAGATGTTATCTTTGACAAAGATAGACTTTGTAGTACTTGTCTAGCAGGAAAGCAAGTTGGTGGAAGTCATCCCATGAAGAACATCATGACTGCAAGAGGTCCACTCGAGCTGCTTCACATGGATCTCTTTGGTCCCAATGCTTACAAGAGCCTCAGTGGAAATCTTTATGGTCTAGTCATTGCTGATGATTTTTCCAGATTTACATGGGTATTCTTTCTTGATTATAAGTAACATGTACAAATGATCTTCAAGAACTTTGCTCAGAAACCTCAAAATCAGTTTGAAGTGAAGATGAAGAAAGTTCAGAGTGATAATGGAACAGAGTTCAAGAACACTAATGTGGATACTTTTCTTGACGAAGAAGGTATTTCACATGAATTCTCGGCGACGTACACACCTCAACAAAATGGAGTTGTTGAGAGGAATATTACTAGAACGATGCTTGACGAATACAAGACGCCAAGACACTTTTGGGCAGAAGCCGCGGAAACAGCTTGCCATGCCATAAACCAACTCTACTTACACAAGCTTCTTGGTAAAACAACATACGAGCTACTCACCGGTAACAAATACCAAGTTGGATACTTTCGAGTATTCGGCTCTAAGTGTTACATTCTTGATAAGCATCATCACACTAAATTTGCTCCTAAATCTCATGAAGGTTTCCTACTCGGTTATGGTTCAAACTCTTAAACTTACCATGTCTACAATAGCTTCACTAGAAAAGTTGAAGAGAAGGTACATGTGAAGTTTGATGAATCTAACGGTTCGCAAGTCAAATAATTGCCAAATGATGTAGGACATAAGGAACCTTTGGAAGCCATACAAGATCTACCGATCATCAAGATTCGTCCCATGGAGGTGAAGGGAAGTACTTCATCAATTCAAGGGGAAGCTCCTACTTTGCGTCAAGGCAAACCACGAAACGACATGGAGGCATCCACAAGCGGTACACGGCTTGATGAAGAAGAGGAAGAAGCACATCGTGATGATCCACCTTAACCTTCCTCACCACCACCTCAAGGAGATGACACCGTCAATGACAACGCGCAAGATGATGATAATGAAGAAGCTCCACCATGCAAAAAGAAGAAGCTGTCACGAGTTCGGGAAAGAGTGGACAAAGATCATCCACTGAATCAAATATTCAGTGACATACAAACCGGGAGAATCACTCGCTCTAAATCTCGTTTAGCTAACTTTTGCAAGCATTATTCTTTCATCTCTAGCATTGATCCGTTGAAGGTAGAAGAAGCCCTTCATGACCCGGATTGGGTGAAATCCATGCACGAAGAGCTACACAGCTTCGAGAGGAATCAAGTGTGGACACTTGTTGAAAAGCCCGAAGGCGAGCAAAACATCATTGGTTCAAGATGGGTGTTTCGGAACAAGCAAGATGAAGATGGACAAGTAGTACGCAACAAGGCGCATGTCGTATCCCAAGGATACACGCAAGTCGAAGGTATGGACTTGGTGAGAATTATGCCCCCGTTGCTAGACTTTAAGCTATTCACATTCTTCTCGCTTATGAGAATCACCATGATATTACTCTTTACCAAATGGATATCAAAAGTGCTTTTCTAAATGGTGAAATTGAGGAGGAAGTTTATGTCAAACAACCTCCTGGCTTTGTGAACCCCAAGAAACCTAATCATGTTTATAAACTTCGAAAAGCTTTATATGGTCTTAAACAATCCCCTAGAGCTTGGTACAAATGCCTAACGAAGTTTCTTATAGAAAAGGGTTTTGAAATTGGTAAAATTGACACAACCTTATTCACTAAAAGAGTTAATGGTGAACTATTTGTGTGCAAATATATGTGGATGATATTATCTTTAGTTGTACTAACCCACATTTTAGTGAGAAGTTTGGAAAGTTGATGTCAGAGAAATATGAGATGTCAATGATGTGCGAGCTGAATTCTTCCTTAGATTGCAAATCAAACAATCGAGAGAAGGTACGTTTATCTCTCAAACCAAGTACACCAAGGACTTAATCAGGAAGTTCAATATGCAAGAGTGCAAAGGTACGAGAACCCCCATGCCTACTAGGGGACATATTGACCTCACTAAGGAGGACAAACCGGTTGATCAAAGAGTTTATCGATCAATGATTGGTTCATTGCTATATTTATGTGCCTCTCGTCCTAATATCATGTTGAGTGTTTGAATGTGTGCCGGATACCAAGCGGCACCTAAAGAGTGTCATCTATTGGTTGTTAAAAGAATCATGAGATACCTAATACATACGCCAAACTTTGGCATATGGTATCCCAAGGGATCTTCTTTTAATCTTGTTGGCTATCCGGCTCGGATTATGCCAAATACAAGGTTGATAGAAAATTCGCCTTGGTTACATGTCAATTTCTTGGAAGATCTCTTGTGTCATGGTCATTCAAGAAATAAAACTCGGTATCTTTATCTATCGCTGAAGCTGAATATATAGCCGTCGGATCATGTTGTGCGCAATTACTATGGACGACTCAAACTTTTAAGGATTATGGAATTCATGTTAGAAATGTTCCATTGTTGTGTGACAATGAAACTGCTATTAAAATTGCCTATAATCATGTGCAACATTCTCGAACAAAACATATGCAAGTGCGACATCATTCCATTCGTGATCATGTTGGTAAAGGAGATATAGATCTTAAGCATGTTCGTACCGACAAACAATTAGCTGATATCTTTACCAAACCACTTGATGAGAAAGTATTTTTTTATTTTAGAGTGAGTTGAACATCATTGATGCTTCGAACTTGAGCTAGACTCACTTGGATGCATGCGAGGACATGAGCTTGATTGACTATTCCTTGATGCTATTGATTTGACACTATCTTATATCTTGGAAAACTATGATCCCTTATATTGCATCTAACATTTTGTAGGTACTTGGAAGAAGTAAACTTCACAATATTGCCATCAACTCACATCAAAAGCAATCTTGACATAGCCAAGCATCAACAACCCCTTCTTCAGAGATGGAGTAAGAAGACAACTAAATCATATCCTTGACAATTATATCATATGTAATTCACTCATGTCATTTGGGTGTATTACGTTCTTCCTTGCATGACTAACCATTGTAGGTGAAAAGTGAACCAAAACGACAAGGATAGCTTCCAACTCAAGATGATCTTCATTAACTTGGAGCATCCACGACAAGTTCACCTACATGCCACGTCATCAACATCATTCGAAGGTATGTACTCATATCCTTGATAAATCTTTACATCAAGTCATCAGCTAAAGCAACTCAAGTGACATGAAGACATTAAAAGGCTTAATAAAAAATGGTAACCCCATTTTTGTGCTTAACGATGAGTATGACCTATGATCAATCATTCTTGCTTCACTCCTCAAGTCAAATACTCTAATATAGGTGACCTAGTCACCGCCCCACATCTAGATGAAGATTCTTGCATGGTTCACAATTTTCATTTCATACTTCCTTGGAACCATTTAACTCTCATCTATATGTATGTATATTTTCACAAAAAATACTTATTATTTGGTGCTATTTGATGTTTTCTTTCACAACTGGAATTTTATGTCTATTTTCAGTTAAGGAGTCGATTTTCATTGCAACCCGGTTTCATTGATATGGGAAACTCAGTCCAACCAATTTCTTCCAAAGTCCTGATTTTCATTCTCGGTTCTACCAAACCATATTGCATGTGTGACTCTGATATTATCACGGCCATTGATTTTAAGATATTTTCTGGACTTTTGCCTTAGGGGGAGAAAGATTTTCAATGATCCCAAGTTTCATTGCCTCCTAAGATCTTATTGAAAATTTTGAGAAACAAAATTATTTTTAGCATTATTTTTTGAGGGGAGAAATCTTCTCTAGGGGTATAAAACCTCAATGATCCCACAATATAAGAGGGGGAATCATCCAGGATCCCTCACATAGCGGGAGATAGTTCAAGGAACTCTTATTCATAATTAAGGGGGAGAACTTTCAATGAACCCATACCTACTATCGAAGGGGGAGAAAAGTCAAAATCAAGGAACCCTTATCAAAGAGAGAAGTATGAAGGATCCATATCTCTCAATGAGCCCTTACCCTGTGACCTTTTTGGCAATTAATGCCAAAGGGGGATATCAAAGCTTCCAATGAACCTATATAAAGGGGGGGAATATCACTAATAAGCTTACACAAAAAGGGGGAGATATGTCAATAGGGGACATATATGTTCCTAAGGGAAGGTCTCCGTAAGGGGAGATCTACCTAAAGGAGTTGTATCAAACCTTACATATTAAGGGGAGGGAGAGAAAAAATTTAATATATCATTGCTTTACTATCACTATCTTTTGATTGAACTTGTCTTGCCCCACCTACTCCCAATATCTACATGCTATGATTTAGGGGGAGAGGTAATCTTATATATTCATTCTTAGGGGAGAAAGCTCTAAATTCTCTTGGAGACATATCTATCATCAAATCCTATTTTCAATATGTCTTCAACATCTTGGTACTTTTGAACCTCTTTGCATATTTACAATAAAGTACTCTTGTGTTATCCAACATTTGTTTTCCCAAGTGTACTTCTACTGCTAAGACACTCGGGAACCTCAAGGTAAGTATATGTTGTTGGGGAACGTTGCATGGGAAACAAAAAAAATCCTACGCACACGAAGACCTATCATGGTGATGTCCATCTATGAGAGGAGATTAGTTCTACGTACCCTTGTAGATCGCTCAGCGGGAAGCGTTAAGAAGCACGGTTGATGTAGTGGTACAGCTTCATGATTCAAATCACCGTCGTCCCACGATCCGTCCCACGAACGGTTCCGATCTAGCGCCAAACGAACGGCACCTCAGAGTTCAGCACACGTACAGCTCGACGATGATCTCGGCATTCTTGATCCAGCAAGCAAGACAGAGAAGTAGATGAGTTCTCTGGCAGCATGACGTCGCTCCGGTGGTGGTGATGATCTACTCCTTCAGGGCTCCGCCCGAGCTCCGCAGAAATCCGATCTAGAGGTAAAACTATGTGGAATAGGCTAGAGTTGCACATGGCAAAGTTATCTCAAAAAGCCCTAAACCACCAATATATATAGAAGGAGGGGAGGAGCTAGCCTTGGGGCACAAGGGCCCCAAGGGTGCGCCGACTACCAGGGAGGAGGAGGACTCCTCCTCCAATTCGGTTTGGGAAGGAGGAGTCCTCCTCTTTCTTCCCACCTCCCTCTTTTCTTTTTTTCTTTTTTCCTTTGGTATTTTTACATGTGGCGCCATAGCCCTCTCGGGCTGACTCCACCAGCCCACTAAGGACTTGGTTCGCCACCCTAGGGCCTTGGGCTCTCTCTCGGGTGGGTGGGGCCCTCCCGGTAAACACCCGGAACCCATTCGTCACTCCCGGTACACTGTCGGTAATGCCCCAAACTTTCCGGTAACCAAATGAAACCATCCTATATATCAATCTTCGTCTCCGGACCATTCCGGAAACCCTCGTGACGTCAGTGATCTCATCCGGGACTTCGAACAACATTCGGTAACCACACATATAACTCAACTATACTAAAACATCATCGAATCTTAAGTGTGCAGACCCTGCGGGTTCGAGAACTATGTAGACATGACCCGAGACACTCCTCGGTAAATATCCAATAGCGGGACCTGGATGCCCATATTGGATCCTACATATTATCTGAAGATCTTATCGGTTGAACCTCAGTGCCAAGGATTCATATAATCCCGTATGTCATTCCCTTTGTACTTCGGTATGTTACTTGCCCGAGATTCGATCGTTGGTATCCGCATACCTATTTCAATCTCGTTACCGGCAAGTCTCTTTACTCATTCCGTAATACAAGATCCCATGACTTACACTTAGTCACATTGCTTGCAAGGCTTGTGTGTGATGTTGTATTACCGAGTGGGCCCCGAGATGCCTCTCTGTCACACGGAGTGACAAATCCCAGTCTTGATCCATACTAACTCAACGGACAGCTTCGGAGATACCTGTAGAGCACCTTTATAGTCACCCAGTTACGTTGGGATGTTTGATACACACAAGGTATTCATCTGGTGCCAGTGAGTTATATGATCTCATGGTCATAGGATTAAATACTTGACACGCAGAAAACAATTGCAACAAAATGACACAATCAATATGCCAAGTTCATAGTTTGGGTCTAGTCCATCACATGATTCTCCTAATGATGTGATCCAGTTATCAAGTGAAAACAGTTGCACATAGCCAGAAAACCTTGACTATCCTTGATCAACTAGCCAGCCAACTAGAGGCTTGCTAGGGACATTGTTTTGTCTATGTATCCAGACATGTATCTATGTTTTCATTCAATACAATTATAGCATGGATAATAAACGATTATCTTGTAACAGGAAATATAATAATAACTATTTATTATTGCCTCTAGGGCATATTTCCAATAGTCTCCCACTTGCACTAGAGTCAATAATCTAGTCCTCACATGGCCATGCGATTTACATTGTAATAAATCTAACACCCATATAGTTCTGGTGTTGATCATGTCTTGCCCGTGGAAGAGGTTTAGTTAGTGGGTCTGCTACATTCAGATCCGTGTGCACTTTGCAAATATTCACGTCCTCCCCTTCGACGTAGTCGCGGATGAGGTTGAAGCGTCATTTGTTCTGCCTGGTCTTCTTGTGAAACCTTGGTTCCTTTGCTAAAGCAATGGCACCAGTGTTGTCACAGAACATAGTTATTGGATTTAGTGCGCTCGGCACAATTCCAAGATCCGTCATGAACTGCTTCGTCCAGACACCCTCCTTTGCTGCCTCTGAGGCAGCCATGTACTCCACTTCACATGTAGAATCTGCTACGACGCTTTTGCTTGGAACTGCACCAGCTTACTGCACCCCCATTAAGAATAAATACGTATCCGGTTTGCGACTTAGAGTCATCCGTATCGGTATCAATGCTTGCGTCGACGTAACCCTTTACGACGAGCTCTTCGTCACCTCCATAAACGAGAAACATTTCCTTAGTCCTTTTCAGGTACTTCGGAATATTCTTGACCATCGTCCGATGATCCACTCCTTGATTACTCTTAAACATGCCTACTATACTTATGGCCAAGCTGACGTCTGGTCTAGTGCACAGCATTGCATACATGATAGAACCTATGGTTGAAGCATAGGGGACGGAACTCATTTGTTCTTTATCTTCCACAGTTGTTGGGCACTGAGTCTTACTCAATTTTATACCTTGTAACACTGGCAAGAACCCTTTCTTGGACTGTTCCATTTTGAACTTCTTCAAAACTTTATCAAGGTATGTGCTTTGTGAAAGTCCTATCAGGCGTCTCGATCTATCCCTATAGATCTTAATGCCTAGAATGTAAGCAGCTTCTCCTAGGTCCTTCATAGAGAAACTTTTATTCAAGTAATCCTTTACGCTTTCCAAAAACTCCACGTTGTTTCCAATCAGCAATATGTCATCCACATATAATATTATAAACGCCACAGAGCTCCCACTCACTTTCTTGTAAGTACAAGATTCTCCAACCACTTGTATAACTCAAATGATTTGATCACCTCATCAAAGCGCTTGTTCCTACTCCGAGATGCTTGCACCAGTACATAAATGGATCGCTGGAGCTTGCATACTTTGTTAGCATTCTTTGGATCGACAAAACCTTTGGGTTGCATCATATACAACTCTTCCTTAAGAAAACCGTTAAGGAACGTCGTTTTGACATCCATCTGCCAGATTTCATAATCGAAAAATGCAGCTATTGCTAACATGATTCGGACGGACTTAAGCATTGCTACCGGTCAGAATGTCTCATCATAGTCAACACCTTGAACTTGTGAAAAACCCTTTTGCCACAAGTCGAGCTTTATAAACGATCACATTACCGTCTGCGTCTGTCTTCTTCTTAAAGATCCATTTGTTCTTAATAGCCTTGCGGCCTTCAGGTAATACTTCCAAAGTCCATACTTTGTTTTCATACATAGGTCCTATCTCGAACTTCATGGCCTCCAGCCATTTGTTGGAATCCAGGTCCACCATTGCTTCTTCATAATTCGCAGGTTCATTGTTTTCTAACATGACTGATAAGACAGGATTACCGTACCACTCAGGAGTAGTATGTGATCTTGTCGACCTGCGAGGTCCGATAGGAACTTGATCCGAAGTTTCATGGTCATCATCATCAACTTCCTCTTCAACTGGTGTCACAACGACACGGGTTTCCCCTTGCCCTGCGCCACCATCTAGAGGGACTAGAGGTTCGACAACCTCATCAAGTTCTATCTTCCTCCCACTCAATTCTTTCGAGAGAAACTCCTTCTCAAGAAAAGCTCCGTTCTTAGCAAAATACACTTTGCCCTCAGATTTGAGATAGAAGGTGTACCCAACTGCCTCTTTCGGGTAACCTACGAAGACGCACTTTTCCGCTTTGGGTTCCAGCTTTTCAGGCTGAAGCTTTTTGACATAAGCATCACAGCCCCAAACTTTAAGAAACAACAATTTCGGTCTTTTGCCATACCACGGTTCGTATGGTGTCGTCTCAACGGATTTTGATGGTGCCCTATTTAAAGTGAATGCAGTTGTCCCTAATGCATAACCCCAAAACGATAATGGCAAATCGGTAAGAGACATCATAGATCGCACCATTTCTAGCAAAGTACGATTACGACGTTCGGACACACCATTACGCTGTGGTGTTCCAGGCAGTGTCAACTATGAAACAATTCGACATTGTCTTAAGTGAGCACGAAACTCGGAACTCAGATATTCACCCCCACGATCAAACCGTAGGAACTTGATCTTCTTGTTACGATGATTTTCAACTTCACTCTAAAATTGCTTGAACTTCTCAAACATTTCAGGCTTGTGTTTCATCAAGCAGATATATCCATACCTACTCAAATCGTCAGTGAATGTGAGAAAGTAACGATATCCGTCGTGCGCCTCCACACTCATCGGACCGCACACATTGGTATGTATGATCTCCAACAAGTCACTTGCACGCTCCATTGTTCCAGAGAACGGAGTCTTAGTCATCTTGCCCATGAGGCATGGTTTGCATGTGTCAAGTGATTCAAAATCAAGTGACTTCCAAAGCCCATCGGAATGGAGTTTCTTCATGCACTTTACACCAATATGACCTAAGCGGTAGTGCCATAAAAACATGGAGCTATCATTGTTAACTCTACATCTTTTTGTCTCAGTGTTATGTATATGTGCATCATCGCTATCAAGATTCAATATGAACAATCCTCTCATATTGGGTGCATGACCACAAAAGATATTACTCATAGAAATAGAACAACCATTATTCTCTGACTTAAACGAGTAACCGTCTCGCAATAAACAAGATCCAGATATAATGTTCATGCTTAACGCAGGCACTAAATAACAACTATTTAAGTTCATAACTAATCCTAATGGTAACTGAAGTGAAACTGTGCCGACAGCGATTGCATCAACCTTGGAACCATTTCCCACGTGCATCGTCACTTCATCCTTCGCCAGCCTTCGTTTATTCCGCAGTTCCTGTTTCGAGTTGCAAATATGGGCAACAGAACCGGTGTCGAATACCCAGGCACTACTACGAGGGTTGGTTAAGTACACATCAATAACATGTATATCGAATATACCCGATTTTTCCTTGGCCACCTTCTTATCAGCCAAATACTGGGGGCAGTTGCGCTTCCAGTGACCCAGTCCCTTGCAATAATAACACTCTATTTCATGCTTAGGCCCAGCCTTGGGTTTGTTCGTCAGATTGGCAACAGGCTTGCCACTCTTCTTGGAGCTATCCTTCTTGCCTTTGCAGTTTCTCTTGAAATTAGTGGTCTTATTGACTATCAACACTTGATGCTCTTTGTGGAGTTGTGACTCTGCGACTTTCAGCATCGCGAATAACTCGCCAAGTGACTTGTTCATCCCTTGCATGTTATACTTCAACACAAAGCTCTTATATCTAGGTGGCAGTAATTGAAGAATTATGTCAGTGATAGCTTCTTGCGCGAGTTCAATACCAAGCTCAGCTAGACGGTTTGAGAACCCAGACATTTTGAGCACATGTTCAGTGACACACGAATTCTCCTCCATCTTGCAAGCGTAGAATTTATCGGAGGTCTCATACCTCTCGATCCGGGCGTTCTTCTGAAAGATAAACTTCAACACCTCGAACATCTCATATGCTCCATGACGCTCAAAGCGATGTTGAAGTCCCAGCTCTAAGCCATACAAAACTGCACATTGAACTACTGAGTAGTCCTTCTTACGTGTTAACCAAGCGTTCTTAACATATTGGTCAGCCGTATCGGGTGGTTCATCTCCTAGCGCAGCATTAAGGACATAATCCTTGTTCCCAGCTTGTAGGAGCAACTTAAGGGTACGAGCCCAGTCTACAAACTTGCTTCCATCATCTTTCAACTTAGCTTTCTCTAGGAACGTATTAAAATTCAGGGTGACTGTCGCGTGAGCCATTTATCTACAACACAAATTTTGCAAAGTGGACTTAGACTATGTTTAAGATAATTAGAGTTTAATTAATCAAATTACTGATAAAATCGCACTCAAAAAGTACATCTCTCTAGTCATTTGAGTGGTACATGATCCAAATTCACTAACTCAAGTCCGATCATCACGTGAGTTGAGAATAGTTTCAGTGTAAGAATCTCTATTCTAATCATATCAACTATACGATTCATGATCGACCTTTCGGTCTCATGTGTTCTGAGGCCATGTCTGCACATGCTAGGCTCGTCAAGTTTAACCCGAGTGTTCCGCGTGTGCAACTGTTTTGCACCCGTTGTATGTGAACGTTGAGTCTATCACACATGATCATCATGTGGTGTCTCGAAACGACGAATTGTCGCAATGGTGCACAGTCGGGGAGAACACAATTTTATGTTGAAATTTTAGTGAGAGATCACCTTATAATGCTACCGTCGTTCTAAGCAAAATAAGGTTCATAAAAGGATTAACATCACATGCAATTCATAAGTGACACGATATGGCCATTATCTTGTGCTTCTTGATCTCCATCACCAAAGCACCGGCATGATCTTCTTGTCACCGGCTCCACACCATGATCTCCATCAACATGTCACCATCGAGGTTGTCTTTCTATCTATGCTATTACTACTAAAGCTACAACCTAGCAATATAGTAAACGCATCTGCAAACACAAACGTTAGTTTAAAGACAACCCTATGGCTCCTGCCGGTTGTCGTAGCATCGACGTGCAAGTCGATATTAACTATTACAACATGATCATCTCATACATCCAATATATCACATCACGTCATTGGCCATATCATATCACAAGCATACCCTGCAAAAACAAGTTAGACGTCCTCTAATTTGTTGTTGCATGTTTTATGTGGCTGCTATGGGTATCTAGTATGATCGCATCTTACTTACGCAAAAACCACAACGGAGATGTGAAAATTGCTATTTAACCTCTCTCCAAGGACCGCCTCAGTCAAAACCAATTCAACTAAAGTTGAAGAAACAGGCACCCGCCAGTCATCTTTATGCAACAAGGTTGCATGTCAATCGATGAAACCAGTCTCTCGTAAGCATACGAGTTATGTCGGTCCGGGCCGCTTCAATCCAACAATACCACCGAATCGAGAAAAGACTAAGGAGGGCAGAAAATCGGACATCACCGTCCACAAAACCTTTTGTGCTCTACTCGAGATAACATCTACACGCGAACCTAGCTCATGATACCACTGTTGGGGAACGTTGCATGGGAAACAAAAAAAATCCTACGCACACGAAGACCTATCATGGTGATGTCCATCTACGAGAGGAGATTAGATCTACGTACCCTTTTAGATCGCTCAGCGGGAAGCGTTAAGAAACGCGGTTGATGTAGTGCTACAGCTTCGTGATTCAAATCACCGTCGTCCCACGATCCGTCCCACGAACGGTTCCGATCTAGCGCCGAACGAACGGCACCTCCGCGTTTAGCACACGTACAGCTCGACGATAATCTCGTCCTTCTTGATCCAGCAAGCAAGATGGAGAATTAGATGAGTTCTCCGATAGCGTGACGGCGCTCTGGTGGTGGTCATGATCTACTAGTGCAGGGCTCCGCCCGAGCTCCGCAGAAATCCGATATAGAGGTAAAACTATGTGGAATAGGCTAGAGTTGCACGTGGCAAAGTTGTCTCAAAAAGCCCTAAACCACCAATATATATAGGAGGAGGGGAGGAGCTAGCCTTGGGGCACAAGGGCCCCAAGGTGCGCCGTCCGCCAGGGAGGAGGAGGACTCCTCCTCCAATTCAGTTTGGGAAGGAGGAGTCCTCCTCTTCCTTCCCACCTCCCTCTTTCCTTTTTTTGTTCTTTTCCTTTGGTATTTTTACATGTGGCGCCATAGCCCTCTTGGGCTGACTCCACCAGCCCACTAATGACTTGGTGCGCCACCCTAGGGCCTTGGGCTCACTCCCGGGTGGGTGGGCCCCTCCCGGAAAACACCCGGAACCCATTCGTCACTCCCAATACACTGCCGGTAATGCCCGAAACTTTCGGGTGACCAAATGAAACCATCCTATATATCAATCTTCATCTCAGGACCATTCCGGAAACCCTCGTGACATCTGTGATCTCATCCGGGACTCCGAAAAAAATTCGGTAACCACACATATAACTCAATTATACTAAAACATCATCGAACCTTAAGTGTGCAGACCCTGCGGGTTCGAGAACTATGTAGACATGACCCGAGACACTCCTCGGTCAATATCCAATAGCGGGAACTGGATGTCCATATTGGATCCTACATATTCTCCGAAGATCTTATCGGTTGAACCTCAGTGCCAAGGATTCATATAATCTCGTATGTCATCCCCTTTGTCCTTCGGTATGTTACTTGCCCGAGATTCGATCGTCGGTATCCGCATACCTATTTGAACCTCGTTACCGGCAAGTCTCTTTACTCGTTCCGTAATACAAGATCTCGTGACATACACTTAGTCACATTGCTAGCAAGGCTTGTGTGTGATGTTGTATTATCGAGTGGGCCCTGAGATACCTCTCCGTCACACGGAGTGACAAATCCCAGTCTTGATCCATACTAACTCAACGGACACCTTCGGAGATACCTGTAGAGCACCTTTATAGTCGCCCATTTACGTTGCGACGGTTGATACACACAAGGTATTCCGCTGGTGCCAGTGAGTTATAAGATCTCATGGTCATAGGAATAAATACTTGACACGCAGAAAACAATAGCAATAAAATGAAACGATCAATATGCTACGTTCATAGTTTGGGTCTAGTCCATCACATGATTCTCCTAATGATGTGATCCAGTTATGAAGTGACAACGCTTGCACATAGCCAGAAAACCTTGACTATCCTTGTTCATGATATCTATGTTTTGTCTATGTATCCACACATCTATCTGGAGGCTTGCTAGGGACATTGTTAGGGACATTGTTTTGTCTATGTATCCACACATCTATCTATGTTTTCATTCAATACAATTATAGCATGGATAATAAACGATTATCTTGTAATAGGAAATATAATAATAACTATTTATCATTGCCTCTAGGGCATATTTCCAACATATGCATCATATCCTTGTTCATGATGATCTCTTGTGTCTTGCACATATTGTTTGGGAGAGTGAGTCATGAACATGAAAGTTCTACATTCACATATGTTCGATGCATATAACCAAGATTTAGATGACTTTTATTGTCCTTTCTACCATGTGTGTGCCCATGCAGTCCAAAGCAACTATCCTTTAGAAAGGGATTGCACACATTTAGGGGGAGCTTGTACTAGTCATATATCTTTCAAAGCTATCATATTCAAATGCCTATCTTTATTTGAAGCTTTGATTGTATGTTGTCATCAATTACCAAAAAGGGGGAGATTGAAAGCACATATGCTCCCTTGGTTGTTTTGATAATTCATCACAACATAAATTGTCTCTTGGACTAACACTTTTACCTAGTATATTTGAGGTATAGTCCACAGAGAGCTTTGGCTATAGGATTGTGAGGAGATGCCCCTTGATGAAGGAATATGATTGTCTCAAGCTTCAAGCACGAAGACTCTTCATTTTACACTTTGTGAGAAATCACATTTGAGTCCACAGAAAAGCCAATACTATTAAAAGGGGATGAGGTATTATGACGTATTGGTTCCTCAAGTGCTTAGAGATAGAATCAAAGCTTCAAATATATCTGTCCGAGGGAAAATATGGAAAATCGGTGCCACCAACCGTTCTCACTCGGTCATACCGATTTTACACTTAGACAGATCCTATGCCAATCCCACTATCTATCGGTACCACCAACATTCCATTCGGTGCCACCAAAATCAGTGACCAACTTTCTGGTTAGCCATTTTCAAGAATCGGTACCACCGAGTTTTGAGAATTGGTCTCACCAAGATTTGGACCAACTTTTTGATTAGCCGTTTTCAAGAATCAGTACCACCGAGTTTTGAGAATTGGTATCACCTAGTTTTGGACCAACTCTCTGGTTAGCCGTTCTCAACAATTGGTACAACCGATTTTTAAGAATCGATCTCATCGAGATTTGGAAACTGTCTAGGACACCAATATTGGTACCATTGAGATTTGTATATCGGTTCCACCAATATTCAAAAGTTGCTACCTTTTGAGCAAGTCGATACCACCAAGTTTGTAACTTCGGTGTCACCGAGTTGGTCAATTATGGTGTAACAGTTAGATTTTGGGGGTTTCCTATATATACCCCTCCACCTACGTCTTACTCATAGAGGAAGCACTCAGAACACACTTATACTTGCCAAATCCATTTTTCTAAGAGAGAGACACCTACTCATGTGTTGAGATCAAGAGATTCCATTCCAACTATTTGAACCTTGGTTTCTAGCCTCCCCAAGTTGCTTTTTAAAAGATCAATCTCTGCTACCCATGCCAAATCTGTGAAACAGTGATCGAGTGTTGAGGAGACTATCTTTAGAAGCACAAGAGCAAGGAGTTCATCATTCTATCACATATATTACCTTTTGGAGGGTGGTGCCTCCTATATTGGTTAGGTGTCGCTTGGGGCCTCCTAGTTTGTGTTATGGAGTTGAACCAAGATGTTTGTAAGGGCAAGGAGATCGCCTACTTCCTGAAGATCTGTCGTGAGTGAGGCTAGTCATGTGTAGACGAAAGCCGTGGTGGAATAGACAAGGCCACTTCTTCGTGGACCACTTGTGGGTGGAGCCCTCCGTGGACTCTCGCAGTTGTTACCCTATGTGGGTTAAAGTATCCACTAACATGGACGTACGATAGCACCACCTACCGGAACCATGCCAAAAATCGTCGTGTCAACTTCTTCGCGTTTGATCTTCCTAAACTTTACTCCTTACTACTCCCTTCGGTCCTTTTTATTCCGCGTATTAGATTTTGGTCAAGTCGAACTTTGCAAAGTTTGACCAAATTTATATTAAAAATTTCAATATCTACAATACAAAATATATACACTTTGAAACTACATTTCATAAAGAATCTAACAATATCGATTTGGCATGGTGAATGTTGATATTTTTTCCATAAGTTTGGTCAAAGTAGAGATACTTTGAGTTCGGACAAAACTTATATGGAGACTAAAAAGGACCGGAGGGAGTACATGTGCAAAGTCTTTATTTTTCGCTGCCATATTTGTTGACTAGCATGTGTAGGGTGCACTAGACTTGTTAGAATCGCTAAAATCTGACAACCATTAAATTGGGAAAAGGCTAGGATTTTAATTATGTAAGTAGTCAATTCACCCCACCCGTTTAGACACTTCTTCTATCGATCTCTCAACCCCCCTGGGCGCACCCTGTTGGCTTGTGGGGCCCTCATGCGGCCTTCGGTCTTCTCTCAATGTTTTGAGGTCTTGTTTTGGTCCAGAAAAAATAATGAAAAAGTTTCATGGTATTTGGACACCGTTTGGTATTGTGAACGTGAAAAGTCAAAAACATGCAGAAAACAACAACTCGCACTTAGTACCGGGTTAAGAGGTTAGTACATAAAAATAATATGAATCAGCAAATAAATGGCTAAAATGTATCCTAGAACGATAATGTTATAGCATGGAACAATCAAAACATATATACTTTGGAGAGTATCACTTATGTGCACGTAAGGACGGGCCTGAAGCCCATGTTTCTTTGTGAGAACTTCGAATTATTTAGATAATTGAGAACCATAAGCTATACATACATGTCGTCTAGCAGAATAATATTTCTCACTCGAATCCTCCGATTGTAGAAACTATCCTTATATCCCATAGAACTTACAAACAAAATCAGGCCAATAACCTCTAACATTTGAATGGGAAATATTAGTAGATCATTTGTTACAAACACTTATAATGAACAAAAGGAAACTAAGGCACATACCAACATGATAATAGTACGCCAGCGATTGTTGATTAGTGTCGATTTTGACTTATAAATATTCACACTGGGTGTTGTATTATTTGAATTGGATCTTCTTTCTTCTAAATTATCAACTTCTAGCAAGCTTCTTGTATAATGTTTGGTTTATTTGGTGCATGGGTGTATGAATTTTATAGCAAGTTTGATGAGTGTGATGTTTGGTTGATTTGGTACAAAGGCTAATGAAAGAAGGTCTGGTTGATTTGCTGCTGCAGCGTACATCTGCGATGGAAGGTTGTTGGGACTAACCGAACAGACTATTGTACAAGGATTAGAAGGGTTTGTTTGTTAGGGGATTCGGTGACGTGATGAGGATCACCCAATCCGTGGGTGGGTCTAATACCCTAGAGGTTAGTTTCCCATGAAACCGAACAAAGCCTAAGGGCATGTACAATGGTATCCAGTCAGTTGTCTGCAATGCATGCCACATAAGATATTTGTCTAGGTGGATGAAAGATATTAACCATAACGAGACCGCACATCTATAGAATTAAATGTTGGGGAACGTCGCATGGGAAACAAAAAAATTCCTACGCGCACGAAGACCTATCATGGTGATGTCCATCTACGAGAGGGGATGTGTGATCTACGTACTCTTGTAGACCGTACAGCAGAAGCATTAGTGAACGCGGTTGATGTAGTGGAACGTCCTCACGTCCCTTGATCCGCCCCGCGAACCGTCCCGCGATCAGTCCCACGATCTAGTGTCGAACGGACGGCACCTCCGCGTTCAGCACACGTACAGCTCGACGATGATCTCGGCCTTCTTGATCCAGCAAGAGAGACGGAGACTTAGAAGAGTTCTCCGACAGCGTGACGGCGCTCCGGAGGTTGGTGATGATCTCGTCTCAGCAGGGCTCCGCCCGAGCTCCGGAGAAACGCGATCTAGAGGTAAAACCGTGGAGATATGTGGTCGGGCTGCCGTGGCAAAGTTGTCTCAAATCAGCCCTAAAACCTCCGTATATAGAGGGGGAAGAGGGGGAGCCTTGCCTTGGGGTCCAAGGACCCCTAAGGGTTTCGGCCGAGCCAAGGGGGCAGCCCTCCCCTTCCAAACCGAGTCCAACTAGGTTTGGAAGGAGGAGTCCTTCCCCCTTTTCCCACCTCCTTTTTTTTTCTTTTCTCTTTGATTTTTCTTCCTATGGCGCATAGGGCTCTTTTGGGCTGTCCCACCAGCCCACTAAGGGCTGGTGTGCCACCCGCAATGCCTATGGGCTTCCCCGGGGTCGGTTTCCCCCCCCCCCCCCCCGGTGAACTCCCGGAACCCATTCGTCATTCCCGGTACATTCCCGGTAACTCCGAAAACCTTCCGGTAATCAAATGAGGTCATCCTATATATCAATCTTCGTTTCTGGACCATTCTGGAAACCCTCGTGACGTCCGTGATCTCATCCAGGACTCCAACAACATTCGATAACCAACCATATAACTCAAATACGCATAAAACAACGTCGAACCTTAAGTGTGCAGACCCTGCGGGCTCGAAAACTATGTAGACATGACCCGAGAGACTCCTCGGTCAATATCCAATAGCAGGACCTGGATGCCCATATTGGATCCTACATATTCTACGAAGATCTTATCATTTGAACCTCAGTGCCAAGGATTCATATAATCCCGTATGTCATTCCCTTTGTCCTTCGGTATGTTACTTGCCCCAAATTCGATCGTCAGTATCCGTATACCTATTTCAATCTCGTTTACCGGCAAGTCTCTTTACTCGTTCCGTAATACAAGATCCCGCAACTTACACTAAGTCACATTGCTTGCAAGGCTTGTGCGTGATGTTGTATTACCGAGTGGGCCCCGAGATACCTCTCCGTCACACGGAGTGACAAATCCCAGTCTCGATCCATACTAACTCAACGAACACCTTTGGAGATACCTGTAGAGCATCTTTATAGTCACCCAGTTACGTTGCGACGTTTGATACACACAAAGTATTCCTCCGGTGTTAGTGAGTTATATGATCTCATGGTCATCGGAACAAATACTTGACACGCAGAAAACAGTAGCAACAAAATGACACGATCAACATGCTATGTCTATTAGTTTGGGACTAGTCCATCACGGGATTCTCCCAATGACGTGATCCATTTATCAAGCAACAACACCTTGTTCATAATCAGAAGACACTGACTATCTTTGATCAACTGGCTAGCCAACTAGAGGCTTGCTAGGGACAGTGTTTTGTCGATGTATCCACACATGTAAATGAGTCTTCATTCAATACAATTATAGCATGGATAATAAACGATTATCTTGATACAGGAATTATAATAACAACTATA
Source organism: Hordeum vulgare subsp. vulgare (assembly GCF_904849725.1). Taxonomy (NCBI): domain Eukaryota; kingdom Viridiplantae; phylum Streptophyta; class Magnoliopsida; order Poales; family Poaceae; genus Hordeum; species Hordeum vulgare. Next base: position 160,309,076 of record NC_058522.1, read on the forward strand.
TTTATTATTGCCTCTAGGGCATTATTCCAACAGTCTCCCACTTGCACTAGAGTCAATAATCTAGCCCTCACATCATCATGTGAATTACATTGTAATAAATCTAACACCCATACAGTTCTGGTGTTGATCATGCTTTGCCCGTGGAAGAGGTTTAGTCAGCGGGTCTGCTACATTCAGATCCGTGTGCACTTTGCATATATTTAGGTCCTCCCCTTCGACGTAGTCGCGGATGAGGTTGAAGCGTCGTTTGATGTGTCTGGACTTCTTGTGAAACTGTGGTTCCTTTGCTAAGGCAATGGCACCCGTGTTGTCACAGAACAAGGTTATTGGATTCAGTGCGCTTGGCACCACTCCAAGATCCGTCATGAACTGCTTCATCCAGACACCCTCCTTAGCCGCCTCCGAGGCAGCCATGTACTCCGCTTCACATGTAGAATCTGCTACAACGCTTTGCTCGGAACTGCACCAGCTTACCGCACCCCCATTAAGAATAAATACGTATCTGGTTTGTGACTTAGAGTCGTCCGGATCTGTGTCGAAGCTTTCATCGACGTAACCTTTTACGGCGAGCTCTTCGTCACCTCCATACACGAGAAACATCTCCTTAGTCCTTTTTAGGTACCTCAGGATATTCTTGACCGCCGTCCAGTGATCCACTCCTGGATTACTCTGGAACCTACCTGCCATACTTATGGCCAGGTTAACGTCCGGTCTAGTGCACAGCATTGCATACATGATAGAACCTATGGCTGAAGCATAGGGGACGGTGCGCATATGCTCTCTATCCTCATCAGTTGCTGGGCACTGAGTCTTACTCAATATCGTACCTTGTAAAACTGGCAAGAACCCTTTCTTGGACTGTTCCATTTTGAACCTCTTCAAAACTTTATCAAGGTATGTGCTTTGTGAAAGTCCTATCAGGCGTTTTGATCTATCCCTGTAGATCTTAATGCCTAGAATGTAAGCAGCTTCTCCTAGGTCCTTCATAGAGAAACTTTTATTCAAGTAATCCTTTATGCTCTCCAAAAACTCTACATTGTTTCCAATCAACAATATGTCATCCACATATAATATTAGAAACGCCACAGAGCTCCCACTCACTTTCTTGTAAATACAAGATTCTCCAACCACTTGTATAAACCCAAATGCTTTGATCACCTCATCAAAGCATTTGTTCCAACTCCGAGATGCTTGCACCAGTCCATAAATGGATCGCTGGAGCTTGCACACCTTGTTAGCATTCTTAGGATCGACAAAACCTTCAGATTGCATCATATACAACTCTTCCTTAAGGAATCCGTTAAGGAACACCGTTTTGACATCCATCTGCCAGATTTCATAATCGAAAAATGCAGCTATTTCTAACAGGATTCTGACGGACTTAAGCATCGCTACGGGTGAGAATGTCTCATCGTAGTCAACTCCTTGAACTTGTGAAAAACCCTTTGCCACAAGTCAAGCTTTATAAACGGTCACATTGCCGTCAGCGTCCGTCTTCCTCTTAAAGATCCATTTGTTCTGAATAGCCTTGCGGCCCTCAGGCAGTACTTCCAAAGTCCACACTTTGTTCTCATACAAGGATCCTATCTCGGACTTCATGGCTTCTAGCCATTTGTTGGAATCTGGGTCCACCATTGCTTCTTCATAATTTGCAGGTTCATTGTTGTCCAACAACATGATTGATAAGACGGGATTATCGTACCACTCTGGAGCAGCACGTGGTCTCGTCGACCTGCGCGGTTCGACAGAAACTTGAACTGGAGTTTCATGATCATCATCATTAACTTCCTCTTCAACCGGCGTCGCAACGACAGAGGTTTCCCCTTGCCCTGCGCCACCATCCAGAGGGATGAGAGGTTCCACAACCTCGTCAAGTTCTATCTTCCTCCCACTCAATTCTCTCGAGAGAAACTCCTTCTCGAGAAAAGCTCTATTTTTAGCAACAAACACTTTGCCCTCGGATTTGAGATAGAAGGTATACCCAACTGTCTCTTTTGGGTAACCTATGAAGATGCACTTTTCCGCTTTGGGTTCCAGCTTTTCAGGCTGAAGCTTTTTGACATAAGCATCACATCCCCAAACTTTAAGAAACGACAACTTTGGCCTTTTGCCATACCACAGTTCGTATGGTGTCGTCTCAACGGATTTTGATGGTGCCCTATTTAAAGTGAATGCAGTTGTTTCTAATGCATAGCCCCAAAACGATAACGGCAAATCGGTAAGAGACATCATAGATCGCACCATCTCTAATAAAGTACGATTACGACATTCGGACACACCATTACGCTGTGGTGTTCCAGGCGATGTCAACTGTGAAACAATTCAACATTGTCTTAAGTGAGCACCAAACTAGAAACTCAGATATTCACCCCCACGATCAGACCGCAGGAACTTGATCTTCTTGTTACGATGATTTTCAACTTCACTCTGAAATTGCTTGAACTTTTCAAATGTTTCAGACTTGTGCTTCATTAAGTAGACATAACCATATCTACTCAAATCATCAGTGAAGGTGAGAAAATAATGATATCCGCTGCGTGCCTCTACGCTCATCGGACCACACACATCGGTATGTATGATTTCCAACAAGTCACTTGCACGCTCCATTGTTCCGGAGAACGGAGTTTTAGTCATCTTTCCCATGAGGCATGGTTCGCACGTGTCAAGTGAATCAAAGTCAAGTGACTCCAAAAGTCCATCGGCATGGAGTTTCTTCATGCGCTTTACACCAATATGACCTAAGCGGCAGTGCCACAAAAATATGGCACTATCATTGTTAACTCTAACTCTTTTGGTCTCAATGTTATGTATGTGTGTATCACTATCAAGATTCAATATGAACAATCCTCTCACATTGGGTGCATGACCATAAAAGATGTTACTCATAGAAATAGAACAACCATTATTCTCTGACTTAAAAGAGTAACCGTCTCGCAATAAACAAGATCCAGATATAATGTTCATGCTCAACGCAGGCACTAAATAACAATGATTCAAGTTCATAACTAATCCTGATGGTAACTGAAGTGAAACTGTGCCGACGGCGATTGCATCAACCTTGGAGCCATTTCCTACGCGCATCGTCACTTCATCTTTTGCCAGCCTTCCTCTATTCCGCAGTTCCTGTTTTGAGTTGCAAATATGAGCAACAGAACCGGAATCGAATACCCAGGCACTACTACGAGAGCCGATTGAGTACACATCAATAACATGTATATCAAATATACCTGATTTTTCTTTGGTCGCCTTCTTATCAGCCAGATACTTGGGGCAATTGCGCATCCAGTGACCCATACCCTTGCAATAGTAACACTCTGTTTCAGGCTTAGGTCCAGCTTTGGGTTTCTTCGTCGGATTGGCAACAGGCTTGCCGCTCTTCTTTGATTTACCCTTCTTGCCTTTGCCGTTTCTCTTGAAACTAGTGGTCTTATTCACCATCAACACTTGATGTTCTTTACGGAGTTCAGACTCTGCGACTTTCAGCATCGCAAACAACTCGCCGGGTGACTTGTTCATCCCTTGCATGTTGTAGTTCACCACAAAGCCTTTATAGCTTGGCGGCAGTGATTGAAGGATTCTGTCAGTGATAGCCTCTTGCGGGAGTTCAATCCCCAGCTCAGCTAGACGGTTTGAGTACCCAGACATTTTGAGCACATGTTCACTGACAGACGAGTTCTCCTCCATCTTGCAAGCATAGAATTTATCGGAGGTCTCATACCTCTCGATCCGGGCATTCTTCTGAAAGATAAACTTCAACTCCTGGAACATCTCAAATGCTCCATGACGCTCAAAGCAACGTTGAAGTCCCGGTTCTAAGCCATACAAGACTGCACATTGAACTACTGAGTAGTCCTCCTTACGTGCTAACCAAGCGTTCTTAACATCCTAATCAGCCGTAGCGGGTGGTTCATCTCCTAGCGCAACATTAAGGACATAATCCTTCTTCCCGGCTTGTAAGATTAGCTTAAGATTACGAGCCCAGTCTACAAAGTTGCTTCCATCATCTTTCAACTTAGCTTTCTCTAGGAACGTATTAAAATTTAGGGTGACTGTCGCGTGAGCCATGATCTACAACACAAATATATTCAAAGTGGACTTAGACTATGCTCAAGATAATTAGAGTTTAACTTAATCAAATTACTCGATAAACTCCCACTCAAAAAGTACATCTCTCTAGTCATTTGAGTGGTTCATGATCCACTTACACTAGCTCAAGTCCGATCATCACGTGAGTTGAGCATAGTTTCAGTGGTAAGCATCCCCATGCTAATCATATCATCTATATGACTCATGATCGACCTTTCGGTCTCATGTGTTCCGAGGCCATGTCTGCACATGCTAGGCTCGTCAAGCTTAACCCGAGTGTTCCGCGTGCGCAACTGTTTTGCACCCGTTGTATGTGAACGTTGAGTCTATCACACCCGATCATCACGGGGTGTCTTGAAACGACGAACTGTAGCAACGGTGCACAGTCGGGGAGAACACAATTTCGTCTTGAAATTTTAGTGAGAGATCACCTCATAATGCTACCGTTGTTCTAAGCAAAATAAGGTGCATAAAAGGATTAACATCACATGCAATTCATAAGTGACATGATATGGCCATCATCACGTGCTCCTTGATCTCCATCACCAAAGCACCGGCACGATCTTCTTGTCACCGGTGTCACACCATGATCTCCATCAACGTGTCGCCGTCGGGGTTGTCGTGCTACTCATGCTATTACTACTAAAGCTACATCCTAGCAAAATAGTAAACGCATCTGCAAGCACAAACATTAGTATAAAGACAACCCTATGGCTCCTGCCGGTTGCCGTACCATCGACGTGCAAGTCGATATTATCTATTACAACATGATCATCTCATACATCCAATATATCACATCACATCGTTGGCCATATCACATCACAAGCATACCCTGCAAAAACAAGTTAGACGTCCTCTAATTTTGTTGTTGCATGTTTTACGTGGTGACCATGGGTATCTAGTAGGATCGCATCTTACTTACGCAAACACCACAACGGAGATATATGAGTTGCTATTTAACCTCATCCAAGGACCTCCTCGGTCAAATCCGATTCAACTAAAGTTGGAGAAACTGACACCCGCTAGTCATCTTTGAGCAACGGAGTTACTCGTAGCGATGAAACCAGTCTCTCGTAAGCGTACGAGTAATGTCGGTCCGAGCCGCTTCAATCCAACAATACCGCGGAATCAAGAAAATACTAAGGAGGGCAGCAAAACGCACATCATCGCCCACAAAAACTTTTATGTTCTACTCGAGAAGACATCTACGCATGAAACTAGCTCTGATACCACTCTTGGGGAACGTCGCATAGGAAACAAAAAATTTCCTACACGCACGAAGACCTATCATGGTGATGTCCATATATGAGAGGGGATGTGTGATCTACGTACCCTTGTAGACCGTACAGCAGAAGCGTTAGTGAACACGGTTGATGTAGTGGAACGTCCTCACGTCCCTCGATCCGCCCCACGAACCGTCCCGCGATCAGTCCCACGATCTAGTGCCGAACGGACGGCACCTCCGCGTTCAGCACACGTACAGCTCGACGATGATCTCGGCCTTCTTGATCCAGCAAGAGAGACGGAGAGGTAGAAGAGTTCTCCGACAGCGTGACGGCGCTCCGGAGGTTGGTGATGATCTCGTCTCAGCAGGGCTCCGCCCGAGCTCCGCAGAAACGCGATCTAGAGGTAAAACCGTGGAGATATGTGGTCGGGCTGCCGTGGCAAAGTTGTCTCAAATCAGCCCTAAAACCTCCGTATATATAGGGGGAAGAGGGGGAGCCTTGCCTTGGGATCCAAGGACCCCTAAGGGTTTCGGCCGAGCCAAGGGGGGCAGCCCTCCCCTTCCAAACCGAGTCCAACTAGGTTTGGAAGGAGGAGTCCTTCCCCCTTTTCCCACCTCCTTTTTTTTTCTTTTCTCTTTGATTTTTCTTCCTATGGCACATAGGGATCTTTTGGGCTGTCCCACCAGCCCACTAAGGGCTGGTGCGCCACCCCCAATGCCTATGGGCTTCCTCGGGGTGGGTTGCCCCCCCCCCCCCCCGGTGAACTCCCGGAACCCATTCGTCATTCCCGGTACATTCGCGGTAACTCCGAAAACCTTCCGGTAATCAAATGAGGTCATCCTATATATCAATCTTCGTTTCCGGACCATTCCGGAAACCCTCGTGACGTCTGTGATCTCATCCAGGACTCCAAACAACATTCGGTAACCAACCATATAACTCAAATACGCATAAAACAACGTCGAACCTTAAGTGTGCAGACCGTGCGGGCTCGAGAACTATGTAGACATGACCTGAGAGACTCCTCGGTCAATATCCAATAGCGGGACCTGGATGCCCATATTGGATCCTACATATTCTACGAAGATCTTATCGTTTGAACCTCAGTGCCAAGGATTCATATAATCCCATATGTCATTCCCTTTGTCCTTCGGTATGTTACTTGCCCGAGATTCGATCGTCAGTATCCGTATACCTATTTCAATCTCGTTTACCGGCAAGTCTCTTTACTCGTTCTGTAATACAAGATCCCGCAACTTACACTAAGTCACATTGCTTGCAAGGCTTGTGTGTGATGTTGTATTACCGAGTGGGCCCCGAGATACCCCTCCGTCACACGGAGTGACAAATCCCAGTCTCGATCCATACTAACTCAACGAACACCTTTGGAGATACCTGTAGAGCATCTTTATAGTCACCCAGTTACGTTGCGATGTTTGATACACACAAAGTATTCCTCCGGTGTTAGTGAGTTATATGATCTCATGGTCATAGGAACAAATACTTGACACGCAGAAAACAGTAGCAACAAAATGACACGATCAACATGCTATGTCTATTAGTTTGGGTCTAGTCCATCACGTGATTCTCCTAATGACGTGATCCAGTTATCAAGCAACAACACCTTGTTCATAATCAGAAGACACTTACTATCTTTGATCAACTGGCTAGCCAACTAGAGGCTTTCTAGGGACAGTGTTTTGTCTATGTTTCCACACATGTAAATGAGTCTTCATTCAATACAATTATAGCATGGATAATAAACGATTATCTTGATACAGGATTATAATAACAACTATATTTATTATTGCCTCTAGGGCATCATTCCAACATTAAAGACCGTCTGTTTTCGGCAAATTTGCCACCAAACGATGTGCTTTCTCCCGTTGTACGAGGAGGCGTCTATAACAAACCGTTTCTCTCTATGAACCAAACAATTTTCTGTCTCCTAATCTCCTCGCATCGGCCTGCTGGCACGGGCCTGCTGTCGCTCATATCGGACCTTATAGACGACTCGTTGTACCATGTGTCTATAGTAAAGTCCTGATGTGATAAATATTACAGACAATCGTTGTCTAAACAATTGTACTAAGGGCATGTATAATGGTGCTATATTAGGAGTGCCACATAGGATAAATGATGAGCTGGAGGAGAGAGAACTCGAAAAAAGGCGTTGCCTTCTCTTATTTAAGAGAAGACAAGAGGTGATCTCTTAGCACAATATGTCTCACCATATTTTTAGGAATAACTAATTATAGAAGATAAGGCTAAACATGACCCATTGTAGACTCTCTTTTTTGTCATCTCTAAATTACATGCAAGATTTAAGATAGGACTATTTTATCAACCATTGTACATGCCCTAAGGAGGTGTTTGTTTCGAGGGAAAACTCTGTTACCTGTGTAAATGGATAAACAGTCCAGTTGTTTGGTATGTGTACGTAGTAAACTGATACCTCCGTAAACAGTTCTAGGCTAGTTGTGGATCAATACCACCCACAACCCTCCATAAAGCGTTGTGTTACCACACCTCCTCCTTACACGATCCTCTCTTGGACCAGCGTTGCCGCTCCCCGATCCTCTTCCAGTCTATTGTCGGCGCCTCCTCGATCCCCTTCCACCCCTCCCCCGCCTCGCCTCGATCCTATCCTCCTTGTCCAGCATCACCGGACGCACGCCATGCCAGCTCCGGGCATGACCTACATATCATCTAGAGCTCCTCTGCTCTCCCGTCGTTCCCGAAAGAAGCCACCGCCGCCGTGCTCAAGCCTCCTTCACTCGTTTCCGATGGCCATGGAGCAACTCCTCTAGAAGTGTGCCTTATCCTCCTCTTTGGTTGCGGCCCAGTTGCCTGGTAGCCAGCGCTGTTGTTCTTGGTCTCGAACAAGATTTAATTTACATTACACGGCTGAACCAAACAAGATTTGATTTTACAAATGCGGAGATGTTACACCCTGTAACTTGATTTCCTTTACATTAACATTAACATTCCTCAAAACAAATACCTCCTAAGGTGTATCTTTGTTGAGACGTATAGAAAAGTGCAAGTCTAAAGGTGTACAGAAAACATGCATTGTGGAGCGGGACAAACGATCCGCTCGCTTGTTTGTAAGAGCTAAACATGTCGTGTCCGAGTAGTACTCGTACAGCTGCCGGAGTAAGAGTCGGTTAGCGGAAGGCTAAACTTATGCATATATATATATATATTCTTGTACCCTACCCCTTGTTATACATCAAAGATCAGATCAGATCAAAACACAATAAAGCAATCGATACGAGCATGTAGCAGCCACCGATTCTTTTTAACGCTGACTTCCGTCGAAGCAAGTCGATCGATCCGATTGACTAGAGCTAGCTAGCAAGACAGGTTCACGAGTCCATTAACCTGCTTGCTTGCTTGTTTCGAGTCAGCTTTACACACACGTGTATTAGCTTCGGTCGTGATTTCATCTACAATTCAAAAGCCAACAATTGGTATCACAGCCTCGATGATCTACGATCTACGATGACGGACAACGACGCTGAATCGGTCAAGTCCGGCAACGGTGGTGCCAAGGTGAACAAGAACGGCGACAAGGTGAAGAAGGGCGGAAATCAACAACGAGTGGTGAAGGAACGAGCGGCGCCAACGTCCAGACGCATCACAACATCCCCATCCAGTACCCGATGTTCACGGGCGCCAACTATGGCGTGTGGACGGTGAAGATGAAGATTATTCTACTGTCCCTTCGAGTGTGGGAGGCCATCACGGACGATGACGAGGAGGAGGAGCGCGACGAAGGTGCCATGGACGCCATAGCCCAGTCCGTGCCGGATTCCGTGCTAATGACATTGGCGGAGTTCAAGACGGCAAGAGAGGCGTGGAACGCATTCAAGGAGATGAGGATCGGAGAATATCGCGTCACTAAGGCTCGGGCACAAGTGCTGAAGCGCCAATTTCACAAGTTGTAAATGGAAGAAATTGAATCGGTGAATGACTACGCCATGTGTCTTACTACTTTGGTGGGAGAGATATGCGCGCTTGGTGCAAAGCTCGATGAGACCGAGATTGTGGAGAAATTTTTTAGTTTGGTGACTGGTAAATGCATGTACATCATCGGCATGCTCGAGCAGCTTTACGACATCGATGACATGACCATAACGGAGGCGATCGGGCGCCTGCGTACATGGGAAGAGAATGCTCGTGGCTGTCGGAAAGGCAACGGAGGGGTAGTGACCAACTCATGTACTCGCGCACAGATTGGGAGTCCTCAAGTAGCAAAGGAAGGCGTGATGTCAACGAAGGCTCAAGCAACGCAACGCGCGATGGACAAACTGGAGAAGGCAAAGGAAAAGGCAAGCCACAAGGTCGTGGTAAGTTTAACGACTAAGATGCAGCCCTTTCCTTATTTGGGGGCGAGGCCTCAAAAGGGAAAGGGGCGCATTTACACGTTTCGCAAGCGAGATAATCATAACATTACATAACTAAAAGAGTGACAAGTAGGGCATACACTTGCCATCTGATAAGAACATAGTCATAGTCATACAGACACACTTATTCAGAAACATGGTTTAGTCCAGCTACAAACAAGATGAAAACAAATAAAACTATGAAATCCCGCATGCTGGTCCCACGATCACGACCACGGCCTCTAGTCCTCTGGATAAGTCACGTACAGCCTGCGAGAGTCCTAATCGAACTCCCACTTCAACTCGCTGTCATCGGGATCTCCTGCATCAGGCGTACCTGTACCTGTGGTGTAGTGCCCCAAGTGTAAAGCTTTCCCTTTTTGTAACCTTCCATGTGGGACCACCTTGACCTTGTCATGAGAGTTATCTATGCATGTGTGATTTCATGTGTTACCTTGTGTTCTTCTTTTGCATGCATGCATCCATGCCATACCATCCTTGCCATACCTTATGATGCTATGACTTGAGATGATTGCATGTGATATTGCTAGGTGTGTTTTATGTGATCTTGTGATTTCATGCTTGTGTGGCTTGAGTGGAGTGGTGCATGTGTTAGCAAGTGCTTAGTTTTCAAAACCAACCACCTTCTACTCCTCTCTATTTTTCTCCTATGTAAAATTCCACCTCTTCTTTTCCCTTTTAAAATAATGCCCATGTTTTAGCTAAAATTGTGATGGATGAGAGATGTGAATTGCTGGTTTTGAATGGGTGTTAAAGGTGCATATGAAATTACAAAACAGATCAAACAAATGCTGTTTTGTAAAATATCTAGTTGCTCCTATATCCTTGGTCTTATTTTTATTAATTAGGAGTTTATTTTCCAAGTCCAAGGATGTGCTTGTTATATTTTTATCACTTGTATATACCCATGTGCATTTCTTTCCTCCCTATTATTATTTCTGTAAATAGGAATCAAAAGGAACGGTTTTCCCTTATCTGCCGCCACAGGTGGGCTCTCTCCCTCCTGGTCGGTCCATCTTCTCTCCCTCACGTGCACAGAGCCCACAAGAGCGAACCTCTCTTCCTCCTCTCGACGTCATCTCTGTACGACCGCAGCTCAACCTCCCGATCGCCTCCCCTTCGATCATGTGGCCCTAGCGCCTCCCCCGAGGTGATATAAGGTGGAGGGAACCTTCCTCCTTACCTAGGGTTCCCCCTCCTTCCTCCAGCGCCGCCGCCACCTCCCTCCTTTCTCTTCCCTCTCCCTGGTAAGCTCTCTCTAGAGTAGGAGCAGAGAGAGAGAGAGAACCCTCCGTCGTCGAACGCCGTCCTCCCGTCGTCTCCGGCACCAGTGGCCATGTCCAGGGGCACGGGAGGTCACCCCGTGCTCCATTCCCGCCATCGCTGAGGTCGAGGAGCGACCTCAACGAAGGCCAGGACCTCGTCATCGCCTCGGTCCAGGAGCTCTTCTTCCTCTTCTTCGGTTCAACGGCAGCAGTTCGTCTCCTTCCTCTCCATCGTCTCGTCGTCGTGGGGTCCCCTCCTTCCTTCCCCAAGGTGAGGTCGTCCTCCCCCTTCCTTCCTCCTCCGTGGTCAGCCCGGATCCGACGAGGGCGTGGGCATTCTCGCTGCTCGAGCAGCAGCAGTAGCAGGTTGACGTTAGTGGTAGGAGATGCATGAGCTTTTGAGTGTGGGTGTGTGGCGCAGGTGGATGCTCCCTCTCCTCTCGTAGTAGTAGCAACACCGAGGCTTTCGGACCCCCTCGCCGACGTAGAGCCCCCATGCCGCCATAATCTCTGTCAGCAGAGATTTGCAGGTGTTTCGCGCATGGGTGATGGTGTGTGTGTTGTAGCGCAGGTGCAGTCCGTGTGGGAGGCGTGCCGCAGCAGCAGGCGACAGCCTCCTTCACGCGTAGCAGCAGCTACAGCAGAGCGGTGCACCGGCGGCCTCCCTGTTGCCGGCGCAGCTCCGGTGCAGTAACTTGGTGCCAAGCGGGCACCTTTTCCCGTGCTTAGTGTGAAAATGGAACCCCTGGGTTCCCCGCGTCCCCCGTCGAGGTTTCTTCCTGCCGTAGATGGTCATGAGAGGCGCCGTCAGCTCCCTCTGGTTCGGTCGTCGTCGGGACGCCTCGTAGCAGCAGAGAGACCCTTCTTCTGATTTCACAACGCGCACTTGTCAGTCACCGTTCTGTAGCGTGTTGGTAGTAGTAGCGGTGCCAGTTGCCTGTAGCCTGTAGGAGGGCGTGGGTTCGAGTCCCCCCCTCGGCACCTTCTTTTGGTTTGTTTTGTTTTCGGTTCAGTGATCTACAGGGAAGCCTTACCCTGCTTATTACATCTCCTTTGTCAACGGCAGTAGCAGCAGTGCAGTGGATGTGTGGGGTGTGTTGCACCAGGGGCTCTGGGGTTCGAATCCCAGAGAGACCTCATATTTTTTCTTTTCTTTCTTTCTGATTTTTTTTGTTTTTCCTTGCTTTGTTTGCTACACTTGTGCCTAGATCAATGGGTTACAAATGCCCTCATATATATTTTTCTTCCCTGTTGTTTGATGGAGGAGTGAGAGAGAGCATGTATGTAGGGTTCATGTGTGTTAGGGTAGATGTGTAGATTTATGTGTGTGTAAGGTGTTGCACACACATGTGGTGGTGCTAGTGTAGGTGTGCATGTGTGTGCAAGTGGCATATGCTTGTGTTTGCATCCTTTTGTATTGCTAGCATGTGTAAGTGGTGTGGTTTCTACTAGATGACATGCATATGAGTAAATTTGAGTGTGTGGTGAAAACAGCCCCATTGCAACTTGTGCTCCTCCTCATGTTCATATGAAAGAGGGCATGAGGTGTGTGTAAGATCTATGAGGCTTAGTGAGTAGCATTTGTGTTGTTGATGTGCATGACACAAACATGGGGTTCAAACCCCCATGCCACTTTGTTATTGTGCACATGAACTCAACCTTTGTAGTTGTTGTCTTAGTAGGATACCTTATGGAGTTGACATATTCAGTTTTGTTGCAAGTTTGATCTTTGATTCCATGGAATAGGTGGAGCCCAAGGGCATGAGCTTTTGTGTGATAGTAGTAGGGGTTTTTCTCTACACCATAGTGGTGTCATTTATCACTTGGTGTTATGTGTGTACAAACTATGCCTAGACAAAGTGGGCATGTGGCTGAAAAATTCCAGATTAGTGAAATCTGAAATTTCACTAAGTCTGGGATTCTGGAAACATTTTCTTCCCCTATAGATAAGGATGTGCTGGTCATTCTGTTGACAACTAGCCTTAGTTCAGTGCTAGGATTTTGAACCTGGTATGTTTGTTAAGCTTCCTGTCAAATTTCAAATCATTTGGAGTCCAGTAGTTTGTGTTTTGATTGCTGTAACAAAGCTTCAGAACAGAGACAGAAACTCAGGTGCAGGAATTTTCACCAAGTCCCTGAGATCTCATGGTTTTGGGAAAGTTTGTGGCCTTGTATCTTCTAGAGTTTAATTCCTTTTGCTGTGCTTCTTGCTGGTGCTTGTAGTGTTCTTGGTTGGCAACAGCCACATATATTATTTGTCATGTTTGAAGACCGGTAGCTATGTTGCATGCAGCTCCCAAAGAGCTAAGATGCAGATTATGGCAGATTATGTAGTTTTGTCATTTTGGGCAATGTGTGTGCTTAGTTGATGTTGTGGTGTTCTTCCTTGCTCCAATCCATTCATGTTGGGTTTTTATTTGTCTTCGCAACCTGGGAATACCATATTTCTGCCAAATGTGAGTGTGGTGTTGAATCTTCCACGTAGAGCTTCATATCTTGTTTCGTTGATCCCGTTGATCCGTAGCTCCGTTTGCAATGTTCTTTATATGGTTTTGCACCGTTTTCACGAGCCGCATCTGTTCATATCATTCTCATGCATGTCAAAATAGCTTAGTGTACAGTTCTGTCCAGAAACTTGCAGTAGTTTATTTTGCTTGTGCTAGTGATAGAAATAGTGGTGCATGCTCAATTTTCATCTCATGCATCATGTGATTGTTGCATCTTGTGGTGCTGCTGTTCATTGGCTATTATTATTATGTTGGGTAGCACCGGGATCGGCGAACTAATACGTGGAGTCAGGAGAGTACGTGCAGGACGAACCAGAACCATTCCAAGCTGAGGATATCACAGGCAAGATGATATGACCTTGATTCCATCTCTAGACTTGTTATGTTAGTTTCGTTTTCATGTCATATTGCTCGCTGCCTACCACTGAAATAAATTGCCTTCTTGAAATGCCATGAGCCCAAACACCGTTCTCCTTCCTAGCAAACTTGTGTGGCTAAGTAGGCTTGCTCAGCTACTAATGTTAGCATTGCTAGTTGCAGGTGTTTTAAACTCATGTGATGACATGAGCCTTCATATCATTATCTTAAATTCTGTTATTTAATTAATGCACCTATATATACTTGGTAAATGACGGGAGGCCTAGCCTTTTGCCGGGTGCTTTGTTCCGTTATTACCGCCTTAGTTACCGGTTACCGGTGTTTGATTCCATAATGATCGCTCCTAACACGTTCGGGGTTGTTATGGGGACCCCCTCGATAAATCGCGTAGTGCTAAGGCTTGTCCGGCAGGACCCAACATTGGTTTTAATCTGCTAATCACATAATAATCTGCATAGGGAATAGCTACCCCGAGGAATTTAATCAACAACCCGGGCCAGTGCTCCTCATGAGTGTTGGTCCAACCACCAAGCAGTTGGCAAGACCACCCCGGGTGTTGGGGATATTACCTGTGACTGACCTGCCCTAGTTGGGCCGAGTTAGTCATTAGGCGATTCATCCGAGCAGGTATTTGGGCCTTGTCCTGGTCAAATCAAGGTCATATGACGGTTTGTGAATCGTGGAAAGTCTCCAAGCTTCGGAAGATAGCGACTTAGAGACCACCGGGGTCACGATTCGTAGGAAGGAAAGTATCCTTGTAAACCCTAGGGGATTTGACCTGTATATAAAGGCGAGTCCCAGGGGACGAGTGGGTAGGTTAGAAATCATCGAGTGCTAGGTTTGGCGAATTACGCCCCCCTTGTAATCGAATCCACATCAATACACACAAAAGCAGGACGTAGGCTATTACCTCCTCACGAGGGGCCGAACCTGGGTAAATCGCCGCGTCTCTCCCGCTTAACCCCTTTGAGTCGCCACCAAGGTGCGATGGCTCCAGTACTAAGTCCTTTCACGAGGACATCTGCCGTGACAAAACCACGACAGTTGGCGCCCACCTTGGGGCCTACGCACGGTGGAGTTGAGTTCTCAAAGGGAGCCCTACCAGGGTTTGGGAGTTACGCGACGGGGCTCATGACTCGGAGCCACCGCGGGATAACCTACATCGACAACCAGCAATGGGGACCTGAAGTGGATTCGATTGAATCTGGTTACAGCGTCCCCTTCGGCAAGATCAACATCTTCATCGGCATGATCGGATCATCCGTGCCTGAGCCGGACATCTCCACCGACATCGTCGAGCCGGCCAGGTACGTCCGCCAAGTCATAACACAAAATCTGACTCCCCCGGTCTTTGTGGGGTTCACGCAGGGATCGGAGGAGCCAGAACGCTCGGTGACTCAAGAAACTACACCGGTCAACTCCGATGACAAATCGTCCATGGGTGACTCAAATTCAATCCGCTATGTGGATGGGGATTGTCTTGGGAGCTCGTCGCTGGCCATGGACCCAGAATTCCTTGACCGAACTCGCCGCCAGATCGCCATCTACATGGCTGGGGCAACTCAGCCCACACAAAACCCTACTGGGGGCGATGGAACCGGCGTGACGTCCAGGAGCCCGGCCGCAGTCCTAGTGGATTTAGCGGCGGAGGTCACAAGGCTAATGGCGACTCCCCTCACACCAAAGAACCAAGAGGAGATAAACACGGAGCTGGCGAAACTCAGAGAGGCAGTGGCAAAGGCTCATCGGGACGCCGAGATGGAGTCCGCCAGGATCGAGACTCGGCAAGCTCAAATTACGGACGAAAGGATGCGTTTAAACACTGACAACTGGCATCTCGAGAGACAGCAGCGCGCGTCCGACGCCGTCCATCAGCGGAGGCACCAGGGTCGCCTGCCCCATGATCTCAACCCGACCCGCCTGTTCGACACTCCACGAACCCCTGGGGCGGGAGCCGCCCCGGGGGGAGGACCGGGCCGCCCGCCTAACCCGTCGGCTCAGCCGATTGAGGGTCACATTCCTCGTTTCCAGACGCCTCAAGGCCACTTTTCCAACCCGGTGGATAACGTGCTTGCCGCAACTCGCCATCTGGAGTCTCTTCCGATTCACGGCAACACCCCAGCCGAGATAGAAGCAAGGAACGCCATCGAGATGTTAAAAATGGCGGTGGTTCAAAACGGCCAGTTCTCACATAGCCTCGAGAGGTTGCATTCCACCCCTCAGGCAAGTTATACCAGGAGCGGGCTAGAGGACCAGCCTGCCGTAAACGGCGGGCCGCGACATTTCCCACAGGACAACGCGCCCGAACGAAACCCGCCGGGCCGAGATCTCCCGAACATCCAAGACGCCCGGCCCCCCTCGTCGGGGGCGGAGGGCGAGTTGGGGTACCATGCTTGTCCCCGGCCCTTCGGAATGAAAGGATGCCCAAAGACTTCAAGGGACCAAGGAAAGTGCCTAATTATACACCGGACCTCGAGCCGACGTCATGGATCGAGAGTTATGAAATCGCCATGGACATGCTCGACGTAAACGAGGCGGTTTGCACCAGATACTTCACAATGATGCTCGAGGGGTCGGCACGCACTTGGTTGAAAAACTTGCCTCCCAATTACATCCAGTCCTGGGCCGAGTTAAAAGAGCGTTTCATCAAAAACTTCCGAGGAACTTGCAAACGTCCGATGACGATCGTCGATCTACAGCACTGTGTTCAGCGCCCGGATGAGTCGGCCCACCATTGGTCACGGCGGGTTGCAGAAATTATTCATTCGTCAGATGGTATTACGGCGGCTCAAGCTGTGCTCATCCTCGAGCACAATTGTCATTACGAACCCTTGGAGCAGAAATTGGGGCGACTCAAACGAAAGGTCCAAGACATGGGCGAGCTGATGGACACCCTCAATAGATATGCCGAGGCCGATGATACCAAAGATCCCGGCGAGGATGGCAAGGCTAATTCGCCTAAGAAGGGCGAGTCATCCAAAAATCATACCCGGTTCCAGGGGCGTAACCGTCACAATCAAGGGACCAATGGCAAGCGGAGACCACAGGAGGAGCCCTCGGACTTAGTCGCCAATACCAACGCTAATGACGGCAAAAAGAAGAATCGAGGTTTCAGTGGGAAGAGGCCGCGTAACTATGAAGAGCTACTCAAGGGCCCTTGCCCACACCACGCCACGGCTGACGGCCCGGCGAGTCACTCTTGGGAAAACGGCTTCGTGATGCGAGAGTTTCGGGCGGAGGCAATCAAGAAGAGTCAAAATGAAGACCCGGACCAGCGCCAGCAGCAATTCGCCGCGCCCAACCAAAGACAGAACCCCTTCGGCGGTTTACCCAAACAGGGGGCTCAGGGAGGCCCGCAGCCAGGCGGCGGCCAATACCCGGTGCACCACCAGCGGCGGTACAACCCGCCAGGAGTCTTCCAGCAGCCACCCCCACAGGGGGCTCCGCAGGGTCAGGACGATAATGGGGGTTTCCGCAGCAACCCCAAACAGTTAAGTAATGGGGAGTACCACGTTTTCACCACTAATGCTTGCAGGCGTGATAAGAAGGTGAGTCACCGGGCCTACAGTGTATCTGAACTGGCGATTCCCAGATACCTCCATTGGTCTGAGCAGACCATAACATGGAGCAGGGAGGATCACCCGTCGAGAGTAGATAACCCGGGCGATCTGGCGTAGGTCGTGGCTCCCGAAGTGGGGGATTACACCCTATCAAAGGTACTAATGGATGGTGGCAGCAGCATCAATATCCTATACTTTGACACCTTCCAAAGGATGAATCTATTGGAGAAAGACCTGATGCCTTCAACCACAGTTTTCCACGGAATTGTCTCAGGCAAGTCGGCTTATCCCATTGGTCGGGTCAGGCTCACAGTGGCATTTGGAACTGCACAAAATTATAGGTCGGAGTCTCTAATCTTCGAGGTGGTCAAATTGAAAAGCCCCTACCATGCGCTGTTTGGGCGACCGGCTTATGCCCGCTTCATGGCTCGCTTGTGCTATGTTTACCTCAAGCTCAAAATGCCTGGTCCCAAAGGACCCATCATAGTTGATGGAGATAGAAGGATCGCAAAGGAATGTGAAGAAGGGGACGCGGCTTATGCGGAAGTCGCCTGTGCTGCGGAAGAGCTCAAACACCATCGGGCCAATGTTGACCCGGCGAACATGTCACCCCTGAAGAAGCCAACTACAGACTCTGAGTCGCCCCTCAAGTTCAAACCAACGGATGACACTAAGACAATCGATTTCGTGCGTGGCGATTCATGCAAGCAGTTCACCATTGGGACGGGTCTGGACCCCAAATAGGAAAGCGCGCTCATCGAATTCATCCGTGAGAATCGGGACATCTTTGCATGGAAACCTTCTGACATGCCTAGTGTGCCGAGAGAATTCGCTGAGCACCATCTTAATGTTGACCCAAAGTGCAAACTCGTCCAGCAGTACCTCCGCAGATTCAACGAGGAGCGACGCAAGGCGATTGGGGAAGAAGTCGCCCGTCTTTTAGCCGCCGGATTCATCGTGGAAGTTTTTCACCCCAAATGGCTGGCTAACCCGGTTTTGGTACTCAAGAAGAATGGTACTTTTCGTATGTGTATTGACTATACAGACCTCAACACAGCTTGTCCAAAAGAGCCCTTCTCTCTTCCCCGCATCAACCAAATCATTGACTCGGTGGCGGGATGCGAACGATTGTGCTTTCTGGACGCCTATTCAGGATATCACCAGATCAAGATGGCCGTGGAGGATCAAGAGAAAATGGCCTTCATAACCCCCTTTGGGGCCTTTTGTTATGTGTCCATGCCCTTCGGACTCAAGAGTGCGGGGGCGACTTATCAACGCTGCATCCAGAATTTTCTTCGTAACCAAATTGGTCGCAACGTCCATGCCTATGTTGACGATATTGTGATCAAGACCCGCTAGGGGGAGACACTACTTGAAGACCTCAAGGAAATGTTCGATAATCTACGGGTATATCAGATGAAACTAAATCCTACCAAGTGTGTTTTTGGTGTGCCTGCAGGAAAATTGCTCAGTTTCCTGGTATCGGAGCGCGGCATCGAAGCTAACCCGGACAAGATCGAAGCGGTTACCTCCCTCGGAAAACCGGCGAACGTTAATCAAGTTCAACGAATGGCGGGTCGCATTGCGGCTTTAAGTCGTTTTGTGAGTCGCCTCGGGGAGAAGGCGATCCCTCTTTATCAATTATTGAGGAAATCCGATCGATTTGTTCGGACAAATGAGGCAGACGAGGCGCTCGAGGCCCTGAAACGCCAATTGGTTAACCCGCCGGTCCTGGCAGCCCCAACTGAAAAGGAGCCCATGCTTCTGTATATCGCGGCAAATTCCAAAGCAGTAAGTGTGGCAGTGGTCGTTGAGAGAAAGGAAGAAGGAAAGGA
This sequence comes from Hordeum vulgare subsp. vulgare, assembly GCF_904849725.1. NCBI lineage: Eukaryota > Viridiplantae > Streptophyta > Magnoliopsida > Poales > Poaceae > Hordeum > Hordeum vulgare. The sequence continues at coordinate 160,328,342 of NC_058522.1, forward strand.
ATACCCAGTGCAGCGCCCAGTATATTTTATCAGCGAGGTGCTAACTCTTTCCAAGCAGCGGTACCCACATTGGCAGAAGTTGGTATATGGGGTGTTTATGGCAAGTCGAAAACTTAAGCATTATTTCCAGGAGCACCCTATCATAGTGGTTAGCTCTGCCCCCCTTGGGTTCATCATCCAGAATCGGGAGGCAACAGGGCGAATCGCCAAGTGGGCAATAGAGCTTGGGCCTCATCACATACAATATACTCCTCGCACAGCTATCAAGTCTCAGGCACTAGTTGATTTGTTAACGACTGGACAGAGCTACAGGCTCCGGAAGACCGGCCTGATCTCACTTACTGGACTATTTACTTTGATGGATCCAGGCAGCTGGAAGGCTCGGGGGCTGGTGTGGTTTTGGTATCCCCTCGAGGAGATAAGTTCTGTTACGTTCTCCGAATCATGTTTCCGTGCACTAACAATGCGGCGGAATACGAAGCTTTTCTTCACGGCTTGTGACTCGCCAAGGAGATGAACCTAACACGAGTCAGATGTTTCGGTGACTCCGATTTGGTGGCACAACAAGTTTCGGGTACCTGGGATTCTCGGGACCCCATGATGGCGGCTTACAGGCATATTGATCGGCGCCTCAACGAGGCAGCTGATGCCCTCTCGCGACTTGGCTCCCAGAGAAAGCCGGTTCCCCTTAATGTTTTTCTGGATATCTTACATAAACCATCCGTGATTTTACCGTCAGAGGAGGAATTGGCGATACCAGATCCCGAGTCTCAGCTCGTGGCGGCTCTCTATGTCACTCCAGATTGAGTTCTCCCTTATCTGGCTTATCTCGCTCGGGGCGAGTTACCGGCCGACGAAGTTTTGGCTCGCCAGATCGTTCGGCGCAGCAAATCCATGGTCATCATTAATGGCCAGTTATATAAACGGAGCGCCTTTGGAGTTTTTCAGCGATGTGTTTCCCCCGAAGAAGGATGCATAATCCTAAATGACATTCATTCCGGAGACTGTGGGCATCACGCCGGGTCACGTTCTTTGGTATCAAAGGCTTTTTGTCATGGTTTCTTTTGGCTGACGGCTCATGCAGATGCAGAAGACATAGTTCGTCGGTGCGAGGGGTGCCAGCGTTATGGGAGGCAGGCTCATGTGCCGGCTCAAGAATTAAGAATGATTCCCATTACTTGGCCTTTTGCGGTCTGGGGGCTGGACATGGTTGGCCCCTTTAAGATGTCCTCCAACAAGAAGACCCACCTGTTGGTGGCGGTTGATAAGTTCACCAAGTGGGTTGAGGCGGAACCTGTTGGGGCTTGCGATGCGGAAACAGCGGTCAAATTTTTGAAGAAGCTGATTTTCCGGTTTGGATATCCGCATAGTATCATCACTGATAATGGTACTAACTTGTCCCAAGGGGCGATGCAGGAGTTTTGTCGTCGAGAACATATCCGACTTGATGTTTCTGCAGTCGCTCACCCACAATCTAACGGGCAGGCAGAGCGGGCGAATCAGGAGGTTTTGCGAGGGATTAAGCCCCGACTCATGGTTCCCCTGGAAAAAACCCCAGGGTGTTGGGTTGAAGAGTTACCTTCAGTACTGTGGAGTATTCGGACTACCCCGAACCGATCCACGGGATTCACCCCTTTCTTTTTGGTCTACGGAGCAGAGGCTGTTCTCCCTACTGACATAAGGCATGACTCGCTTAGAGTCGCCGCATATGTAGAACAAGACAATGAGCTGGCGTGTCAAGACTCTTTGGATGCCTTAGAGGAGGCGCGTGACCTGGCTGCGGCCCGTTCGGCTATCTACCAGCAGGATCTGCGGCGTTATCATAGTCGCCGGGTTAAGAGTCGGACCTTTCAGGAAGGCGACTTGGTTCTTCGGCTGATACAAGATCGAGCAGGCATGCACAAGCTGTCACCACCTTGGGAAGGGCCGTTCGTCGTCAGCAAGAACCTCCGCAATGGCTCTTATTATTTGGTGGATCTCCGGCCTAATCGGCCGACCACGGAGGCTGAGTCAACTCGCCCCTAGAATATTGCCCATCTGCGGCCTTATTACACTTGAGCTCTTAAGCTCTACACTATGTAAGTTTTTCAGTTTCATTATGAAGTAATAAAATATTCCCTGACTTGGGGGCTTCTTCATTAAAAAGCAATTGTGTCATCCTGTTGCGACCTTATGAGCCGACAGAATCTGTATTTAGGGTGTGTGCTCGAGCTTTCTGACTCGCCTCATCCTGTCGCGACCTTATGAGCCGACGAAACCTGCATTTAGAGTGTGTGCTCGAGCTTTTTGACTCCCCTCATCCTGTCGCGACCTTATGAGCCGACGAAACCTGCATTTAGGGTGTGTGCTCGAGTTTTCTGACTCACCTCATCCTGTCGCGACCTTATGAGCCGACGAAACCTGCATTTAGGGTGTGTGCACGAGCTTTCTGACTCGCCTCATCCTGTCGCGACCTTATGAGCCGACGAAACCTGCATTTAGGGTGTGTGCTCGAGCTTTCTGACTCGCCTCATCCTGTCGCGACCTTATAAGCCGACGAAACCTGCATTTAGGGTGTGTGCTCGAGCTTTCTGACTCGCCTCATCCTGTCGCGACCATATGAGCCGACGAAACCTGCATTTAGGGTGTGTGCACGAGCTTTCTGACTAGCCTCATCCTGGCGCGACCTTATGAGCCGACGAAACCTGCATTTAGGGTGTGTGCACGAGCTTTCTGACTCGCCTCATCCTGTCGCGACCTTATGAGCTGACGAAACCTGCATTTAGGGTGTGTGCTCGAGCTTTCTGACTCGCCTCATCCTGTCGCGACCTTATGAGCCGACGAAACCTGCATTTAGGGTGTGTGCACGATCTTTCTGACTCGCCTCATCCTGTCGCGACCTTATGAGCCGACGAAACCTGCATTTATGGTGTGTGCTCGAGCTTTCTGACTCGCCTCATCCTGTCGTGACCTTATGAGCTGACGAAACCTGCATTTAGGGTGTGTGCACAAGCTTTCTGAGTCGCCTCATCCTGTTGCGACCTTATGAGCCGACGAATCCTGCATTTAGGGTGTGTGCTCGAGTTTTCTGACTCGCCTCATCCTGTCGCGACCTTATGAGCCGAGGAAACCTGCATTTAGGGTGTGCGCTCGAGCTTTCTAACTCGCCTCATCCTGTCGCGACCTTATGAGCCGACGAAACCTGCATTTAGGGTGTGTGCTCGAGCTTTCTGACTCGCCTCATCCTGTCGCGACCTTATGAGCCGACGAAACATGCATTTAGGGTGTGTGCTCGAGCTTTTTGACTAGCATGATCCTGTCGCGACCTTATGAGCCGACGAAACCTGCATTTAGGGTGTGTGCTCGAGCTTTTTGACTCGCCTCATCCTGTCGCGACCTTATGAGCCGACGAAACCTGCATTTAGGGTGTGTGCTCGAGGTTTCTGACTCGCCTCATCCTGTCGCGACCTTATGAGCTGACGAAACCTGCATTTAGGGTGTGTGCACGAGCTTTCTGACTCGCCTCATCCTCTCGCGACCTTATGAGCCGACGAAATCGGCATTTATGGGTGCATGCTTGAGTTTTCTGACTCGCCTCATCCTGTCGCGACCTTATGAGCCGACGAAACCTGCATTTATGGGTGCATGCTTGAGTTTTTTGACTCGCCTCATCCTGTCGCTACCTTATGAGCCGACGAAACTTGCATTTATGGGTGCATGCTTGAGTTTTTTGACTCGCCTCATCCTGTCGCGACCTTATGAGCCGACGAAATTGTTGTTTTTGTTTAAAGGCATAGCCTTGAGGGTTTTGTACCTTTCTTTTTGATCCCTCTGGGAAATATTTGTTGTCACTTATTTGGTTTTCAAATATGTTGTTTTCAAGGCCTAAAGACAGCTTAATGATCAGAACTACTTTGTCCATGGCAAGTTGGGCATCTTAACGGAGTGTCAAATATTTCAAATCGCCTTAAGGGCGATATAAAGGTTCCTTCGAAAGGGTATCACAAAAACAGTACCGACTTATAAAAAGGACCTATTACATGGCTCTCAGGCCAAATCAATGAGGTTTATTCTGCTGGCACCTTAGGATCATTCTGTTGTGAGCTTTGGCCAACTTCAATTTGCAAGTCGCCCAGTACCCAGTTGCACTTAGCGAGAGCTGCGAAGTCATCTTCATCAGTCAGGATTGATGCCAGGTCTGCTTCCAAGTCAAAAGGGTTCTTGGGTCGCCGAGGAGTTAAACTGGTCGACACAAAGGTTGGCGGGTTGACCCTCTTGTTTTTGCTATCATAAGCTACCTGATACCTTGATAAATCAAGACTTCCTGCGAGTTGGGTTGCTGCCAGTCGGGAGTCCTTGACAACACGTTGGTAGTCCTCTTCAATGAATTCTGACCCATCGTCTTTAAGTTGAGGAAAGCCTGCTGCTACCTCTTCCGGGTTGATCTCTGGAGCATACGCCAAGCAGCGACTCAGGGCAGTCAGAACACCCTTTCGGGCGGCTGACCGAGTTAGCTCGCCAATCTGAGGGGGAAGTGTGGATAGGCAGCCAAGCACCTTCTTTATGGAAGTTATAGGCTCTTTGGCACCCATCACAGCTTTAACAGTCAAGACACTGCCGGTGTACAGTTGCTCTGTCAGCGTGTAAATCGCCTTCAGCATCAGCACCCAGTCTTCTTGAAGGTTGGTGGCTCTCGGACCTGAGTAAGGGGTCATGATGATCAGCGACTTACGATAAGAATTATTTATAAAAAAAGAAGAGGAGATCAAAAGTTTGAGTAACCTTACCGAAGACGGCTTGCGTCATGTTGGAGATATGACGCTTCAAGCCGGACAATTCCTATTGCATGGTGGCCAGCCTGGCTTCAGCTTTCTCTGCTCTTTTTATGGCGGCATCTTGGTCAGCCGGAGCTCTTTTCAACTCGGCTTTGAGTTTTTCCAGCTCAGCCAAGGCCAATTGATATTTCTCCTCCGACTTAGCTCGGGCGTCTTGCTGACCAGATAAGTTTTTCTTTAAATCGCCAAGCTCCGATTCGGTCTGAGCAAGAGTTTCCTGTTGAAAGTACAAAGCAATGGCAAGTCTCAGAACTATTGCAAGCAATATCCCTGACACTTGGGGGCTAATGTATAATTTTTTATTTTCATATAAAACTATACAATATCAAGACCCGGCTAATCTTTTTACTGATGACCCGGCCCTTGGGGGTTACCGGTCGCAAAGTTTTTTCTAAATTTTTCAAGACCCGGCTCATCTTTTTACTGATGACCCGGCCCTTGGGGGTTACTGGTCGCAAAGTTTTTTCTAAATTTTTCAAGACCCGGCTCATCTTTTTACTGATGACCCGGCCCTTGGGGGTTAATGGGAGTAATACAATATAACAAACTTACCTCATGTTTGTTTTTCAACATCCGCAGCAGGCTTTTCTCCATCTTGTAGCTCGCCTCCAAGCGACTTGAAAAACCAGAGCAGAGTTCCTTGAACTCCAGATTTTTCATATTCAGAAAGCTTCGTCTTGGAGAGTCCAGATTCGGGAATGGCTTGAGAAGAGGATGCCACATGCCTTGACAAAACCGTTCTCGCCGGCTTAGAGAAGCCGGTACTAGTAATAACTACAGCATCAGGGTCTTTTGTTGTCATCAATGGGCTTGGCGACTTAGGGGCATCCATTGCTTCCTTGGGCGAGTCTGGAAGATTCATTTGATTTTCAGGCTCGCCTTGGTCCGGGTTGTCCTGAGTCGGCATTGATTCTTTGATGGGATCTGAAGTTGTGACAGGAGTTGATCCGCTGGTTTTCCTTTTCTTGGCATGTGCCCTAAAAAGAAGGGAGAATCGTATTAAGGAATTGAAAGGTTCATTACTCTCATAATTCAAAACAAGATTATCAAAAGATTTACCCTGGAACTCGAATCATTGGTGGAAGTGTCGACATCACTGAGTCGCCAGATGTAGGAGGAGAGTTCTGCAAGAATTATACGTCAACAATATAGGTGGGTTACAGGCGTGATTCAAGGAGAACATGAATAATTGTCATTCACAAAATACCTCATTTGGTTTCCTCTTGTTCGTTGCTGGTAAGCCGGACACCAGATCACCGGAATGACTTCGCGTCTTCCGATTTGAAGTGTGATGTGCTTTCTTCAGTAGGAAATTTGGGTCCAAACAAGCATTTGGGTGTGAGAAGGGAACTTTCCCACAAACTCGCCTGGCCGGCTTAGGTGGAGAAGGAGATGAATCGGAGGAAACAGAAATTACCTCAACAGAGTCCTCCTGGCTCTCGTTGTCTTCGTTCTATTACAAGGAAAGGGAAAGACATAAATACAAAGATTAACAGTAGTGGATGGCGAGTGAAAAGAGGATGAATTTCTACCTCCGAAAGTGCATCGCCGACTTGAGATTCATCGACTTCGGATGGCTCAGCCACAGCAGCTTTGCCCTTACCCTTGGCTTTCTTTGTGGGCGGCTTAACATTTTTCATGGCTGGCCTTTTGGGTTTTTTGGACCAGAACTTATCGCCTTTCTGAAATAGTATATGTTACAAAAACACAATATAAATGAAGCATAAGGAGTAAAACCAAAGGCGGGTTAGATTTGTTCACCTTGGGCACCGGGTTAATTTTGTAGAAAGGCTTGAGGCCGATTTGGCCGCATTTTCCCGCAGGCTCGCCAGTCAGTTTCTTGATAATGGTGACAATGTCCTTTTCTGTTAAAGCCGTATGGAAATAACATTGAGGATGATCTAGGGTGCCATCAAATTCGCACATCAGACCGTCCCGGCGACTCAGAGGGAGGATACGCCATTCGACCCAGCAGCGGATTAGGTCAACTCCAGTAAGGCCATTATTCGTCAAGGACCTTAATTCGGACAGTACTGGGATGAACTCCGATTCTTCTTCCTCGGTGAGTTTGTCTGGGAGCTTGAAGTTTGTTGGAAGGCAAGTTGGCCGGTAGCCCAGAAGTTTGTTTTCGCCTGCAGGAGAAGTCTCTTGACAGTAGAACCAAGACTCGCCCCAACCTTTGGGATGGCTGGGCATGGTAAGTGAGGGAAACGGGCTATCCCTGCGGCGTTGGACATTGACACTGCCGAGTTCCAGGCTCGGACCGTTGTGGAATTCCGTTTGGCGATTCAGATGGAAAAAGTGCCGGAATAGAGGAACATAGGGCTCAATCCGCAGATAAGCTTCACAGAAAACTTGGAATTGGCATAAGTTGCTTATGGAATTGGGTCCCAAATCCTGGAGGCGGACGTTCATGAAAGCCATGGCGTCTCTAAGAAACTTCGATCCAGGCGGCTTAAAACCTCGCTCCAGGTGTTCAACAAAGACGACTATTTCCCCTTCCCTGGGGTTAGGAAGATCCTCTCCAAACCCGGTGCGCCAGCCGATAACATTATGGGGATCCAGGTTGCCCGTTTTCACGTAATCAGCCAATATGGTATCGTCAACCTTAGTAGGAAGCTAGTCACTTTTGAAGACGGCGCCCATGCTACAAAGAGGTAAGGTGTGAACTTACATGCCTCGAACATCTACTGTAAGGGATGAAATAAGTTCATTTAAATCGCCAAGTACTTTGTCCACGGACTAAGGGAAGGACTTGACTCGCCATATCAAAGGGCCGAGTCAGTTTATTATGGCGACTTACGGGGTGTGGCTATTTACAAGAGCTGCGCTCTAGAGATGACGGGGACGTTCGTTCGAAATGTCAAAGTGTAAAGACTACAAACAGCTTTCCACAAACAGTAGGTAAATGGTGGATCTATCAGGCAGGTAAAAAAACCTGAGAAAAACGACCGGATGCGGCCATTTCTTACCAGGGCAAGACGACGCCCCTCATTTGATGGAACACTATACTAAAAGATCCACAAGTAAAGATGGATAAATAAAGGTATTCAAGGGCATTGGATATCTCATCAATGTTCGTGTTAATCGGTTTAGGGTATGCGACGTCTGCTCGCGAGGAATATCAAGAATTTAGCAATGGCAGGAACATGGCAATGGCCGGAATTCTGAGCAGGGATTGGATCTTTTCCTAAAAGGGGGGCGAAGGCCTAACCTGATGCTCTCAGACGAAGAGGGCCGACGACGACGAAGGTTGTTGGAGAAGCACGGAGTTTTCATCGGGCGACGAGGTCTTCGGCGGCGGCGGAGTTCGTAGCAGATGGCAAGATGGTCGGCGACGATGTGGTGGTCGACGGCGGCGGACAGATCGGCCGCAGCACGAAGCTGGACGACGGCGAAGGCCTAGGGGCGGCGCCAAAGCCTCTCGCGTGAAGGTGGGAAGGACGGCGGCGCCGAAGTCCTCGGAAGGCGATGAGGTTTTCTCGCTGCAGTGATGGGGAAGAGATTGACGAGACTGGTAGGTGGGGAGCACCAGTCCTGTTCCCCCGTGTCTATTTATCAGAGCTGGCGCTGGAATCGAGGCGCCGTGAGCGGGAACCGCCAGGGAATAAAAAGATTCTCTATAAATGCGCGCCGAAGACTTCGGGATAACGATGTGCTAAGATCCGTTGGGGTTGTGTCAATCTTCCCGAAAATCGAGGGATAAGAAGAGGCCAACAAGAAATGGTTTGGCGACTTAAAGAATTTTCAGTGCCCGATGGCGGGTTACAATTTCTGACATATGAAGGAAAATGAGGAATGAATCGCCTTCAACTAAGCAGATGTATTGGCATGAAAAAGAAGTTCAAGTCAATTTGGGGCCTAATGTTGGGGATATTACCTGTGACTGACCCGCCCTAGTTGGGCCGGGTTAGTCATTAGGCGATTCATCCGAGCAGGTATTTGGGCCTTGTCCTGGTCAAATCAAGGTCATATGACGGTTTGTGAATCGTGGAAAGTCTCCAAGCTTCGGAAGATAGCGACTTAGAGACCACCGGGGTCACGATTCGTAGGAAGGAAAGTATCCTTGTAAACCCTAGGGGATTTGACCTGTATATAAAGGCGAGTCCCAGGGGACGAGAGGGTAGGTTAGAAATCATCGAGTGCTAGGTTTGGCAAATTACGCCCCCCTTGTAATCGAATCCACATCAATACACACAAAAGCAGGACGTAGGCTATTACCTCCTCACGAGGGGCCGAACCTGGGTAAATCGCCGCGTCTCTCCCGCTTAACCCCTTTGAGTCGCCACCAAGATGCGATGGCTCTAGTACAAAGTCCTTTCACGACGACATCTGCCGTGACAAAACCACGACACCGGGGAAACTTGAGGTTTGGTCCTTGTCCACTTTGCATAGACGGTGTTGTCCTGAGACTGAGATACGCGGCTCTTATCGGGTCGTCGACACACCGGGAGGTCCTGCTAGCCTTGTCTTACATTAGCGGTATATCTTGCGTATAGGAATCCCAGTGAAGCTTTGGTTCTCCCCAGAGTTGAGGTTTTCCTCTAAGGAATCCGACGAGATCACGAGATTCGTGATAGAGGATGCCTTTGCGGCCTGTGTTCGTTTGTGATGGACTAGTTGGAGCACCCCTGCAGGGTTTAATCTTTCGGAAAGCCGTGCCCACGGTTATGTGGCAACTTGGAATATTTTGTTAACATCCGGTATTAGAGAACTTAAACAGAAACTAATAAAACTGCCAACTGTGTGCGTAAGCGTGACTGTCCCTTCGAAGATCTCTCTTCGATTGGGAACACGGTGGGGTTATGAATGCCGTAGGTAGGTGTTCAGGATCACTTAGTGATCAAGTAATCCCGACCGTTAGCGTAGACCACCTTCACTTCTATTGTGCGTAAGTTAGTCACTTATTCAAGCATAGGATGCTGCAGCCTGATACACTTCTCCCTTACCCTACCCAATAACATGACTAGTTCTGGCACCAAGGTCTTAGATTGATGAGTCCTCGTGGCTCACGGATTCCTCCGAAACTCCCAGCAGGTACAGGTACCCCACAGACAGATGATTCCGACGGCACCCAGCTGGCGTGGCAGTACGACGAGGAGACAGACCGCCTCTACGTGAACTATCCAGAGGACTGAGGCGTGGTCGTGATCGTGGGCCTGCAGCAGGGTAGCACAGCATTTTCCATGTTTTGTAGTCCGTAGCGGAACTACCTTGTTTGTATCTGTGTTGTACTCTGAGTTATTAATAAGAAGACAGTTGAATCCCGAATTGTCTACTTTTATTATTATTTGTGCTATGTTACTTGCTTGCGAAACGCTTAGATGCGCTTCTTTCCTATTCGGGGCCTCGACCCCCATATCTGAAAGGACCGCATCTTGGTCGTTACAAGTTGGTAATCAGAGCCTTACGACAATAGGAGCCTTTGTGTGATCGTACTTGGCCGAGTCGAGTCTAGAAAATGTTTTGAATCTTAGTTATATCGGAGAGTAGGATTCTTTTTTCTCCTCTTCTATGCTCTGGTGAGGTTCCCGTCTTAGGAAATCTTTAACTCTACTCCTTTTCTTGCTCAAAATTTTTTTAGGATCACGCGGATATTTGTGAAATCTATATGATTTCGATGTGACGGAATCATGTCCTGGTGCCTCTTATCTGCTCTAAGTATCAGGGGAGTTGAGCTCCAGGGATCATCGTGCACATCACCATCATTCAGATTTCTGAGTTTCTAAGAACGGAGGGTGTTCGTTATTGCTTCAATACGGGTAGTGGTGAGATAACCCCGATGTCCCTAGTACTGGTGTAGATTGTTCGAGGATATTACCACACTTTGTATCGTTGTGATCACGAGGATCTGTTGTAGATGAAGGTCCGAGATGCTGGTTGTGTGTTGAAGGATGTGATACAGGTGACGGGTTAGTTTAGGAGTTGTGTGAAATACTCCTTGTATCCGTGTACCTGATTGCATGACCAGTTATTTCGGGAATTCATAGGTGGGATATCTAGTAGTATCTTATAGGACTATCTTCCTACAGACGCTTGATTGAGGTTTGGGAAATCTCGATCATATGTTTGTTCCGAGCAGTTCTAGCTCACACTTGTTTGCAGTGGTCCTTATCGGAATTTTGTCGTCTGTTACTTTGAGGATGCACTCTTGCTATGTTGTTCGAGTGCAATGCTAAATTCTATTCAGATATTCTGTCTTTTGATTCAGCAATATCTTCAATTATTCTGTGGACTAATATGTTGTCCGTCTTCAGGATGGCTCCACCGACTCGTCAGACCCCAGCACGTGAGGATGTGCCGCCTCCACCTCCTCCTCCTCCTCCGCCGCCGCCGCCTCCTCCTGCAGAGGCCTAGTAGGTGATGATGGCAGCTACTAGTGCAAACACTCAGATGTTGTTGCAGTTGATCCAGGAGAGAGCCAATCATCAGCAGGGCAATTTCCAGCAGGGTGGCAATCACTTCGCCAATCTGAGTCAGTTCCTGTCAAACCAGCCTAGACGTTCACTTCTTGCGACCAGCCGTTTGATGCGGAAGATTGGATCCGTGATATGAACAAGCATTTCGAGTGTAGCAATGTGCGTCCGGAGGACTATGTCAAGTTTGCAACGTTTCAGTTGAAGGGGCAGGCTTCTATTTGGTGGCAGCAGCTTAAGGACTCCAGAGGTGGCAGGGTGTTGTCTTGGGACGAGTTTTGTCGTGACTTCAGGTCCCACTACATTCCTTCCAGTTTTGTTGAGGAGATGCGTGAGAAGTTCAGGCGTTTGAAGCAGGGCAGCAATTCTGTGTACAAGTACAATGTCGAGTTCCACGAGCTGGCCCGTTACGCGTTGCAGGATGTCCCGGATCAGAAGAGCAAGATCTATCAGTACAGGGGTGGCTTAAAGGAGGATTTGCAGTTAGCACTTGCCTTGCACGATCCTGAGGAGTTTGACAAGTTCTACAACTTAGCTCTCAGAGCAGAGGCAGCCTTGCTCAGGGTGGAAAACTCCAAGAAGCGCTTCAGAGATTCCAGCTCTTCCTCGACTCAGGTGGTTCAGAAGCAACAGAGGTTTTGGGTTTCTCCTCCTCCTCCTCGGCACTCGTAGCAGCCGAAGCACTCAGGTGGACGTGGTTCTTCCCACCCACCCAACCCTAGCTTCCAGCAGAGATACCAGCATGAGAAGCAAGGGCCTCCTCAGATTCAGTTCCGGCAGCCAGCAGATGCCACTTGTCACAAATGTGGGCAGAAGGGTCACTATGCCAACAAATGTACTTCTCAGCTCCGTCTGCCGCCTCCTCCTCCATGCAAACCTCCAAGCAACGCTCTTGTCAAATTCAACCCCAGATCAGCTCGAGTCAACATGGTGAATGCAGCTGAAGCAAACAACTCCTCTGATGTGATCATGGGTAACCTCCTCGTCAATGATATTCCTGCTAAAGTGTTATTTGATTCTGGTGCATCGCATTCGTTTATCTCAAGGCCATTCTCATTTAAGCATGGGTTCCCTACTCGTGATTTGCTTAAGCCTCTTTCAATTGTGTCTCCGGGCAAGATCATGAATTCTCACATTGTGGTTCCAGACGTTTCTGTCAAGATGGGTGCTTATGCGTTTCTGGTTACTCCTATTGTCTTGGGCAATTCCGACATTGATTTGATCCTTGGTATGGACTGGTTGGCCATGAACAAGGCGTCAATTGATTGTGAAGCTAAAGAAGTCAAGCTTACCCACTCTTCGGAGGATGTGATTATATTCACGGCGCGCGATGACACAATCCGTTTGTTCTCCTTGAATGAAAAGGGTGAGATCAATCCTATTGAGCAAGTTCCAGTAGTCTGCGAATATCAAGATGTGTTTCCTGAAGAGCTGCCAGGCATGCCTCCGCACCGTGAAGTTGAGTTTGTCATTGAGCTTGAGCCAGGCACAGAGCAAGTGTGCAAACGGCCGTACAAGCTGGGTCCAGAAGAGTTGAAGGAACTCAAGAGGCAACTCGATGAGCAGGAGCGTTTGGGTTTGATCAGTCCAAGCTCGTCTCCATGGGGATGTGGTGTTCTATTTGTCAAGAAGAAGGACGGTTCGGACCGACTGTGTGTGGATTACCGCCCATTGAACAAGAAGACAATCAAGAACAAATATCCACTTCCGAACATAAATGAGTTGTTTGAACAGCTGAAAGGTGCTAAAGTATTCTCCAAGCTTGATCTCAGAATGGGCTATCATCAGATTCGCATTCGCGAGGAAGACATTCCGAAGCGGCATTCAGGACTAGTTTTGGCTCGTATGAGTATACGGTCACGTCTTTTGGTCTGGCTAATGCTCCTCCGACTTTTTATCGATTGATGAACTATATTTTCTCACCATACAAGAATGAATTTGTCTTGCTCTATCTCGACGACATTCTGGTCTTTTCTGAGGATGAGGAAGAACATGAGAAACATCTCAGGTTGGTGCTTGATAAACTGAGAGAATACAAGTTGTATGCCAAGTTTTCCAAGTGCGAGTTCTGGCTGAAAGAAGTGGTTTATCTTGGGCATATTATCTATGCTGAGGGCATTAAGGTTGACCCGTCCAAGGTTCAAGCCATTGTTGAATGGGAACCTCCGCAGAATGTGAAGCAGCTTCGAAGCTTTCTCGGTCTTGCCGGATATTGCAGAAGATTCGTTGAGAACTTCTCCAAAATCGCCAAGCCGCTCTCTAGCCTTCTTCAGAAGGGTGTCAAGTATGTTTGGTCTCCAGAGTGTCAACTGGCTTTCGATACACTCAAAGAGAAGCTTATCTCCACTCCGGTATTGGCCCCTCCGGATGATTCCAAGCCGTACCAGGTCTTTTGCGATGCTTCTCTCCAGGGTCTTGGTGCAGTCTCGATGCAAGATAGGAAGGTGGTTGCTTATACCTCCAGGCAGCTGAAGCCTGCGGAGAAGAACTATCCGGTGCACGATCTCGAGCTAGCAGCTGTTGTGCACGCCTTGATGACTTGGAGACATCTCTTGTTGGAACGTAAGGTTGAAGTTTTCACCGATCACAAGAGTCTCAAGTATATCTTCACTCAGCCTAACTTGAATCTTCGGCAAACACGTTAGGTGGAAATGCTCCAGGATTTTAATCCAAGTGTTGAGTACACGCCAGGCAAGGCAAATGTTGTGGCAGATGCATTGAGCAGGAAGGCATATTGCAACAGTCTGATTCTGCAACCTCTCCAGCCGGGTCTTTCTGAGTCTTTCAGGAAGCATAATCTTCAGCTAGTTCCTCAGGGTTTTCTTGCGAACCTTCAGATCTCTCCTACCTTGGAAGATCAGGTCAGAGCAGCTCAGCTACTTGACGCTATGGTGAAGAAGGTCAAGATTGGCGTGGGAAAGAGTCTCCCCAAGTATAAGTGTTTCACTGTTGATGCCAGGGACACATTGTTTTTCGAGGATCGCCTTGTCGTCCCGAAAGGTGATCTCAGGAAGGTGATCATGGAAGAAGCTCATAACTCTCTGCTCTCTATTCATCCTGGAAGTTCCAAAATGTACCATGACTTGAAGCAGACTTTCTGGTGGACTCGTATGAAACGTGAAATTGCACAATTCGTAAACGAGTGTGATGTATGTCGAAGGGTGAAAGCAGAACATCAAAGACCAGCGAGCCTCTTGCAGCCTTTGCCGATTCCCGAGTGGAAGTTCGATCACATTGAGATGGACTTCGTCACCGGGTTTCCGAAGTCCAAGAAGGGCAATGATTCTATCTTCGTCGTCATCGATAAATTGAGTAAAGTAGCGCATTTCCTTCCAGTCAAGGAGTCCATTTCAGCAGCTCAGCTGGCAGAGTTGTACACCTCCAGGATTGTCTCTTTGCATGGCGTACCTATGATGATCTCGTCAGATCACGGAAGTATCTTCACTTCCAAGTTCTGGGACTCCTTTCAGTCTGCTATGGGCACGTAGATCCGCTTCAGCACAGCGTTCCATCCTCAAACTAGTGGTCAAGTGGAGAGAGTGAATCAAGTTCTTGAGGATATGCTGAGAGCCTGTGTTATCTCTTTTGGCATGAAGTGGGAGGATTGTCTGCCTTTCGTGGAGTTCTCGTATAACAACAGTTATCAAGCAAGTTCTGGCAAGGCTCCGTTTGAAATTCTCTATGGCAGGAAGTGTCGTACTCCACTCAACTGGTCCCAAACAGGCGAGCGTTAGATCCTTGGCAATGATATGACAGAAGAAGCTGAGGAGATGTGTCGGATCATTCGCGACAACCTCAGAGTAGCTCAGCCCCGTCAGAAGAGCTATTACGATAGCAAGCACCGTGACATGTCGTATGAGCTTGATGATTTTGTCTATCTCAAGGTGTCGCCTATGAAGGGTATGCAGCGTTTTTCCATCAAAGGCAAGCTTGCGCCTCGTTTCGTTGGTCCTTTCGGAGTGGTCGGCAATAGGGTAGACCTTGCGTACTAGCTCGAGCTTCTCTCAACCTTTGCAAATTTCCATGATGTGTTCCATGTTTCTCAGCTTTGGAGGTGTTTCAAGAACCCCGAGCGCACTGTGCATCTTCAAGATATCGACCTTCAGCCTGACCTTTCTTATCGTGAGCATCCAGTTGCGGTTCTCGAGGCCACTGAGCGCAAGACCCGTAACAAGACTGTCAAGTTTCTCAAAGTGCAGTGGTCACACCATTCCGATAAAGAGGCTACGTGGGAACGCGAGGATCACCTCCGTTCCGAATTTCCCGATTTCTTTCAGTCTTAGATCTCGAGGTCGAGATCTTCTTTGTAGTGTGGGAGAATTTGTAGTGCCCCAAGTGTAAAGCTTTCCCTTTTTGTAACCTTCCATGTGGGACCACCTTGACCTTGTCATGAGAGTTATCTATGCATGTGTGATTTCATGTGTTACCTTGTGTTCTTCTTTTGCATGCATGCATCCATGCCATACCATCCTTGCCATACCTTATGATGCTATGACTTGATATGATTGCATGTGATATTGCTAGGTGTGATTTATGTGATCTTGTGATTTCATGCTTGTGTGGCTTGAGTGGAGTGGTGCATGTGCTAGCAAGTGCTTAGTTTTCAAAACCAACCACCTTCTCCTCCTCTCTATTTTTCTCCTATGTAAAATTCCACCTCTTCTTTTCCCTTTTAAAATAATGCCCATGTTTTAGCTAAAATTGTGATGGATGAGAGATGTGAATTGCTGGTTTTGAATGGGTGTTAAAGGTGCATATGAAATTACAAAACACATCAAACAAATGCTGTTTTGTAAAATATCTACTTGCTCCTATATCCTTGGTCTTATTTTTATTAATTAGGAGTTGATTTTCCAAGTCCAGGGATGTGCTTGTTATATTTTTATCACTTGTATATACCCATGTGCATTTCTTTCCTCCCTATTATTATTTCTGTAAATAGGAATCAAAAGGAATGGTTTTCCCTTATCTGCCGCCACAGGTGGGCTCTCTCCCTCCTGGCCGGCCCATCTTCTCTCCCTCACGTGCACAGAGCCCACAAGAGCGAACCTCTCTTCCTCCTCTCGACGTCATCTCTGTACGACCGCAGCTCAACATCCCGATCGCCTCCCCTTCGATCCTGTGGCCCTAGCGCCTCACTCGAGGTGATATAAGGTGGAGGGAACCTTCCTCCTTCCCTAGGGTTCCCCCTCCTTCCTCCAGCGCCGCCGCCACCTCCCTCCTTTTCTCTTCCCTCTCCCTGGTAAGCTCTCTGTAGAGTAGGAGCAGAGAGAGAGAACCCTCCATCGTCGAACGCCGTCCTCCCGTCGTCTCCGGCACCGGTGGCCATGTCCACGGGCACGGGAGGTCACCCCGCGCTCCATTCCCGTCATCGCTGAGGTCGAGGAGCGACCTCAACAACGGCCAGGACCTCGTCATCGCCTCGGTCCAGGAGCTCTTCTTCCTCTTCTTCGGTTCGACAGCAGCAGTTCGTCTCCTTCCTCTCCATCGTCTCGTCGCCGTGGGGTCCCCTCCTTCCTTCCCCAAGGTGAGGTCGTCCTCCCCCCTTCCTTCCTCCTCCGTGGTCAGCCCGAATCCGACGAGGGCGTGGGCATTCTCGCTGCTCGAGCAGCAGCAGTAGCAGGTTGACGTTAGTGGTAGGAGATGCATGAGCTTTTGTGTGTGGGTGTGTGGCACAGGTGGATGCTCCCTCGCCTCTCGTAGTAGTAGCACCACCGAGGCTTTCAGACCCCCTCGCCGACGTAGAGCCCCCATGCCGCCATAATCTGTGTCAGCAGAGATTTGCAGGTGTTTCGCGCATGGGTGATGGTGTGTGTGTGTTGTAGCGCAGGTGCAGTCCGTGTGGGAGGCGTGCCGCAGCAGCAGGCGACGGCCTCCTTGACGCGCCGCAGCAGCTACAGCAGAGCGGTGCACCGGCGGCCTCCCTGTTGCCGGCGCACCTCCGTGCAGTGCAGCAGCAGCTCCGGTGCAGTAACTTGGTGCCAAGCTGGCACCTTTTCCCGTGCTTAGTGCGAAAACGGAACCCCTGGGTTCCCCGCGTCCCCCGCCGAGGTTTCTTCCTCCTGTAGATGGTCATGAGAGGCATCGTCAGCTCCCTCTGGTTCGGTCACCGGCGGGACGCCTCGTAGCAGCAGAG
This sequence comes from Hordeum vulgare subsp. vulgare, assembly GCF_904849725.1. Taxonomy (NCBI): domain Eukaryota; kingdom Viridiplantae; phylum Streptophyta; class Magnoliopsida; order Poales; family Poaceae; genus Hordeum; species Hordeum vulgare. The sequence goes on from NC_058522.1 coordinate 160,345,708, forward strand.
AGACCCTTCTTCTGATTTCACAACGCGCACTTGTCAGTCACCGTTCTGTAGTGTGTTGGTAGTAGTAGCGGTGCCAGTTGCCTGTAGCCTGTAGGAGGTCGTGGGTTCGAGTCCCCCCCCCCTCGGCACCTTCTTTTGGTTTGTTTTGTTTTCGGTTCAGTGATCTACAAGGAAGCCATACCCTGCTTATTCCATCTCCTTTGTCAACGGCAGTAGCAGCAGTGCAGTGGATGTGTGTGGTGTGTTGCACCAGGGGCTCTGGGGTTCGAATCCCAAAGAGACCTCATATTTTTTCTTTTCTTTCTTTCTGATGTTTTTTTGTTTTCCCTTGCTTTGTTTGCTACACTTGTGCCTAGATCAATGGGTTACAAATACCCTCATATATATTTTTCTTCCATGTTGTTTGATGGAGGAGTGAGAGAGAGCATGTATGTAGGGTTCATGTGTGTTAGGGTAGATGTGTAGATTTATGTGTGTGTAAGGTGTTGCACACACATGTGGTGGTGCTAGTGTAGGTGTGCATGTGTGTGCAAGTGGCATATGCTTGTGTTAGCATCCTTTTGTATTGCTAGCATGTGTAAGTGGTGTGGTTTCTACTAGATGACATGCATATGAGTAGATTTGAGTGTGTGGTGAAAACATCCCCATTGCAAGTTGTGCTCCTCCTCATGTTCATATGAAAGAGGGCATGAGGTGTGTGTAAGATCTACGAGGCTTAGTGAGTAGCATTTGTGTTGTTGATGTGCATGACACAAACATGGGGTTCAAACCCCCATGTCACTTTGTCATTTTGCACATGAACTCAACCTTTGTAGTTGTTGTCTTAGTAGGATACCTTATGGAGTTGACATATTCAGTTTTGTTGCCAGTTTGATCTTTGATTCCATGGAATAGGTGGAGCCCAAGGGCATGAGCTTTTGTGTGATAGTAGTAGGGGTTTTGATCTACACCATAGTGGTGTCATTTATCACTTGGTGTTATGTGTGTGCAAACTATGCCTAGAAAAAGTGGGCATGTGGCTGAAAAGTTCCAGAATAGTGAAATCTGAAATTTCACCTAGTCTGGGATTCTGGAAACATTTTCTTCCCCTATAGATGAGCATGTGCTGGTCATTCTGTTGATAACTAGTCTTAGTTCAGTGCTAGGATTTTGAACCTGGTATGTTTGTGAAACTTCCTGTCAAATTTCAAATCATTTGGAGTCCAGTAGATTATGTTTTGATTGCTGTCAAAACGCTTCAGAACAGAGACAGAAACTCAGGTGCAGGAATTTTCACTAAGTCCCTGAGATCTGATGGTTTTGGGAAAGTTTGTGGCCTTGTATCTTCTAGAGTTTAATTACTTTTTCTGTGATTCTTGCTGGTGCTTGTGGTGTTCTTGGTTGGCAACAGCCACATATATTATTTGTCATGTTTGAAGACCTGTAGCTATGTTGCATGCAGCTCCCGTACAGCTAAGATGCAGATTATGGCAGACTATGTAGTTTTGTCATTTTGGGCAATGTGTGTGCTTAGTTGATGTTGTGGTGTTCTTCCTTGGTCCAATCCATTCATGTTGGGTTGTTATTTGTCTTGGCAACCTGGTAATACCAGATTTGTGCCAAATGTGAGTGTGGTGTTGAATCTTCCACGTAGAGCTTCATATCTTGTTTCGTTGATTCCCGTTGATCCGTAGCTCCGTTTGCAATGTTCTTTATATGGTTTTGCACCGTTTTCACGAGCCGCATCTGTTCATGTCATTCTCATGCATGTCAAAATAGCTTAGTGTACAGTTCTGTCCAGAAACTTGCAGTAGTTTATTTTGCTTGTGCTAGTGATAGAAATAGTGGTGCATGCTCAATTTTCATCTCATGCATCATGTGATTGTTGCATCTTGTGGTGCTGCTGTTCATTGGTTATTATTATTATGTTGGGTAGCACCGGGATCGGCGAACTAATACGTGGAGTCAGGAGAGTACGTGCAGGACGAACCAGAACCATTCCAAGCTGAGGATATCACAGGCAAGATGATATGACCTTGATTCCATCTCTAGACTTGTTATGTTAGTTTCGTTTCCATGTCATATTGCTCGCTGCCTACCACTGAAATAAATTGCCTTCTTGAAATGCCATGAGCCCAAACACCGTTCTCCTTCCTAGCAAACTTGTGTGGCTAAGTAGGCTTGCTCAGCTACTAATGTTAGCATTGCTAGTTGCAGGTGTTTTAAACTCATGTGATGACATGAGCCTTCATATCATTATCTTAAATTCTGTTATTTAATTAATGCACCTATATATACTTGGTAAATGACGGGAGGCCTAGCCTTTTGCCGGGTGCTTTGTTCCGTTATTACCGCCTTAGTTACCGGTTACCGGTGTTTGATTCCATAATGATCGCTCCTAACACGTTCGGGGTTGTTATGGGGACCCCCTCGATAAATCGCGTAGTGCTAAGGCTTGTCCGGCAGGACCCAACATTGGTTTTAATCTGCTAATCACATAATAATCTGCATAGGGAATAGCTACCCCGAGGAATTTAATCAACAACCCGGGCCAGTGCTCCTCATGAGTGTTGGTCCAACCACCAAGCAGTCGGCAAGACCACCCTGGGGAAACTTGAGGTTTGGTCCTTGTCCACTTTGCATAGACGGTGTTGTCCTGAGACTGAGATACGCGGCTCTTATTGGGTCGTCGACACACCGGGAGGTCCTGCTAGCCTTGTCTTACCTTAGCGGTACATCTTGCGTATAGGAATCCCAGTGAAGCTTTGGTTCTCCCCAGAGTTGAGGTTTTCTTCTAAGGAATCCGACGAGATCACGAGATTCGTGATAGAGGATGCCTTTGCGGCCTGTGTTCATTTGTGATGGACTAGTTGGAGCACCCCTGCAGGGTTTAATCTTTCGGAAAGCCATGTCCGCGGTTATGTGGCAACTTGGAATATTTTGTTAACATCCGGTATTAGAGAACTTAAACATAAACTAATAAAACTGCCAACTGTGTGCATAACCATGACTGTCCCTTCGAAGATCTCTCTTCGATCGGGAACATGGTGGGGTTATGAATGTCGTAGGTAGGTGTTCAGGATCACTTAGTGATTAAGTAATCCCGACCGTTATTGTAGACCACCTTCCCTTCTATTGTGCGTAAGTTAGTCACTTATTCAAGCATAGGATGCTGCAGCCTGATACACTTCTCCCTTACCCTACCCAATAACATGACTAGTTCTTGCACCAAGGTCTTAAATTGTTGAGTCCCCGTGGCTCACGGATTCCTCCGAAACTCCTAGCAGGTACAGGTACCCCAGAGACAGATGATCCCGACGGCACCCAGCTGGCGTGGCAGTACGACGAGGAGACAGACCGCCTCTACGTGAACTATCCAGAGGACTGAGACGTGGTCGTGATCGTGGGCCTGCAGCAGGGTAGCATAGCATTTTCCATGTTTTCTAGTCCGTAGCGGAACTACCTTGTTTGTATCTGTGTTGTACTCTGAGTTATTAATAAGAAGACAGTTGAATCCCGAATTGTCTACTTTTATTATTATTTCTGCTATGTTACTTGCTTGCGAAACGCTTAGATGCGCTTCTTGCCTATTCGGGGCCTTGACCCCCAGATCGGAAAGGACCGCATCTTGGTCGTTACATGTGGGTGTTTGTAGTAAACCATGAGCCACGAGGACTCAGCAATCGAATGACCTTGGTATCGAATCTAGCCAAGTTATTGGGTAAGGAAGGTTAAGTGTATGGGTTTGCAGCAACCTAAGCATATATGGTGGCTACCTTACGATGATCAGAGTAAACATGTGGTGGTCTACGCAAGTCGGTCGAAGACTAGATTGATCACTAAGTGATCCTGAACACCTACTTACCTCAGACATAACCTCACCGTGTTCTCGATCAGAGAAGGATCTCCGAAAGAAACAGTCACGGTTACGCACTCAGTTGGCAGTTTTATTAGAATTACTTTAAGTTGTCTAGAACCGGATGTTATCAAAATATCCATATTTGCCACATAACCGCGGGCACTACTTTCCGAAAGATTAAACCCTGCAGGGGTGCTTCAACTACTCCATCACAAATTACCATAGGCCGCATAGTAATCCTCTATCACGAAACTCGTGATCTCGTCAGATTCCTTAGAGGAAAACCTCAACTTTGAGGAGACCCAAAGTTTCACCGGAATTCTAATGCGCAAGATATCTCGTAGAAGGTAAAACTAATCCAGCAAGGCTGCCCGTCGTGTCGACGAACCCGATAGGAGCCGCGTATCTCGTTCTCAGGACACGGCGGATGGGCGGGACGTCGGGTTGGCTAAACCCTGGGTGACCAGGGGGAGCCGGACATCGCCCAGTTTCGACCAACACTCAAGAGGACCACTGACCCGGGTTGTTGATTAAATCCTCGGGGTAGCTATTCCCTATGCATTTTTATTATTAAGTTATTAGCAAATAATACCAAAGTTGGGCCTGGCTGGAAAAGCTTTAATCTAAAACGAGTTATCAAGGGGGTCCCCATAACAACCCCGAACGTGTTAGGAGCGCTCAGTTATGGAATAAAACACCGGTAGCCGAAACTAAGGCGGCAACAACGGAACAAATCACCCGGCAAAAGGCTAAGACTTCCGTTATTTACCAAGTATATAGGTGCATTAATTAAATAACACTTAAACATAATGATATCAATATGCCCATGTTATAACATGGGCCAGCTCGCACCTGCAACTAGCAATGCTATCCATTAGAGGTTGAGCAAGCCTACTTAGCCAAACAATATTTGCTAGGAAAGGGAAGTGTTTGAGGTTTCATGGCAAAGACAGATGGCATACATATCATGTGGTAGGCAGCGGGCATGTAACGAATGAAATGTGATTCTAAGCATAACAAGGCTAGAAACGGTGTCAAGGTCATGGTCATCTTGCCTGTGATTTCTTCAGCCTGGAAATGCTCTTGTTCTTCCTGCACGAACTCTCGAGAATCCACGTACTCGCTCTCCGTTCCCGATGGTACCCATAGATAAGATAACAGCAAATAAACACCAGCAAAACATAATGCAACAACCAATATGATGCATGTGTGAAGAAGAAGGCATGCACCACTATTCTAGTCACTCTCACATGCATAAGTTGAGTTGTTTATATTCTGTACAAAACCTCATATTAAGTTATCTTGACATGCATGAACATCGCATAATCATATGCATCACGAGAAAACGATGCAAAAACCTATAAAGAATGTCGTGAACGGAGTCTCGGATCAACCGGAAACTACAAAACAAGTTACGAAGGCCTACGGGTTCAAAACAGCCACAAACACAATTATATGGGCACTCACTGGTGTAACCAGGTTGCCAAATGATCAAGCACCAAAACACAAGTGGAATGGTGTTTGAGAACACACTAAACCATCAACCATAGCTCACACAAGCTCAAAAACCAACTTGACACCAATCTGTTTTTATCAGCAACCTAGCACTTTGACTACAAGATCTATAGCAGCTACAGCCCTCTAAATAATTCAAACAAGACATGAAACTGAAGCCATCCAACTGCATTACAACCTCTAACAAGAAGCTAAGGCAAAGGAATCACAAATCAGCAAATATACAACCTCTAACTTGGACAAAATATGACAGATTGGGACTTAGTGAAAATTACAGATTTTCACCAGCTGCTTATGCTCTGAAGCATTTTGGCAGCCTCCAAAATTGTATCTACAGGAGGTATCTGGGCATGAAATTTGACAGGGAGCTCGACAAACATAACATAAAACAAACATTAGTTTGTTGCTTGGGCCAATTCCCAACAGAGGAGCAGATATGAACAACACAAGAGGGGAAGAAAATAACTCCAGATTCTGAGACTTAGTGAAATTCATAGGTTTTCACAAATCTGTCATTTTCAGTCAAGTGCCCACTTTGACAAGATGTAATAGCAACATGCAAAATCCTAAGAGCAACACATCTGCCCCAAGTTCTAGAGGGGTTCACCCACTACCATTCCATCAAGGAATCAACATCAATAGATCAAAGCTCCACCTAATATGAAGCTCTAAATAGGGCATGAAAACATAAAGTCCAATACTTAGGGAAAAAATATATGCATGGTGAGGGGGTCCACTGGGCAGTGGCTCTCTCTCAGTATGACATGTGGGTCCTCTGGACCCACTGTCATACACACACACTATACCTACACATGCTACAGCCACACACACACAAATACACACACAGTTGCACACAGTAACGAAAAATATAAAAGGGCTGATGGGGGATCGAATCCATGCCCTCTCGGCCGAAGTACGGGCTCGCTACCACTAAGCTACGGGTGAGGCATCTGATAGGAGGGGAGCTCGGGGCCTTTTGACCCATGCCCTCTCGCTGGGCCTCCCTCTCCGGCGGCAGGAAGAAGACGACCTTGCCGGAGGCGGCTACAGCCATGCCGAGGCCGGGCAGCACGCGGCGCGGCTGCGGAACCCCACAGGAGCTCCATTCCCGGGGCTTAGCACGGTTGCGCACTACGGGGCAAAACCCCAAGCTTGCACCCTACTCGACATGACGACAACGGCGGCTATGGCATATACCGGCGAACTACGGTGGCGACTAAGCGCGGGACACAACGCACAGAGACGGGGGGATGCTCAACGAAGGAACCAGAGAGGAGATCGGGGTGAGAAGGAGGAAGAAGATGGCGCGCTGCTGCACGGCTCGGGGCTTCGAGAACACGCCGGAGACGAGATCGGGGCCGACGTTGTGGACGCGCTCCGGCCTCGCTAGCGACGGGAATGGGATGAAGGCACCGCTGGGGGCGACGCGGACATCCTTGCACGAGCGGGAGGCGTCGACGTTGACGAGGGCGACGACGACGATGGTGAGGCGCCTCATGGCCCCTCTCTGAAACTCACCTCTCTCTCTCTCTCTCTGATCTAACTACAGAGAAGAATAAGGGAAGAGGGAAAAGTGGCGGCGGCGAGGAGGAGGATGCGGAACCCTAGGAGGAGGGAGGGCACGTCTGACGAGGCTAAATAGGCCCCTCGACGTCCGTGAACTTCACGGCGCCGATGCGCTGGCGTTCCTTCCCACGTGCTCACGCGCCTCCTCTGTCTGACGGAAAAGAAGGAAGAAGGAACGACGTGAGAAGAAAGGAGAGAAAGGTGGGCTACGCGGGGGACGGAAGGAGCTGGGCCTAGCGCGAGGGAAGGAAAAGGGGTTGGGCCTGAGAGCCCAACTTCTCTCACACTCCCTCTAAAAACAAAAGAAACACCCGAACTACTTACTACCAAAACCAGTTGAAAGGAATTAAAAGGAAGGATTTTGACAGTGGAAAATAACACTTTTGTAAGATATAAAATGAGGCCCCTATTTATATAAATAAAAAAATAAAGGAGGCATTTTAGAGCTAAGTAAATTAATTGATTTTTTTAACATAAGTCCCTGTTTAAATTAAAACAAAAAGGAAAATAATTTCAAAACAGTGAGGTTTGTCCTCCACAATTATTTGAAAGAATTTCCAAAGAAGATGAACATTTTAAAACCCCAAAACAGCAACTTAATTATGTCTCAAAATATATAAAGGAGAGGGGGGTTTTGGGCTATGGTGCAACTTTGATTTTGAGGTCATAGTTGCACCCACACCACACTCCACAAGAACATCACTAGCCACATGAACTCACAACACCAAGGTAGCCAAGATAAAGATTAACACAAAAATGATATGATGCATGAGATGCACATGAAATGACAAACACGTGCAATGACAATCACCTCCATATCATAGGTTCAACAATGTTACCACAAATTGAAAGGCTTACAAAAATAGGAAACAAAGCATCTGGGATGTTACAGTAAGGCAGACCGATCTAAAGGGTGGAAGCAACGGAACTTGGATATGTCCGAGGTCAAGTGTTATAACTGCAACGAGATGGGTCACTTTGCAAAGTATTGTTCGGAGCCTGACAAGCGGGAGATCAAGGAAAATTTGGCAAAGAAGGAAGACGAAGGTCCAAGTCTTCTGATGGCCGAAGTTTGTGATCTCGCTGAAACGGTGGTCGTGAAACCAAGCCAGAAGGTGCTACTTCATGAGAAGAATGTGACACCTAAGTTATCCGGGGATCACAACGTGTCGTGGTATCTCGACACGGGTGCCAGTAACCACATGACGGGATGCAAGAAGAAATTTCTTGAGCTGGTATATGATGTTGAAGGCTTGGTAAAGTTTGGTGATGGTTAAAATGTGGAGATTTGTGGGCAAGGATCTGTCCTCTTCGAGGGTCTCACAGGCGAACATCGCATACTCACCGGAGTGTACTACATCCCACGGCTTCGCAACAACATCATCTCTATTGGGAAGCTTGACGAGAATGGATGCAAGGTGGATATCGAGAACGGAGTGATGACGATCTTCGACAACCTCCGAAACGTGCTAGATATCCTCAACCTTGATCAATCTCAACCTGAGTGTTGGCTCGCCAAGAGTGATGATGATTCGTGGTTATGGCATGCTAGATTTGGACACGTTAACTTCTACGCCTTGAAGAAGATGTCAAAGATAGAGATCGTATCCGGGATGCCATTTATTGACCATGTTGATCGAGTATGTGACGGGTGCTTGGCTGGAAAACAGCACCACGGCTCGTTCCCTGCTCAGTCTACCTATCGTGCAAAAGATGCACTCGAGCTGCTCCATGGTGATCTATGTGGCCCTATCACCCCGGCAACTCACGCGGGAAAGAAGTATTTCTTCCTTGTGGTAGACGACTAGTCGAGATATATGTGGGTCATTTTAGGCGTTTGAAGCGTTCAAGAAGCTGAAGGTTGCAACGGAGATGGAACACAAGTTGAAGGTTCGCGCTCTACGAACAGATCACGACGGAGAGTTTACGTCGAACGAATTCAATGATTATTGTGAGAAGATTGGCATAAAAAGGTTCCTCACGAAACCTTACACGCCATAGCAGAACGGGGTCGTTGAAAGACACAATAGAACCGTCGTTGACATGGCAAGGAGTTTACTCAAGAGCAAGAACCTGCTGGGGACTTTTTGGGGAGAAGCTGTCTCGACGGCGGTCTATCTTCTCAACAGGGCACCAACGAAGGCGGTGATCGGCAAGACTCGTATGAAGCAATTTACGGACGTAAGCCGAATGTGTCTCATCTACGGACGTTCGGGTGCGTGGCACATGTGAAGATGGCGGAGCCGCATCCCTCAAAGCTTGCCGATCGTAGCACCAAGATGGTGTTCATCGGATACGAGAGGAGTTCCGGCACCAAGGCATACCGCTTCTACGATCCACAAACCAAGCGTCTACGGATTTCACGTGACGTTGTTTTTGAAGAAAACAAAGCGTGGAATTGGAGCGCATCAGCCAATGATGCTCCAAATGGTAACATATTCAGAGTTGAATTTCCAACTGACGATGATGCAGGAGAGGACGTCCACGTGGTTGGCAAGACGCCCAACTAAGCTGACCACCATGGTAGTGATCATCATGGTGCTGACACCGACGACGATGCTCATAGGTCGCAAGGAGATAGCGACAACGACGCACACGACACGGGTCGAGATCTCAATGACAACATCGACAACGAGGCGCATAGTGACGACGACAATCCAGATGATGATCACGGTCACGGCGACTACGCCGACGACGCGGATGTCGATGACACGCCCGGGACTCAGCCGTCTTCCTCAAGTGCATCAACACCGACACAATTTGTGTCGCCTCCTTCGCAAGACACAACGGACTCCTCAGGGCCTCGTCGCTACAGGATGCTCAAGAAAGTCTACAAGTACACAAAGCCAGTTACGCTCGAGTACTCCGGACTATGTCTGCTCGGAGTTGAGGAGCCGACGAAATTCGTAGAGGCGAGCAAAATTCATAGTTGGACGCACGCCATGGATGAGGAGATGAAGGCAATTGGGAGCAATGGCACGTGGACTTTGGTAACCCGACCTCCGAACCAAAAGGCGATTGGTTTGAAGTCGGTTTACAAGTTAAAGAAGGACACGAAAGGTGCCATTGTGAAGTACAAGGCAAGACTCATTGCAAAGGGCTACGTACAATGTCAAGGAGTGGACGTCCACTCGTATGATGCGGGAAGGTTCATCATACGGATGTTAAATCCACTTTCCTCAACGATGATCTCACGAAGGAAGTGTACGTGGAACAACCCCTCGGCTATGAGAAGAAAGACGAACAAGCGAAAGTTTACAAGCTCAAGAAGGCACTTTACGGGTTGAAGCAAGCGCCAAAAGCTTGGAACTCAAAGTTAGACCGCAGTTTGATCTCGCTCGGGTTCAAGAGATGTCCCCTCAAAGATTCGAAATTCAGTCTACCAAGCACCAACGAACATGTGAAGGTTGAAGACACGACCAACGGAAAGTATTGCCGTCAAGCTACGAATGAATCGACAGTAGCAAAGTCGGTAAATGGGATGCTACAAGGAACGATGAAAGCAATATCAAGAATGAAGCATGCGAGTAGTCGCATTTGGGATCCAGGTCGATAGTGGTGACCACGTCATGTTTAGAAGGGTGAATGTAAGAGCTAAACATGTCGTGTCCGAGTAGCACTCGTACAGCTGCCCGAGTAAGAATCGGTTAGCAGTAGGCTAAACTTATGCATATATATATATATATACCTAATAATAAAGCGGCTATTGCTTCCGTCGGAAAACCCACCGCGATATTTTTATAAAAATGCCCCTGTAATTTTTGTTATCCAACCCGGGCTCCATCATTTATCTGCAACGCAAAAGGAAAAAATGATTCGCTGCAAAAATTATACCCGTACGCATCGCCTCCCCCCATCGACCCTGGGCCACCCTGGCCTGTGCCCAGGCCGCCCCCACACCACTCGCCGCCGCGGTCGACCTCAATCGCCACCGCTGCCGATCTCAACCCACCCGCCTCCGCGGCCGTACCTCTCCCCGCTCACTGCCCACGTTGCGGCGCTCGAGCGCATCGCGTCGACCCTGGTCCACCCTGGCATGTGCCCAGGCCGCTGCCACACCACTCGCCGCCGCGGCCGACCTCAACCACCACTATTGTCGATCTCAACCCACCCGCCTCCGCGGTCGCACCTCTGCCCGCTTGCTGCCCCCGTTTCGGCGCTCGAGCACAGCTTCTGGATCAAATCAATGTGACAACTCCAGTGACTGGGGATGATGCGTCTGCTTGATGCAGAAAAGCGGCGGCGCGCGGATAAGGCGCGGCGGAGCGAAGTACTTGTAGGTGGAGGCGGGCCTCCATGACTCACACGGGGAACTTCGAGGTTATGGCGCGGCAACGGCGACTCCTTATGGCCAGATAGAGGCGCCTAACCCTTGCTCCCCTCATCGTATCCCCTCCTCCGGCAGGAACTCATCATCTGGTGAGATCCCCTCCCCATGCCTCCAACCGTGTGCCAAGCACCGGCAAGAAATTTTGTTTTGTGGGGATTTGTTTGCTGATGAATGAATGTATTGAATGTAAGATTGTATTGTTTGTAGAGACAGAGAATGGAACACCACCTTCAGTTTGTCATCTGATCCCACATTCTCTACCCCATGAGTGACATAAGATAACAGTCCATTGATCAATTCACGTAGCCTCTTTGTTTTCCTTTGTTTGTCCCGCTCAATTTCTCATCATGGTGGAATTAACAATGAACGGGTTGATTTCTCAACAAAATACGATAGGACTCACTACATTAGTTAGTTAGCTTATTATTTTAATAAATCAAAATGATTATAAAAAGATTAAAAGCGTGTGGTATTTTTTTCTCTCGTTGCAACGCACGGGCCTTTTGCTAGTATATATATATATATATATATATATATATATATATATATATATATATATGCTTGTACCCTTACCCCTTGTTATACATCAAAGATCAAATCAGATCAAAACGCAATAAAGCAATCGATACCAGCCTGTAGCAGCCACCGATTCTTTTTAACGTTGAGTTTCGTCGAAGCAAGTCGGTCGATCCGATTGACTAGAGCTAGCTAGCAAGCCAGGTTCACAAGTCCATTAACCTGCTTGCTTGCTTGTTTCGAGTCAGCTTTACGCACACGTGTATTAGCTTCGGTCGTCATTTCATCTACAATTCAAAAGCCAACATTGTTGACACAGTACTACGCTCGTGAGGCGCGCTGCAGTTCCTGAGCGAGCTTGCGTGCGGCGACCTCCAAGTGTTCCGGCGACGGCAAGCGGGCGTGCCGGCAGATTATCTGGCCTCCACGCAATCCCGGCGACGACGAGCGAGTACTCGAGCAAGGGTTGGAGTTTACCCGTTCGGGCAACGGCGGGCAAGCGACTCAAGGCGGTACTTGCGATGGCGAGCGAGCGAGCAGGGCAACCCTCGGCCATGCACATTTTTTTATTTTCTCTAGGTGAAGAGGCAGATGGACCATCAATACCAACTGCCACTTTTACAGGAGTTTAGATTTCTCCCCTCACTTATCCTTTGTTGTCTCCTTATTTCTAGGGTTAGCAAAGTGATAGCTGGTTAGTTGAGCTTTGCTCCTTCCTCTATTTCTCACATGGAGACCAAGGCCTTCACAGTAGAAGATCCCTAGAGGATGTCAAGGCCCCTTTTGTAGGGAAGATTCATGTTAGATTCAAGGCCCATCTCTCCTAGAGATTTGGATGAACTACACATCTATCTTTATTTCCTTTATTGTTCTTGGATCTTGATGCAACCCATGCATTGCTTGTGATTTGAGGGATACTTGGTGTGAATCTTATCCAATAGAGTGTTTTCCCCTTTGACTTTTTCACATTTTCCCTCGTGTTCTTCGTTGAATCCACCTTCGTGTTCTTCCACAAATCTACCTCCAATTCGTGAAGATCGAACCACCTCGGGTTTGCCCCATATCACCAAATATATATAATGTGAAACTTATCTTATGATGAATCTAATGATATATGTTTGACTTCCTAGGTGTAAATAATTTTATCCGCAAACTTGATCAAAGTTTATAAAGTTTGACTTTTTAAAATATCTATATGCACTACATTATGAAACAAAGCAAATAGGGTTGTTTGAATGTCCAAGGCTAACTAGGCCCGTGGTTTACACAAGGAAAAGGCATCGATCCCCGGGGATACTTTACAACCAAATGGGCGGAAATTGCGTTTGGTGACCGAGCTCCATGAAGGCCTTTAAATTTGAAATTCAAATTTCATGAAAATTCATATTTTTACATTTCAAAAAATTCTGAAGAAAAATACGAGAATAAGTGAAGGCGTAACACAGATATGTGTAATTTTCAGAAAAAAAATACATTGAAACGAAGGCTGTGCAAAAAAGACAAATCTAAGGCTTTTTTTACGCATGACACTATTCATCGTTTCAGGTCATGAATTTGTTTTTTTTATGCAGACCGTATTTCAAGGTATTTCATTCTAAATTTTTACACACATATACATAACATCCTTCTTTACTTGCAGATTTTTTTGAAACCGAAAAGTTTGAATTTTGAATTATTAAAAAATTTCGGTCTCCATGGAGGCCGAGCTTCAAACGTCCGCTCTCATGTCATACAGTAAAAATATGAGCTGCATGCAGCTACCTGTTGCACGGACAACAGAGTCAAATTATTTTTTACTGATAGTTTTAGCACTTAGATCAAGCATGTGCATGAGTGCATTAGGCTAGGTAGATGCAGATGCAGCTCTGCCCCTGGAGCCAGGACTGCTGCTTCAACCTCAGAGACCATATTGAACACATACTTTCTTGTACCGGGATGTATCAAAGCACTTTGCAACCTCCAAGATCAAGTTGGACCTCGCCAGCAACTACGAGGACGAGATGCAATTATCTCGTAAATATCCAAACTAACCCTGATAATTACCACATGTATGATACGAACACATGATAATTCGAAACATTTTTTATGACAAATTTAATGACGCAAGGATGACAACTTTAGTTGTCGAGCATGACAACTTCTTTTTCGAATGGCAAGTTTCAGTCTTTTTTCAGGTTGGTCTTTTCTTTTCGGATGGCAACTTTAATTGTACAAAACAGGGCCACACATGTTGCACTTATGATTCGGGAACTAAAAGTCCCATCTTTTCTTCACCCGCAACACTACAGTTGGATTCCGTATATTGTCCTGAGGGACTTTCACCATAAGTTGGACTTTTGTCTTCAGGGGGGCCTCCTTTGTCTTGCCGCTTGCGTCCCCAACCTGCATTACATGGTGCAAATCTACATGAATCCAACAACAAAATATTATTAAAAAAACAATAACTTAAGTCCTATGATGATCCAAATTACGCTGACTAGTTATTGCTGTTAGTTATGAGTAAATCCTTACCCAAACAGATGCCCAGCCAAGCCTTTCGTTCGACCCATAACCTGCTTTCCATTTGACATGCTTACTGGCCTTTTGTTTATAGACAGCACTCCAGTAGTTCGTGTCAAAATGGTACCGATAACTGAAGATGATAAGGAACGTTAAGCAATGGACGTAACATATAAACAAGGGGCTTCAAGCTCCATGTGCATTGGAACGTACAGCAAGGTTACAAGTGCATCATTTGCAACAGTCTCACAGATCTAGTAGGCAAATCATATGATGTTTCTTTTCTAAGCCTAGATCAGCTACTCTACATCAACCTGTAGAGCTTCTGGATTCCAACAAAAAGATGGAAATCATTCACATCATTTTTGTTTACCTGAACTTGTCTGAAGGAGTTAACTGGCGTTTAAAACCAAATGATAGTGAATTTGATGGTAAAGTGAGGCTGGGAATGAATGAAAGCTCATCATCCTACAAAATAGAACAAATGATCCATTACAAGCAACATGGCAGAGCAAATGCTCATTAAACAAGGCCAGCTTAGGGATGTACCTTATAGAGATACTTGATATTCATCATATTATCATTGTACAATGCAGTGCAAACCCCACTCAGAACATGAGACTTCACTATACCATTTACTGACAAAATTTTCTCACCCTCATCCAATTTCTTCTCCTTAACTGAAATTTCCCCGTTAGGAAACATCAAGGTTGCTCTTGGCTACACACAGAAGATATCTATTATCATGGTATCTAAGTAATAAACTCAATTACCACACTAAAAAAGGTTGCAATGTTCACATGATCTGTACCAAAGATTTGACAGCTTCTGAAAAAGTTGACAACACAAGAAAGGAATCACAGCACAGCATACATATAGGAAGATCTTTGTGATTGCATAACACTAGCTGTCTTCAGCTAAAAAAAAATCCTCTGCAATGCAAAATACTGACCAATCCATTAGGAGGAACCAGCGATGCTAACTCAATTTTGCATGGTGAATCTCCCAAATTAGTAGTTACTGCCACTTCTCCTTGTCCCTCCTAAGAAATAAAATGTTGTCACCTATCTTTTATGATATATAGTATACACTGTAGAACAACAAAATATTACCTCCGTCCGAAAATTCTTGTCTTAGATTTGTCTAGTATTTAAACAAATCTAAGAAAAGAATTTTGGGACAGAGGGAGTATAAGATTAGCATAACATTTTCTAACGTTGGGTAAGCCTTCCATTAGATTTAGAACCAAGGAGTATATTGACAATGTGCAAATCATTACTCATATTTCATTTAGCTCAAATAGAAGTGGCAATCAAGTACTCCCTCCATCTGGAATTACTTGTAGCAGAATGGGTAAAAATGGATGTATCTAGGACTAAAATACGTCTAGATACATCCATTCCTCTGACAAGTAATTCCGGACAGAAGGAGTATAAAACTATAAGCTGAATGCCAACTTTAGAATACTGGGTGGGTGATGTCATGTAATGGTAGAAACCACATACCAATTTTGGATGGGACTGCTACTATCTGAGAAATGTCAAACGAAAACAATAGTCATTTTAGCCAGCCAGCAGATCGGATGGTATGTATATTATCATCAGGTGCTATGGCAGAGAACCAAATCAGGAACAAGATGCATGTTATTCTCATTGTTCAGGTGTATCTGTACCACTGGTCAAGCACATAAATCCAACTTTCAACAAATTGCAACGGAAACATGATATTTTTTTCTCGAAGATGCATGAGAACTGTGTATCATTGCATTAAGGATAAAAAATATATTTACTAGGAAGCCTCGTCACACACACCATTCAATCCAATACTACAACGAGAAAAACATGCACCTGCAACAAAAACCAACAAGCCGAGTAACCCCAAAAACGACCATTAGGTGGCAGCAGCAAAAAATGATTGTGCTTTGGTTTTCATAGGACACGACAAGACTACAACAATGATTGTGCTTTTCAAACAAAACTTTCAACAAAAATATCTCTGGATATGATACCGTTTGTTTTAGAACAGTAGGTAAAAAGCCGTGAAATAGTCACAAGCCGTGAACAAGCCTCAACAGTTAAAAGGAGAAAAACAGGTAGCATATACTGAGTTGTTTCTTTTCTACTCCATAGAGAGAAGTATAATAGAGAGAACATCTCATTTTGCAGTAGAATGTACATACAAGTGTTAATTACTATACATAGTATGCAAACATAACTAATGAGAATTCCCTAGCAAAATCCAGGTAATGATTAATGCTCGATTTCATTAGCGCATATTTCTGTACCAAATAAACTGAAATAATCAGGTCATTATGCCAATAAAAACTAAAGATTTTTTTATGCACACATGCTCAAATTTTTATATGCACACCAAGAGGCTGCCCGTTTCATGCCCAGGAGGAGAGCATAAATCACATCCTACTGGAGTGTGTTCTCGCGAGGGACGTCTGGACCAGTGCTTGTCTAGCTCTCAACAAACTGGATTGGGTCGCCCCAAGGGGATCAAGATTGTGCACTAACAAGCTTGGGGCGGGCCTAGGCAACAAAGTCATACATGTGATCTTCCTTCTAGTAATGTGGGAGTTATGGAAACACCGCAACGCCATTGTGATTGATGGAGCTTCACCATCACTGCCACATGTAGTTCATAGAATAGAGATATTGAAGGTAGAGCATGGACGCAAGCAGGAATCTTAAAGGGAGATGTGGAAGCCTTGTTTGGGGCTTTGGAGAGGCGGGCTAATTCGAGAAATTATATTTGAGTAGGAGGGTGGAGCTGGTGTTCATGTAATATGTAATCACCAACGTAGGGGGGCTCTTTACCCCATCCTCTTCTTTAATATATAGTACACACACTCATGCGTATTTGAGAAAAAGGAATCATTTCATGATCAAACACAGGTTGTGACAAGTATGTGACTTTAAAAAACCTATGGGGGCTGACCTATACATACGATGAAACAGATAGAGCAGCTCATCAAGTTGCACTTGCCATAATTAATTCATCCAGGTGAACTAAAGAAAAACCAGGTATTAGAAGTGCAAATGTTGAAACTTGGAAAATTGAAAGGGAGCTTCATGGATGCCATGAAAAATCATGAAAGTTGAAACGCAAGTTAGTTGCATCTTGATTAACTTGTTACTGAGTGTTGGATACTAACTAGGCTTCAGCTTGTGCTACATCTCCTGGCCCATGTGGCCATATGTCTAGTGGTGTGTGAGAACATCATACCCTAATCAGGGCGACGGCTGCGTGTTAAATAAGCAGGGGCGCAACTCCCTGAGATAGCGTACACAATTTGAATTACATCTTGGAGAAGAAGAGATAAGAGAGATAGAGATATTCGGTTAAAAGAGATTACAATCGTTTAAACTAACTCTATCTAGCCATCTTCCTTGGAGTCCAAGATAGCCGGTTGTGTGCACACCACGGGAGGCATCATATGCTTAACATCCTCCCTTAATCACAACTTTGTCAAGTTGAGATTACGCTTAAATTCCTCAAGATTTCTTGTTGGCAATGCTTTTGTGAATCCATCTACAACCTGATCCTGTGAATGCACAAACCGAATTTCCAGTTGCCTTCTAGCAACTCTTTTTCTGACAAAGTGGAAATCGATTTCAATATGTTTTGTCCTGACATGAAAAACAGGATTAGCAGATAAATAAGTAGCATCAAGATTGTCACACCACAAACATGGGACTGGTGTATGCTTCACACCAAGTTCTCTTAACATAGACTGCACCCAAATAATCAGTTGTGGCATTCGCTAGTGCCTTATATTCAACTTCTGTGCTTGACCTTGATACAGTGGCTTGCTTCTTAGCACACCACGATATCAAATTAGAGCCAAAGAACACTGCAAAACCACCAGTAGAGCGTCTGTCATCTAGACATCCTGCCTAGTCAGAATCAGAAAAGGCACTAACAAGAATGGATGAAGATTTGTTGAAGGTGATACCAAGATTCAGGGTATCCTTCACATATCTTACTATACGTTGGCGGCAGTCCAATGGGTGTTGGTGGGTGCCTGAAGAAACTGACATACTTTGTTTACAGCAAAAGAAATATCAGGTCTTGTCAAAGTTAAATACTAGAGTGCTCCCACCAAACTTCTATATCTCGTGCTATCCTCTTGACTCGGAAGTTCACCATCAGTGAGGGACAACTTTTCAGTACGAGAGAGACGGGTTGGAGAGGACTTGCATCCCTGCAAACCTGCTCTTCTCACCAGATCAGTAGCATATTTTTCCTGAGAGAGATGAAGGTTGTCACCATGTTTCTTGACTTCAATCTCTAGGAAGAAATGCAAGTCTCCCAAATCCTTGAGAGCAAACTCAGCACTTAGATCTTTCAACAGTCCTGTTATTGCCTCATCAGATGAACTTGTGACAATAATATCATCAACATAGATAAGGACAAATATTGAGGTATTTGACTTATTGTAGATAAACAAAGACGTATCAGATTTTGAGGGAGCAAAACCAAGTGCTTGGAGTTTTTTACTGAGTCTGGAGTACCATGCTCAGTCCATATAGGGCTTTATCAAGCTTGCACACATGAAACGGCTTACTCTTGCTTTCAAACCCAGGAGGATGTTTCATATATAGGATGTTTCATATATACTTCCTCTTTCAAAACACCATGAAGAAACACGTTCTGTACATCTAGCTGTCTGAGACTCCATCCCCTGAAAACAGCAATGGATAGTACAAGACGAATAGTTACAGCTTTTACAACACGACTAAACGTGTCCTCATAGTCAATGCCATACCGTTGTTTGAAGCCTTTTGCAACTAGTCTAGCCTTGTATCGGTCTATGGTTCCATCAGATCTTCTTTTGATTCTGAAAACCCACTTAAAATCAATCAAGTTTTTACCTCTCTGTGGGGGAACCAGATGCCATGTTTTATTTTTATGAAGTGCCATATGTTCGTCTTCCATAGCCTTCTTCCATCATGTGTCACTGAGTGCCTCCTCGAGAGTACTAGGTTCACCTATTGAACATGCAAGACCAAACTTTCTTATTTGCTTATAATCAACAGGTTTTGTTACCCCTTCTTGTAAGCGTGTACGCGGTAGAACAGGGACTGCAGCAGGGTTGCTTGGAGCAGAAGATCCACCGGCTGCACCTCCTGGTCCTGAAGCTGATCCCTCCAGCGATACAACGGGATCTTCTATCATCTCTGGTGAAGTTAGCGTCATAGCGACCGGCGCAGAAGATCCTCATGAGGTGATGATGGCACGGGCCCAACCAAATCCTCGTTGAATCCCAAGTCGGTCGACTGGGCAAAGCCAGCACCGAGCTACGCGCCGGTCTCCTGTCGGCCCACGCGCGCCGGTTGGCGCCTCACGTAGTGGCGGGGCACATCAGTAGGCCAGCGAGCCGACGCAGGCCGCGTGTCGCCACAAGATTGGCGCGAGCCGGCTGCGGCATCCAGGTGCGCAGGCGACGCGGTTTCTGCCGCGCTGACACCCTGCGGCCGTGTTGATCCCGAGGGAGATCCGTTGCTGGACTCCTGCAACGCCAATCCCGAGGAGGATCTGTCCCCCAGCCGTGGACACATAAAATGTCGCGTTGTGGGGCTATTTTCTTCACCATTTTTGCTAATTTCCACACTGTTGTCTCCATGATTTTCATCTACATCATCACAAGGCTCAAGTAGACAGTTATGAGAATTAGCCAAAATTTGATCATCACAATCATTTTCCCCTTGATCAAGACCAGTGAAACTAGATGGTAAAAGGAGGATTTCTTTTCGAAGAAGGGCACCGGCGTTAGGATGAAGATCAGAAAAGGGAAATTTTGTTTCATCAAAGACGACATCCCGTGAGATGTAGACATGGCCAGTGGAAACATCAAGGCACTTAACACCTTTATGTTGAGCGCTATAGCCAAGGAAAACACATTGCTTGGAGCGAAACATAAGCTTGTGATTGTTGTAGGGGCAAAGATTTGGCCAACAGGCACATCCAAACACACGAAGAGATGAGTAATCTGGCTTGGTGTGCAGGAGCCTTTCCATGGGAGTTTCATTGTTAATAACACGACTAGGAAGCATGTTGATTATATGAACGGCGGTGAGGAATGCCTCATCCCAAAATTTGAGTGGCATGGAGGCGCCAGCAAGAAGTGCTAAGCCTACCTCAACAATATGCCTGTATTTACGCTCAGCAGACCCATTTTGTTGATGGGCATGTGCGTAGGACACATGATGAGATATTCCAAGATTTTGAAAGAAAGAGTTTAGTTTCTCATATTCACCTCCCCAATCTGATTGCAGGGCAATAATCTTGGTGTCAAATTTTCGTTCAACAAGAGCTTGGAAATTAAGAAGCACTTGAGTATGTGTGTCTACCAACAGAAGAGGGCGCAGGGCCCCAAACATCAGAAAATATAAGTTGCAATGGTTTGATGGAAATGTTGGTAGACACTGGATAAGGTAATTGATGACTTTTGGCCTTTTGGCAGGTATCACAAATTGTTTCAACAATGCGCTCTCCAACATGTGGGAGTTTATTTTTCCTAAGCAAACGCTCAACTAAAGAAAAAGATGCATGCCCTAGACGATCATGTCATCGTGTTGAAGACACTTTGATGGCACTAAGAACTTGTTTATTCAATCTTCTAAGCTCTGGAATCAAAGGGTATAGCCCACGAACACATCTACCTCGATAGAGCACCTTCTTCTTTGCCTGATCCTTAATCAAAAAGAAGAAAGGGTGAAACTCAAGGAAGACATGGTTGTCAATAGCAATACGATGAACGGAAAGAAGATTCTTGGAGGCACTAGGAATATGCAGAATTTTTCGAAGATGAATCTTTTTGTGAGGGGTTTTAATGATGGAATGACCAATATGGCTGATTTTAATACCTTCTCCACTGGCGATGTGAACGTGGTCCTTGCCACGGTATTTTTCCCGCATGGTTACTTTCTCTAGTTCGCCGGTGATGTGATTCGTGGCGCGCTGTCGACATACCAATTTGTGTCGATGCCGTAAGAGCCCTCCGCAGCTCCAGTCACCTTCTCATCTTGAGATGAGTCATCACCATCTTCATCGAAGTGATACCAGCAATCTTTTGCTGAATGCCCCGGCTTGCCGCACATTTGGCATCGGATCGTGTCCGAGTGTGAGCGGTTGGAGGAGTTGGAGTCTCGCCGGCCTCTGTTAGGCCGACTGCCGCAGTTGTTGCGGACGTTGCCTTACCTTCGGATGTGCGGGGATGTCTGTCGGCTTACCTTCGGATTCTTCTCCAATCTCATCGTCTGCGTCACTACCGTTGTGACTGCTGGGGGATGTTGAGTATTATGATTATTAGGAAGTATAGGATAAACTAAGATTTGTTCATGCCTTGTCTTGTACTCCAAGATGGTCATGTACCTATATATACGCCTACGAGGCTCAAGCAATACAATCAACTATTTCACCAATCCCTGTCTAACTCTTCTAACAGAAAGTACCTGAGTTGGTCCACGAGGGGGATGCTAATTCTTAGGATGAAATCGATTGAAGGGTATGTGTTAGGAAAGTTAGTGAGCCCAAAAAGAAGCTGGGAGAGGAGTGGAAGAAATGGAATACAGATTCACTGTAATCACTTGGTTCTGAATTCCTTGACACCTGCCGTAGCAGCATCAGCAGGAGTGCTTTCCACGTCAACAGAGGTATGGAATACCCTGTCAGAGATGCATTCAGGCAAGGGAAATGTTATGCTGGTCTCTCAGATTGAAGACACAATACACAACCTGACTCGAGATGAAAAAACAATGATGACATATGTGGGAGAGCTGAGGTATGCATGGGCAGATCTGAACCACCTTGCACCCTTGTTGCTGCCTACTCTGAATGTGTAGCAGAAGCAAAAAAGTGGATCGAGGGCTACATATTTTTTTGAAGGGACTGCATTTGAGGGCAGTTGCACTAATGCATCTGCCCCAGTTGCCTACACTAGAAGAGGCCATTGCAGCCATGGCACTGGAAGAAACAAGGTAGAAACAGATTGAGAAAGTGGAGGTGGTACCTAAATCAGCTTACTATGTGTCAAATAGGCAGGAGACACGGGATTATTACTGTTAGGAAGTATTAGTATTAGTCTAGGAGTCCTTATTAGTCTATTAGTATTAGTCTAGGAGTCCTTATTAGTTTATGTTTACTTTCCTTACACCTCAAGTCATGTGTAATATATATATGCCCCTTGGGCCTTCAATAGAGATAAGTTGCTTTCCTAACATGGTATTAGAGCTTAGGTTATTTTTTTCGGGCGCCGCAACTCGCCCACCCGATCCAATCTCGCGCGCTCCACGCCGCCTCGTCCTGCTCGATCTCCTCTCGATCTGAGCAGGGGCGGCTCGTTCTGCTGCTCGATCTGAGCAGGGGCGGCTCGTCCTGGGCTCTTCTCAGCCTCCAGCCGCCGCCGCCTCCACCCGCCGCCGCCTCATCCCGCTGATCTCGCTGCTGTCCGCCGCCAGCTCGGGCTCCCGATGGAGGTGCGATCTCGCGCCGGATCCTGCTGTCGACGCGCGATCTCGCGTCGGATCCCGCTCGCGTCCGCGCCGCTGCCGCCCCACCTTGCCGCTGCCTCGTCCTGCCTGTCCGTCGCCGCCGATCTTGCTGCTGTCCACCGCCAGATCAGGCTCCAGCTCGAGGTGGCTTGGATCAAGCTGTCGACACGGTTTCAGATCGCGGCTGACTCGGTTTTTCCTTCTTCCGCTGCTGCTTCACGACACCACCAGCCCCGCGATCTGCCCGGCGCGTTACAGCTGCGTGGGCGTGTGGCTGCTCGCCCCTGCTTCGGTGTGGGCAGCAGCTCCTGCTGCTACGTGGTGGTCCTGTTACTGTTCCTTGCAAGTAGCATGACGTTCCTGCTAGGTGGTGCTCCTCTTGGCCGCCGCTGCCTCTGCTCCGCACGTTGCTGCTGCGTGCTACCTTTGTGCGGCATGTGCAGCTTTGCTTCCGTGTGCGTAGCTGCTGCTATCTTCTGCTACGCGGGCTACTGCTGCATGCATGTCTGCGCTGGTTGCTGCTAAACCATGAACCACATCTCTGTTTGATGTTCTCTTAATTACCATTAGTCCTTCCCGTTAGCAGCTAGCTTAAAAAAATAAATCCAATGTTGTTGTTTCGTCCTTTGTCCAGTGTTGCATGCTTATGCACCTTTGTCTGGTGTTGCATGCTCTTCTCGCTAGTTGTTTTCTAGTTTTCTATATTTTCCACTGCGTCCACCAAATCCATTGATATTTTGTGTTTTCTTATGCCATGTGAGTCCACCATACCTTAGTCCGTCGGCCTTTTCTTTGGTCCTGATCCTTTCTATGCAACTTTTGTGGCCTATTTGCCCTTGTTGTTTTCTATAGGATTTTCTGAACTTCTTTTGCATTGTCGATCTACGTCCATCGTGCCTTATCCGCCGAGCTTCTTTCGCCGATGGTTGTCGTGGACTATGATTTTCTGCACAATGCTTTATTCCTCTTGATGTGCCATCTCTTGTCTTCCTCTCGATGTGACATTTTTTTTTTGACAACCCATCTTCTCTTGATACTTATCTTGTATCTTAAGTGATGCGGTGTCTACCTCTGACGTGCCACCTCTTCATTATCTCCTTCGACGACTCGACAAGTTTTGAGGACTCTTCATGCTACGACGACACTCTCAAGACGCGGATTTGGATTATCATTTTTTTTAGTATTACACTTCTTCAAATGCAATGCTATTGCATACGCTTTGCATTTGAGGGAGGGTGTTAGGAAGTATTAGTATTAGTCTAGGAGCCCTTATTAGTCTATTAGTATTAGTCTAGGAGTCCTTATTAGTTTATGTTTACTTTCCTTGCACCTCAAGTCATGTGTAATATATATATGCCCCTTGGGCCTTCAATAGAGATAAGTTGCTTTCCTAACAATTACAATGTGGAATAAATGGGAATCCAAGTCAGAACTGTTTTGCCCCAAGACATGGCCGTGGAAGGGGCAGAGGAAATTACAGGGGAGTTAGAGGCAGGAATGCAGAGAATTCCAACAACTTCAGTTATCAAAGGAGTGCTAGAGCAAACATGTCAGGCATGGATCAAGGGCAAAGACAGTCTAGTTTAGGCAGAATGAAGTGAAGAGGGGAAAGCAGCAGACTAATGCAAGCTTTGGGCATTTTGCCCACTTTGTCTACACCGATGAAGGTAAGACTGAAAATGCCTCTATAGCTATACACGGATTAAAATCAAAATTGATATAAGATTCTGGAGCATGCAAACATGTTGCTGTTAACCTTGGGGGATTTGAATCGTATAGTCCATCTACGCATCAAGAAACAATACAAACTGCCGATGGTACAACTCAGTTAATCAAAGGAACTAGAGTAGTTCAATGTGTGGCAAATATTAAGCTATCATCAGTGCTACACGCACCGGCATTTCCTGTGAATTTACTCTCTCGAAATGCATTGGTTGGTAAAATAGATTGTCATGTAATTGTTGACAAATATGTATTCCTAATTCAGGAGAAGCTGAGTGGAAAGAAGATTGGGACCCGAACCAGACGTATAGGCCTGTGGTACACGGACCCGTGATGAATCCGGCAAGCAATGAGGTTCAGCACTAGCTGCAACACAAAATTGTCATGATGCATCATTGTAGAATGGGACATGTAGCGTTTGATAAAATGAATAAAGTTTTCCAGATGTAACGAGTGGAATTGATAAGAACAATCTTAAGTGTGAAGCGTGTGAGTATGCTAAACACACTAAAAAAACTATGTAAGGGGCTCAAAAGTCTATCCACGTTTATGCTTGTGAAATCTAATGTGTGGACATGTCCTATTTCCTCTATCAGTGGGATCAAGTATTATGTGACATTCATTGACTGTTACTCACACAATGACTTGGGTGTACCTT
This sequence comes from Hordeum vulgare subsp. vulgare, assembly GCF_904849725.1. Lineage (NCBI taxonomy): Eukaryota > Viridiplantae > Streptophyta > Magnoliopsida > Poales > Poaceae > Hordeum > Hordeum vulgare. Next base: position 160,370,853 of record NC_058522.1, read on the forward strand.
ATGAAGCATAAGGATGAAGTGCTATCTTCTTTTCAGATTTTCTCCGCGTATGTTAAAACTCAGTTCAAGCTGCAGGTCCAAATGCTCGGAAATGGGACAGAATACATCAACAAGTTTTATTTATTTTATTTTTTTTGGGGGGGGGGGGGGGGGGGGGGGCGCTATCTGATCACGGTATTCTACATCAGACATTATGTCCATACACTTCACACCTCAAAATGGAGTGCCAGAGAGGAAGAATCGCCACATCTTACAAGTGGCTCAATCATTGATGTATACCATGAATGTCCCAGAATTTCTCTGGAGTGAGGCACTGATGACTGCTACGTTTCCTATAAATCACATGTCTTGAAGAATATTAGATATGAAACCTCCTTGTAAATTATTGCTAGGTGAGAACAAGTTGGTGGTTCCTCCCAAGGTGTTTGGCTGTACTTGTTTTGTTCGTGATCACAGGCCCTCGGTAACAAAACTTGACCCGAGAACTGTTAAGTGCATCTTTGTTCGCTATCCTACTGGACAGTGAGGATATAAATGTTGGAGTCCCTCCGAGCAGCGCACATATGTAAGTCTTGATGTTACCTTCTGGTAATCGAACCCCTTTTATGGTGAAAAAACAGATTTGAGTTGTGTATTTGAAGGGGTTGACCAGCTCGGATGTAGCTAGGCGAGTGTCGTAGTCGATCTAAACCCGCATGTTTGGGCATATGATGTGTTTGAGTTTGACTGGCCTATAAGGGACAGTCGAACGTATTGGGTACAATAGTGCATCCTGCAGGGATAAAACTACTCGAATAGCCGTGTCCACGATTATGGGCGACTCGGATCTTGTTGAGTTGTTCGTAGAACAACTTAAACATTAATAATCTTAAAATTTGCCAACCATGTGAGTGCCTTGTGGGTTCTTCCTCAGTGGGAGATGCGAGGAGGAATACAGGGCAGTGCCCTTTGCTTTCGTTGAAGCCTTCTTAAGGTAATTGTATACTTACCTGTCTAAGGTATAATTTGCTTCCGTTGATGAGTTGTATCTTCGTCAAAAGACCCTAGTTGTATTCATTCATTAAATTTGTCTGTTTGAAGTTGTATATATATATTGTTGTTGTTGCGGATTATTTCGTTACTTGTGTTGTGATACCGATCGTTCCACAACATGGTGTACGTTGTGTGAAGGTGTCGCCTTAGGATCGATATTATGCGGAGGCCAAGGGAGGTTGCTAGATCTGGATAGTGTCAGTCCCTGGTGCTACATGTGGTCCGAGCAACGCCATGCAGGCCAGCTTTGCCTTGAGCTTGCCGTTGTGTCAGATTTTCCCGATCTCATGTCCGCATAGAAGACAAGTAGGCCCTACATGTCAGTACATATATTGAGGATGGAGTTATTGGGGATCTCCTAAAGCTGATGGATAAGTCTCTGTACTAAGGTCTTTGTGGGGCTGCAGCACATGGTCCTTGTGTCCTTGTGGCTGTTAGGATAGCATCCTTGACCACCAAGGACTGGCAGTTAGGATAGCATCTTAGACTAGCATCTTAGCATATGCTTGGTTGGCTAGCAGCCTATAAATATGTATCCCCAACCCCTTATGTTGGCATGGCATTGTGTGAGAAATAAACCAACGAAAATTGCCCCAACTCTCCCAGTGTCATCCACCACTATCGTAGCCTCACGTGCTGCCTCCGCTGCTGCTGCTTCTACCTTCGTCAACCAATAGTCGTTGGGGCAACTCTCCCCTCACGTGCTGCCCCAACTCTCCCAGTGTCATCCACCACGGAGAAATACCCAAGGCACTCCGCGGCAGCTCCGCGCCTGCGGACGACGGCGCCGACGCAGACCGCGTCAATGTGGCGCAAGAGCGGACGGCACAGTGGGCAGCCGAGCACGCCCGCACACATCGCGATAGCGCTCCAGAAAGAGGCGCGCACGGCGACGGCGGCTGCGATGACCAGGACCGCGGCCTCTACGGGGTCCGGACTGTGGTCAGGGATGTTGGTCCTGGTGTTGGGTGGCCTACCCTCACCAAAACCAACTACGTCGAGTGGGCCGCGATCATGAAGATCAGGCTCCAGGTTCGGCACCTGTGAGAGGCGGTCCAGGACGGCGACGTCGACCTCCATGAGGATCGACGGGCGCTGGACGCCCTCATCGCCGCGGTCCCACCCGAGATGCAGTTCTCGCTTTCCAACAAGCGGACTGCCAAGGAGGCTTGGGACGCCATCGCCGCGGCACGCATCGACAGCGACCGTGCTTGCAAATCCACACTGCAGGCACTTCGCAAGGAGTGGGAGAGCCTGGCCTTCAAGCCAAGTGAGGACGTTGATGACTTTGCTCTCCGTCTCAACACGCTGTTGTAGAAGATGATGCAGTTCGGCGATGTCACCTACAACGAGGAGAGAGCTGTCGAGAAGCTTTTTCGGTGCATCCCCGAGAAGTACAAGCAGATGGCTCACTCGATTGAGTCTTTGCTGGACCTCTCCGTGATGACGATCGAGGAGGCGATAGGTCGCCTCAAGGTCGTCGACACCGACGAGCCACAGTCTCTCTCGGGGCCCATCACCACCGGCAGGACGCTGCTCCTATCTCGGGAGCAGTGGGATGCCGACCTCGGTGACAGGAAGACGGGGGAGCCCTCTTCCACGATGGGCGGCCGCAGGCGAGGCAAGTCGTGCAAGACGCGAAGAGGCGCCCAGAGCAGGGCACAAGGACGTGTCAAAGGTGATGCCCGCAGAGGCGCTAGGGACGGTGCCGCTGGCAAGCACAAGCCGGGACAAGACAACACTTGCCACAACTGTGACCGGCTTGGCCATTGGGCCAATTAGTGTCGATAGCCACGACACGGTCAGGCTCGCGTCACACAGGCGGAGGAGGAGACGGCTCTGTTTATGACGCATGCAAGCATCGAGCTACCTTCAGCGACACCGGTCGCAACAGCTCTCCTCCACCTCGATGAGTCAAAAGCGTACGCTCTTCTCGCCGATGGCTCCGGGGAGGACAAGACTGTGGGGTGGTGCCTCGACACCGGCGCCACCCACCACATGACCGGTCGAATGGTATTCTTCGCCGAGCTCGACTCCGACGTGCGAGGCTCCGTCAAGTTTGGGGATGCCTCTACCATTGGAATTAAGGGTGTCGGCTCCGTCATCTTCATCGCCAAGACTGGAGAGCACCGGTTGCTCACCGGTGTCTACTACATCCCCACGCTAAGGAACTCCATCATCAGCTTGGGGCATCAGGATGAGAACGGCTCACGTGTGCTGATCGAGCATGGGATCCTACACATCTGGTATTGCCGCCGTCGCCTTCTCGCCAAGGTACCCAGAGGTGAAAATCGACTCTACGTCCTTGACGTGCAGGTGGCACAACCCGTCTGTCTTGCTGTTCGTCGAGACGACGAGGCGTGGCAATGGCATGAGCACTTTGGTATCTTCATTTCAAGGCCCTGAAGCGTCTAAGTGCCAAGGAGATGGTGCAAGGCCTGTCGTGCCTCGACCATGTGGAGCAGTTCTGCGACATCTGCGTGTTGACGAAGCAGAGGCGACTCCCCTTTCCCCAGCAGGCGTGTTTCCAGGCCAAGAAGAGGCTTGAGCTCGTGCACGGGGACCCATGCGGCCCGGTGACGCCAGTCACACAAGGAGGTCGACGCTACTTCCTGCTGCTCGTCGACGACCTCTCTCGCTACATGTGGGCGATGGTTCTCGGCAGCAAGGGAGAGGCAGCGGACGCCTGTTGTTGCGGAGGCGGAGAGCGGCCGCAAACTACGCGTGCTCCGCACTGACAACGACAGCGAATTAACGACGGCTGAATTCGCGTCATACTGTGTCGATGAGGGCATCCAGCGCCACTACTCCGTGTCGTACAGCCCGCAGCAGAACGACGTCATCGAGTGGAGCAACCAGACGGTTGCGGGGATGGCTCGGCTCTCCTCAAGCAGAGAGGGATGCCGGCTGTCTTTTGAGGAGAGGCGGTACTGACGGCCGTCTACATCCTCGACCGCTCGCCTACTAAGGCACTCGACGACAGTACACAGTACGAGGCCTGGTATGGGCGGAAGCCGGCGGTCTCCCACTTGTGGGTCTTTGGCTGCCTCGCGTTCACCAAGGAGCTCGACCACATCGGCAAGCTCGACGCGGGAGCACTCCGGGAGTATTCATTGGCTACGCGGAGGGTTCGAAGGCCTACCGCATCCTCGACCCAAAGACACAGCATGTGCGCACGGCGTGAGACGTCGTGTTCAACGAAGGGCGAGGATGGGCATGGGACAAGGCGGTGGACGACGGCTCGACTCCGAAGTTTGACGACTTCATTGTCGAGTACGTCCCCTTCAAGGAAGCGGGGGGAGTAAGCAGCTCCCCTTCGCCGAGCACTTCTACCTCAGTTCCCAAAACTCCATCGACCCCTGTGTCTGCTACGCCGATGGCACCACAACCAGCGACGCCACGTACTCCAGCACCGACAGTCACCCCTTCGGGCTCGTCTTCATCAGCACCAGCTCACGTCGAGCACGGCCCGGTGGAGTTTGCTTCTCCGCTCTCTCACGACGAGGAGCGCATCGTGTCACGCGACCTGGATGCGCAGCTACAACTTGCGTGTGACGACGGCGAACCTCGGTCCTTTGCAAAGGTCGGGAGAAACGCGGCATGGCGCCCCGCGATGCAATTGGAGATGGATGCAGTCGAGCAGAACTGCACATGGGAGCTCGCTGACCTCCCTCGTGGTCACCGCGCGATCACCCTTAAGTGGGTGATCAAGCTGAAGAGGGATGAAGTCGGCGCCATCGTCAAGCACAAGGCTCACTTGGTGGCACGAGGTTTCTTGCAGCAGGAAGGAGTCGACTTCGACGATGCTTTCGCTCCCGTGGCACGGATGAAGTCCGTGCGACTTCTCTTTGCGCTAGCTGCCCAAGAGGGCTGGCGTGTCCATCACATGGATGTCAAGTCGGCGTTCCTCAATGGCGACTTGAAGGAGGAAGTCTACGTGCATCAATCGTCAGGATTTGCGATCCCCGGACAGGAGGGCAAGGTACTCCGCCTGCGGAAGGCTCCCTATGGCCTACGACAGACACCTAGGGCATGGAACACCAAGTTGGATTCCACGCTAGAGAAGATGGGCTTCGAGCAAAGCCCGCACAAGGCGACCGTCTATCGACGGGGCAGTGAAGGAAATGCTCTGCTGGTGGGTTTCTATGTTGACGACTTGGTGACCACCGGTATCAAGGATGCAGAGGTGGCGGCATTCAAGGAAGAAATGAAGGCCACCTTCCAGATGAGTGATCTGGGCCTCCTCTCCTATCTAGGGATCAAGGTGCACCAGGATCACTCCAGGATCACGCTTCGACAGTCCGCCTACGCCAAGCGCATCGTTGACCTAGCTGGGCTCACCGACTGCAACCCAGCTCTCACCCCGATGGAGGAGAGGCTGAAACTGAGCCGCGACAGCACGAGGAAGGAAGCGGGCGCTACGCAATACCGACGCCTTGTGGGGAGCCTTCGCTACCTCGCCCACACAAGGCCGAACGGCATTCTCCATCGGCTACGTTAGTCAGTTCATGGAGCGACCGATGACGGAGCACCAGCAGGCGGTGAAGAGGATCATCCGCAACGTGGCGGGGACCCTCGACCAAGGCCTCAACTACCCTAGGTGTCCGGGGGCGGCACACTTCGTAGGGTACAGCACAACGACCATGCCGGCGACATCGACACCAGCAAGAGCACGAGCCGGATCCTCTTCTTCCTCGGCAAGTGTCTCGTGAGCTGGCAGTCGGTCAAGCAGCAGGTGGTGGCCCTGTCCAGCTACAAGGCCGAGTACATAGCGGCCTCCACCGCCTGCACTCGGGCGCTCTGGCTCGCTCGACTGCTTGGTGATCTCCTCGTCCGAGACACTAGAACGGTGCAGCTCATGGTGGACATCAAGTCCGCTCTGGCCCTGGCAAAGAACCCTGTTTTCCACGAACGGAGCAAGCACATCCGAGTGAGGTACCACTTCATCCGAAGCTGTTTGGATGAAGGGAGTATCAAGGCGAGCTACATCAACACCACGGGCCAGCTCGCAGACCTGCTCACCAAGCCTCTTGGGAGGATCAAGTTCCTCAAACTCTGCTCCAGGATCGGGATGGTTCAACTTGCCAGCTCGCAGACCTGCTCACCAAGCCTCTTGGGAGGATCAAGTTCCTCGAACTCTGCTCCAGGATCGGGATGGTTCAACTTTCCCACAAGACGACGCACAAGGCTTAGGGGGAGAATGATGGATAAGTCTTTGTACTAAGGTCTTTGTGGGGCTGGAGCACATGGTCCTTGTGTCCTTTTGGCTGTTAGGATAGCATCCTTGACCATCAAGGACTGGCAGTTAGGATAACATCTTAGACTGGCATCTTAGCAGCATCTTAGACTGGCATCATAGCTAGCAGTCTATAAATATGTATCCTCAACCCCTCAGGTTGGCATGGCATTGTGTGAGAAATAAACCAACGAAAATTGCCCCAACTCTCCTAGTATCATCCACTACTATCGATGCATAGGCTGAAACGACTAACAAAAGCAACACCCCCCCCCCCACACACACACACACAATAATCTTCTCTACTATTAAAGGGGGATCTGCCGTCCGTCGTGATGGTTCAACCACGCCAGATCCCCGTCGCTAACACAGTTCCACCGATTTTTTTTCCATCCCTCATTAAACCAATCGATTTTTTTTCATTCCTCCTTAAACCAATCAATTATCAATTAAATACATAAAATCTGGTTCACAGGGCAAAAAGCAACCGCTGCCCTCCTTCCCCCAACCCACCACCCCACCCCAACCCCACCCCCCGCTCCTCCTCCCCCGATTTTTTCCCTTTGACAGGGTTCATTCGTTCGTTCGCTCGCTCGCTCTTCCATCTCTTCCTCGCAGCAGCTCTTCGATCTCTTCCTCGCTATGCCTCCTTCCACGATTGCCGTGGTAATCAAGGGCCCCGAACTGAATTGGGATCGCCTGCCTGTTTGTACCTTGTTTCGCCGGAGATCTGGAGGAATTTTCTGGTTCGGCGTGCTGATTTTCTGTGTTTGTTTGTTCGTGTAGATGGCGGTCTGCTTGTCCTGGACCCGGCAGCGGTGGCTCTGTTCGGCGGCGTGCGACAATCGTGCACCCCCGCGTCATCTCCGCTGCAGAGGAGGCACTCCGGGCGGCGCCGGCGGCCAAGAGGCAGTGGCTGAGGGAGGCGCCGACACCCTCCACGCGCTCCCGGACGGGTGCCTCTTCGAGGTCCTGCAACGCGTGCAGGGCGCCCGCGCGCAGGGCGCCTCCTCCTGCGTCTCCCATCGCTGGCTCGCGCTTCTCGGCGGCATCCGTGCCTTCGAGATCAAGCGGGCCCAGGCCCCCGCCGTGTCGGACCTCAACCAGGTCTTCGTCTGCGAGGACGAGGATGAGGCCGGGGCCGAGGCAGCCTCCGCGCGCCCGGGCCGCTCCGAGAGGACCCTCGAGGGCGAGGCCGCCACAGACGTCGCCCTAACCGCGACGGACGGCCTCCGCGGCAGCCTGGAGAGCGTCGTTGTACGTGGGAGCCACCCGACGCACGGCGTCACCGACAGCGGGATCTCCGCGGTCGCCGGTGGGTGCCCCTCGCTCCGCTCGCTCTCCTTGTGGGACGTGCCGCTTGTGACGGACGCCAGGCTCGCTGAGATCGCCGCCGACTGCCCCTCGCTCGAGAAGCTCGACATCACCGGCTGCCCGCTGGTCACCAACAAGGGCCTCGTCGCCGTCGCTCAGGGCTGCCCGGATTTGAAGACGCTCACCATTGAATCATGCTTTGACGTTGCCAACGAAGGACTCAAGGCCATCGGCAGGTGCTCCAAGCTGCAGGCGGTGAACATCAAGAACTGTGCGTATGTTGGTGACCAGGGAGTGGCTGGTCTCATCTGCTCCGCGACAGCCTCGCTTGCCAAGGTCTGCCTTCAGGGTTTGAGCATCACTGATGCTTCTCTTACTGTGATTGGGTACTACGGAAAGGCGATCACAAACCTCACCCTCACTCGCCTGTCATCGGTCGGCGAGAGGGTTTTTTGGGTGATGGCAAACGCCGTTAGCCTGCAGAAGCTCCGATGTATGAGCATCACCTCCTGCCCACGAGTCACCGAGCTGGCACTTGTTTCCATTGCCAAGTTCTGCCCGAGCTTGAAGCAGCTTTACCTCAGGAAGTGCAGCCAAATCTCGGATGGTCTTCTCAAGGATTTCGCAGAAGCATCCAAGGTTTTGGAGAATTTGCAGATTGAGGAATGCAACAGGGTTACTCTCACGGGCATCCTTTCTTTCCTCCTGAACTGCAGCCCAAAGTTCAAGGCTCTCTCTTTGGTTAAGTGTACTGGTATCAAGGACATTTGCTCTACACCTGCACAGCTCCCCGTTTGCAAATCACTTCGGTCCCTTACCATCAAGCACTGCCCCGGATTCACAGACTCGAGCTTGGCCGTGGTTGGCATGATCTGCCCTCATTTTTACAATAATACCGTTTGGTTACACCTGAATAACGAAGTTATCATTCTCCTGTATATCGTAGGCTACTGAAGATGCCCGAAAGGTAGCCGAAGAGGAAAGAGCTCTTGCACTTGCTGAAATTGAAAAATCTAGAGCTGCAATAGAAAAGGTTGAGAAAGCGTTGCAGGAACATGATTCGGCATCAAGTAGCAGAGAGAAGGAGGTGCTTCCTCAATTAATGATGAGCTTGGATATTTCTATACTGTTATTCAACGTCCTCTTATGTAGTTGATGATGCAAACGCATTGACATGGATTCTTTTTATTTTAATAATTGCTACATTTTTTACTTAAAATCTTTGGTTTTTTCCTGGTCAGGAGATAGAGGAACTTAGGAAAGAGATTCGGGAGGCTAGACAAATAAAAATGCTACACCAGCCAAGCAAGGTTTGTTTTGCATCATTGGTTCATTGTTCTATGCATGTAGTTGTAGTTTTCGTGTTTATGTTAATATGCTGATACTTCCTCTGTTCCATTTGCCTTTCTTCTGTCAAGTTCAAACTGAGTACCCCCTACGTTTCTTTTTGTCCTAACTCCTTTTCTTACAAATTGGCATGTCTTCTTTTCTCAATGCTATATCTCCGCTTCTTATACTTCCATATATCTTGTAATCAGACGAAGCACATTGTAGCAATTTGCCCCTCATGTATTTACTAACAGTTGTCATGAAAAATATCGTAGGTAATGGACATGCAGTTTGAGCTTCAGGGATTGCGTACACTCATATCAGAAAAAACACAGCTTGGCAACCAGTTAAAGAAAGAGGTAAGTCTTGTTAGGACAGGCTCCATATTATTTAAGGTATTGTAATTTGAGTAGTGTCGAGCTATGTGAGACACCACTTACTTTTATGTTCAGCTTGCCATGATCAAGAGGCTTGAACAAGATAGCTCTAAACTCTTTGAGCTTGAAGGTTCTGATACTCTTGGATCACAGTTTCGTATTGTCCCTCAAGTTGATGGTGCTCCAGACATCTCAAGTTGTCCAGCTCAGTGGTACCGTGTAATTTCTAGAGGCAACAGAGAGCTCATATCGGGTATGCAATCTGATAAATAGTTCCCAGAGCTTGGTAGACATCTTCCATGAGCATTGAAAGGAAAAGACTCATCCGGCAAAAAACTCTGCATTAAACCATGTTTCATGAGAACATCTAATACCTTTTTGGATCATTGTTTTCCTTCATTTATATGTTAATGTGTTTAATTTTCTGCTGCAGGTGCAACGAAACTTACTTATGCTCCAGAGCCATTTGATGTTGGCCAATTGTTGCAAGCAGAAATAATTTTGAAAGCAGATAAAGTTACGGTTCAGACAGACTGCCCTATAAATCCTTGTTAGGCATTTCCCCACTTCTGTTTTAACATCTGTTATCTGCCGAATTATGGGGGAAATAACTGATGTTGGACATATTTATATCTTCCAGAAAATAACTCTGTTGCTTTCTTTGTGCAATATCAAGCATTAGCAACTTCCACACATCCCAGACCTGATATTTATAATTCCAACTTGTGCCAGTCATCCTCTTCCTACATTTGAGCCTCACACTGATTTTCTTCTTTTGGTAGACCTTAATAACACTAACATCTATTTTGACCTGACAAGGCATAGGCACCATTTGATTTGTGTTGTGGTATTATATGAATTAGCCTCATGCTACAATCTGCCAATGGCCCTGCTTGTTTAACTGCATGTTTTGTCACACTTTCTTATAACAGTAAGACATCGGTATTGGGTACAAGCAAGTGTAATGGCTGACTCTGTTGTGTACTTTGAACAGCTTCAGGACTGGAACATTATGTGGAGTCGCTAATGAAAAGGGCAGATATTGAGTTCAATGTAGGTATGCATCTTCCTTGCCTACAGGCTACCAGTAATTCAGTATAAAACTTCTTCAAACACTTTACCGTTGATGATTTTACTGCATTAACATTGGACCAGCTGTAAACTGCACAATCTTGTTATTTTGTGGTAGGAAATCTGTGCGCTTCGGTTACTGGATATAATTAATCGAGGCTTGCATATGTGCTGCTTTGTAGGTGGTCGTCACCCAAATGAATGGGAATGACTACGCATCAAAATCCGTCCATGTATTTCATATTGGAAAGCTGATAGTGAAGCTTCGGAAAGGAAGGTCTACAAAAGCAAGGGAGTCATATTCCACCATGATGAAGGTAAAGTGAAATCAAGTTCATAGCACTTCTCTTGCACATCTGAGCCTAGAGGGCTGCAGTAAGATAACTGATGCAAGTCTGTTTGCCATTTCCGAGAGTTGCTATGAGCTCGCCGAGCTTGATCTTTCAAACTGCATAGTCAGCGACTATGGTGTTACGGTGTTGGCATCCGCGGAGCGGCTCAAGCTCCGTCTCCTCTCACTGTCCGACTGTCTCAAGGTCACACCTAAGAGCGTTCCATTCCTGGGAAGCATGCCTGCATCGTTGGAGGGCCTCAATCTAATAAGTGGAAAACGATTCGTCTTTTCCCTTAAATCGCCGCCGCTAGCTTCTGGTTCATCAACCGTTTTTGCCATTTGACTACAACAAGGGCACTAGCCAGTCTATTGGCTACACCATATCAATCCCGTCCGGGAGACCTGGGTTTGACCCAAGGTACTCCCCATTTTTTCTAGCCTTCTATCAAACCTCAAATATTTTACAGATTAAAGTATTTTTTTAAATATTCATATCTTTCAAACCTCAATTTCAAATTTAACATGTTATTTTTTTCACAAAGGCCATCTCGCAAAATTGTCGCTTAATTGTCACCTTAACCCATTGTCAAATATCACCTATAAGTGATAAAAAATATTCATGATTTTTAGAAAATGTTATGATTTCTAAATTGTTCATGATTTCACGAAATTACGAGTGATAGTGTATCTCAGTGATGCAGTAAAATATGGTCATCTCCATTGGGAATTAGGAAAAAAAATCCGTTGCAACGCACGGGCCTTTTGCTAGTTAGAAAAGTATTATTGGGGAAACTTGAATAACACACTATACACTGTAGGGGATGATTTAGTGAGGAACCGTTGGAGATGCTCTAATAATATCAATGGCTTATGTTGCTTCCATAACAAGAAATGCATGTTGGAGCTCTCTTCGTCTTCCTCCTCTTTCTCTTTCACCGGTGCTTTTAGCAGATAGCTGTTTCAACTGATATGCCACGTGTCTACCGAAATTGTAAAGTAATGGTGTGGCAGCCACCATAGAAAACCACTTATAGGACATGATCTGCACTGGTTACTACCCTTGGACAATGGAAGGTTTACAACTTCACAGTTTTCAAGTTGAGAAGAAAAATTAGACTCAGAAACTACATTGCAGCTTCCTACAAAAAGCTTCTCAGAGACTATATTACAGGAAAACACGTGGGAGACAACAGCAACAACTCACATGTAGGTACAGAGCACGCACCTTTCTACAGTTGTACTTCAACTGGAAGTACCTATCCACGCGAATGCAGGAAACAGTGGAATCATCATATTCATGGTCACAAGAGATGGACAAACAGTGTGTCGAACAGCTGATATGAATGTAAGATTGCTCTCCATTCTGGTAATTCTGGAACATAAGGCAGTCTCAGGAAGACACACAGTACTGCCATATATTGATGTCCTAACGAAAAATCATTTCCAGCAGAAACTATATAACAAGTAGGTATTTTGATAGCAACAGATCATGGGATGCCACCTAATTCAAAAAGGTTAAAGTGCCAATAAAATGTGTTTCATAGACATGGTTATACACTATTAGCTCTTCTCATTGATAAACTACTCCGCATCATATAAATCCTATGCAATGAACACAACACTTTTTAGCATGAGGTGATGTAGAGCATATGTGCCGGCTTGGACAGAATACAACAACCGCCTAATTGAAACTCCTCCAGCATATGAGATAACATACTACTATACTAGTGTATTCAAACCATTTTTCCTATGTGATTTTGTTCTCCTCTTGAGCTGTATATTCTGCATGAATGCATAAGTTTTAAGCCGAACATGAATAGTCCACTAATGCAACACCTTAGAAAATTTTCTAGCCAGTATTCAATCATTTTGCCAACCCAAGTCAAGAGCTCCTCAGTACTAATTTTCACCCCATTGACACAACCCACTTGATGTTGTCTACCCTATTTTAAATGAGGATAACCCCAGGTCTCTACATCCATCGACACAACCCACTTGATTTCGTCTACCCTATTTTCTTAAATGAGTATATTATTAAAAGCAATGCCAAGCAAAGCCAAACGTTAAAATCAAACAAACCAGTTTACAAAAAAATAAAGAGAAAACCCGAGGCTGCAGGATCTCCACAATCTTGCCATAAACCTTACGACCCTGAACCATAATCCACCGCTCAAGCGACATGTGACCTAACAAAGGGCCAAAACTCCCACACGACCCCTTCAAGAAGGAATCGGTGCTCACACGCCAATGTTAGCTGGTCCAACCACAGAGTCAAAAATGAGGCTATCACCCGTGCAGCGGAACTTTTAGCTGAAATCTTCAACTACGGTTTCGTCTAACTTTATTTTGTGAAAGGGCCTAAGGTCATATATTAAGCATCGCATGTCCTTACAAACACATCCATACAGAAAAACAAAATTAGAATCAAATCCTTGAGGGTGCCGAAGTCTTCTTCCTCCTGCATCCACCAACGCCACACCATGAGCATAGCTCGATGCCGCATATGGGCCTCCGCCTCAACAGAGCAAACTATTTTTAAACCCAAGAGCTTGTACAAGCAGCGGCCGAGAAGTCGTCAATGCAAACCAGGAGACGCCTATGCCCGCGATCTACAAAGCAAATCACCACTCGAAGAAGAAAACACCGATACAGGCCTGTAGAAACTCTGAAGACAACGAAAGACGACCGAATCCAGATAGATCCACCGCAAACCTAAACCAACCGGATCCCGAAAGACCCGCCAGAGTTACATCTCCACACTCCCCCCGCGGTGATAAGCACACCAACAGAATGGGGAAAGAGCGGGGAGAACATTATTCCTACACTAGAACAGCACCGCCGCCTTGCCGCCCCAAACCGAACTCGAAGACTCCCTGAAGAAAACCTGGAAAAAATTACCCATGCCGCTGCACGAGAAATCCGGGTCTGATGTCAAGCTCGTCAACGTCCAGGACCGTGCATCGACTCCCTCTTCTACGGTAACCTAGCCAGGTTGGGTCACCGTTGAAGATCACCACGCTGGATTGCCAACGCCTTCAAGCACCGCCTGACGAAGACAGACACTCGAGCACACATATACTTAGCCATCCCGCAGCAGCCCTCCAACTCTTACACAAGCAGGCAGGACCTGCCAGCTGCCAATCGCACCGCACAGGCTTTGCCTGGCCACGGCCCCCGCGGTGGCGAGAGAGGAGTAGATGGGGCAGCGGCTAGGATTTTGGTCAGGCCGCCTGGAGAGGGAGTAGATGGGGCGGCGGCTAGGATTTTGGTCAGGCCGCCTGGTCCACTCCTCCACGAAAAGGTACGTCTGTACAATTTAGGTGTTATTATGGATTTCGTAGATGATGTGCCGGCTCAGTTTCTCAGAGGTGCTCATAGAAGTAGGGTGTGTGCAGGTGCGTGCGTTCACAGGGATGAGTGTATATGTGTTGAACCGGTATGGGCCCAAGCCCATCCTCTTATCTCTTAGGGCTCAAGCCCATGTGGAGGGAGTGACCTAGAAGAGGCATCCAGCCCTCCCATTCCCAGTCCCAGCCGCCACACGAGAGTCTCCTCGTGAGAGCAACGAGACAGCAGCTCGACCCGGCCAGCCACCTAGGTACCTCTCTCCAGCCAACATGGTATCAAAGCAGGTTGCGGCTGCGGCGGCTTAATCGCTCGCCGGCGAGGTGGCGGTGTCCGACGGGGCCAGGCGCGACGAGGGACGGCTACGTGCTGGGCTATGCGCGCGCACGAGGCGCGCGGCACGGGAGCTGCGTGGCCAGGGTCGGCGGGGCCTGAGGAGACTGCGGCGACGTCCGGCGAGGTGGTGGCGGATCTGGGCGGCGTCCGACGAGTCAGCGGCAGAACTGGGAGGTGCGGCTCGTCGGCTGAGAGGTAGGAGGAGGCGAGCTGCTGTGCTGCTGCTTGGCAGGCTGCTGTAGGACAAGAGGAGAAGGGGTCGGCTGCTGTTGGAGGCCAGGAGCTGCTGCTAGTTGCTCTGGAGCTGCTGCTAGAGGAGAAGTTGTTGCTGTTGAAGAAAGAAGGAACTGCTGGTGTTGTTCTGCTGCTTTTGCTGCTGAGATTCCTGCTTGCTGATGCTTGGCTGTGACTGCTGTTTGAGGAGTTTCTGCTGCTGCTGGGAGTTGCGGCGGCCACTCCCAACCAAAGATGGCTGAACCAAAAGCTCTTGCCGAGGCTTTCGAGAAGATCACCAAGTTCCTTGTAGAGTCCAACTCCAACTCGGGGGCCATTGTTCCTCGACTGGAAGGGGCTCAGAAGCTCGAAATGTCGCCCCTGGACATGAAGCTAGAGGGGCAACAAATTATTTGAGCTCGTCGAGGAGGGCTTTGTGGACTGTTGAGCAGAAGGAGCTTGATGGATGTTTGTTGGGCACCGTTGCAGAACCCGGAGACAAGAGTAGTGCAGAGGGAAAGAGGTGCAAGGTCATCAACTCTATATTGATGGTGTGGTTGTTAAACTCCGTCGTGCACTCCATTGGACGCTCTGTGGAGGGGTTATCCACACCTACTGAGATATGGAAGGTTCTATCCACCCAGTACTCTGGCAAGGGCAATGTCATGCTCATTACTCAGATTGAATACAAGATTAGGTTGTTGCGCCAAGAGGATGGCATGTTCGTGATGTCATAGGTGGCAGAACTGCAGGCTCTGTGGGCAGACCAGGATAACTGTGATCCTCTGGAACTCTATGATGCAGCTTCAATCGAGTCAGGGCACAAGTGGATGGCACGCGGGCGTGTGCCGAAACTTTTGGCTGGCCTCAAAGGTTGCTTTGATGGTAGGAAGGCAACCCTGCTGCACCAACCTAGTCTGCCTACCATTGCCGAGGCTATTGCAGCGATGACTCAAGAGGAGGTGCGCCTCTCTCTTGAGCAGGCATACATGAAGCATGTGCCAACTTCGGCATTTACAATCACTGAGCCCATGGAGTGGGGAGATCCCAACAAATGTCACATTTGTGGGGAGGTCAGACACTGAAAGAGGGAATGTCCAACTCGTGGCAAAGGCAGGGGATACAACAGAGGGGGAACTGGCAGAGGCAGGAGTGCTAGAGGCAGAGGGGGATTTTCACAGACCTCAGGGAGTCTGGCTTCTAGGGAAGAGGTGGCTACTCAGGACACTTAAGGGGTCAGAGGGCTCACATGGCCGTTGCAGGAGACACGGGACGTCATAGGGTTTGACTCTGGAGCGATGAGGCTGCCTATGGAGACTTTGCTCACTGGGCCTCCACCGATGAAGGTAATTCGACAAAGGCATCTTTTACTCCTAATGAGAGTACTTCGGAGTGGGTCCTAGACTCTGGAGCATCTAAGCATGTTGCGGGTAATTCCTGTGTGTTTGAGTCTTACCATAAGCATGCTCCTACTCACAAGGGCAGTATACAAAATGTTGATGGTACAGAGCATCCTGTCGTAGGGGTTGGTACAGTCAAGTGCACTTCAACCATCTCCTTATCGTCAGTTTTACATGTGCCAGCTTTTCCTGTCAATTTGGTCTCTTTCAGTGCTCTCATTGATAAAATAGACTGTCGTGTGATCCTTGACAAGTTTAGTTGCTTGATTCAGGAGCGACGGACGGACCAGGCGGTTGGGACTGGCACCTGGCGTAGGGGGCTTTGGTACATGAACCAGAAGGTGCAGCCAGACTTGGTGTGTGCTGCGACCATGGAGGACAAGGAGAAGCAGGTGATCCATCACTGTAGGATGGGCCATATATCTTTTGATAAGATGAGTAGAATATATCCGGATGTTATGTGTGGAGTAGGCAAGGGCAAGTTGACATGTGATGCTTGCGAATATGCAAAACACACACAAACCTCATATGTGAGTAAGGGGCTTAGGAGCATATCTCCTTTTATGCTTATTCATTCGGATGTATGGACTAGCCCAATAGTGTCAATGAATCGAAAGAAGTATTTTGCTACCTTTATTGATTGCTATTCTCGTATGACTTGGATTTACTTGATGCGTCACAAGGATGAGGTGTTTAGCCGTTTTCAGAACTTCCATGCTCTTGTAAAGAACCAGTTTCAGGTGCAGGTCAAGGTGCTCAGGACTGGTAATGGCACAGAGTATGTGAACAATATTTTTGGGGCTTTCATGGCTGACCAAGGGATTCTTCATCAAACTTCATGTCCGGACACCCCACCTCAGAATGGAGTGGCCGAAAGGAAGAATCGTCGTATTCTTGAGGTTGCTCGGTCGTTGATGTTTACCATGAATGTGTCTAAGTTCTTATGGGATGAAGCAGTTATGACAGACACATACCTGACCAACCGGACACCTTCCAAGATACTAGGTATAAAATCCCCTTCTGAGTTGCTCGTTGGAGATAATAAGTTTGTTGTTTCCCCAAAGCTGTTTGGCAGTACTTGCTTTGTTCGTGATCACCGACCATCTGTCGGAAAGCTTGATCCTCGAGCAATGAAGTGTGTATTTCTGGGATACTCTTCTAGTCAGCAGGGGTATAAATGTTGGTGTCCCTCTGAAAAACGTAGATTTGTGAGTATGGATGTTACCTTCAGGGAATTTGAGCCATTCTGTGGTGAGCCTACTGATCTCAGTCTGTTGTTTGCAGAGCTAGACCACCTACACCCTGTGCAAGAGGGGGAGAAGGATGTGTCTCGTGCTCAGGGTGATTTTGTGGACATTAACACTGATAATGATGTGCAAGTTCAGGTCCAACCAATTATGGGTACAATTCCGGTTAGTACTCTCACTAATGATGATGTGCAGGTCCATGTTGAGCCAACTGTCGATACACTTTAGATTAGTGCTCTTCAGGTTCCTGTTCGGAATCGATGGCAGACGAATACCTTGGTGTACTCTCGACGGCAACCACACGTGCAGGGGAAGCAGCAAGGCGGTGAGGCAAGAGTGCAGGGGAGCAGCAAGGCGGTGAGGCAAGAGTGCAGGGGGAGCAGCAAGGCCGCAGTGAGGCAAGAGTGCAGGGGGAGCGGCAAGGCAGTGAGGCAAGCTCATCTGACACAGTGGAGCTGCCCATTGCGTTGCGAAAGGCTACATGTGAAGCGAAAAGAAAGGGTGAAGTAGCAAGGAAGGCTCTACCAAAGGATGATGCTTGTGATGATCTTGATATTGACAATTTTGTGTCTTATAAGGCTTTGTCACCTTCATATAAGGCATTTGTTGCCTCCCTACAAACTGTGTCAATCCAAAGGATTGGAAGGCTGCAAAGCAAGATCCAAAGTGGCGTGAAGCGATGATAGAAGAGTTGGAAGCATTGAGGAAAAACAAGACGTGGGTGCTAACCACATTGTCGGCAGAAAAGAAGGCAGTGAGTTGTAAGTGGATCTATACAATGAAGCAGAATCCTGAGGGGAAGGTGGAACGGTATAAGGCCAGATTTGTCGCTAGAGGATATAATCAAACTTATGGAATTGACTATGATGAGACGTTTGCTCCCGTGGCAAAGATGAACACGGTAAGGATATTGGTATCTTGTGCTGCTAATTTTGGGTGGAAGTTGCATCAATTAGATGTCAAGAATGCCTTCTTGCATGGTGAGTTACAGGAAGAAGTGTACATGGAGATACCATCAGGTTTTAGTACTTTAGAGAATACTGGGAAGGTATGCAGGCTGAAGAAATCCTTGTATGGACTGAAGCAATCACCAAGGGCATGGTTTGATAGGTTCAGACGTGTGATCCGTGGTATGGGGTATGGTCAGTGTAACGATGACCACACTATGTTCTACAAGCACTCTACTCGACAGATCACCATTCTTGTTGTTTATGTGGATGACATTATCATCACTGGAGATGATAAGGAGGAAATAGAGAGATTAAAGGGTTGTCTGAGCAAGGAGTTCGAGGTAAAGGACTTGGGTAACCTAAAATACTTCCTTGGTATTGAAGTGGCTCGGACAGAGAAGGGAATCTCTATGTGCCAACGAAAATACACCTTGGATCTCTTGAGTGACATGGGCATGATGGGATGTCGTGTTGCCCCTACTCCGATTGAACAAAATCACCAAGTTACAGCATAATCAGGAGAGCTAGTGAATAAGGAAGATTATCATAAATTCGTTGGGAGGTTGTTGTACTTGTGTCATACCAGGCCTCACATTACATATGTCGTGGGGGTGGTGAGCAGATACATGCATGAACCAATGAGTGGGCATCTTGATATTGTGCACAGAATCCTGAGATACTTGAAGCGGACTCCGGGTAAAAGATTGTCGTTTGGGAAGAATGGACATCTTGAGGTGGATGGCTATAGCGACTCTGACTGGGCCAGTTGTCAAGATGATAGAAGATCAACTTCTGGCTATTGCGTGTTTGTGGGAGGGAATTTGGTGTCATGGAGAAGCAAGAAACAACCATTTGTGTCTAGATTAACGGCAGAAGCTGAGTATAGACCATTATCTTAAGGGTTGTGTGAGATGCTTTGGGTGAAGTACCTACTGAGCGAGTTGAAACTTCTGAGGAATGGAACCTTGAAGGTGTGATGTGACAATCAGTCGGCTATAGCTATTGCTAATAATCCAGTTCAACATGATAGGACAAAGCATGTGAAAACTGATCGCTTATTCGTTAAGAAGAAACATGATAGTTCAGTTGAGCAACCACACTTCACAACGTCATCACACATAAGAATCAAGAGAAAAGCGGTGGGTAAGCAGAGATCGCACCTTCGTGTTGTGCGCCGCACGAAGGTGCAGCGATCCTGCAAGGTCGGCCGTGCCTCGCAGCACGGCGCCGCGAGAGGCAGTGTCGACGATGGCGGAGAAGTTCCGCGCGATGAGCGCCACCTCGGAAGTCGGGGCCCCTCCTGCGGCCCCGTGGTGAAGTCGGAGGCGGAGCTTGGCAAGGCCGTTGAGGACGCGGCAGGAG